>NC_083491.1:5076666-5711250 GCF_905332965.1 Bombus pascuorum
TATCTCTCAAATAACTAAAAGTTCCTTTGACCATTTACTTCAAATCTTTTTGTATAATTAAAAGAGTATACGATAATATTGTTGAAATTAATAAACTAGGTCAGGCATGACATCATTGATATTATTTGCATCATTGATTTGGTGCAAAATATAAATTACTTATTAGAGATAATTAAAAAAATATAAATGTACAAACAGTTAAACAAAATGGGTACATACATATAATATATATATATACAAAATGAAAAAAATCACTCTCCTTCGCCCCCCATCGTGATCCGTCGTTATTTGAATAGCGCCCCGCAAGAGAAAAACTCGGAGTGATAAATTACTGTAGGGACAAAAGTAATACCTCTCCAATGATCGCACATGATACGCACTTGCTTATGTCTGGTATATGGTCAAGATCCCTCCATAGGTACAACCTCAATGCTTGTGCTATAGTAACTTGCAAACAATACCTTTCATTTAATTCATAATACCTCCACATGTAACAGCGATAACACTTCGAGAATAACGTAACATCAATTATTTGTTTACTTGGACAGGCAACTTTATTACCTATTACCGCTATTATCGTTCAGACATTTTGTGTACAATTATTATTTCTAATATTCGCAGATAGTAAACTTATGTTACACATTGTACTACGAAATGTATCCAGTAATTTGCTGGCTGTTCCATATGCGATGTCTCCCACAGTAGCAACCACACATGGGAGAATTACGTAATAAAGCGGAATTCAAAAGAAAACTCTCAGGCTGTTATTAGTGCTGCAATAGGGATTCTTTCATATTTTATTTCACTCGTAATAAGAATACTCGCGTAACTGTATACAACCGAATCATTACCTCTATATGATTTCATTATTAGTTTCATTACAATTCTTAAGAATTATTTCAAACCAAAGCGTTCTGCTTGAAGACAGAACGTTGTGATATTTTGACACGGTAGTTGGCTTTAACTTTACGGCGGTATGTTTCGAAATGTGACGCCAGAAACGGCGATAACTTTTACTCAATTTATCCTGGGATTGTCTTGTTGTTGGCCGCTTCCATCGACAGCTACCAAGTCTCAGATACTTTGTTTCAAAATTTTGAGATCCGTGTTATTTCTCAACTCACTTTTACTCTTTTGTCCTTTGCTATACGCAATATACATGCACCGTGAGGATACAGCAATGTTTTGTAAATCAGTTTCTTTGGCACTTGCTGTTGTACATGTACCTCTGCATTCCACCTACTCCTTCAGTCAACACGATCGATATCAGGTAAAATTCGTCTTTAATAGTCATCTCAAAATTTAGTGATCCAAATAACGTACTGCAGCGATTAATCGAAGAGATGAAATCTTGTTGCGAGAAAGGAAATTCGTACGAAAGACAAATCTTCCAACGATACGTGGACAAGTACGCCATATACTACGCAGCATCTGCAGTTTGGTTTTATTGGAGCCCATCTATTATTCTCATCGGAACGTTCTTCATATCTGATCCCTTCCCAACAAATGCAGAATATCCGTTCCCAGTTGATTTTGAACCCGTGAGGAGCATTATTTTCCTGCAACAATCGCTCGTCGGTATGCAATGCGCGTCACTTCTGTGTACCAATATACTTTGCGCGTTACTATTGCTCTTCGCTGCAGCGCGCTTCGAGATTTTAATGACCGAAATACGTACCGTTAACAGTGTTAAATCATTGATAAAATGCGTAAAAAAGTATTACACTCTGAAAAGGTATGCACCGACTCTGCGGTGAAAAAGAACTTGATTAAACTGTATATCTTAGAGAATATAAGGTATTAGAAAATATCATGGATATTTTTCAAACCTGTGGTTTTAGATACGCAGAAGAAGTGGCGAACACAGCTCGATATACAACTCTGATTACGCTATGCATCTGTGGCGTAGAAAGCGTATTTGCTGGTATCATTTTTATCGGAGTGAGTAATGAATAACACAAATTAATATGCAATTACAATAAAAATGATTAAAATCTGCTCGAACAAATAGCGACAACCATTTGCTGTGAAACTTCAATTCGTTACCGTATCTATAACTGTGCTGTTGGCGGTATTCATGTGCGCGTGGCCAGCAGACAATTTAATAGATGTAGTAAGTTTTAAATTTTAGTATTGTAGCTTCAGATTAAGAATTACAGCTAAGTGTATTTTTCCACCAGAGTGAAAGTACCATGCGAACGGTTTACGAATCTAAATGGTATGAACAGCCTTTGAGGATACAAAAATTTATATTGTTCATGATGATTCCACAATCTCCGGTGATCTTGAGAATCAGGTGTATCATTCCAGCTTTCTCATTGAACTATTATTGCTCGGTATTCGAATGATTTATATTGTTCTTAATTTATTTCACTGCCATCTTTATCATTGTAATAATTTAGGTACCAACTATTTGATATTTCAGTTCATCACAAACGTGCTTTCTATGTTTACGGCTCTACGAGTTGTCATGTTTCAAGATGAAGATGCAATACTTGACGATATTTAGCAGTCGTTTGAATTTTGTAAATTATGTAATGACTTAATTGTCATGCAGTAAATTGTTTCACGTGTTTTGCTGATTTTGTTGATTAAATTTCACTAGTACAACTGTTAAAAAAGTTGCATAAGCGAAAGAACGCGTTTCGAATCCTTGGTGCATTAAGCTCTACGATAAGTCTTACGGAAAAAATTTGAAGCAATGAACAAAAATTTAGTAAGCTGTCTGATTTAAAAATCTAGTGAAAGAAAATTTATTTAACTGTAAGGTACCTACCGCTTCCTCGTATAAAATAATACCACATAGGAATTTTGTTCTTGAAGAGGTGCATTCTAGAGCAGTGTGAGTTGATGATTGAGCTAAGTTTGAGAAATAGAGTAGCAGATGCAATTTGTTATTACAAATAGGAAACATACGGGTCTTCTATTTGATAGAAACAATGACATGCATTGAACAGTTGCTATCTTTGAGAAGTAGAAGTTTAGTGTTTCGACCACCTGTGTGGCAGCACTCAAATGGTGCGTGAGTAATTCAACGGATGTGCTATACGCTTTTAACTTGTTCACGCCACTTTTCCGGTGCTTAATAACTGAGACTCTGTCATAAACCTTGGAATTTTCAAACGGTCATACGACGGTCAATCTAATGGTTTCCGTGATATAAGCCGAACCCTTTCGAATATTCCTCAAGGTTGCATGTTCCACTTCCTGGATACTCGCACATAACACCGAATCTCGACGGCCTTTCCAAGGGCACAACGTGCAATGGAAGGGAGGATACGAGGTATTAAGAATACTGAAGCAGCACATTTTCGTCAGAAGTACAGTTATATCTCAGAAAAGGCAAGTCAAATTGCTATCTCTCCGTAAATCGCTTCACACGTCGCGAAACGTTTTAAATATCGTAACAGCATCGCGATCTCTGCACAGCTATATACACATATATAAAAATCACAATCAATCAATAGTAATTAATCTCTCTTGCAACTACACATCACAAGAGGAAACAATGTTGGTTAAACCTCTTAATCAAATGGGAATCCTTACGCTCGATTCCATATGGTTCTTCGAACCGTATGTCGGTACCAAGAAGAAAGCATCAGTCTGGAAGAAATTGAAGATCACATCACTGAAGTCGGTAACATCAGGAGTGTCATCCTCGGAAGAAGAACTCTATCGAACCTGTGTTTAGAAGAACTCATCGTCTCCAAAGGATTCGGTTACTCGGAAAAAGTGATATCCAACAACGACAGAATCGGATGAAGCAAGTGAAGTCAACCGTTCAAGAAAATTGACATCCGCTCTCAGGACAGGAGCCATCGCTTAGAGTCAATTGCGTTGGAAGCGTTAGGAGCGTCACATCCACGCAATACCCCTTCAACGACAAGTGAACACCATGTAAAGTTGTAGTATTCGTAAGCTTGGCTAGAAGCATCACATATCTCTTCATCGTGCCAGTCGTATCGTTGCTTCAAACAGTAAGTCGTACTTTTGCTTCCGAGTCACTTATTTATCTTACTTAGATTCCGTGTTTTCCTACCCTATCTCTACATAAGAGCACATAATATGGCTCCTAGTCACGAAGGTCGCATGAAGTCTTTGAAATTGAAACGTCACGCATTTAAAGTAGAATTCGCATGCTTACTCGATAATTACGAAGAAGAAACATCCGTAACAAATATTCGTATATAGTTAGAATATTCAGGAGACGAATTTACCTCCTTCACTAAATCACAGGTCGAATTAGATCAGATGGACGTCGTATACTCTGACGTGGGACGATCGTGACTCAAAATATCTAATCTATCTATGCCTTATCACTGTTACGATCCAATTAAGATGCTTAAGCAATTTCACTCTTAACCACCTGTATTGGAGTAAATGTAATGTAGTAAGTACCATTTTCTTTTTTGTCATATATTTTGAACCACTATCAGTTCACACCACGGACGAATAACTTATGCATATAACTTATGACTCTCCGCTCTACAGCATATCCAAAATTCAACACATAATATAAAACACATGACATGAATTCAACACACAACAATTGGAGTCGGGGCTCTCTTTTGTGCATAAGTATCAATTGCTCTACTCAGTCGCAAAACTCGATAGAAAATACACGGAATTTTCAAAACACATTTCAGTCCCATACCGACTTCTTATAAAATAAAGTCACATTTTCTAAAATAAATTTGCCAATATTTATGGATTCGTACGAAGAATGGCACTGCTCACGACAATATACGAATCGATTATTGAAGAAAATTCATGTATATACTTGCGGTCCTGCCTGCGCGAAACCAGTACAAGCGATCGAATTTTTCGGTAACAACGCGATAAATTATTCACCTGTTTGGAGAACTCTAGAAAGACGATATAATCAGCCAGCAATAATCGTTATGTCGCTTGGAGGTTTTGTTTGAACTACCTTGAACTTATCGCGCTTCGAACCAAGACCTTCGATGATTCCTAAATCACAGGAAATCTCACTATCGCGCACTAGAAGTTCTCACGCAACCGACTGTAGACACCCTGCTTTAATACTTATTTAAATCAAAAATAGACCGCGAGGTAACACTGAAATGGAAGGAACTCGTACAGCACACAACATTTCCAAAGCTAGAGAAATTGTTCATACTCATATACGATCGCTGCAAGATTTCAGAACCAGTCGGATCTAGTTCGTGCGTTTCATCAATAGTAAATATTGAAAAAGTCACCCCTTGACGTAATCAGCAATCTTTCAGTCGCAATGAACCACACACAACACGACAAACGGGTCGCTAATTACGGCCAACCGCTCAGTGTTCCTTCATTATCGCCAAGATTGCGTGTAGCTTTTCCCAAGAATCACATCTTTTGCAGAACTGCTAATTTACGTATTTACATTAATACTTTCCATCAGACGTACAGCACCAGAGTTCTCTTTGTGTCATTTCTCTTCGTTACCTTAAGTTAGCGTTAGATTGTCATAATTATGAAAGAATTAATCAGAGATATTATATGGACCATATAAAAAGAACGATAATCGCGACTAATGTCACACTATTTCATAACTAATCGTCTATTAACATCGGCATTTTATGAATTTCTATGAACACAGATATTTATTTCAATGAAAACCACTTTCAAAATATAAATACGGACACTATAGAAACTGCGTTATTCGTAATTGGATACTAGAGTAACTGAACAAATGATATCTTTCGTTTCATTGCGTGTACTTACACATCTAATAAATTCTCGAATCATTTAACATCAATTATTTGTTTACTTGGAAAAGGATCTTTATTACCTGAGCTATCATCGTTAAAACATTTTGTGCATAATTATTACTTCTAATACTCGCAGATAGCGAACTTATGTTAGACGTCGTACTGCGAAATGTGTCGAGTAATTTGCAGCCTGTTCCATATGCGATATCTCCCACAGCAGTAAGCAAGTAAAGGAGAATTACGTATTCAAACGGGATTCGAGAGAAAACTCTCAGGCTGTTATTAGTGTTGCAACAGGGATTATTTCATATTTTATTTCTTTCGTACTAAGAATACGCAAGTAACTGAATGCTACTGAACTATTACCCCTACACGATTTCTTTATTAGTTTCATTAGAATTCTCGCGAATTATTTCAAAGTAAAGCGTTCTGCTTGAAGACAGAACGTTGTGATCTCTTGACACGATAGTCGGCTTTAAGTTCGCGTCGGTATGTTTCGAAATGTAGCGCCAAAAACGGCGATAGCTTTTACTCAATTTATCCTGGGATTATCCTGTTGTTGGCCGCTTTCATCGAAAGCTACAAAGTTTCAGATACTTTGCTTCAAAATCTTGAGATCCGCGTTATTTCTCAATGCACTTTTACTCTTTTGTCCTTTGTTGTATGCAATATATGTGCACCGCTATGATACAGTAATGCTTTGCAAAGCAATTTCTTTGGCACTTGCTGTTTTACAAGTACTTCTGCATTCCTTCTACTGTTTCAATCAGTATGACCGATATCAGGTAAGATTCATCTGTAATAGCAGTCTCAAAAGTTAATGATTCCAATAACGTATTGCAGCGATTAATCGAAGAGATGAAATCTTGCTGTAAGGAAGCAAATTCATACGAGAGACAGGTCTTCCAACGATACGTGGACAAGTACGCTATATACTATGCGGCATCTGCAGCTTGGTTCTATTGGTGCGGTGCAATTGTTCCCATCGGAACGTTCTTCTTACCCGATCCCTTTCCAACGAATGCAGAATATCCGTTCCCAGTTGATTCTGAACCCGTGAGGAGCATTATTTTCTTGCAACAATCGCTCGTGGGTATGCAGTGCTCGTCACTTCTGTGCACTAATATACTTTGCGCGTTACTGTTGCTCTTCGCTGCAGCGCGCTTCGAGATTTTAATGGTCGAAATACGTACCGCTAAGAGTGTTAAATCGTTGATAAAATGCGTAAAAAAATATTATACTCTGAGAAGGTATGCAACGATTCTACGGTGAAAAAGAACTCGATTAAACTGTATATCTTAGAGAATATAAGGTATTAGAAAATATCATGGATATTTTTCAAACGTGTGGTTTTAGATACGCAGAAGAAGTGGCGAACACAGCTCGATATACAACTCTGATTACGCTATGCATCTGTGGCGTAGAAAGCGTATTTGCTGGTATCATTTTTATCGGAGTGAGTAATGAATAACACAAATTAATATGCAATTCTAAAGGTTAATATTATTAAAATTTATTCGAACATATAGCGACAACCATTTACTCTGAAACTTCAATTTGTTACGGTATCTGTAACTGTGCTGTTGGCGGTATTCATGTGCGCGTGGCCAGCTGACAACTTAATAGATGTAGTAAGTTTTAAATTTTAGTATTGTAGCTTCAGATTAAGAATTACAGTTAAGTATATTTTTCTATCAGAGTGGAAATACTATGCGTGCTGTTTACGAATCTAAATGGTATGAACAGCCTTTGAGGATACAAAAATTTATATTGTTCATGATGATTCCACAATCTCCGGTGATCTTAAGAATCAGGTGTATCATTCCAGCCTTCTCATTGAACTATTATTGCTCGGTATTCGAATGATTTATATTGTTCTTAATTTATTTCACTGCCATCTTTATCATTGTAATAATTTAGGTACCGACTATTTTATATTTCAGTTCATCACAAACGTGCTTTCTATGTTTACAGCTCTACGAGTTGTTATGTATCAAGATGAAGATTGAGTAGTTGACGATATTTGGCAATCATTTGTGAATTTTGTAATGATTTAATTGTTACATAGTAAATTATTGTGATCTGCGTATTTCTTTGATTAAATTTCACTAGTTTCAACCGTTAGAAAAGTTGCGCAGAGGAAAGGTAACGCGCTTCCAATCATCACGGAACATTAAGCTCTACGATGAGTCTTAGGGAAAAATTTTTAAATGTAAAATTGAGTAAGCTGCCTTATCTAGAAACCTAGTGGAAGGAAGTTTATCTAATTGTAAAGTATCTACCATTTATTCATGTAATGCCAGCTAATACTTTTGTTCTTGATTGGTTGCGTAGTAAAGCAGTGTTGGTTGATGATTGAGCTAAATTGGAAAAATAAAGTAGCAGGTGCTATTTGTTATTACAGATAGAAGATATACAGGTCTGCTATCCCATAGAAATGTTATGCATCGGAATAAATTTATTATTCATTATTTTCGTCTAATTTTTTTATTATTTCCTTCGGGAATTCATTTTCCATAGTTGTCCACTTTGCGGAAAATTTTTTTGAGCAAGATGTGCATATTTTTATATTTGACGTTACATCTAAATAATGTTTTATATTTCATTCTCAGAGCACTACGATCAAAAGGATATACTTAGGACGCTGGCAAAATTATAGAAACGATTTTATAGGATAATTCGTAAAGATTACCTGTACATCTGAAATAGGCACGTAACGTTGCCTATAATGTTTATGGTGTTCCATGGATGGAGATAATGACAAACGTCCGTAAAGATGTACGGACTTCAAAGTGCCTCTCTTTCAAATTCTATGTTAAGGTAAACTTGATCTTGTAATTTAGAAATATTGTTAAAAGATTTCTTTTCATATCCATTTCACAGGTTCTGTACGCCTTTAAATTTTTAACCTTTTCTCAACATTAAATGTCGAATTACGCGTCTAAACAGTCTCGAATAGATAATAAATTAAACCAAAATCCTTTCTAACAATATTTTATTTTTTCTATTGACGTAATGAATGTCCAATAAAAATGTACGATAAATCACAACTACTGTTATTTAGTCTAAATTATGCCTCGCTGTATTCGAAGTGTTGATTTAATAACAAGAAATATAATATATTCCTATCTATGCGGTTCTTTGCAGTAACTAGTGCTTGATTATTATCGTATAGACTAATATCTATTCACGAAACGGAAACGAAGTGGCTTATTGGGTACATTCACCATCATAAAATTGCTTTTGATGTCAGCATAATCATATTCAACTCTGAATTGTCGTACAAGCTGAAATATGAATAACGCGATCAATTAATAATGATTACAATAATATAATTAAACCTAACAGTAAATACCTTTGCTGTCAGTAGCATCATTTGTATTTCAGCCATACTTTTCCCTAAACATGATCTCACACCATATCCAAAAGGTAAATAGCTGAAGTCTGTATCTTCTTTTGCACAATTAGACAACCATCTTTCTGGCCGGAATTTTAACGGATCCTCGAAGTTCTCCTCGCGTTGCGAAGTAATTTGATTTGCCATTATGACGAATGTCTATAAGAATTTATTTCTTAACGAAGCAATAATCTTATTTAATTACATTTCGCTATTACGCTTACCCCTTTAGGTATCGTATATCCATGAAGATGTATGGTTTTTGGTAACAGTCTAGTGATGTAGGGGATAGCAGGGTGTAGTCTTTGAATCAAATAAATCATTATCGTGATAATATAATAGTGATATCTACTCGATATGTACTCTTAAGAAAATTACTACCTTAAAGTTTCTTGAAGGCAAGCTTTCAGATATGGCATATTTTTCAATGTTCTTTCCGTGAAAGGAGCATCGTTATTTGGCAAAACAGAGGTAATTTCATCGTAGAGTCTTCTTTGAGTCCGTGGATTCTTCGCCAAATTATATAATACGAACGCCTCGGAGTTTGCCGTCTAGAAATCGAATAAACGTTAAATTTCACTATACATAATTGTCACTGCTATTATGCTGCTGTTAATCATTACCGCTTGAACACCTAAAATGATCATGTCCATCAGCAACGTACAAATGTCGTCTGGATGAATACCTTCGTTCACGAGAAGCTTTTCCAAAACAGGTGAACTATCCTCAGCCATTAAACTTTTCTCTGCATGGGATTTGCGAATTCGAAGTTTACTTTGAGCTTGGCGGACATATTTTCCTATGACACTGAAGAAGACGTTGACGAAATTTCCTGGAAATAATTCCATGTGTGAAATTTTGGTTATCGACTTACTTATCGAGCACGTCACAAGCTTCGAAGAGCTTCTTGGCGAATGGAGTCAAGAAAAATCGCCACACTTGAAAGCCAGTTTCACAGCGGCTCATGTACTTGTGAGCTGTTAACAAGGCGTTAATAATTCTTGACGTTTCGGACGTCGGATTGTAGCCTGGTGACTCCAAAAAGCCGAGGCGCTTGTTAAATGTTACGTCGTAAAAACACTCCATGGCCCAGCGAATCATGTCTTCGTGGAAACTAGCAGGCACCTATTCGCGTCATTAATTTATCATGTTGTATCGTAAGGTTTACGTTACCAAATTGTATAAACTGTAATGTATATACTTCATTTTGTCTGTTACGTATTTTGTATATCCTAGTAATAACTTCGTCGCAAATCGTATCGATCTTCCCAAAAAAGCTTGGGGCAATTTGACCGAATATTTGCTCCACCTTTTCTCTCACTTCTAACCATTCCGTACCTTGCCTGAATAATTTTTTGATCAACAGATTTAAATTTTACGTGTATACAAATTATTTATGATAGGTACATGTATTTACTTACATAGAAAACGGCCCTGCAAGACGATATTTACGATAGTTCAGTCGATAATGTTGTAGAATATCGATTCCGCTTCTTATAGGCGTATCGCCTTCCTGCTTAAGAACCTCTGCTATGTGTTCTGGTCTACATTAATGAACAAGGGTAATGAGCAAAAGCGTAATAAGGCAGAGCTATCGAAAATTATTACCTTGGAAAAGGTTACCTGTGAATCATGACAATGTCTCCTGAAAGAGGTCCGTTAATCCTTACGATACAACCGTATTCGTTGAATAAATATTTTAAGGGTGTTACATTGCGATTCCACGTCAGTCGTCCTGAAAACGACTCATTTGAAATTTAACAATCACCCATCTTCGCAGAGACAGGATTGAAACTAAGCTATTTCAAACTTTTACGAGATTTACGTGACATCGTCTGAATTTTTTTATTCCTGTAACTATTCTCTCATCGAGATATCAAAGGGAACGCGCAATTGGAAATTCGAAGAGCAAATCGAATTTTCCTTTTAAAAGTTTTCTGTCCACTATTTCTTACGATCACATTTGAAGTTCTCTAACGATAATTGTACAGATAGAAACAATACTGGTCTCTTCGAATTTCAACCTATTGGTACTTCAACAGATCGTACCCTGGGTGAATCTGTTGATTAGCAGACTGGAAAGCACTTGCGTACCGAGGAGCGGCACGTATTTCCAATATTTCTCCCAGATCTTCAAAATCGCCGGTCCAGGGATCTCCTCGAATGGCAATGGCGTCTTATCACCGATAATCTGCGACTCGATCTTCGATGTGGTCACCTCGAACGTAGTAGTTGAAACTTCTGCGGCCGTTTGATCCAGCAGAGGAATCGCATCTGCGCGTAAAGACTCGTTGACGACAGAAGCTGCTCGTGATTGAGTCATGGATGCAGCTAAAATGCAGAAAAATATTGATAACCTAAGGAGGACAGTATCTTCAAAAATACTTACAGAGAAGATCGGAAGTGTCGATATCGAGACATTTCTGACTCTCGCTGGCTCCCAGAGGTTTCGACATCTTCATCACCGAATATTGTCGAGAAATCGACATTAAACGTGGTAATAATCGTTGCATTTTAAACCGCAGTTTGTTAGGCCCCGATTAATATTTTCTTTTAGGAAAGAAATAACAGCTTAGTTGTCCTGGTAACCGGCAAAAAAAATGTTAATATCGTTTTTATAAATGGCGTCAGAACAGGGTGAAGTACGTGTCGAATCCAAACAAACGGAATAAAGCTGTTTACGTATAAACTTTATTTAACATAAAAATTTATCATTACAGATTACAAACTAGACGATATGAAACATCGTAAATGTACATTGTAAAATTCACACATCAACTTCGATCTCCACATCCTCTTCGTCTTCCGAAACAGTCTTTTCAGTCGTTGCACTTTTTGTATCATCCTTCGCTAATTTCCTAGACGATTCCTTCTGGGAATCGGAGTTCGACAAAGCAGTATTTTCGCTCTCTTTCGTGTGCCGCCATTTCATTCGTCGATTTTGAAACCAGACTTTTACCTGAGAAGAACAGATCATCGTTCGAATTCGACTTTTCCAATTGCTTTACGTTCGCAGCTAATTTAATGTTATACTTGTGCGTCCGTCAAGCCTAAAGTAGCAGCAAGTTGCCGCCTGTCCGGTTTCGTGATGTATTTTTGCAGAGAAAATCTTCTTTCCAAACCTTTTCGTTGCAAAGAACTGAACACAGCCCTCGACCACGATCTTTTTCTTCTGGTATTGGTCTCTGATTGATTGGTCGGTGTCGAGGCAGACGATATCGGTACTGTAAAAGTTCGTAAAAAGCTAAAGGTTTAAATCGCTCTCGAAATATTTCTAGATCCTACACAAACACGGTAAGGGGAAGTGCTTGGTTGGATAAAACAGAGACCCGAGGATTCGTCGCTGTGGACGCTAGTGCAAGATTACAAATTAGAGGGAAACGTGACATGATGTAAACATTGTAAACGGTAGTCTTAGCTGGATGGGTGTCTGTTTCAACAGATCCTATCCCGAACAAGAGGCCTCCAAGATTGGGTACTTCTGGCTGATTTACAGCCCTACAGAAGTATACAACATGTGTACGAGTTTAAACAGTGTGGTTCTCTCTCCGGTTGGTACGGTCCTCAGCATGAATTGGATGGCTAACAGTTAGTAAGGTCATACTTATTTCGGGAACTTTGTGCTATCGTTTGAAAGTGCAACTTCTATTGATAAATTCTTACTTATTCTATTGTTAGTCGTCGATTATAAGCGGTTGAATCATTTGGAAACATCCGTTTCTGCTTAGTTTTCGGTGATCTTTTATTATATCAATATTTTTATCACATGTAAACGATATACGAACGAAAAGCAAAGGGGAGTCCAGGTTTTCGACTTTTTAGCTAACCAAGAAGGAGTACGACGAAACCGCTGTTTACATCGACTATAAACGAATGGTGGCACTTAAGATGTCGTTTAAACACGAACAGGAAACACGGGAATACACTGACGCGTAAATATTTTGCTCTACTTGCTGTCGAGTATTCGGAGACAAGACAGTAGTCCATATGGTCACATTTGTTAATGACGCAACTTTCGTTTCATGAGCCAGGGTTTTTAGACGATTTCCGTTAAAGGCATCGAAACGATCACCGATGACGTTAAATCGATTAATTCGCTCAATATAGTTATATTAATTTAATTAGAAATACGTTTATACATAAAACAAAGAATATATTACGAGCAAAGATTAAATTTTTCAATTTCTCACCTCTGGGAACAGGTCGAAGTGGAGCCGGCCGATAAATACTGGTATAATTTTCGACTACTCCGTTTCCATGGTTGGTACTTGCGTAGTTTCCGGAAATCGCAGTTTGAACGTAAGAAAATGGAGGGCAAATTCGTAGGGCTTCGCACCTGACGCAACCTCCAGGACAAGGACACCGCACCGTGGAAAATTGTACCGGAAGCGGCCTTAGTACATCTTTCGAAACATATATATTTATTCAGAAGTTGACCATGCAGGTCAAACAGGCAGTACGATGTCCATTTCATAACGATTACTTTTTTTGAAAATCGAGTCAACTAATGGAAATAAAGAAAATAATTTGAAGAACACGATAGATAGCCGTTTTTCGTTCTATTACCTGTTTTCTTCGACGAAATTTCATCCGACAATATACGTTCTACTCCGAACTTCAATTGCTTCGAACAATTCGTATCCACAACGCGGGTTTTCACTTCGTTCATCTTTGTCTTTTCCCTTTAACTCACTTGCACGAGATTCCGATTATCCTAATATTTCCGACGCACACTTTTAACGACTACGACATTTTCCAACAATGCTCCACTTAAAATCGTAATCCAAATAAATCACGCACAAATACACTCCACCGAACTACGAAGTTTATGTCATGATTAAAAGTGGACACGGTGTTTTTGACAATGATCCGATTCTTCGCCGATTACAAACAGAAGATGATCGAATTATCAGTCACTGGTGTCAACGAAAATAGTTACAGGCTAAACAATGACTTCCACGGAAGTGCATCAGAATGAACGAGTGAACGAGTTCCTGCCATGTTCAGAACGGAATTTGGTTTAAAAAAAAAATGATCCGAGCGAGCTGCAATTTCGTACGTGGGATTGGTCCACATGGTCGGCGTAGGCGTGGCTCTCAGAAGATTGGTCCCTGAAGGACGATGAGTCTGATGTCAGACTCGATGGAGCATTGCTCGGAAGAATTCCCGATTCGATGCGTTTCACCAAATAAATATTATAAAATACGCTTAACGCATAAAACGGGATAAATTACCGGGAAATTTAAAAATAACTTTAAGAAAAAAAAATGTAATTAAGAAAACACTTTGATATTGCAACTAGATATAATTCCATTTTATTCGGATATAATTTATTATACAGATTACAATTCTTTAAGGTCATCTTTTTATAGAAATTATAATTTTTACATGTACTACTGTAAATCGTTACCTACCGCTATCGTTAAATAAATTCGATTACATCGAGGAATCACGAGAACGAAAATTTTGAACGTAATCGGTAATCTTTTTAGAAATGAAGTTCCAAAAAACAGAAATAGACGCTATTCGGGTTATACATGTCTCAGGAATAATAGCATAGAGACGTATGGCTGATGATATCTCTGGAAGCCATATGGTTATCTTTGCATGCAGACTTTCGGAGTATACAGTCACTTAGGTGTTTATTTGAAGAGCCATGTTTGAAGCAGCCTCTACCCACATGCTAAGAATATTCTTCGGGATATGTACACACCGTGATCCTCTATTCGATTTTATTAGGTTTTAGGATTTTCAAGAGTCCGGCGAATCATGATAAGCGAACCCCTAATTGAGTCCGTCAATCACGATCAGAAATTTTTACCACGAATCACTTATATTCTCGTGTCAATCGATCAGATCGATCCTCGAATACGAAACTTACGTTTTTAACTATCCGAGATTCTACTATCCGTGATTTTCTAGCAAAAGTCTAGCGATATCCATCGATAGTGGCGAACGTAAGTCTTGTATTTCTACTTTTAGATCCATTCAAAGCATCATCAGTTAATATTATACATTGTATAAGATTTTGACAACAGGATCATTCCCTGGTACAGCTTCTCGATTTCGGAATCGTTCTCTGACGCATCGTGCATAAGGGAGTTTCTTTTTGGACGATTATAGTTTTGCAAACCCTGCAGGTTCTGAAATTCGAATGTCATTTTTGTATATAGAATATGTCAGCTTTGATTCTCAATTTTGTAACTCAATCGCCTAAAATAAGAGATTAACTCACTGAGAGCACTATAACGTTTCCATTGCCCGTGTTTCCTATTGCGTTTTGACGAATTGCTGTTATTATAAGAGTAAGCAGATAGCCACCGAAAGCAAGAAACGAAAGCGCTGTGACTGACAATTGGAATATCTTTGAAATTTTCGTGTCTTTTCCTTTTTCTTCGTGATAATCTTCGTACCGTCTCATTGGCTTTTTGTTCATTCTTTTCAAAGGCTGTGCAACGGGCAATGACGACGAAAATGTTCTACTCGATATCTCTTCGGCTTGTACATCTTCCCCGACAACATCTACGCTCGTAAGTTTATTTAATTGATTTCATTTTTCAATTACCTTCTTAAATTGAATGTGTTTCTAAGGTTTCGAAAAAGTTTACCTTCTTCATCCGCGAGCGAGGACTTTATTTGAATTAATTCACTCATTGGTAGTTCGCTCAAACAATAAACTTCCTGCGTATAAAACGATGTCCGATTTGCCAATGTAACTTTCAAGCAGAGACATATCAATAGAAACGGTATCACGCCGGTATTCATGTTAAACTGTATTTTACGATTTAAACTGAGTTGCGAGTCTCGCGAACGATTAAACGATGCTTCGCCGGCAACGATGTTTCATCGACAAGGTTCGTTTCGTACTAGTTCGAAAAAGTAACGAGGTTCTCCGAATCTGGAGATCTCGTCTCTCGTGCTTGGTTGACAAAGCGAAAAGAGTTTCAATCGTGGTCATCACGCGACCAACTAGGAACAGGAACGTTACGATTCAACAAGGTGGAAACAAGTAATTAACATCCGTTAGAACCAGGTCGAATGTAACTCTTAGTGTAGGAAAAGCTTCAGTCGTGATACAATGCAGAAGTTTTTGTATACCTCCTTCTGCATTTCCACTATAGCGTTTTGTGCCTCCGGTTTACCTCAAGAGGATGATGGTTAGTGGTAAAACTTAAGCTTCACGATAAATCAACAGCCCGTTAATTGATTCGACTCGTAGGTGTTCTCGACAAGATAAAGACAGGCTTGGAATATGCGACCAATTATCTGGAGACTGCAAAGGATATCGCTGATCTGGTTGCAAAAAGTTTAGGCGGTAAGCAGAAGGAGAAACAAGGAGAGGATCATAAAACAAGGGAGCAAGGAAGTTTCGGTCCTTCTAACGTTATGTCCGCGTTCTTCCGTCTTTTTGGACTGGATTCGCAGAAAGTTACAGCCATTGCTGTGAACAGTGTTATATTTCTTGCGCAAATGGTACGTGTCTATTGCTCGATGTTTTACTATCAAATAACGGCGAGTCTCCGATCTGCAGATAAGTTCGTTGTTTAACTTGAAAGCTCCGAAAGAAAATGCCGGTAGGAGTTTGGAAGACGAGACTGATGCTTCATCTTGGAATCCAGCTAAACTTATCACGGAGAGCAAGAGCGAGAGAGTGAGTCACGCCGAATACAAGAATGAAACAGAAATTGTAAGTTACGAGATAACAGATACGAATAATTTTCTTTTTAGATACAAAACTTAATCGAGCAAGCTCATGATGAGAATCTACCGGTTCGACTGATCGAAAAACTGGATGGTGCTGATTCCGCGTGTATCAGATTGCTGGTATGCAAAATTTCACCGGTGATAAGGGCGACGCAGAATTTCCTAAAAAACAAAGCCCAATGTAAATCACATCGAATGACTTCGTGGTTGCCCAAAAGAGACGAGTTCGAGAAAAACAGCGATGAATGCGAAAACACGCATACCGATTGCAATTTATTTTCCTAGCGGTAGTTATTGAATCGACCTGTAGTTTACTTAACTTTATTTGCTGCGAACTTGGTCGGAGAAAAAATGACGGTGGACCTGCAGGAATTTTTCAGAAACGCTGTAAAACTGAACACTTCGAATATCGTATAACATTCACGTATTAATTTGAAAGGAAAATAATCGAGACCTCTTTACGTGTAATAGCTGCGTGTAATGGAATTTGCTAGGGATGAAGGTGTTGGTTTGCATAGCATATATATTTGCGTCCATACAAATATATACTATAATACAGAATATACAAGGTATCCCAAAATTAATTTACTGAACATTGCATATAGTAATATCCCTGGCGTACCGATGAACGAAAAGAAGAAAGCAGCGAAGTCAGAACTATCTTCTTTTCTTCAAATATGCGCCATTTATTTTGAAATAAACACCGGTTAATTAAGTTTGGCAATACCCTTTATATTTCGAGCCATCTCCGGAATGGCTGCGGCCGCATTCGATTATCCAAATAAAATTATATTGCTTGAAGTCGTTTAATCTTTACAAACAACATTTGTCTCTTGTATATTACATAAGAAAATGCTTATGATCATGGAATATGGAATCGAAGCGTTTTCATGGAAAAATTATCCCGACCGCGTTACGAGGACGCTTATCGTCCGCTTACCGATTTTTAGCGACGATTAACGAAATATTCATCGATAATATCTGTATAAAACGCATTGTGCGAAAGACATAATATTCAGTTACGTAACAAAACTACGCAATCGAGTTATAAAATCAACTACTCGCAAATTATTGCACTGTAGACGAAGCACCTTTTGACCGATTAAATAAACGTAGAACCATCGGACGTAATATATTAACGATTTATCAACTTCCGAAGCAATAAACGATGATGATACATATTTTTCACCGAGGGAAGATACTTGTATGATTTATAAGGACGGTGCTAATGAATGATCTCTACTCTTTGAAATCTTCGTGTCAGACGAAAGTGTCAAACATCTTAAAGTGACCCTACGATTCCAAATATCGACTCAATGTCCTATTGGCATTAACTTTAATCGATACAAAATCAACTATATAGTTTGTTCGATCGCTGTTCTTACGATACACGAACATCGATTAATATCAGGGCCGATTGCTAAGTAAAAGAATATCGAATGAAATATCAATGATAAGATTATAACAAGAAAGAAGGAACCATTCGAGCAATAACTACTTTGAAACAAGGTTCCTTGCGAAATTACCGGAAAGTTTTCTACGGTATAGTTACGTGTCAGACATTTCGGTGTATGCTGTCACATTCCACAGTGTAGAAACTTTAGTCGTTCTACGCTATACATCTAATGAGATCAAAATTATTGCGATCCATATGCAGTCGAAGGTTAAATGTCGATCGAACGTCTCTAAAATTAATAAATCGATACGATAGCGTTAATTAGTGGCTTCTGATTATCGATCGATCCAGAAACCTTACGGTACATACCGTACTTACGCGTGAGTCAGTTTAGAAAGTCGATAATTATGAAACTTTGGCGTTTGATAGACATCATGGTAAACGCAGCAGAGAACTTCGTACGCGCTCCAAGTTGGAAGCTCGAAGAAGTTGTCGATAAACTAACTCGAGTCGTCTACGAATCCCTGTCTACTATGGTATGCGACTTACAACATACACGATAATTAAGTAACTCGATACAAAAGCTAAGTCTTTCCGTTGACAATTTTGATTCAGATATCACATACGATCTGATAAAAGGAAACCCGAATCGACACTTCTCGTACGACGAAGATCACGCATCGGTTTGATCGCATATCCGTCTCAAACGCGATGAACGTTACCTGAAATCATTCGAAATATCCGATACATGTATATTATAGTAAACGTATATGATATAGGAGGTACGCATATTATACATTCTCGTTACATTTACGGAAAAATCGATCTCGAAAATATATAAAGGTTCAACAGACTGTTCGGGGGAAAAAGGAACCAGCGGGTCGTATCGAGCGATACGGCCATCGAGAAATTCTTATTTACAACAGAACTCCGTCGCGCCTGTACTGATCTTTGGGCTTCGCGCAAATTCACGCATTTGGCTCGTTCCCTCAACGACTCACGAGCTTTGCACGCTGAACGGCGCGATGATTCGCTTCCCTTTATGAAAGTCTTCCGTTTTTACATGGTCATCCACTGTAACGTTAAAGTTACTATTAAACGAACAGTGTCGGTTAAAATTTTTGGGTAAAATAATAATTACATCGTCCTATAGGCTGCTGTTCCGGATAAAATTTTAAGGAACGCCGATGCGACCGAGCGTATTGGAAATGTAACGCGATCACGTGCATGTCAGTAGTCTCGTCTCGAAGCTCGTATCCATTTCGTTTGATGTTAGAGGCTCGAGACGACGACCCTGCGTGCATTCGGTGAACGTCCGCGCTTCATTGCAGTCTTTGTGGTAGATTCAGCGATGAAACGAACTGAACTCGATAGGAACAAGCAAAAAGGAGGTTCTCGAATCAGCATAATAGGCTTGACCAAGATGGGTACACGATCCAAAACGTGTTAACGACGAATATCGATCGAAACTCTCGCTTCCAAACGATTTCTAACGATTAACGAAAACACGTTTTCTTGAATTGGTTTAGAAACACGTGTAAGTACATAGAATCTACATCAACGAAACGGGTACTCGAATCCCCTAGCGTATGTCGTTTGGAACCAAACTTTTCGATGGACTGTGGGCTGTTTTTTAGAGTGTCGTTCGACCTGGGCTGATCTGTGCTCTCGACGCAAGTTTGTCGCAGCCAATCCCGTAGATTCCACGTTCTCTCCATCAGGTTCGAAGAGTTCTTCTCAACGGTACAAACGCTGGTAGTGAAACCGCTATTAGGACCATATTGGGCGATGATGTTTTGCGTGTTGGGTGTCGGTGGTTGCGTTACAGTTAACTGAGACAAGATGTTTGACTGAATATTCGGCGTACCGAATGTTCCTGAAAGAATTTCGGAACTTGAAGAGAAAGTCTTCGTGAAATTATCCAAACGAAGATTTATACTCACCTTGTATATTGTTCGATTCGGCTGTAAGGTGGTGGAAACGTAGCCATCGCAAATAAGAATACATCAAAGTCGGCGGCGGTGGTATATTAGTATCCTGGCGTTTATTCAGCACGCCCCAGATCTCACGTATTTCCGAGTTTAGGTTTTCCAGGCTTGCGATGATTTCCGTCGACTCCTGGTAGTGATCCGGTTTGTCTGAGTACGAAGGATCAAGACCACAAGATCGAAAACAAATTCTTGAGTGGAAAAAAATAAACGAAAACAGCGCTTCGATCGACTCGAGGAAAATCATTTAAATCATTTGTGAAAATAACTAATAAAGTGACAAAGAAAAGGAAGGCAATGAAACGATAACTGATAGCGTAATAGAGAGAAAGAGAGAGAGAGAGAAAGAGAGAGGGTCTGTTACAGAAACTTACCTATAAACGTATCCGTTGCCAAGTCGGTTGAACTGATACCACTGCTCACGCTAGACATATCGCTCAACGTCAGTTCTTCGTTTTTCGTCGAAGTCGCGTCATTTTCGTTGGTTTTAGCATTAACCACTCTCTCCAGAGATTGCTCCAAGTGCCTTAATTGAATCACTTTCTCACCCAGAAGGCTCTTAGTTCGATGCAAGTTCACTTCCATGTCCGAGAGCTCGCGTTCCTCCTAAAATCCATCGTGCGGATTTAACGCGCAGCTTTTAAGAAAATACAGATTGAGACGCAGGTGTATAAAAATAATACCTGAACTAATTGCTCGAGGGTTGCTCGGACGCTACGTTGCTTCCAAGCCCTCTGCCGTCCTTGGAATACGTTCTCCTGGTGCCGAAGAGCCTCCCGTGCCCTCTTCACTGAATCCCTTTCGACGTGAATTCGGTGCCGAAAGAACTCCAGCTCCGAAGAGGCATTCGCCGGCGCTAAAAAATTGAGCAAAATCCTTTTCGATGTCATCCGACTAGCTCGTACACGCGCGATGCTGGTGAAAGCAGCGTGCAAAGAAAGATGTAACGAAAAAAAAGAAGGAAACCAACGAGAACAGACTCGACTCGTGGCGATAAAAGGAAAATAAAAAATCTGGTGACGCACTTACGAGCAGGTGATAGAGTACAAGCCGCTAGTTAAAGTGGAGTGTATAGATGCCTGGGAAAAAAACAAATAATAACCGATTCTCAAATTTCAGAAATAAACATGGGAGTATTGGGAGTAATCGAGAGAAACAAACGATTGATAAAAAGAAATTCTCATCTATATTTCGCGCGCGTCAGAAATGGAAGCGATTAAGCGGTGAATTTTTAATTATCCGTTTCTGAAACATTCAGATTGCTAAAAAATGAATATTGTACTAATAATAATAAATAGGTGGAAATCTTCTGAAGAGAGTTACCTTTGTCTTGGAAAGGATATCGCAATGTATAGGCCGTTTCGTTGCTTGGCAATTGATCACCGAGATCCTCGAGCTTTTCCAATTGTTTCCTAATGTTCTCGACCGGGTTCTCGAGGTTATTATTATTGTTATTATTGTTGTTTCCGGTGGTAGCGGTGGGTTTCGCGGTGCTGGTTACTTTCTTGCTGATGTTCTTCTTCGTGGTGGTGGTGTTCGCGTTCGTCTCGCTGGCGATGCTCGTGTCATCAGGTTGGAATCTCACGTTCTTCGCGTTCGACGTAGCTGTGCTCTTCTGAAACCCCGAGTTCGCCTTCTGAACGTTCGGTTCGTTCGGATCGTGTAATTCTTCCGACTGCTCGTTCATGGTCGTCTGAGTCTCGTGCGCTTTAGTGTTCGTCGTCGCCGAGCTCGAGTGCGTGTTTCGTAGTGGAGTACTGCGAGCACGATTTAAGGCCTATAGCCAGACATTAGGACGAATCGTATGAACGTGAGGAAGTACCTTCACAGTTTCTATCTCGCTACGTGAATAATTGAACGAACACCGATGGGTTTCGTTATTTACAAAGAGCGTCGAATTTCATCATCGAGATACAGAAGATGCTGATTCATAGATATACAACATACAGAAGATATACAACAAATGTGCTTGGTCAAGGTATAGTAAGTGGTATTAACTATGAAGGTACTGGAACTGGTGACAAGGAGAATGGATGTGCAAGAACTTAATACTAATATAGTGAACACTTGATCCAAATATATAAGTAAATATCGTAACACGTAGATAAAAACTGTGCTTCCGACTGATTTGTTAAAGTCATGGCACGTACAAGTAGTTCAGAGCGCGATCCAACGTGTCAACCCTTCGCGATTCAATTCGTTTTTCTGATTTCACGCGCCCTCCTCTTGTATAACGCCGCCACAATGGCGCGACATCCTAAAATATTGCAATGAAATACCGAATATTGCACCAAGTATGTATCTAATTATGTATGTATTACGGGAAAAACACACGGTTGATCGGAAGAAAAACTAGCGAAGCGACAAATCTAAACTCCACTCACTTTTGTTCCGATGACTCGGTTCTGTCGGTTCTCGTTCTCGTTGACGTTGACCTTTCGGTTTCCGAAGCCGTGGTGTATCCCTCCTTCCTTTTGCTCCTCCTCTCGATAGCCAAACGAACCTCCTTCTTTAATTTCATATATTTCTCCTTCAACGCCATATATTTGTCTTGCAGTAGTCGCTTTTCGCAACGCATTTTCTCGAATTCGATGCTCTCTTGGTGAATAGCTCTCCCTGTCTGTTTCCTCGCTTCTTTTTCTACTTCGCGTGAAAAATCGGCACGAATCTCCTCCAAATGTTGCTTATACATCTTGCGAGTGCGATCCTCCTGAAACCGCAACAGCGAATTTTTTCCAGTCACGTGTAATCGCAAATACGTAATGTAACCTTTCTTTCAGCTCTTCGTCTTCCATCGTGTCAAGAATGAATTGAAGTAGTTCTTTTTTTTTTTTTTTTTTTTAACATACATGTATTACAGGTAATCAGCATGTCGTGTGTGTCTAGGTTAAAGTATAAATGTAAGAGTGCAATTTTGTAATAGCATGCTCTGCTGCTTTATTGCTCTTCGAGTATAATTTTTTAAGATACAACAAGAATTTAGAAGAATCTGTCTTAAAACTATCTTATAAGGCGTGTTCGAAGCTGGACGGTGTTATACAATCGTGGGTAAATCTGGGAAATCGAATGACATATTTATTTATACCAAAGTAGCTGGTAAATTGGTCGCTTTAATGCGTTCGCAGAAAAATTGCGCCTAATGGGTTAACTAATCATTGCATAACATTCATAGTTCGCATCATATACACAATCTAATATCCTTAAGAAACAATGGACATTGGACTAATAACACATTCAACAAGGAAAATAAAAATCTTCGGAAACAAGGAGAGAACGTTGCATATCACGCAACAACAAAGAGTAAAATTTTTTATTATAATAACAGACATCGTCAGGTACTCACGTTGATTCTAAAATCGCGTACAATTTCAACCAGACGTTGCTCGTGCTCCTCCGTGATTTTCGAAATATTTTCCCTCTGCTGCTCCCGTACCTGAGAGCGTAATTCGTCAAACTTCTTGTCCAATTCCTTCTTCATAGCTTTAATTCTCGCGGAGTGTTGTTTCGTCAGTTTGATCTCGCTAAGTTTCGCGAGTTTCTCCTCGTCTAGATCACGTTCGTGTTCGTTCTCCAATTTTCCTATTTCTTGGTTCCGTAGTTCCAGCAGCTCACCTTTTCTCTCGTCGAGTTCCGTCTTCAGATTCGCCAAAATTTCCTGTCTCTCCTTTTCGTAGCAGATTTCCAATTCGGCCTTTACCTTCTTCAAGTTCTCCAGTTTAGCCTCATCCATTTCGGCAATTAATTTCTGAATCTCCCGTTCCTCCTTAAAAGATTATAAAAGATAACAAGATGAGATCTAAAATAATAACAGAAGCAGTTTAATATTACAAAATACCTTTTCAACCATTTTCCGTCTCGATTCCTCCAGCTTGTCGTTCATGTTTTTCTCTAGCTGCTTCTTCTGCTCCAGAAAATTTTCCTCCAACTCTTTCTTCGTTTGCTCTAATTTATCTTTGTACTGTTTTTGCAAGGCTTCGATGTCCTTTTCGTGTTCTTGACTCAACCTTAGTTTCGTTTCCTCCAGATTCTTGTCCTGCTCCTGTTTTCCGCCAGCATCACGATAAAGCTTAGGAAAGTCTGAGGTATCATCGTCATCGGTCTGTTCGTTTCGCGAAAAATCTACTTTTGATTTGTTCTTCCGGCGCGCGTCGATGTCACTGTAATCGGTTTCGCTTTTCGAGTTCCTACCCTGTTCCTGTTTCCCAGCAACCTCGTTGCGTTGCTTCTCTACGAGATCGAGTTCGCGATAGACCCTAGGAACGTCCGAGGTATCATCGTCGTCGGTCTGTTCGTTTCGTAAGAAATCTACCTTCGATTTGCTCTTTCGGCGCGTTTCGGAGTCGCTGTAATCAGTAGTCTCGCTTTTCGAGACCAGATCGATGTTTTTGATTTTGTTAAATTTATTGGTGTACGTGTAATCCAGGCTGCTCTCCCTCGACAAACTTTCTCCGGATAAACTATCCCTTGTCATCTGCATACGGTGCTCCTTGTCGGAAACGTTCTGCGGAACAAATCTTTTGCGATGCTCGTTCTCGGAAACGTTCCGAACGACGAACCTCTTGCCCACGACTTTCCCATTTTTCTTCGATCCTTCGATTTTCTCTAACGACGAACTCTTCCTGATAACCTCGTCGATTTTGTCTTCGGACTCCTCTTTGGTTTCCTCGTTGAATCTTTGGCAATTTGTCTTTTGCGACGAAGGAATCCAATCGGTATCTCGGTTAGAGAACATCGCGAGCATCTGAACATCCTGCTCCTCAGACTCGGACTCCGAATAATAGGTGAACTTGATGTCCAATTCTTTTTCTATGTCGAAGCGTACACTTTTCCGCTCTTCGTCCACTGGTCTGTCGTCTATCGAGAACCGGTTAAAATTTAATAATCTGTACCAAAACGATAATAATACTATATATAAATTTCTTACCATCCTCGGATTGTTTTTCTCTGAGAATCGATTTCAATTTGTCTCCACCGACGTTGCTGCTCTCGTCCGGGATCAGCATGGTCCTGAAATCATCAAGTTTAGCGCCTTCGTGACTAGGTGTAGTGTCCCTGCTTCTGTTGCTCTTCAGAAACATAGTCCCTCCGCCACTTAGAGTGAGTTCCTTTTGTTGACCAAACTGACTCGGGTGTTTCTCCTTATCAAACTTTTCAGACTTCTCTGACCTGGCTAGCGTGGTGATGCTGAGTTTATCGATATCTATAATGTTCTCTTCGGAACTAAATTTGCTGGACAACTGTTCCCAGTCTTTCTCATGCCTCGGACTAAGAGATTCCGATCTCTTTAGCACTTCCTTTAAATCTATCTCCTGCTTTGGCGTAGTAACCGCGGACGTATTGGTGGTTGCGGTTGATGCGATTGTTTCTAGAAGCTTGGGGCACTCGTAGAACCTCGGATCTTGAAATTTGAGGTTGGTGTAATCCCTGGCGGCTCTGTTAGTTGCCAGAGGATTATCTATTTTCGAGTCTTCTCGTTTATACAGCTGTTTGTCTTGGCCCATAGCGTCCTTCTTCCTTGCACCATCAATTTTATCCAATTTTTTCAGAGGTGTCAACTTCGTAGGGATCCTGGTAGGTGGGGGAATGGTTTTGATAGGTTGTTTTACAGATTCCTTCGACGGAGAGGATTCCTTGGGCAGAGTTGCTTCCTCGTGAGACTCGAAATCCTTCGCTGTTGTTTTCGAGTCCTCTTCTATCGATCAGAAAACACACTTTATATAGCTTCCTAACGCTGTTTCGCTATGTTGTTGGGAGGGGAAAAGCTCAAAAGAGGCATGAATCGATAGTCGTTCCACAGATCAGAGAAAACGCGCGTAAACTTTTCCACGCTTACGATGACCCTCTCGAGTAAAAAGAGGCGACAGTGTCAACGTTCTCTCGCGAGCGAGTCAACGTCTGTTTTCTCTTTTTCTTTCACTCTCTTTTTTTTACACTCCAAAAAGGGTAGAGAGGCACGAGCGATGAAATGGATAAGAAAATATGTTTAAAAGCTCAAAAGTGCGCGAAAGCGACTATTATGTAACAACGAAAAATACAGTTGTCGCGTTTAAAATGCTCTGCATATTTTTCAAGCGCAATTTTTTTTTCTAATGATTTCGTGTCTCCTTTTTTTCATCACAAAAGAAAATAAATCTTTTCCAAGCAAAGGATACACAATGTCGGATTTGTTACATCGATTCATGAGACTTTTGTAGATGCAAAACATGTCACATCGCCTTTGACTGACACTTGCAAAACAGATGTATGTGGAAATGAATATCGTATCAGTCGTAACGAGGCAAAGTAAATAAGAAATAGATCCATGCATATACATTATAACATCGATATACGATGACCTGTGTAACAGGTGATACGATCGAGAGCTAAGTACACACTTAGGTACATATAGAGCCTGTTTTACAATCTCAAATTACATTTTCTAGAACAATGACATTTATCTCATTAGGGTGTGTATCCTCTATCTAAATAAACATTAAAATTCTTCCATCGCACAATCGTAATTTTTACATTTGTGTGTCACTAAGTACGATTTTTCTAGATTATTGATAAAATTGATTTTCAATGAATTTTGTTGTAGAATCATATTTGAAAATAATCCATCGCGAATCTTGTTTCCTGTTGAATTCATTGTGGCGTAGGGAGCATGTTACTTCGTGAACAACCATCGAGAATACACGATGGGGGAAAATTTTAAAAACTTCACCCTTTAGACTAGCATGCCTTTAATCTTCCACTGTTTCCGGTGTAAAAAAAGAAGAATATCAAAGGGAAGGGACTACCAACAAATATTGACTTTTCGCGCCCGTGCAGCTCTCTCCAGGCCACAAAAGCCACAGCGAGTTGAACTTGAGACAATGCTTTCCATTTCTGACTAAGGATGGGCGATACACTGTAATTGAATGATAATGTTTCGAGCAAAGGGACACGTTGCACGGTATTGCATCAAATGTTTATCGCGTGCGCCGTGAAACAGTGGTTCGAATCATCGTCGTTTCATCGTCAAAGAGAAATTTCGTAAAATTCGAGTTCGTCCTAACGAAACTAAACGAACAAGGAGAACGACGATAATTTCATGTGAACGCTAATTGGCTTGCATCCCTTCGAGCCGTGACTGTGTCAGCAGCTGTGGAGCAACAGCCGGTAAGAAGTGTCCGCAATACCAACCGAACAATTCGCGTTCGATGGACGGGGACGCGATAATTGGACGGATCGACGTTCAAGCAACTATTACGTACTTGCACGAGCAAGTGCACCAACGCGCGAGTGCCTTGATGAATATGTCGTATACCGAGGACCGGCACGTAAGAGTTTCAAGGGTCCTTTATGCAGCTAGCAGCGCGTCCACGCGCACAGCAGCTCCATCCAGTTGGAGAAATCGCGCGACAAATTCAGTCGTGTATAACTTTATTGTACCCGAACCGATTACAATAAACAGCTTTTAACCTCGGTTCACTGACTGTGTCTCGTTTTATACGAAAACAATTGTTACATTTTAGTCACAACGCGAGAGATAGCCTCTTGGCGATGAACTTTGACAAAGAAGGAATGTTGGAATTAATTTACACTGTACAAATGATAATCTTGTTTCTTATATAAAAGCAACGGAAGAGTCGGGTAAGATAAGATTAATGTTACCGCAATCAATACACGTGTTCGTCAATAATTAATAAACGAAGCGAGTCAATCTTTCGATTCTATCGCATGACACGCACGCGAATCGAAAGGTTACATAAAACTTGAATGCCATACTGACTTACATACATACTTAGCAGTAAACTACTCGGCGTTACGTAAAAAACTCGAGTCAATAAGTAGAGACTATTTCGTTGTCGGAGATCTGCGGTCGTTGAAAAAGAAAACAAAGTGGTCTGTAATTGTACGAACTCGGTGCTTCAAGGTCGAACGCAAGAAAATATCTTCACTTTACGTAATTGATATGAATCGCTTGAGTATCGCGTATCCGAATACGATCGACGATCGAGCTTCAAGCCGAGATTAAGAAATCGAGATGCGTGATTGCAGATGAATATTAAAAGATAAAGCCAAAGCTGAACAGCCTAAAAATACAAATTTACTAGTTGAAGAAAAGCCAGCTTGGGTTTCGATTGACAAACGAGTCCTTGTCGTTTGGATATAGGAGTTTGGCAATGCGAGTTGACAACACGATGTACAGTACTATAGTGGGAGACGCGTAGAACGATAATTGCCGAGATTTTGGCAATTGAATCGTAGAAAACACATGTCTTTGAAACATATGCCGTTTAGTAATCGTATCACAGACAACTGTTACTTTTCCAATGATTTAAAGATTTAACGACGCAAGAAATCACGGACATACGTGCAATTTCGATGATTAAGAATAAGGAAACAACGATTATACGATATTCGAGCAAGTACGATTATCTTATCTTGTTTACTGGTATTCGCGCCGATAAGTTGTTCGAATACGAAAGATATCGAACTGATGAATGCAAATTCTATTATCGAAATATTGTGTTATCCGCTGAAAGTCAGACTCGAAAAGTCTCGATAAACCACAGAGTCGTCGATTTCGATACTCAGAAACGAATGTTGAACAAAATAATAAGAGAACGATCGGTAACCTTCGTCCCTTCGGGTGCCAGGTTTAACCCTTTGCACGACAACTTCTTACTGCATTGTCTGGCATAAGATGCAAAGAAAAATGATCATGCCATTAAAATTCAATGATACGTATATTATACTTTATTTATATACCATCATCTACATACATGTACAAAACGCGAAGATACGTGGTTCGATAAATAATCTACCCTCGTTTGGAGTAGCAGTGGTCGGAGAATAAAAAAATATTACATCGTGTATCATTTGTAATCAGTCTTCTCATCGATTATATACGTTCTACAAATCGATATGTATCGATCGCAGAATAGGACAAATACAAACGTGCGATTCGACTATATCATTCACGATCTACCTTCTATCGACTATGCGTGTACCAATAAAAAAGTGGATGATGCATCGGTTAATCAGTCTTTGACTCTGTTAAACGCTAAGTGCAGCCAAGTGATAACAGTCCAAGTGCAAAGGGTTAATCCTATATTTTCCATTCAGCCGTAATCACGAGGCAATCCGTACCAACGCTGATTTGCCTGGTGTTATCAGGTTTAGCGTTGCCAGCCCTAGCCTGCTCCACCATCTCCTTGTAGACTGCGTCCAGAGGATGTTGCCAGGTGGTGATTCCGGTGGAAGCTTGGTAGTAATACCAAGCGCCGCTGGTTTCATGGAAGCATGGTAACCATCCCTTCGGGAGGGCCGCCATCAGGCCCTCCCGAGCCAAATTCAGGAGGTGTGGTTCTGTTTCTGGATCGATTCCCAAGCGCCTCGCATATTCGAGTACCTCTGAAAAAGCATACGTGCACCATTAGCTGATTACAAACAGGGCGGTGGACCGTTAGCTTCTTTCGGTATGCATGGGCATTAATTTGCCTGGAAACGCGTGTGTCGAGCAAAACATCAAACAAGGTCAAGGATTTGCGAGGGAACGAAGATGAGCGAAAAATAAAGAAATTCTTCGCTCGTTGTTTCCATGAGAACGTCGTTACATTTTTCCGAGTATCGTTAACGCAACAAAACTCCATGAGAATAAAGCTTTTTATACCTTGACAGAAGATAGAATTTAGAAACTATCGGATACTGTAAATATGCTCGTCGATAAGTAACGAAGAAAGTATTAATAAGCTTAGTTAAAACAAGTAATTTCAAGGTTCTCTGGGTCACCGTATGTAAAGCGTAACGACGTTCATCGATTGTTAGCCAGGTGGAAGTACACGTGGTAATATGGAACTATTCCACTAGAAAAAAGGGATCCCAAAAATGTTTACGCATCGTATATACGTTCTATTAACATTTACCTACGATATTAAAATTAATACGTTCCGATGTAGCTACATATAAAATAAAAGTCTATTATCAAGGCAGTAATTGGCATATCAAAGTGCAAACAAATTAGCGATAACGCTAAAAATTCGTCGATCCGAGTTCCCGCTGTTTCAGTAAATTTTGACATTGAGTCAGACACTTGTGTTTACTGGTGAAACACTTCAAATGAAATGCGTACAACATGGCCCGATATAAACACGAAAACACGTATTTCTTTATGAAAGAATAAATCCATTATTTTTAGCATTAATTCTACCACTCTATTAAACAGCTCATTAGTTACGTCATAGACAGATACGGTTATTTGTTTCTCGTTAAAAATAATTTATGTTTATAAAAAGCAAGGACTCGCATCAGCAAACGTCGATTTCGATTATTGGTTTCCATCGACGATGGGAAGAGTTACCTATTCCTATTAATTTCTCCATCTTTATTAGCATCGAGCATCCGCTCGTGATTCTTTCACACAAAAATGTATTCTAGTAATTGTGAAATCACGATCAGAAGCCGTACGCATCGGCGGAAGTGCCGATAACGTCTAATATTAAATACGCAATTAAAGGCAAAGTCGCCGAATAAAGAAAAAATGTATCTTCAATTATACAACCTGAGTGATTTGCATCTTCTTAGGACACTCAAATCGACAGACAGCTTTACAAAAAGGGCCGATTAAAAATTCCATCATGGAAGTCTTTGACAGGTGGCTCCGGGTATAGGGGAAACCGCCACATCTGTCTTTCTTGCGGTGGCTAAAATTTCGTAGCCATAACAGTAACAACACACGAGAATTTCACGCAACTTTAGTAGATAATCGGCAGAAATAAGGTCGCAGAATGAATTCTACTTATAAATTTCGCCCATTTGGCGGATTTTGCCCTGCGTAAACTAACCAGTAGCACAGATAGCAAGAGGGGAGGTCCTCGAGGCTTATGACAAAACTTTCGCCGCACTGCGGATTCTATTGATTTTCCTCGCCATGCTAGGGTACGAGCTCAGTGTTCCCGTCCTACCAGGGTGTAAATAAACAAGGAAACTCACCGCCGAAACTATTCAACCTTCTCTCACTTTATCCATGATCTTTTACATTTTAATCTCGTCGTGATGATCTTTTACCTCCTTTATTCACTTATTATTTCTCAAATGGATTTGACCTTTTTTTACATATAATTCATTTTTAAGTAACTATTGCTTTTGTTTCTTTTTGCTCTTTCTACGATCGAAAAATGAACGGGAAGAAATCGTAAATTTGTTATCTAAGTGCGCATTTTGAAATTTATGTTTGCAGAATGGACGGGTACTCGTAAAAGTCAAACGAAGCGTATCAGAAAGACATCGCATCTTGATATTTTGATGAAAAACAAAGCTGTTGTCGGTTGGTTTAAATTGCGAACAATTATGCGATAATTTTTCAACGTTTCTTGTTCTACAACGTATCGTTTAATACGGATAATAAATATTTAATGTAGGTTATTCGATCTTTGGTTAAGCTAATTAACTATTTCATGGTCTGATTCGCTGATAGTCCCGGGAAACTAGATAAAGGATGAAGTAAATATTCTATCGAATCAGTGATTACCGAATCACCGTCGTTTCCAAGGATTAACGAGAAAGAAAGAGCGAGAGAGATAGAAAGAAAGAGAGAGGGAGAGAGAGAGAGAGAGAGTGAAAGGGAGTCAGAAGTGTGAATAACAGCCGATGGCGAGCGAAGAAAACCACCCCGTGCTACATCGATCGAGAGCGCAAAGGAGGAAGAGCGGAAAAGTAAAAACTAGCATACGTTCATCGAGTAAATTCGCGAATTTACACGTACCTTCGTCTGACGGATGCGAGGTGCCGTCGAAGATCTCCTTGCACACGATTGTGGCTGCGCTTTCCTGAGAAATACTCATGCTAGCACGAACAGCCGTGTCCCAAGTGCAGGAGATTCACATAACACGTCAAACGCGGACGTGCTTGGACCGCGGACAATACACCGAGTAGTCGCGTGGGCCGATGAACGTCATTTTCCGTAACGACGACGCGTGCACGCCAGGCTTTCGCTCCGTTGACGAGGCCTGTCCGACGACAGTCAACGTTCAATTCGACTTGAACGTAGGCGGTGGAAGGAGGAGCGAACACGAAGCGTACAGCGCCCCCGGTAGTCTGACCTCGAACTAGGCCAATGATAAGGAAACGAGTTACAGCCGGCGGCAACTGTCTTATCGATTAACCGAAACCCAGCGGCGATATTGTTCTTGTTGGCACCACCGCGCGGGAAACACCTCGAGCCAGCTGTCCAACTTGCACTCTGACGTTTTTCCTTTTCGCTTCTTTTTCTCATTCTAGGTTGATTCGCATCATGGAGAATTGGAGTGGAACGCGTCACTTTTCTGCAACCTAGAGAATGGACCGTTGTGATGGAAATGACCTCGCCGTTGCGGACGCCACTTGGACCGTACTTACTTACCTTCGTGCTTCAACTTCTTGAAGAAAATGAATCTGAATGAAGCTTGCTCTTATAATACCTCGATGGACTGTTCTAAATAAGTTTACGGATGCGAGTTTAAATCTGTCGCGTGTTTCGCGATGCTATATCTTGGGAACTGGATGAATTTGATGAATTCGTAAGTAGAAGAATACCTGAACGTTTTTCTCTTACTAAAGATCCATGGTCATTCCTCCATTTTGAAATATGTTAATGTAGTGACACACATACTGCGCAATATTTCAATATTTGATGAATAGAATACGGATATAAACACGTATGTATTTATTTATGAGGGAATGAATAACACATTACGATCCTGACATCTTAAACGCAGTCGATCGTTCTTGGAAATGATACATGTATTTTTAGAAAATAAACGTCCCGTGATTTATTCCTTCAGTCCTTTCTATAAAGCATTTTTAATCTTTGTACTAGTATACGACGAGAGTTTAGTTTAAAAATGGTATTATGAACGTAACAATAAAAGATATAGCTCAACAAACGTAAATAGAGTCTGCCTTTTTACAAAGTAAAAAACATATTTGTAAACAACTATTTTTAGACATCTATTTTTCATATATCTATATTAATTTTAAAATATACGATCTTTTATATTTTATCGATCATCGTATAAAGTCTAAAAACTAGTGAGAACGATCGTAGCGCCAATGTAACAGGCGTCGACTCTCATGGTGAATTTCTAGAAGATAACAGTTTTCTTCTTTGCCGATAATTCCTAGTGTCTCTGGTTATCAAAGGATGAAGAAGTTTCCCCTAGATTATGCGAACATTTTTAAACAAAAAAAAAGGTCCGATTAGATTGTCAAAACATAGTCAGGTCGATTATTTTTTGTACATCGTATCGATAGCTTGGTTGCATAATTTGTACAAGTTGCAAAATATTATGCAAGAAAATCACTACATTTGGCTGTCCTCGGTAGAGATGGCGCCAATATATGCTTAACTTCCTCAAAAATGAATTTCTGCAATAAACTACTAACGGGTTTCTGACAAATTAATTTATTGCTAAATGAACAAATTCTGTAAACGACGTCGAACCTCAATCGCTTTCGTTGAACGGGTATTTAATTTTTATACATTTTCGACCATTAACTATTTCGATTTACATATTCATTATGCTGTACTATACTTCAATTTTGTTATATGAAGTGCTTAAATATTTTTTACTATTCCAAATTATTCTAAAAGTATTAAAATTTTAGAAAAATGAATGTACTTTAACTAAAAAATTTTTCAATACAGATTGCAGCTTGTTATCGAGTATTACCAATTAATTCTTTCGGATTTGAATCTTTAAACTAATTCCATAAGTAGAAAGTGTAATGCGCTTAGATCTGAAACACTATATTGAAATACTATTATTTTAAATCACACAGTACATCAACGTTCTACAATTCAACATTGAGCCTTCGAAAAGAATAAAATTTACGGAAATTAGCAATTCTAAATGTCAGTAATAAATTCGTCGTGACTGAAAACAGATAGTTTTGCCATTGAAAGCGTGAGCTTTGCATTTCGTTGATTAATCTAATAAATCGAGAATATGCAATTACAACCAAACTCAACTCGTAATACAGCGAAAAATTCTTTCACCTAGTGAAATAGAATCAACATATATAAATTACGATCGCTAAAGTTACTTTTTCGAAAGCGAACAACAACTTCACTTTTTAGAAATAGAAATATTTCTTTGACAAGAAACAATATTGTATTTAGCCTCCAATCAAACTTGAGTATCTCAAACAATATTCGTTGCAGCACAATCAAAGATACTACGATTACGAGTCAATCGTACTTTGCACGTAGCGAAATAAGAAACAACAAAATAAAATAAGGTGGTGTAGGGAGTGAAACGGTGAATTTGTCGAGACGCGAATCATTTTGGACAAAATCGACGTTTCTTGACTCGAAGAAATGTTTCAAAGATGCATTTGTTCGGTGGAAGACTGGTATTTTCAATATCCTCTCCCATTTCACCGTGGTACCAGTTACGCGAGAAACCTGTCGCGTTTCCAGCAACAGCGAAAATAATGATCGGCCATCGATTGGGACATTTAAATTTCACGCTCTATAGAAAACAACGAGGACCGCCGAATCATGGTGTTAACGTTAACGACACCAGGTTTCGGGCGCCGTTTCGTCAAACGCGAAAATTAAATGATAATGATATCCTACAACGACGCTGAGCGAAATACTTGCGGCCTCGAGTCGAGAACATTTATTTTTTCCTCTCTCTTTGGCCATTCTCGTCATTCTTTTTCTTTCTCTCTTCGCCTTAGTCTTCGCATCTCTTTCCCCTTTTTTCCATACTTTCGTCTCTCTTCGTCCTTCGTTCCTTTCCCCGCACAGTGCATTTTTTGTTCTGTAAAAATCCTCGTTAACTCGAATCACGACTCTCGCGTATTATACGTGTAGAGTCGGTACCGACTCTCCTCCACTTTTCCCGGGCTAAATAAATCGTTAGAGATGGCTTGGTAACCGAGCACGGGCTAATGGCGTTCTTTTTATTATTCTTCTCAGCGTTCCTGGTGAATCGTAGGCTTAATCAACGTTCGAAGACGTAGAAACCATCGACGGATGGCATCGTCGAATGTTTAATTAACAGGTTTCCGTGATAAACCGGGTTCAAACGTGGCACTTGCCTTCGCCGGATTTTACCGGGGAACAAACAAAATGGCTGAAATATATACCTCAATGGGGAAATATTCGTTTGGTTGGCGATGAAAGCCATATTCCTTTCTCGATAATTTAATATCAATAGAAAAATGAAATGCAGGAATTCAAAAATTCAAAATGATATTACGAAATTGATCGATGAAATTGAATAATATCTCGTTGTTGAAATATTATGTCACGATTAAATGATATTATGGTACAGAGAAACCGTAATAAGGTAAGCTGCTTTTTAAACAACATTTCTTTTTCAGGGTTTTTATCGAGAGGAACCAAATACTGTAACAAAAAGATCATTTCGGTTTCTCTAAATCGCGGCTCGACGTAAAAAAAAGTATACAATAGAAGGAGCAAACCGATGGAGGTATAGAAAATCCGTTACGTAGCCATCATGGGAAAACGTAACAACCGAAAAATCACGTACATTACCCGGGACAATAAATTCTATTGGTTCTTAAACCCTCGAACTCGCGCCGGGGAATCCCCTAATCTGACCTAACACCGTAATGTCGTTACCTTGTTAAAATAAATGTCACAGCAGGAGGGTTGCTCGGGGCTGGGCAGTCGATCCACAAAAGACCAACCCCTAAAAATTGGGCCAACGTCCGCTCCGTTCAAAATGGTGGACCAATGCGCCGCTTGAGAAAGCAGAAAGGCACAAAAGAAATGACGTTCGACTGACTGCAATCTTTCTCGGCAATGGCCGATTGCAACCTAACCCCGACGACTCGTTTCGTTGAAAGACGAGATAATCGGGTGTTGATGAAGTGGAACCGTGCGATTCACGTTTGTAACAGACTTGGCGATTGCGATCTTACGGCTCGTTTGGAGAACATCGTTCTTTTCATGTGACAGAAACTTCTATTGATGCAAACAACGTGCTTTAAAGTATGTAATCTTTTCAATTCGGTTTTCAATGTGTGTAGCTCAATTTTACATATAGATAATTCGAAATAGCTGTTAACATTTTTACAGTCTTAATGCCAGCAATTGATTTTCCTTGCACGAACCTATTAAAAATAAATTTCTCAGCAGCGTTATGGATTATTGATTAGCAAATTATATATGTATTTGAATGATTATGATAACTCCCGAAGAAACATCTCTCTCCTACTTGTAAATTATTATTAATTATTTTTATATACATCGGTCAATAAATCGTGCGTGTTCTATGGAAAACGTAAATGATTAGAAATTAGACAACATTTCATGAAAATCATAATGAAAAGCAAGGTTGTTAAACGAAGAAAAATATAGAGCTATTACATCGAATCCTGGATCGCAGAATCATAGGTGGTAAAATATCCAACAGGTCGGATCTTACGAATGAACGTTACACGATAAATTAAAGTCATGCAGACACGTTTCTGTGTCACTGAAAGTGTTGAAAATATTTGTAGCTACATACTTTGCGAAAGGCCTAAAAGTAGAGAGGAAATGCGCCATTGCGACGGCAAGCAACTTTCATATCCGTTATTCCTTAAATCATTCCATTACCTTTGCTATCTCTGTATGAATTAAAAAAATATAACAGAAATGCTCAGCTAGCCGACGAGAATGTAAATAATTGTTATCTTCAAGATAGCAACCGCAGAAGTTTTTCATAAAGTATTCGTTATTCCGTGCATTGTGTGCGAGCTTTCTATTCTTCGAGTAGAAAACACTGTTTAGCAAATTCATCCGCCGTGTGTTTTCATGGCTTTAACAACGTGAGCCGATGATTATCGACGATGACAGTTTTCACGGTTTCGAATAATAACGCAATTCTTCGTCATCCGGTTGTGAGATGTTTATCCGAAATCTACGTGCACCTGGTAACAGATGTCCGTTTCTCACGTAAACGACAGTCGAGATCACTATCGATATCCTTTGTTTGACCCACCGTTTGATTTCTATTGGATAACCATGAGATGGACGTTTTAGCGACGTGTACAAAGTTATTTAGACTTAATGATATATTAATTGACAGAGACGCTACAGCGATGAAAATAACATACGTAACGAAAATAGATATTTGAGAATCAGATAGGCGAAACAGCATGAAGGATTCGTTTTTAACTCTTCTTGATGTAATCAGTACCACTGAAACGTAACCTATCCTGACTATATCGCGTAGAAAAATAGAAATATCAAACAATTTGTACATTGTCACCAAAGAATCGAAGTTCGGTTCGTTCAAAACGATCGTCGACTAAAAACTACTTGCGAACCGTCTGAATGTAAGCGACTGCTCCGAAAAGCTTCGTCTCTAAACTCTATCGTCGATAATAATCATTTGCATGGAGCTCATTTGAATGCAACGAAGTCCAAATAGGCGAGAAACCGTGGCGACAATTACGATAGTCAGGTGTGAGCGGCTATACAATGAGAAAGACGATGGAAAGAAGAGCTCGCGGCGGCAGGATCCTCCTTGAGGCCGCCAGGACGAGCGCAGACCACAGGAAGACCATTAGCACCGTATCGTCGGCTCGCGGAGAGACTCGGTCTAGCATTTAAGCGCCATTTTGCTTTTCAATTTTAAGGCCGCAATGCCTGCCACCCCCTCAGCCAAGAGAATCAGCCGTCCGCCACTGTCACTAATTCCTCAATGTTCTTTTCTACGGGGTCTAATGCCAGCTGGAGGCTACGCGACTACCAAAGCCAGGATATAATGCGCGGAGGAGGAGGAAGAGATAGAGGGTGGCCGGGATGGTTACGGAGGGTGGAAAACGAAGGAAGCCGCGTAGCACACGTATGTGCCCGCTCGGCATGTGGACGCAGGAACGGTATCACTCACACGCTGACAGAAGCGCGGAGCGCACACACAGAGACCGCCGGTCGAGAAGAAATTTTACAGCGCGACAATCCACAAGGTACGAGAAAATAATTACAAGTTCCGTCAGCGACGAGGGACGTTCTCGGGGCCGGAGGGGCACGCGGAGTAACAGAGACGGACGGAGAGTTTCGAGCAGAGTTTTCTTGCCGCAGGAAGAAGCAGCCGAAGGGAAGGAGGCGTAGAACGGAGCGGCGTGGCGCGGCGCGGCGCAGCGCGCGAGTTGTTTGACGTGCGTGCGACAGAGACGGAGAGATCCAATTAAAAATATTACACATTACCCGCTACACCGCTAAAATGTATTTACTGTTTAAAAGCGGCAGAGACAGAGGGGGCCTGGCTCTCGCCCACACTCGAGATTCGCGCACATAATTCTTCGCGCGCTCGCGCCTTCTTCTACTCGCGCTTGAACGCGTCCGCGCGCCTTCACACACATGTCACTGAATCGCATTATGTGTGCAGTCGCGTGTTACCGCCTCCGGTGATGTGTGTATCTACTCGTGTGAGTCTCGCGATGCGAATCGCGTTAAGGCAAACTGAAAATATTAATTTGCTCGACGGCGGCCTGGTCGAATTTGCGGCATTGTGACGCATATCGATGAGCGACCTACACCTCGAACATGATTTTTAATTTCCCTGCTGGATCACGATTCTTCCTCGCCGTCGTTTCGTTCGAGAAAATTGGCCGCCTTAACCATGCGTTCTATGATTCCAATATAAACGATATAGAAACGATTAAACGAACACCAAGAATCGAGTTTGGAAATCGTGAGAAATGTTAGTACGCGTCCGTGAATGTTATGTCGCGTGCGTGGTATTAGGAGTAATGAAAATCCAAGTCGTACACTCGGTCATCATTAATTCAACATCAGGCAAAGTGAATTGGAAATGCGAGCATCCTTGGAGACGTGTTACTTTGGTCTTCCTTTTTCCCATTCTGCGATATTATACCATGATATAACTCTATGTGTACAGGTATATATTTAGAATGACAAATATGATATTTTCCTAAATGTTTGTCAATGTTGAAAATTTCCTTTAGAATAAAGGCACGTTGGTCTGGTCTTTTTTTCTCGTTCTACGATATTATCTTATGATATAGTATTATGAATACTAATACGCATTCAAAATGACACATATAATGTCTCTTTAGATGGTCAATGTTCGATTGCCAATTTGGAAAGATTCTTTTAGGATAAGTATAAGTCGAAATATTTACTTATCAGATTATAAAATGCCATCAGCTCCTTGCCACCAGGAATTCTTTTTCAAGCTAGAAGCGTGTAAAATTAAATAAACGTGCATTAAATCCTTTCCGCTTTCGTACTCGGACGTGTATTAGGCATATTAATTCTCGCGATCTTTGTAATAAATTTATGTTATCGATTCATATATTATCAAATCAGTTAGTTGATACTGTTCGTAACGCGTGAATTCGTGCATATCGGATTTGCAGTGCGTAATCGCTTGTAACATTAATTGAAGCGGAAATTGGTCAGAATACAGTTGATAGTAAATTATATCATTTACATATCAGGAGCCGAAACAATAGAGACCAAAATGAGGGACTATAATCCATGTATCAAATGCAAATGATAAAATGTCAAAGCTCGGCGCAGTCAAATGAAATTTCTCAACCGAAGTCGTCTCATTCCGCGTTCAAGCTTGTAGTAAAGCGACAGCAAAGAGGAACAGATTAAGAAACATCGGTCATTTACGAAATACGATAGGAAGTCGGAGATTTGAGCATCAAAGGGAATCAGAATTTCACACCGGAAAGGAATGCGACAACAGGAAGGCTCGATCATCGTAAAGAACTCGGGTTTCAATCGCAAATCTAGAAGAGCCAATATATCGATCCCTTTCATACCCTTCATGCTCGTTTGATCTATCTACGAATGATTAAACGTCGAAACCGGAAGAACAGACAACAGCGAGTACTTTCCGATCTCTAGCCTGTCAAAATAATCGAACGAATTGTATTGAATACAGACAACCGAATCGATTTAGATTCTCTAGGTACCCGTTCCTTCTGTTTTTTTCTTTTCCTTCCTTTTACGATGTCGAGACGAAGAGAGAAATCAAGAGGAGGAATTCTCGATTCTAGCGAAAAGATCCGATCCAAGAAACGGAACACCGAGACGAAGCCAGACCGGGTCCAGCCGGTATCGGATCGATGGCTAGCGCCAATATTGGAGGTGACATGTTTTGAAACACACCCCTTTCATCGGTGCCCATGTCTCGGTTTCTATGAGTGTATTTAGGAGGCGGTTTCTTCCCACGTGCTTACCAAGAAGGGATATACGTGTCGTGTTACCCGGTGTTCTGTTGCAGCGCGAACCATGCCCACCGGAAGAAATTTTGACCGGTAGAAACCCGAAACTTCGATGAATTTTTATTTCTCGATTTTCATCCTGATCCGTGTCATCTTTGATCGGCCCGAAACCTTTGATCGACTTGCAGTCAGTTAAATTTCTCAGTACGCCTGCACAGCTTTTCGTACAAGTTAAGAATCGAAATAGCTGTGACAAAGATAATTCATCAGAAAATATTAAGGACATAATATTAGGATCCCTTGTTATACGTTCAATTGGAAGTACGATTTTAATAGCTATAAAGCAAAGAACAGGACGAAGAGTAGAGCCAAACTTGCAAACTTGCTCTTCTGCTCGAAACACGTCGTGATATGTTCACCTTCGCGTAACAGTATGACCGTAGTATCCAACTACTGAGCTAATAAAACGTTCCAATGACGTTTCGTACGTCTCAATACGTTTTAGGATGATCGTGTGACCTGCCATGTATCCGAAGAGATCCATTTAAACGTCTTTCTCATGTCCGCGTCGGTGACATTACATATCCGGCCAGATATCGTTTGAATAAGTTAATTAAAACAGGTACGGCTTTCAGTTTAGCCGAAAACAAAGGCGCTCACTGTCAAACCAAACCAAAATAAGAACCATTCACGGCGACCGTACTGTTTCGTGACACCTACACTTCGTTCAGAACGGAAAGAACCTCTTTTTGTTAGTGCGTGTTCACATTTATTATTTTTCTTCGAATACTTCTTCCATTACGATCATCGAACCTGACACGCGCAAGGACGTTTTTTCGATGATTCTCGAAAGCAGCTTCGTTTCATGCTGTCACCCGTCTTTTACGTTTAAAAAATTGTAAGAATTCTGTCTAACGATTATAAGAAAAATAAAAGGACAGTCCGGTTCAATGCAGCGTAATTTAGGAAAAGAAACGACTGGTAATCTGTCGGTATTGCTTGTCCGTCGATTGTAGGAACGAAGATGGAAGGAACGAAATGTTAACTGCATGAACTAGAGTGTACATCTAGAGACTGATGACGCATCATCAATTGCCCCAAAAAGTCTTTAATGTTCGTATTGCTTTTGTGGTAGTCGCGATCAGAAGGAGGTGTAAGGCGCGCTTTGAATAGGAAACATGTCTCTTCTGGCACCCGCACGCCATTTTTGAAAGCGAGGTGAAGTGTTCCATGGGGTGTCGGCTTAAGACACTCCTTTTTGCATTAATTGAAAAAGCCGATGTCACGAGACGCGGTGGTACATCAAAGAGAATGTTTTCGTTGTACGGAGCCATCGTGCAAACGAAATAATAAACAACATCTCGCTCTCGTTTCTAATGGGATGGCTGGTTGCCGTCACAAGCATATCGTCAGGGACGGTATCAAACCAGAAACTTTCTCGTGTAGTTACTCAGCGTAGTCTCATTGTAGTTACTCGCGAGTAATTGTACGAGCTCTAGTTGCCATTAAATTCAACCCGACGAAACTAGAAGACAATTATCCGGAAAAGTAGAACGAGTCAATCATACTCTGTTCCATTTCTAACGGAACGAGCGATGTCCTAAATGCATTTCCTTAGCAACTTCTCGATTCGTTTGTCTGTTCTTTCGATTCGTGCCGCAAGATTCAGACACGCCAAGGGAATTAGATTTTCCCAATCACTTCAATCCGCGAGAATCTTGTTCGCTATCGAATTTTTGCCCGGTGAACTACCACGTTGGACAATAATCAGCGCGAAAGGGATGGGAAAGGATAGTAGAACGGGAGGAAGGAAGGTAAGGAGGAAGGAAGGAGACGCGACCCCGTGCCCGTCGGCGGAGAAAATTCGCAGGAGCTGTTAGGACGTTGACGAGACTGCATCGAGGCTGCATCGACGTTCAGAGCAAAGCGTGAAGACAAGAGTGTGCGGGGTATAAGGCGCAATCGAGATTTCTGAGTATTTCGCGCCTACAGTCGCGTAACACAGGCGTCCAGGCGTGTACGTATACGCGCAGACAGAGAAGAAAGGTATATCCACATGTTTCAACGTGTCTTTGCATACATTATCTACTGTGGGGTTAGGTGTGTCGGAACGGCTTGGCAACCCCCTCGGCAGTGATCCGCAGCGAGCGGCGAGACTCCCCGCGTACTCCGCCGCAAGCCCCTTTCCGCGGGACGAGCAGAGAAAAATACGCGATATAAAAGGAAAAATTTTTCTTTGCCCTCTGATTGGCGGTTGCCGTGGCAACACCCGGGCCACCTCGGCCTCTAATTATTTCCAGACACTGAGAATCGAACGAGCTCTCCCACGAGCTGGCGGAATAGCCCAACACACACATTTTTCCATCGTATCCACCGTCAGCATCGCGTGCTCCGCGGGGTGGAGGAGGAGAAACCGCCACCTCCTTCGCCTCTCCTCGCCACCCCTCGCTACTCCTCGCCACTCCTCGTCGTGCTTCTCCATCTCACCCCTTTCTTCTTCACCCCCTCTCTGCGCGCCACCGCGTTGCTCTCGAGGGTGTTGATTGTTGATAGTCGTGCCACTACGCCACGGGAGCGAAAGACAGAGAATGCGAACCAGGCAGGAAGCAACGAGGGGTTGGGCCTGTCACTGGATAGATGGATAGATGATAGATGCGAGGCTAGGTGGTCTTTACCGCGGTTTAAGGAAGATAATCGGTAAGAGCATCGAATTGCAGATCAGCGACGAATTAAAAGTGGAAATCTCCGATTTGATTGGAAAGAACTTGGCTATGCCGATGCATACTACTATCGGTGCTACTGGTTACAACTGTGAGCCGATGAATGGTTTTCCAAGTAACAACCATCGACCATCGCCGGAAACATAAAATTTAGATGTCAAGGAGGAAAAGAAGATTTCGATAACCCATTCAGAAACAGATTGGAAACGAAGCTAGTGAATAGAAATGAAAAGGTTGCGAGATACAAATGGACTGTAGTTCGGTTACAGCGACAACAGTACATTCGCACCGCGCCGCTCTAATCAAACGCAATTTTCTGCAGGTTCGCAGTCGCATCAAAGCGAAGCGGTTGAAAGTCTGCGAGAGGGCGTAGACGATTCGTAAACGACAGAACTTTTCACGCTGCATTTCCAGCTGGTACATCAAAGCTGTTTTGTCGCTCCTCTTCTCGTCGCCGGTCAGGTTAAAGAGCACACGCAACGCTCGCTGCGGGAAATGATCAAGGAAACCTATATTCTTCTGGTAAAAGGACAGCGAGTCGAGAGTTTTAATGGACGGCACGTAAATTTAATGAAAAATTTCTTCTAAACGAGGAAATTGTCCGATGAAACGGAATAACCTACGCGACGAGCATCTATTCTTATACAACGAAAGATATGTTGGCATTGCGACGTCGAAGCTTCGTCGAAGAATCTCTCGATGAAAAAATATCCCCGCCTCTTGATCGGATGATAATGCGCGTTCCTTCCGTGTTTGCGAATCTCCTGACTCTCCCAATATTCCCCTCGATCAACAACAAGGTTAGCACGAGGTAGTGAGTAAACGAAGTGCAACAACGACGTCGTTGTTTTCCTCGCGACGTACTCGAGTTCCCTGCTGATGATGGGAGATGTGAGTATACCAAGGATCTGCAATGCAGAGCCGCCACAAGGAGGAGAGGTGAAAGAAGCAGAAGGAAATCACTGGAAACGCGAGCAACAGGAGGAAAGTGGACAATGCGATTTTGTAGGCCTAGCCGCGCAAATACCTCCATTGTCGCGTTGCTAGCACCAGCTTCATGTAAATGGATGCTGCGAGGTACGTCGCGAAGTTTGCATCTAGGTAATTTTCGTCGTTCCACGCAACCAGCATCACTCTGAGCACATTGTGTCGAAAGAATGTCGAAATGCGCGAATACGCGTTCCCCTTGCACGAGAATCATGGAAAAAAGACTACCCTCCTTCTACAAATGCAAAGACACTGCTACCCACTGTTTTCGATAGGCGATGCTAGTTAGGGTTCTTCTTTCTTCGTCCGCGTGAAAAACTCGCGCGCAAGGGTATTCACGCGCTTCCCTCTGCCATCTGAATATCGTGGTTGTTCAGAAAAATAGCATAACAAAAGAAATATCATTTTTCGTCCGGAGTACGAATACAGTTGCGACAATAAACACGCAATGTGTATCGGGTATATGCTTGCAGGTACTGACAAAATTGACCATCAATGGCGACAAAAGACTCTATTTTCCCTGTTTCTTCGTTCAACACGATCTTCGACCACTGCACAAAAGCGACGATATAAATGTTTGATAACTTCAGGCCGGAAATTCTGTCAACGATCTCGCGTTTTGTGCTCGCAAAAGCTGTCGCGCGATTGTCAAAGCAGGGAGATCGCAGCAGCTTGTTTCGAGAAAGTGGACATAAAAAAAAACATGCGTCACCATCGGAAAATAATTTCAAATTTCAAAATATCCCACAAACACGATGGGTCAATCGTGGATTACAATGGGCAGGTACGGAGTGGGGGAAGAGAGTGGATGGTGTAGGAATTGAAGGGAACATGAAAAGGTTCGCTGACAAGTCTCAAGGTGCGGCTCCATGGCTCGGGCACTTCTCAAATTTCAAAACTCGATTCATCGACAAATTAGCTTAGACATTGAGGAGGTGGCAGAACCCTGACGGACTCGTTTTCATTCGATTATTCGCGTCCGTGGGACGTTGGCCGCGTTTTTACGCGTCGGTCCGCGACCAGCTCGAGTGGATCGACTGAAAGCGACCAAAGAATACCTTGTTTCGGTCTTTTACCTGACACGGTGTACTTGTGCATGCTTACGGCGAACCAACAGGCTCGGGATAATGTACGATGAAAGGTATTTTCACAGGCTTTCTACTCCTTTGTGAAATCTTTCTGATTTTCCCCGCGAATAAGAAATTCCTGCAATTTTAAGACACAGTTTCTTTCGTCAAATAACTAAATACAAGCGTTTAACTATTTCACTGTATCGAATACAACGAAAATCGTAACTTTTTATGTTGCGATCGAGAAATCGTGTAAGGAAAGAGAAAAAAGTAAAATACCAAGGATAGCTATTTCCCGACGATTCTTCAGTGATGAAAATTGACGGCAATGTTGTCGCGTCGCGTCGCCGATACGATATATCGATGAGAAAATTGAAAGATTAGATTTCGACGTGCAAGGTCGGATATTCTCGAAGGATACCGATGCCACTTTGGAATCCTTTCAAGTGCGACTTTTTCTTATCAACTCCTTTTGTTGATCTTTTCAAAAAAAAAATTCGCACGTCGAGAAAACAAGCACATTGTAAAAAATAGAATTCACGCTGGAGATTGTTCGAATAACGGAATATGAGAGAGTCAAAGGATCTGCTTAAAATTTAATTCCTAGACTGTTAATTGCAGCACCAAGCTCTTCTCTTAACTGGCAATCGGAGAGAATCGAATTCAGGCTGTCGAGCGTTATCGGTAACTGCTACGACGAATACAATTAACACCGAATATTCTTGTAGTTCACGCTGCCAAGTAGAACTGGAATAAATTTAGAGAAATCGAGACTCCTGAGTGCCTTCGCTAATGATTCCTTAACAGGCCGACGCTTTTCGTTAACTAAACGCTTCGTCACAACTGTAATCCGCGCCAAATTTGCGCGTGTGCTGCAATTGGCATGCTAACGATTCTGTTCTTCAAGGAAGAAAACGAAAATCAAGAGTAAACGTGCAAACTGTTCTTACTGCGATGGAAGATCATTGTCGTTGGTTGCAATTAATTTATCGCACAGGTAACGTAGTATATGTTACGTACTACATATTACTTACTTTATTTTTTTTTTTATTTTTTACGTCTCTTGTAATTTATTCGTTTTAATTAATTTCTATCGCGACAGGACGACACGACTACGTACAATTCGTTACTCTCACGCATATTATACCATGCAAATAAGCATATAAATAATGAAGCCGGCGATGCGCAACAATTTAATTACAACGTTCACGCGGATTTCTTCCCCCGAACTTATGCGGTGTCCCCGCTTGGAACCGTGTAGGTACATCAGTAATTACGACAAAGACGCACAAGTGCTGCTAATGAACTCTTCATTCAGGGCCCGACTACAAATAATTTACATCCTCGGACGGAGGAGATGTAATTTCTATCACAATAACGCTTCTCGCCTCTCTACGAAAGTATGATGCCTCGTCCGCTTGTAAATCGCGACACTTACTGAATAAACATTCGTACTCGGACTAATTGCAAGAAGCTAAATGAAATTTTGAAGCTCGACAAATTTCTATTCGATAAGTGTTGAAAATCTCTACCGTTAAGACGTTCCATTGATTGCAAAGAAATATGTTTAGAATTCGACGAATGTATTCTCTTTAGTCATTTTCTAGTAAATGAGAAGAAGATTCTTTAATTGTCGTGGCATAAAGTGGATGGGTATCATAAAAACGATGACAAGTTTCTTTACGTGTTTCTTAGAAATTACCGAATCACGATGATTGTTTGACTTTTTAATCGAAGGCACTGAATTTCGAAGAAGGCAACATTTCAGACAGATAATTAACTCGATGAATGAAAAAGTAAGTAGAAACGACAAGGTAAAATTGCACAACGTTTTGAGTCAGACGGCAAATACTACTTAAACTGCCGTAAGGTAAGTGAATGGCTAAGGCCTACGTGCCGACGGATCGCGACTACCGTCGCGCGGCAAACGATTCTTCCGCTGAACTTCGTTTCCTCTTCTCTAAATAAGATATATTAAATTTGCTCAAATCTCATTTACAGTTTGTGCAGAGAAAAGCGTGGAAACAGCCACATGCAGGGACATTTTCCTCGATAGGTAAGAAGTAGTCGAACGTAATTATTTAGCTTGAAAAATCTTCAAAAAGTTGACATGGAAATATTTGCTCGCACCATTGGCTGTTATTATTCACGCAATGTACGAAAAATAAAATGGTCAAAAAATGGTTCTAATCGTACAATTTTAATCTTTTGGACTCAAACTGTCGTAGTTGATGAAGGTTACTTGTTCAATTTGCGAGCAGTCTGCGAATCCACTCTTAACAATTTCCAGGGCTGATTGGAGGACGAATTGAATTTCAGAAGTTCGTAGACCTTCGACGACAGGCCGTTTTTCAAAGTGTTCGAAAATTTTCGTATTTACGACGTATTCCATTATGCTGTGGAGAGTTCGGAACGGAGACGACCGCATTGAAATCCCACTGGACAAAAGTTGTGTGTCGCCATCGATGTGTCCAAATATTGTCGAGCGCAGATGTCCCTGCCCCGGCTTTTTACAATAAGAACATATCCATTGAGGACGCGATGCGCGTGAACTTTTCTCGGAACATATCGAAAAATATTGTACCCCGCTGATGTTGGACGTCGACACATTGACGGTCGCGGGAACTTGGCGCTTATTTCGGCTAAACTCAGGGCCGCGCGTTCAGCAAATATTCGGAGCAATTCTGATAATTGCACCTTATTGCATACCGAGTAACAATTTTTATACGCGAAGAAAAAATTTGACAAGAAGTGAAGAAGATCGAAAGCATGCTTCCTTAAATGAACGCCTTCTAGAATCTAAAGCCTTTGCCAAAATGCCCGTGAGAAAATTCTTCGATCAGAGAAATAGCTTCTACGAGAGATATAAACGAACAAAGAAGAGAAAAAAGAGAAGCGAAGATAAAAGAAAAAAAGAAATGAAATAAAATAAAAGCTGGAAACTAAATAGAAAAACAAAAAAGAAAAGACATACCAATGGAAGGTTCCTGGTGTATTAGGCGTCGATCGACGTGCCCCGTTCCTCCGTCTTAAAAAAATAGAGATAAAAGGGAGAAGCAAGGAGGAAACGAGGCGATCGAGAGAAAGAAAAAGCGAATCCGACGTGTAAACTGCGTAACCTGACGCCACGCACTGGTGGCAAAAAACTAAACGCAGAAAAGGCCAGGAACCCGGGTCCGTGACGGAGCAGCGATCGTGAACTATTTCGAAAACCATAGCCTGTGTATGCTGATCTTTTTTCTCTTTCTCTCGCTCGTTACCCCCGTGTTCTTTCCCTATTGCTCGTTAGCTCTCTCGCTCTTGAGCCCCCTATCAGTTGCATCGCCTCGACGCTGTTTCTCTGTTCCAGCGAATTGGTATTATGGTGCAGCCCTCTCGAACGAACGAAGATGCAGTTCGATTCACGCGTGTATTTACGCGAGACGCACATTTGCACTCGATGTTCTCGCAGTCCCGTGAGTGCAACGCCATGCGTGTGTACTTACTTACGTATGTATACGTGCGCATCGATACAGACGCGGTAATGTATCAAGAGGGAGGGGCAGGGGGAAGCAGCGAATTTCGAGAGAAATAGAGAGAAAGGGACACGATGCACGCTCCAACACGCCAGTTGGAGAGAGGGACAGGGGGAGAGTTTGGAAGGTTGCAAAGATATAGAGGAACGCGAGAAAAGTAGAAACGGAGGAAAAGAGATAGGTGCAGAAGGGTGTGCAGCGGCAAAGAGGGGTAGGGCGGGGTGAGAAAGAGAGAAGGATACGTGTCTGCAAAGGAGAAATCATTAAAAAAATCCGAAAACAAAGGAGAGGGGGCGTGCCTCGAGCCAAGATGGCCGTACTACTGGCGGCCCGGAGGCAGGAGCTTTTAATTAATGCAAAAAAAGCGAGGGGTGCGCGGTGGGAAGGGGTAGTACCGGCAAGGGAGTCGGGGAGTTTAGGAGCACGACGCCTCCCGATTTCTCCAGGCCTCTCCCCCACCCTTTTTTTTCTGCCGCCCACTGTGCACCGATGCGGTTTTCGAATAAAGTCGAAAATACCGATCGGCGATGCTCGAAGTCGTTCGATGTTATATATCTGGCCGCGTGACGCTTTCGTAGGTACGAATCGACCAAGCACGACGCCTCGTCTCGCCTCGCTTCATCACGCCGATAATAATCTTGCTCGAAAGGGCTGCCTCTTTGCGTCGACTGTACCGTAATGGGGTAGATGTGTGCTTTGTGTGCACCAGCCCTTCGGGAGTGTTACAACGGGTGGGGATATCCAAACAGGAGGTGGGGACATTCGTAATAACTCAGCCTAGAGTCCCTGCTAAGCAAGAGACGCCTGAATCACGGGCAAAACATTTTGGCTAATTTTCATTCTTCTCGAAGAATGACCCCTTCGTCAAAGATCGTTTATCGATCTGGAAACGTTTCAATTAAATTCGCGTATGGTTTAAAACCACTGACGTTTGCGCGTGAACGTACAGTCTCTTCGTATGCAGACACCCTTCCGCCCGCACAAAAATCAACATGGCAGGGAGGACGCAGAGATGGCGGCTGCGGGCCGACTCTCGTCTCGTTTCGTTTTCTCTCGCCCCTTCCGTGGCTGGGAAACCCGATTATCAGATTTAAATGTGAAATCGCGCGGGCCGTGACTTAACCAGGCCCGAAAACTAAACGTGGGGACCGTGCGGAAGCGTAAATCGCCGCTAAATAACCAGCTAACGAGCTGACTTACGGGAGAATTCTTCGTCGTCACCGGCGAACCGGAGACTTCGCCGGAGCCGAACCTCGCGAACCAACGAATTTGCATGGAATCCGTGGCCTAATGCGATCGAGGCTGTCTTCTCCCGCCTCTGGGAGTAGAATTCAAGAATTATCCTCCGGCGAAGTTTTTGTTATGCATGAGCTAGAGATAAACGTTCTCCAGACCGACAAGGGAGATGTCTCACGTAGAGGGTGACGAAGATGAGAATACCGGCGTGTTTTGACAATTCTACTAGTTTTCTCTTCTAATTTCTCTTTTTCTACTAGTGCGATGATCGTGATGTAAATAATTTATTCGTGATATGTAAAACCTGATATTCCTGTATTTTGATCGATAAATCTTCTCTACCGTTCACCAATTGGAGCATAAAAAATTCTCGTTGTCGTCAATGAAAAGTCGCATGGACAAATGTCAAACGATTTTGCAAATAGGAATTTATCGTGTCCATCTAGAAGATAGTCTGTTAGGCTGTAGGTTTCCTCTACGTAAATATTTCTGATTAAATTTTAATTATTTGTCGGAAAATATAATATTGACGAAAGTTTAGAAGGCGCGATAAAATGGAATAAAGAATCATAAAAATCTGAAGTACGCTGGCGCGCTATATGCAAGAAATCATTTTAAAATTGCTGCAGTCTCTTAAATAAAGATTTTATCTTTTACCAAAAATAATTGCTTCGAAATTGTCAGAAAATGTCTCAAATCGCTCCCGTTACGTTGCTGCAAATACATTTACAGGAGAGCCATGTCTCGGAGGCGTTCCGCTGTCCTCCATTTTTCTTTCCTTCCGAAGGAGAACGCGTTCACCACGCTACAACCCTCGGTCTTCGCATTTGCCATACGACACACGGGGGTTGTTTTCACGTGACCATGTTCAATTACTTACCGAGCGTACATCGGGATCGACAAGGGAAAGCAAAACTTCGGGAGGAAGGCGGCTGCGTCAAGGGTTGGTAGACCGGAGCCATTAGTAGAAAAATATTTTCCAAGGGGCTATTTCAAGTGCCACCAGCGTAAACCTTTTAGGGTTGCAGCAGACGGGGGTTATAAATGATTTACGTATCTTGATTAAATGTTTAATGACAAAATGGTGACTGCGTCAAGACGGTCGATGTAAGAATATCCTTAATGACGAACAATCGTAAAATCATTGCTTCAAGACATTACGTTCGTCGATATCTCGGAAACGTATTAAGAAATAACTTATATAGTAGACACCTTTTGTTGTTAAAACTTGTAACAATTTTTAATTCAAAAAGTCAATTACTGAAAAAATGTAAGAATCTGCTTGTAAGAATCTTCCTAGCAACACGCGAAATACGCATCTCGTCATCAATTTGTTCGTTTAATTCATCGTTTAATCGTCGTTGCAAAATTAAGGTATCGGTCACGTATCACCCTCGTCGAATATTGAACTTGCCCTTTTTCATAGCGGACTATCGTTGACGTCGCTAAAAGCGACAAGAACACACAGAAACGTATGCATAAACGATGATCACACGCGGCGAAGGCACAGCGTTCTCAAGATGGCGACCGTTGCGCCCCTCGAGTCACGGAGGACGCCTCGACGCCTACGGAGGAGGATAATCGAATGCAAAAATAGGGTGCTCGGAAAAGGTGGGCTTCGATGGAAATTTCAAAGCGTACTAGGTTACGACGTAAGCGCGCAATTGTTGCAGATACCATTAAACGTTAAACCGGTTGGTTCTGACGCGACCCCCAGAAATAATGACGGAAGCGTACTTAACATATGCGCATAAATCTATTATTAAAATTCACGTCCTTTGTGCGAGCACGTCGACATTTTTATTTCTGGACCCTAGGTTGGCGTACATATGGAGCCTTCGTGGAATCTGAGAGCCGCATTAAAACCGCACCATCCATATGCCGTTGCGACTCTAATCATAGCTATTATCGCGAATACACCACGACACCCCCGCCATTCACCCCTTCTTTTAACCCGCCATCCTATTCTTCTCGCAATGCACGAACGTATAATGTTAATGACTCGAGGTGCGTTACCACTGGCAAGAAAAATCATGACCGATGGCGGTCTTCAATATATAGCCGTTCCCTGTTTTATTTGCGTTTCTTTTCCCTGTGTGTTTGATAGTTGATTCATGAAAGCAGGGAAGGGGGTGCAAATTCGCGAATTTTTTGACAAACGTAACTCGAATAGAATTGAGTGACGAAAAATTTTTATTGAGAATTTTTATGCAAATTGAACGTTTCTGTTCTGATTTACGTCGCATCCTAATTGATAAAATTCGCCTAAGATTAATTACAAGACATAATGCCTGAATAGTCGTACCTTGTAACCAGAATTTCGTCTTACCGACTGAATATCTCACACCATTACGTTTCATTTTCTGTATTTTTTTTTTTTTTTTTTTTTTATCTAAGGGGACATCAAAATCGTCCCTAAAATTACGTATCGCGGTTAAATTAAGGAGAAGCCTTGTAACAGCAAGAGTCTTAGAGAAATCGTGAAAGATGAAGTGCAGGAAGAGGAAACGTTCGTTCGCGAGATATCGAAGAGTACAACACACAATTTTCTTCGAACCACTAACTCGCTACAAAAGATGTCTTCTGGTTCTGACAAGCATTCACTGGAAAGGCAGTCAGGAAAAGAGGAGTGAGGAAGAGGAGAAAGTTCCTTGTGGAAGCGAAAGGACATCCTAAGATAGCGTGCAGGACGACAGTGCCTTTCGGATTCTTGGACGAGGGCACTTGACAATGGCTAGAACGAAACGACTTTTCCGCATCGGACCTTTGACAAGGCGAGCTCTCGCTCGTATATACCGCATCTCCTGAGCTCGTTTTATTCTCTGCTACCGCCCCATCGGCCTTTTATTCCAGCGGCAGGACTTGCTCGTGAAATTGCTGATAGAAATTTTAGCAATTTTCCAAATGGTCTCTTTCTTGTCGGGAAATCGAGCGGTCAATTAAAAGGGACGAGTAGGTTCTCGACTCTTGCATGAAAATGGAACCTCGAGATATTCCGCGTCCTTTTCTAGACGACGAATTTATATTCCAACTTATTCATCATCGATCCAATACCTTCGACGCAATTTTTACTACCGTGAAGGGCGACGTTTAATACTTTTTAAAGTCCTAGAATTCTTTTTATAAGGCAAGACATTCTTGTTAGACAAGATTTAGACTCACGAGACATTGCGTTCGTTTTGTACCTTATTTTGTACATATCATTAATAATTGTACATATATAATTGTACATATCGAAAATATATACGAGGAGAAAATGATGTTTCACCTCCCCACACAAATCTTTTTTCCTACGAGAAAAATAATAGGTGAAAAACGAAAGAAAAAGACTTCTGAATGGAAAATAACAAATATTTTCGATGCTCTGAAAAGAGAGAAGAAGAAAAATTGATAAGGGGCGAAAGAACGGTACAGTAATGGCTTTACTGTTTGCAGCCAACGGAGCATACAGCCATTTTCTATCAAGAGTTAGCTCGTTAACGTTTAAGCGTAATTGCATCACTCGTAACTGGTGTGCCCCGAGGGGACCGAATCGCCTTACAAAGTCGCGTGAGTCATTTTGATTGGATCTAGAAATTAAGGGTGGTAAAATGGCGGCCGCACGAAACTGCCTTTGGCGAGGAACCGAGGGTATGACAATGCCAGCTCAAATATTTCGGACGTCTTGTATCTTTTCTAATTGCAACCAGCTAACGAGTAAGCCAGATACCATCGACGACGGTCTCGCCGTTTTTAATTTATAATTATCTGACAATATTATTGTTTCGTCAATACCTTTGCAATTTCGAAACGTTTTGTAGCAGACAATTGTACAATAATTATTTCGAGAATGATCAAGAAAGCTTTCTAAAAGCAAAATTCGAATGTCATAATTTCAGGTATATGTGGCTACAGATTAGATAGAGGCCCAAAAAATCAAGGGCTGTTCGTATCACTCTAAACTATGTTTCAAGTGATTCTGAAAATTTAGCGGAACGTAAAATATTAATTGCCTTCAAAAGTTCTAAGCTGTTTGACAAACTAATTTGCATATCCTACAGGTCAATAGTACGCATTTCAGCGCCTAACATTTTTCTCATAGAGCAAATAAAAGATATTGCTGTCCGAAATATAAACTGATTGACTATACTACATTCTCTACCCTTCTTATGGAATATTTAAAAAATAGTGTTTTCTGTAAACATACATAGTTCTGAGGAAGGAAAAATGGGCACGACGAAGGTAACGAGGTACGGTAGGAATCAGCTTAAGCTGCTTCCGATCTTGCCCCGTTGGCGGGCAATCGTGCGCCGAGTAATTCTCAAATTTAATAAGGAACTCGATCGAGGATCGTTAATAAAATGAAGGACAGCATTCGCGAGGATGGAAATAGAGCGGAACGCGGCAAGACGCCGACGATTCGCCGATATCAACCAGATATCCTGGTATTTTATCTCATTCGATTATCAAGCACGCGGACTCGCGGCATTATCGAATTTATTATCAATTTTCGGCGAACGGCAATTTCCCGCGGCAACGAAGCCACGGTTGCTTGCCAGTGATTTCCACCCTTTTTCAACCGGGGGACTCCATTTCTATCTCCAGTCGACCGGAAGTCTCGCGCGAATGGCTGCTCAGCCATTTCCGCACGAAGAAGAAATCAAATGAGCGAACGATGGAACCCGCCGGGTATTGGAAGGGGACGTTAGGGTGATGTACTAAAAAGACATGCTCGAAGGAAGGGATAAGGGTCCCCTTCGGCACTCTTACTGTACCCTTCCAATAATTTTAGAAAATGTTTCAACGTTTCTCCTTTCTTCTTCCTATATCTTTTCCTCTTTTTACTTCCCTTGCGTTTGCACTTATCTTTTCCCTATTTCACGTGACGTATTGCGTGTCCACTAAAGTGAGAAGTCCTCTTTCCCATCGTTAAGTATAAACGTTCTCTGCTTTCTTCGACCGACGTTCTCCATGCGCCGGACTCCCGAGAACATAGAATAGCGCTGACTGGACAATGTGTAAAACTTACTCAATATATCATATTTGAAATTTTGTAGTCATCATCCGCTTGATTGCTTGTACCATTATTATTTGAATGGTATTTAATAAAATATTATCATGTTGTTCAACAAGTTTAAGATAGGTTGTAAGTTGAATTTCGTTTATATTTCCTGTACAACTTGAATGGTAAATATCTTGTACACTCAAATATTATTATCAAGCGACCAGTGTTATTTGCAGACAAATATCTTCTTCTTATTCTTATTACAGCATAAAGGATAATGAATATACAAGAGAAAGAATTATTCGATACCGAAATTCATACTACTGTGAAGTGATTCGTACGACAACAGGGCAACAGTTCGGTGGCCGAGGATATATGGAATATTTATTGGCAGATCAGTTCAGTTGCTTACGAAGCGTCTTACAGTTCGCATCGTGAAATTTTGTAAAGTAATAATAAGAAGAATGAAACTGATATCTGTTGGCGTACTCGCGTATTGTAGTGATTTCAAGTGCAAGTTGTTGACGAATAAAATACGCGGTTGAAATTGGTAAATATATTTAATCTTTTCCAATTTTCTCAATTTGGTACTGCTATTAGCGTATCAGGTTGTAGCTACATAGTTCTATGACTTTTTATAGTCACATAGATGTTTCGTTTCAATAATATTTTGTCTGACATATACTTCTCAAATTTAAAAGGATTTGAGACATCGTTTTAATAGAATTGAACTCATTAAAAATATTTATATAAAGTATTATAAATGGTGTTATAAGGCATTATAAAAAGTAAACCGTGTATTTCATTGCTTACTTATTAACGTACGTTGATTGAAATCACACTGAAACGTACTTTGGTAATTTTCTCAATGCGCTGTCAAGCACAGTATGAACATAGTTATCCAACTAGGGCGTCCTCGAGTAACAACGAGTTGAGAATAAGCTATTCCAAACTAGGCTTAATGAGAATATCACGTGGACGTATTTAATAAAAGTCATTAGAACGGACCAAAGTTAAGTTCCTTCTTGTTTATTTCCGCTGAAATAAAATTAAGAAACTTCGCGTAACAAGAAGTTTCTACGAAGCAGCTTTATTCGCTACAACTGTCACTTATTCGTAGAGAGTGCTCTACGAGTTAACAGTATTACGAGTACGGTAAACTCTTTACGGGATAATTTGTTAACTCTGATATGATTTCCTTATCTACGTGCACGATATTCGATTTCCAATTACTTTACTAGTCAATTTCTGGATTTATCTTGGTCTCATATTTCGCTTCTTATTTCATCTTCGTAAGGTAATGTCGGGAAAAGAAATATTAACCAAACTCGATGAATCGTTCGACAACCTGACCATTGAACTCAATCACGATCGATTCGAAGCCCTGCAGCAAATCAGTGAATAACAATCCATGACTGAACGATTCCGTGGCAGAGCGAAAAAAGTCGCAGACAAAATACCTTCCTAATCCATTATCGCGAAAGCGCACTTTGCCTCGATTTGATCGTAGCCGGCAGATCAGCCGGAGCTATCGTCTTCGCTCGCATCCCTCATGGTCGACGACGGTATCGAGAACCGTTAGAAAGAAGCAACCGTTCCCTCTTCCTTCCTTCCTATATAGCTGAGTTACGAACAACCATGAGAGGAAAATGAGAATGGGAATGGTCGACGTACGGTTCGGCGTACACACAGGTGGATGATAAGTGCACGTAAATGACACACGTGTATAGGCTCGGGCCGGGAAAGGGGAGGATTTCCGATGCTAGGAAGAGGAACGCGGGTAGGGTAGTCACGGCAGCGTGGAGACGCGATGGCAAGGGAACTCGCGAAAGGGTGGTTCGATGGATAGTAAGGGGAAAGAGGGAGCGAAGGGGGGCCAGGTTGTATGCGATGTGTGCGACGGATTGTAGCAGGAATAGGAATATGAATATTCCTGGTGTTGGCACAGCCTGCGGGATATATATTCAGAAGCGAGTCACCCCGCCCGCGGAAAAAAAGTCGACAATGCACCGAGGGGTTGCGATTTAAATGCAGTCCGCGGTGATTGGTGAACCCGCGGGGTGGTGGGCGTGGCCGTCGTGCCTTATGATTTTATATGTAGCCTCTTGATAGCTCCAGCTGTCCCCTTCCTCCCCTCTACCGACGACTATCCGACACCCGACCACCCCCTTCCCCGGCGGCGAGCCTCTTCCTCCCCCGGCGCATCAGGCTGCATCCGTTCGAATGCATAAAATACACGTAAGTGCGAGCTCGCTCTCTCTGGACCAAGTATAACGCGCATAATAGACGAAGAAAAGAGTGTGAGCCTCCCCCTATATGTCTACGAGAGGGAAAATGGAAAAATATTTTTCCATTTCACCCTTGTGATGGTACGCGCTCCTTACCGGCGCTCAGACGAGCACACGTGACTTACTACCTCTTGCTACATCTCCCACCTCCCTGAGGGTCACTCCTTTTTAGACGTCCATACAGACGGACTTCGATTTTAAACTCTTCTTTAGGAACTATATACGCTTTCTTCTACTGAGAAAACGTTCAATCACCAAAATCATTCTCATTTCCCATAATCCGTTTCCTTAAATACTTAAAAATTTCAATTGTTAGAAATAAAAATATATCCATCGAGTTTCAAATATTATCGTCTAGAATTAGCAGCAAGCAGCTGACGAAAGTTCGTAAAATTCTTAAAGAAAAGCGTTCGACGATTCCTTTGGTTCGTATCCGTTATATAAAGTATAAATCCGCTTTTAACGAGTCCGTTTCCGATCGATCACTTGATCGAAAAACGAAGTAATATTGTAATGAATTTTTTGCACGTGAAAGCTCTTTCTTTTCTTCTCTTCGATCATCGATCGAATCTCGGTCCAGATAACACGCTGGAGAAGACTACGACCACGTGGCTTTATCGTTCGATGCAGATTGCAGGCTGAGAATTAATAGATACCGAGTGTCGAAGCGCCCTTTTGCTTCTTGTGTTTAGCTGTTTCAGCACATTAATATTCATACGATTCTGAGTTCCCTGCACCTCAGCAACCTCCTCGTTCCTCCTTTCGCTGCCCCCTGAGGAACCGTCATGTGACTATCGATGCAACTGCATTTTTCGAAATTCAGGGGGCGCGATGGCCGGTCGAGCAAAGTGCACAAACATTTTTCCCTCTCCACCTGAACGGGACACATCATAAAATCGCTGGTCTGTCAAAAAGGGATGTTATAAAAGGATGATGCTCGACAATTTCCCTGCTATCAGACGCGATCATTTCGCGTGTTTGTGATAAACTCAAATCGAGAGCGCGGAACTGAATCGATAAATCGGCTTGGTTTTACATGTCCATAGACGTTCCAACTTCGATTACTCTTAATTTAAGAGTGTCACGTTCAACGGATCTTGAATGCAACGCAATATACAACGTAAAGAAAAAAGGAAGAGGGAAATCAATGAAATCGATTAATTCGACGAAAGTACATCGATGTTCGCGGAAATTTCCGTCCCGACTTTGCATTCTTTTCGTTGTCAGACGCGTGCTCTCTCTCTCTCTTTCCCTCTTTCTTTCGCAAGAAGCAGGGGTGAAAGAAGAGTTACTAACGTAACTAGCGTGCTTTCATGTATGGTACTACACGTGGTGATGCCACTAGAGCAGAAGTGCCAGAAGATTCTCCGAGTTTGTTAGTAGAGGCCTGTTGCATCTTCGCTAGCCTCGGGCCATGCTGAAAAATCTCTGGAAAGCTGGCTTACGAGGAGGAAGAAAATACCGAGAAGTGCCAAAAGCGACAGTCCGTACTTCTTTACCTCTTGGGATACTCGAGACACGCGTCGTCCAAGATTCTAAACCACGATACTAACAGGATGATGTTGCCCTCTGTCGAGTACCTTGTTTCTTCCCGTGTTTTTCATAAACAGAATCTAGTTGCAGCTGTATCTTCATCGAGAAACTTTCGAATAACGATTGAAAAACAAAGAACTGTTCCTTTCCCTCGTGCAATTTCCGACTAGGTATAATTTCTAATTGGATTTCGTGTCGGAAATTAAAGCTATCAAGCGATACGTAAAGAACCTTTGGTTATACGACGCCCCTGATCAATTTACTGGTCAGACGAATAATAAGACAGCTGCATCATCCAGCAGCGGTCGAAATTTCTCTCTAACCATCATCTGTACAGACCTCTTCAAAGATCCACCACTTTCTAAACCTGCATCGAAAGTCTCGAGCGAACGGATCTTCTGAAAATAGAAAACAGAAAGAGTCGGGGCATCGGTCGGCTAACTCTCGTTGCCTCTAAATGACTAATCAAGTAGTCAACCGTAATTATGTCTCGCCAGACCTATTACCCTTAACCACCCTTCTTCTTCTCGCGTCTTCATTGTATCAGAAATCGAACATCGTTGAATCATGAGACGTCGATTCGCTTTCCATATGTCTTCTCTACATCGATTGATATGGCATTGACAGCGAAAATTACAATTTATAACAGCATCATCCGTCTCTTGGTTTCTCTTAACTCGACGATGAAAGATTAAATCGATTTCTTGTTACGTGCTATCGTGTTAACGCTATCGAATATTCCGGAATCCTGTTTATCTCTTCGTTCTAACACAGAAATATAACGGATGGGAGGAAATTAATGTCGAAAATAAAGTAAGAAATTTACATCTAACAGCAGTAGCAGCAGCTTACACTCGAAAGAAAATCCTACCTAGCTTGGAAGATTTTCAGGCGTCAAAGGGTTAAACGGCGTTCACCGAAAACCTCGGTTCATGGGGGTGGTAGGAGGCAAAAGGAGGGTGGCATGGAAGAGGAGAATCGAGATCGGTTCGATGCATTTGCGCGTCTTTTTTTCGAGTAACGGAGCCCGAAGGAGAAAAAGCACGTTCGCACCTGGCCCTGGACTTTGATCTTTGAACAAACATGGCTGCTGTAATTTCGTCGTTAAGGGGGCGTGGCACGTGTGATACCATCGTAGTTGCGATGGGGGTCGTGCAAACAAGAAACGCGAACTCTTCGGGGGTTCTGTGCACCCCTTAACAGAGAAGGAAGGTGCGAACACAAGGGAAAGGCCAGTGTTGGTAGACGCGGCTGGGCGTGTAGGTGTTGGTACCTGCGCCGGGCAAGCATAATTATTTCTTAGCGGTGGCGCGGCCCATTGCTGCAATTAAAATGCCGAAGAAAAAAGAACGAGATGCGGTAATGAGAGCGTTTGGGGTGGTACGCGACGTCCCATTAGATATTTCGATGTGTATCCGCAGGAAAATAAACCGAAATCGTTACGCGAATCATTATGGCCGGTTCTTTTTATGCACGCCACGCCTTTATGCGTTCGATGGGCGCAATGAAAATAATATCGCGCGGCTCTTTCCATTTCGCTTCTCGCATTGCTCGTGAAATATCGAAAGTAGAGATAAATGCGTTCCTTTCTTTCCTTTCGCGCGGAGAAGAACGACAGTGAGTTAGCTAGAACGAATTATGGTTGATTACCATCGCTGATTAATTATAAATTAATCAAGAATAAATGAATGGAGTAGAAAAATGGAAATTATACCTGTGATGTGCACTCGAATGTGGTGTATCTCGAAACGTAAAAAGCTTCTTGTAGAAGAAAAATTATGTGTCTTAACACAAGGACAGACGTCCTATGAATCCTTATGCGATTTTGATTGATCAGAACTGTCGAGAGTCGTCATCGCCGTGTCTACCTCTGTGGCCGCGAGCGAGCAGCGAATTTCAAGAGAGCAAATTCGCGCATAAACGAGGGCAGTGCTTTAATAAGCGAGAAATCGTGACTATCAAGGAATCGGCATCGAATGATTTCGTGCCATTAAAGCCCTGAGGCGCCTATGGGAACGCGTTGTCTCCGAATAGGGCCAATCACATGGACAGAAGGACCGTGACTGTTGCCGTGCAGCAGTCGAACCTTAATTGGATCGTATAATGAGCGAATGACGCGCGGACCCGTGGCCAATACCAGACGTGCTTAGACCGAGATTTGACACGGATGACAAATCGTGCCAATTCCGCTTATGCATTCGCTGAAATTCTCGTCTCTTGTTATCAAGGAAATGCGAATGGACACGTTGACAAAAATTACACGGCATAAACTGATACCTACTGTCCAAATTGCACATTGTATACGAAAGGAAGATTTTTAATACGCCATGTACGATGTACATAGTCTGGAAGAAGAGAAAACTCGTTCGGCTTTCCATTTAGAACGCAGTGTTTCTGTCTTTTTAAGCCGAAGATCGTTTCTTGCGCCACAGGCATCGCAGTCTCTAATCTCTTAGCAGACAAGATCGCCGTATACCGTTACGTGTAGCAAAGACTAGGGAGAATTATCGAATATTTTGACAATACGCTTCAATCAGTTAGGACAACCAAATCCCCATCGTGGCTCTCGTGGTAAGAAGACAATAAAACGTTGGAAAACTCCGCGAGACACCCTTCAACCATCAGTCAATGTGTTAATTTCTCTTTCACGGTGGTAAGAAGGTGAGGACGCAGCTCGGAAAGCGGGGGGTGGGGCAGAGGGGATGCAGGAACAAAAAGAGGAGGCTCTCGCAGCAGAAACTCATAAGTATTTCCTCCCTGGGTGGTTTACACGCCGGATTGGCATAATCTCTCAAATGTCTCGTTTCCAACGATCGCGAACGATGTCGTTACGAGAGAGAAACGAGAAGGAAGCAAGGATGGACGCGAGATTCGATGTGAAGGTGTTAACGCAACAGTATGCGTGCGCCTCTCTCTCTCTCTCTTTCTCTATTCTCTGTACAACAGACTCGCCTATCTGTGTGTACGTGCGTGTGCAAAGTCGACGAAGCTTCTTCATGGAAAAACGATCCTTAAAGTTTAATATTTAACGAGGGCTCGCTTTCTCCTTTCGTTGGTATAGTAGACGGTCGTATTACTTCGCGATCAGCCCGTTGAAAAAGTTGTATTACGTAATTCCTTTTGAAGGCGTATCCGGTGCGCTATTATAAGGGCAGCCGACGCGCGACCGTGCGTTCTCTTCGTACTTTGATAAATTCCAGAATATTCGTCTTGGAGCGCGTCAACGGGTGACTCTTGCTTCGTCGATCAAAGGATTAACTTGCTCCGATTTCAATCGCTGTCGCGATCCTCTGCGGATTTTTCGATTGAAAAATGGAAGAGATACGTACTCCTGTGTGCCGTGTTAAAAGGGAAACGCGCCTGTTAAGCCGAACTTTATCGCACCTAAGGTAAAAACGCCTTGCAAAAGGGAAGCGGGTAAATAAAGGGATTTCAAGGAAGAAGCTGCGCTGTTGTTTCATTCGTCCGTCTCTTTGACATTTAGCGTAAAAATCGACGATAAACGTTTGAAATCGATCGGCTTGTCTTCGCGTAAACTTCCGTTTCTGTTCCTTCGTAAGACGAATATTCCGTCGCTGTGGGCTTGACTCTTGTATCTCCGATGAGAAAATTCCATGTTTCGTATTTAAACAATTTCCACTATAATAAAAAAAAAAGGAAGTAGACAGAGACCGAGCAACGTTTCAATGCCAGTTCTAAAAGTATATTTCATTCGGAACGTTTTAAAGCGCGAACGAATTTCGGCGTACGATCATTGCGAGATAGAAATGTTAAAAGCAAGCTATTAAATCAATTTCGCGTTTGTTGCCGTGAAAAAGCGTGCGCTAAAGTATTTATAATAACTCGATGATGCCGGGTGAGCGCAATGGACGATTAACGGAACGGAGTTGGGGGTGGACTGGCATCAACAATGATCAACAAATCACGTCTTTTTACAGTGCGGCGAAAATCTTATCCGTTATGATATTATAGAACAAATAACTTCTAAAATCGTAGGTACGATGAGGCCAGCAACTTGGACGTCACTTTTCACCGCGGAAAAGGTATTCATTTGTCGAACATTGAAGGCATGTAAATCGTGATTTTTGTCGACGAAAATGCTTGCGCTCGTAGCACCGAAACGAGTGTCCTGCGAATGTTTCCGTACACAAAGGGTGTATGGCGCAATTTGACTGTATTGTAAAGTCGTGTGACGACGACGCGGCGTCGATCTTCGCGATACAGCCGAGTGCGGACGCGCAAAATGGAGCTCCGGAAGATGTCAGGGAATATTATTTTCCTCCGGAAGGAGAGAAAGAATTGACCGGAATTCAGTTCGATTCACGGCACGCAGACGGCAGCACGTTCAGAATTACCGACTAGATGTATGCTGCCATCTGTTGCGATCCTCGAGAACTTAAAAATTCACCAGAGATTTTGGAAAAAGTTATTAGATTTTTCAAAACGCGTCCGCCTTATGGCAGGCAACCATTCCCTCGGCAGACGTGTGATTATCGATCGCGATTAGGCTTCGTTTCAAGCTGTTTAGATCTCTCTAATCGCTGCCGTCAAGATGGTTTCGTAGAACGGAAGCGGTGGAATTTCTAATTCGAGTTATAATTCAATATATAAAATATTTCTTTGAAAATTAGCCCAACGATCGACGATATTTTATTCGAACGCTGCGACAAATCTGTGCGATAGGAATGTCTCGTATTATCGAAGCAAGTAAATTGCTGATCGTATTAAATGTTCAATAAATGTTTGACAAATATTTGAAACGACCTATGAAATACTGGTGGGATTTGCTAGACAGAAGTAAGCGGATACGTCTTCTTGCTGCGCCTCTTGTCGGATCACCTTGTTTCTCGTTTCACAAAGGAGAATGCACTTCCGCGCGTCATTTAGACGCATTTAATGCAACGCATCTATCCAGAGAAGCAGAATGAGATACCACGGCGCCGGTCAGAGCATTGTGAGAAACTCGAGTGGCCGTGGATACTTAAAGGCTCATGGAACGAAGATTAAGAGAAGGACTACCAGTTACAGGCGATGACTGGCTGACTTTTTTGAGAGGCAGAAATTATCTTGTCGTCTTTCTGACGAGCCCTGGGTGGTCCACGTTCGTCCACTCGGAATACCACGAAACATCGCTAACCGTTAATAAGTTGTCGGAAGAAATGTGAAAGAATCAACGGTGTAAAAGAATCAATCTGTGAATTTTTTAAGAAAAGGTGCAATTTACTGTCTGATAAGGGTAGTTTGTATTTGGAACGCGTTGTGAATAGACGTCTTACGTGTTTACAGGTAACACAGATTTAGGTTGCGTTAACGTATAAATAATCTTGATTCCATACCTGTTAAATTTTTCCTTCCACCGCCGTTACGCGAGAGAGGACGCGTCAATTCTTCGGTTTACACGCAACAAACTTCACGACATTTGCGTTATTTCTCATTAACTGCTTAACACTCCGATCTTCTTTTGCGTTTAACGTACAATTACCAATGGCAAGCAGTCTGCTCGCGAGAGACACGATAATTTCTATCCAGCAGTGATAATCTTGAGCGACGTGTAGGTTGCGAGTCCACCGCCGTAGGATCAAGATCAGCAGATTTTAATGGCGTCATATCGTTCGCAACAGTTATTCAACTTAAGGACGGGCTAAGCCGAAAGAGATCTAGCTCGTTCGAAGACGTTCGCGAAAAGAGAGAGAGAGGGAGAGAGAGAGAGAGAGAGAGAGAGAGATTGGATAGCAGTCGTCTTTCCTTCGGAAAAGGATACTTAGGATTAATCAGGAATGCTGTAATTGAATTTAACATCCGAATTGAGTATTTTCGCTTACAAAGAGCCGAAAGAGAGCGAGTGGAAGGAGGGACGGAGAGGAGCATCAAGGAAGGGGGGGGCACGAAGGAAGAGAGGTGGATGGTTTGAAGGAGCGGCAGAAAACGAGGACGAGCTGTGTAATTGGAAAAGCTTCGGATTAACAATTTTGCAGGACTCGGCGAAAATGTTCGGGAAAAGAGGATTGCCGGAGCAATGAGATCCTTTCGTTCGAGTTTGCAGGTAGGAAACGCGGCCGACGAAGGGCACGGTCGCCGTTTGCCGATGTTAGAAGTGGGCCTCTTCGAGGAAACCGGGTTTCAGAAATTAATTTACCGGCATTATGCATCGATCGGACTCACTCAGGCTACGTTACGCGCTCTTTGAACGGCGGATCATGGTATTGTTCGAACATCGTGCCATTCAACTTCTAGAAAGTATCGTAACCGTTATCGTCGCTACGAGTTTTAGATAAATAATCGTCGATTCGTACTCATCCTGTTGTCATTGACAAGCGTAATGCTTGCTTAAACATCGATCTCTTCTATGCGGAATGAAATAACTGAAAAGGTGAAATAAAATAAAGAATGAATTCAAAATACATTTACCGTAAACCGGAAAAGTGTCTCTTAAAGATTTTTACTATCTCGTAAAACCTGCCGGCAGCGTTCGGCACGTTCGTGATCAACGCAACGAAACGGGAGCTTTCGAGCTACAGTTACATCGTAATATCACGAAATTTCGAGGTTCCTAAAGCATTGCGACTAATTTCATATTTCCCGGCGGCGCTCGTCTCAAATTTCCTCTCGTGCGGGGATAAATGATCTCGACTACTATCGTAATTAGATAAATTAACAGAGCGTGAGTTGAGGCAGCCTTGTTCCTGCGCGGAACACACACACGTTACGGGAACGAGAGTGGTTTGAGGTCTAGTTATCCGGAACTAGGATCGCTGCATAGTGCATCGACTAATTGTAAATAGCGCGAGCCGCGAAATAAACGCCCGTTAACTCGCTAACAAAAGGAATTTAATCAATTTGCGATATACGTGCTTGCACAACGATATTTCCTTCTTTTTGTTTCATTCGTGTCTGTTCGTTTTTGCCTCTTCCTTCTTGCGTTACGATTGTTTTAAAATATATTCAATTTGTTGCTCGCTTTATTATACCATTTCCAAGATCAATTACGTCTCGCGTAACACCCTGTATTCGCTCGAACGAACTTCGCGGAATATTTTTGCCAAGTTCGCGAGCATTAATGAGCGGCAGCCTCAAAATTTGCAAATTTCAAACGAGCCAAGTGCGACGATGTTCGACCAGCCTTACCACGAGGTTTACCTTACATCCTCGTGTTTTTGGTTATTCCAATCATCGTGTAAATATTGCAAATTATAACGACGTTTTACCAACTTAATCTACGCCCTGGAGGGAATAAAAAAATCGCTAGTATTCGAAAAAAAAGTACGATCAGGGCGTGGATGCGTGTGTGCCCGGTTACCACGCCTGGAATCCTGTTGAAGGAGGCTTAAACCCGCGAGGAGTGTCGCGATCTGATCCGATGAAGATATTTACGCTTCTACGTATGGATGATACGTATGCACACCCTTACACGATCACGACTAGCACAATGCACTGAATTTAGAAGTACAATAATCCGTTAAGTTAAGAAGCAAGCAAGTACTTGATCACTGTACAGTCGTTGAAGAGCGCAGCAAACGGGGGCCCCCTTTTCCTACTACGTTAGCTCACCACACTCAAATATAAGCATTTTTTTCAAATCTTACGAAATTCCGCTGATAACACGGAGTAATTGCAATTTGCGGAATCCACAGGCTTCTCGAGCCTCGCGCTATTTAACCCGTTGGATGATCTCGTTTGACTGAACGATGATGCGGGTTACACGATCGCGGAACACGAAATCACGAGTCGCTAAGGAAGTTACAAATCACTACGAGCATTTCGTACGTAGTTTTATGCGTGTAATCTATCTTTACGATTCTATATGATTTCCTATATGAAAGGGAACAAGCTGATTGAAATAAGTCGAAATTAAGATTACATTTTACAATACGATATTGATATTAAAATTCTGTTAGTTAGTAAATTGACCATCGTACATTTTGCACGGAAATTTGTTCCACGAAATAGCACTGCTGAAAGTGAACAATAATCTGTTAATATAAGGAACAAACAAATGAGACTGGAAACGAAGAGACTGTTCTTATACTTCTCCTTAGCTGAAGAGATGAACGCAAGAACTCGGAGATATTTTACTGAAACAAAGCATCGTGCACAAAAACCTTCTCTTTCTTCCTCAGCCTTTTGCTTCTCGCACTGCAAGAAGATGGGCGAGTTTTTCGCCGATAAAAAGACCATCTCAGCATCGGTATTATGCTGCTTTGGAGCTATCGCTGACAAACGTTAGACGAGTATAAATGTTCGCGTGGGGTTTTTCATCTTAAAATGCGAGTGATATCAATTTTCTCGCAAACTTTCTGACTTTTCTTGTATTTTTCATTCAGTCTTTCTACTTATTTAATCTTCCTCCGTTCCGTTATGTACTTAGCGATTTATTTAATTATTTAGTGTAGCTTATGTTGATGTAATAAAGTAGTTACTTAACAAATTTACATGTTAGCACGATACTTCACTGAAGATTTCCATTAAAAAATTAGAACTAAACCGTAATGAGAAAACGTGAAAACCTTTGTTTCGTGGAAGTATCGTACAAATCTGGGCATTGCACATTCTTTCTACTTAGAATATTTTCAAATTTCATTATACAATAAGATGAGAAACCTAAAGAACCAATAGTACAAAAATAAGATAGTGTAACGTGTTTACGACGAAGAAAAAAGGAACATAGAGATGGATAGATCGGAGCGTAGATAGAGGAAGAAGGCAAGAAGCTAAAGAAAAGCCTCGTTTCCGAAAAATAGCTCAATTTCGAGCGTGGATCCGACCACGGGGCTCGGTAGTCTTTCGAAAAAATTCCCTCCGACACTATCGGGAAACTCACCGCCGAAGATCATGAGTTTCCACACCCTTTCTGTGTTCTTACGGACGCACCACCCCCGCCTCGCCGTCCACCACCACCTTCAACGCCACCAGCACCACCACCATCCTTCTCAAGTGGAATTGGCGGTGTTGAGAGTCGCGAAAGGCATCCGAGGAGAATAGACCTTAAGTCGGACGGCCTTAAGGGCGTGTTTCCCCTGTCTACTATGGACGGGTTGAGTGATAAATCGATTTACGTTCTGGCCAATGAGGGTTGAAAGTGGTGCTTTCTGATTGGCCCGTTCTTAGACCACACCCCCTTCGTTAATAAAGGTTCTAAGCGAAAGCCAGTTTCACTGTGCCACAATTTTTCTCAGCGGATCTTTACTTCAACTTGGGCAACGTTGGATGTTGAAACTTGCTCCAAGAGCTTTCCAATTACATGTACGACCATATTTTGATTATCACGATATCCTTTTCGTTCCATTATCGATCGGCAGAGGTAATATGCAAGTGCAAGATCGAAGTTAGTTTCCAACAAAGCATCTTACGCGATAGAGCTTAATAGATATACTAAACTGCAGCTGATTCGAATGCCTCGATCAAAAATTCTGCTCCGGTTCTACTCTACTTGACAATTATAAACACGGACCTTTCGCATTCGAGTTGCGCGTAATAAAATTTCATTAAATCCGATACTGATCAGCCAATTGCCTTTCCGTAATAAAGTGTACAAACTTGGCGTCACGGCCGTCGCGTTCATTTGTCTAGCCAGCAAAACGTTGAGCATCACGGGTTGAACGTTCGCGAGAGCTAGGAAGAAGCGGGATATCTTTGCGAGTTAAGTTCGAAACTCCAGATCAAGTTCTTTTCGCTGTGGTAAACCGGTCTGTCGTAGGCGTAGCCGGTTGAGGCGTTGACATCGGTAGACCCCACCTTCTCGTTGGTAACTAGGGCTATGTCTACCCGGCTGGCCGTCTCAAAAAACCGACCAATCCGCGATGCGAGACGGCCACTGTCGGCGCGTAAAGTAGCGGAGGCGCCTTTGTTGCAAGGGGTCGACGAGTGCTGAAAAGAAGGGCTGAGAGTGGGGTTGTATATGCATCGAGCAGAAAGGGAGACAGGCGGTGACGAAGGGGAAGGGATCGTTCACGCGAGAGAGAGAGCAAAAAGGGGGAACGGAGAGAGAACGAGAAGGGTAGAGGGGGCCAGAAGTGTCGGAGGGGGTGTGTGGGTCGGGTAAACGCCACCCTCCGCGAAAGGGTATATGTGTGGGTGCGTATACGGCGCACAGCCGCCCCCAGGGGTTTCCCTTCTTCGTTGGCTGCCGCGCAGTCGAGCAACCCTGTGCTGCTCGGCAGCTCAGTTGCCCATCGCCGCGACGACGACACGGTTGCGCCACGACGACAGTCAGACGTTAACGTATCAGGGCTACTCCGAGAGTAAACACGTTGCTTCTCTTATCTGACGCGTAATTTGATTCGTTCGGATCGAGTTTCGAGGGACCAGCAACGCAAGGAGATCCAGCCATCAAGCACAGCCATCGGTAGAAACTCGGCACGCGAATCCACATAGTTTAGTACTGGCCCGATCTCGAGTAGCCGCGGTGGTGCTGTCAGTGAACTGGCTCCGGTGAATCCGACGGTTCTTTTTCAGTGCGCAATTTTTAAACGAACACGAGGAAGCGAGAGAAGAGCTCGAATTAGCGGGAGTATCTACGGTGTAAGAAGCTAACGAAGAGTATGGAAAAGGAATCGAGATCGATCGCCGGACGTTACTCGTGATTCCTCGATTATCGTCCGATTCGTCTTGTATGAGGTACCGGCGGAAGAGTTTCAATGCACGAGTGCCTTTCCAGTTCAGTAAAGGATTTAGCAGAGGCGAGGAAGACTCTGTTGTCCTTGAAATTCAATCCCCACACGAGGAGAATGAAAGAAAGCGGTTCCACGAATTTCCATGCGCATCGCTAAGGTCCAACCAGAGTTTTGTTCGGTGGCAAGAAACGATGAATAAGCCCATCACGTGCTATCTGGAGCTTGAATAGAATTTCTGAACGGAGATAAGGTTCTAATTGTCTTCGAACGAGTTCAGTTTAGCGAACAAGTCTACCGGTCGGTACTCGAGCAGCGATGAACGCAGGAATCCGTACCTGATCACAACGAAACCACCATTCAACGAAGAGACTAGACGAAAGTGTGAGGTTAAACGCGTAGTTTCTAGACAGTAGATGTGTTAAAGTGTGAAACGAAACACGGGATAATACGGTTGCACCGAAAACAGGAACCGAGTTGTTTCTCGAGTCGCCGCTCAAGTTGCCGTCGCTCGCTGCAAGCTGTCCGGAGTTGCTTCGCTCGACGGATCGCTGGCTTCTACCTTTACAACGAAGATAAGTTGAAAATACGTTACATTAAGCACTGTAAACATTCTCCACGATCGACGAATATTACTTTTGGACACATTTTCAATGATGGAGATTTATGAGAATACTTAGGGCCGCTGACAGGTCCATCAGTCGGTTTCTTCATTTTCGTACGAACGAATACCTCTTATATTTCACGATATCAACTGAACTGCTCAATTAGTAATCGCTTCGTAGCAAGCCTATAATAAGAATAAACTCCTAGTGATTTCCGAGTTGCTAAAGCTATTGAAAACTATGCGACTGCTCGCCGCAAACCGTCGGATCTCGAGCAAGCGTTATGTCAAGGCCTAGCAACGATAATAGCTTCGTTCTTTTCTATTCGTTTCTTTGACTATACAAATGAATCAGTCTGCGATTTTTAATCCTCTGTAAGCATCGTGTACGGTTACGACAGAGCCCAACGAATTCAGCCTTTCCGTTCGAGAGTCTCCAACAGCAGAATCGCTTATAAACAAAGTTCCTAGCAATCGAGACGTTACCTCGAGACGAAAGAGCAACGACAAACTGTTCAAACTTGTAGCGTCGAATAGTCGAGTAGCGGCGCAGGCGAAACGAACAACGATCTCCTTCAAACTTGTTGTTTCAACGAGTTCAACCGAAGATGCTCCATTGACGGGGAGAACAAGTAAAGGATCAAAACGTATAGCATTAACGATAAGTCGTGAGAGAAGAATGTCGTTTTGAGCCGTTAGAATAATCAACAAAACACACAAAAATGCCGCAGCGATCGCCGTTTGCGATCCAGGAGCTGCTGGGGCTGAATGGTACCGGAAACGGAAGCGGTACCGATCGCGGCTCACCTCAAGGATCACCGCCGGCCGGCGTCTCCGCTGTTTCTTACGCGCCTACGGCGCCTCATCACAAGTTATGGGATTACATGCCTAGCTTGACGAATCATCTGGGCAATCTGGGGAATCTTGGGAATCTGGGCAACCTCACGGCCTCGCGGATGGCCTATCTGAATGCGCAGGCGGCCGTCGCGGCTGCCTTCCTGCCGCCGCCCCACCCCCACCCTGCACACCACGTACCGCATCATCAGGTACATCAGCCGGGACAACTTCCGGCTTCACCGGCCGGTGTCAACGTGCATCCGGGTGCACACGCGCAGCACGTACTTCCGGGTACCGCAGTTACCACGAACCATCATCAGCATAGTCCGACTCAGCACACGCCACCCCATGGTGAGTTGATCCTTCGTATCATTTCTTTCATAGATATAGACTGAGAATGCGTTCAACAGTAGATACACATATTCAATTAATAAAGCTAATTAGGTTTTATTTCAGTTGAGAGATTGTTTAGTGCACAACGGGTGCATCAATGACCGTAAATTTGGCGTGAATGAGCATTTGTGAATATGCTTGTTTATAACGACAAGTATAGGTTGAAAAGATTGTCATAATATTACAATTACAACATAATATTACATTAGATCTTTCGTCTTATCGGTGCAATTTAAAATGATGGAAATTGCTGGATAATGATTTAGAGGTACGATTATCGTAACTTACCTTAATTCATAAATTTGTTCCTTACCCGACAGTTTTATTGACATAAAATTGTATCGTTAATACCGAAGGTGCTGCGTTACGTTATTAACGTTCCTTTTGAAAGAAACTGTAGCCCTTTCACAGGAAAACGGTCCTGTCGTGAATTTCTCATTGCTTATTTCCAACGAACTTGGACGAATGACGTTCTGCCGCGTGGCGGGCGTAATGCGTCATTATCATTAAAACTCGCCCCGTTTTTTATAGATGACGATTAAGATGACATTGTTTCCGTCAGATCGTTCCGCTCGCGAGGCGTGGCCCATTGTGCTTCGACAATTATAACCGTACCATTTATTCCACGAATGGAGCCTCTAACTGTTTCTTTCATTTAGCGCGAGGAGAAGAAGGGGGGCCGGCGAAGAATTGATAATTAATTTTACACAAACCGTGCGCGTATTGTGGCCGAGTAACAAGCAACCACTTCGTTCAATCTTAACACATTCGTTAAGACCTACATCTTGGCGAGGCAATCCATAGAAACGGATCCCGTTCAACGGAACAAGGTTCGCGTCTCGGCGGTGCCGCGTTGTTAGCTGCTCTCTCGCACCTAGACGCGAATTTTACAATAATAGTAACCTGAACTTTTAAAACGAAAGGAAGGAACGCGTTTGCTACGCTGCCTATACAAGCCGTACTTCCTTTTAACACGTTGCTCCTTACACTGGCCTAAGCGGCGGTCGAGGAACAAGAAAGAACCGAGAAACCAATTAAAACGCAGCCTCGAACCTAGCCATTGATTCTGCTGCAGTTAACGAACGTTGTAACGCGTTCATCAAGCGCGATACGACGATTCATTCGCCCACAAGCATCGATACATCGTAATAAAGCATTGATCGGCAATCATCGGGATTGCGTTTCAATCTTTAGACAAGGATGAACCCACGACCCTCGCGTGTCACGAACGTTGAAGTAAATTAATAGGCGTATCGTCGTCCCACCGTGAAACGAGCACTTAACGTGCCACTTACGGCTATCACTTGATAGAGAGCCACTCAAGATCGTGTTACCGAAAATTGACGCGCAACTTTCTTATATATCCACGTGCAAACTCTATTGTATTGCGAGTTTTCGCCCATTTTTGGGGAAACCGATGAGATCTCGTCAGCTGACCGACTGCTTCACGCCTCGTGAAATCAATTCGTCGATTTATGTACAAACAATTGGGCCTTGCTTGACCAGCTGCCACACGATATCGAGTAACTACACTCGAGGAAATCGAGTGCCAATTCTTCGAATCGAGATTTACACAAACGCGAAACACGGTGAGTTCGGAACAGCGAAAAAAAAAAAAGAAAAAATTGCTGGCTGTTCTTCGAGAGATTAGCGTCAGATGAGTCGGACAGAAAGAATAAGGCAAAGAAAGAGGGTAGCACTGGGGTGAGTGCACTGTGGGAATTGAATATTTTTGTCAGAATAATCCCCAACGTTATGAATAATTAGTGGTATAATGAGTTGAGTGTTGGGCAGACCTGCAATGTCTCACCAAAACACAAAGAACCTCGACAAAACGTAAAAATGGCCGCACTCCGACAAACTGTTCTCAACCTGCGCGGACTAACCCTTCGTTTCATTTACTTGAGAATTTTTCTCTTTTAATTATTACAGTCGCTATCCTTTGAACTGCCTGTTTATAGAATAGTCAGAGAAGAAGATTATAAAAACTACCGACGTTCATTTGTTAAAAAGATTTTTAGTCGTCAAGTAATCGACCTTAAATCGTTCTAAACTAATTCAGTTTCTTAAGTAGGAGGCAATGATTGCTAATAGAAATTACTTAGAATCCTGATATAGTATCGAAATCATTCGATAAAAGGCGGAAAAGGATTTTTGTAAAACTGTTATTGCAGCAATAATATGGTGTCTCGAATAGCGTGTAGATTTTATCCGTATAACGAATTTTTGAGAACGATTTTCGGGTGTCGGGTTCCCGGTGCAGCACAAAGGATCTGCCCTTCCATTCAAACGTCACTCTAGCACCTCGTCTTACAGTACAGCATTTATTTGGCGCACTTCATTCGTTCCTTTTTGTCTTAAATCTTGGGCAGACTTAAAGACGAGAGCACAGACCAGCCAACCGCTCGATTTGTTCCCGATAATAATTATATCGATCGCTGTGAGATCGATTACGCGTCGTGACGTTAACAATTTCGCAGGATCTGTCACGTGGAACAGCCCTCTAAGGCCGTTTGGCTCGGTCGTCGATTAAGAATCTTTTGTTCCTTGGGCATAATGGATTCTCGAGCATGAAAATTCGAGCCAAAGAGGCTGGATGTTGTACACTGTACGCTTTACAAAAATAATGAAAAATATAAAAAGAATATTTGTTACTCGAGTATATTTTGTATGCGCGTAGTATACGTAGAAATAGGTAAGAAGTTTATAATATTATATTTCCTAGATTAAGCAGTAAATGAACGATAGTATGAGGCGAAAAGTATTCCAGGATGGTAAATGGCGTATGATCGATTCGCTTGGCACAGCGTTAATCGGTAGTAGGAAGGAAAGAGGGTCGGAATGCAGGAACTGTGCGGATCGTATTGTCTAAAAATTCCGAGATTCGCGCCGGTTCGTGTCGAGGCTTTGCCTTTCCAGTGGCTTGTACAGGAGCTTGTCTCTCCTCTCGCTCCGCTTTTTTCGGTTCGTTTGAAGTTGGCAATCAACTAGATTGCCTATCAACGCCTGAGAAGTCTCCTTGCACACTCCCGTCGGTCCACTCCTTTTCTTGCTCCCACACTCTCTCGCTCACTCTCACTCCCTCTCCTTCTCTATTGCACCCTCACACACGGCCACGCGACAACGTTGTTCTTCGTTTATTCCCTCCACGCTGCGTGCTCGTTTCCTCCCGCAGCGATCTTGTGCGCTTTCGTGCGGCACGGCGCCTCGATTCTTCCTTCCCTCGTTTCTTCCCCTTTTTACATCTTTCTCCTACTTTCTTTCGGCCCACCCCCTTCTGCCCCTGCTACATCCTTTCTCTCATGCTTGATATCGTCCTGGTAACACATCTCCGAGGACCATTCCGCAAAACGTGCCGCAATCGGTCCTCCATTGTTCCTGTGTACCCCTTTCATCCAAGGCACTGGGAAAATGTGTAGGTTCTTAGGCCGTTTCTGTTCGAAGGATTCCCGATTGTAATCGTTGACCATTATTTTATGGACAGGGAACTTTCCATTGAGAGATGTTAGAGTCGTTATTAGTCCCTGTTGCAAAAGCGATCACGAATACAGTACGTCTATGAGAATCGTAGAGAAAGAAGAGAATTCTAGCGTTGATTTGTCACGCCTCTGACAGAATGGTTTCTGGCGGAAAGTCGAGGAACGATAGGAAAAAAGAGAGGAACTCCGGACTAGCCGAGGAGAGCGCGGAGGAGCGGGAGTAGGTGGGCGGTTGGCGATGGTGGAAGCACGGATAAGGGGTGCGGCCTGTAGGCGCAGGTCGATACTGATTAGTACTTCAAAGCGGCTTGAACGCGAGCCCCACGCGCTCCGGCATCGACGGTGGATTTGTGACAAAGCAAGCGCCGCCACTCGAGCAAAAAATCTTGAACAAATTAGCGGATTATGAATTCGCTCGGCTTTGTTTTCAGGAAAGTGGTTGCAGACACGTATAAGAGGCTCGCGACACAAATACCTAGCCAGCCCTCCGTTCCGTCCATATTTCCGCGCGTTTCGCGCTTCTGTCTATGTGTACGCGGCCGATTTTGCGCGATCACGTGTGCGTAAGAGTCGCTGCAATTCAAATTAGCCCATTACGCCCGTTGAAACCAATACCGCGCGGTCCAGACACGAACCGTGAACGGTTTCTTCGACGTCTCCTACACGGTGTTCCTATTCAAAGAGCTTCAAAACGTTTGGCTCATCGTTCAGCACTTGTTACAGCATTGTAACTCTCATATTGAAACTTCTGCCTTAGTGTCACGTTTCTGAAGAATCCAGTATAGTACGAAATGAAATATCGGCAGAAGTATTGAATATATATAAGTTAAGTATGTGGTGCATAATCGATTTACCTCGAAGAAGAAATATATCGCGGACCAGCCATCTCGTCCGGTAGGTTATGCAACTGTGAATGCAAATTAAACGAAATTAAACAGTTAATTAAAGTACCGGCACCCTCTAGGAGAAGTTAATTGAGATTCTTGGGAGATTTGTCGCGCGGAATGTCTTAATTTAGTCCCTTAAGCGCCCTAACTCGCCTTAACAACTTAGAATAATTGGATAACACTGCCAGGGCGCACTCAACGTCAGAAGTAGGAAAATTCAGTCTCTCGTCTCGGAGAAGCGTCTTTTTCTTTTCTTCCCTTTTATTTTTCTACCCCTTTCTTTCTTTTTTTAACACGTCAAGATGTTCATGTATACTTGTTCACAGCGATATTCTTTCGCGTGCCTTAATTTCATTTATAGTAACTTGTACAAGCTTTTATTACGACCGTACAAGTTACTTTTCCTTAACATGTCTTGATCGAAATAGGAAATAGGATACCGATAGATATAGATATAAGCATCTTCCACGTGCGAAACAGCAAATTCTCGTTTTCCCATCGATCAATTGGCCACAAATTCTCCTGGCTCGGTCAGAAACAAGTTTATCTCATTGCACTCTGGTCGCGGTGTCAATCATACGACCCTCTCTTGTCTAATCGCATAATCCGCTCGAATAAATCAATCCAGGAAATACGAGGAAAATCTCTCCTCTCTATACTTCTCGCCTGCTTGCCTGCGGAAAATACTAAATTGCTGTTCGACGTAAATCCAAAAGTAGTCTAACAAGATAGCAACGCAAATTCTTCTCTGATAATCGTGTATTTGTCGAATATACATAGTATGATCGTAACTACGAATTCCCGCGATTCAATCGATGATGTTTACGTACGAATAAAACCGATCAACGCGTCAAATAGCGGAGGTGGAAAGTGAAGCCGAGTGCCCATCTATCTCATCGACGTAGTCGTTACTTAATTATTTAATCTCGCGATATGGTACATCACGTCATCGTCATCAGTGGAAAATCCATCGATAGATTATCGACAGACAAACGATATCCATCTATCCCGCTGACAAAATTAGACGCGCTAACAGGCTGGGTAAGCATGTTTCACCATAGCGTAAACTCGTCGAAATTATTTCAAGGCGGCACGTACACGTAGACGATGGTGGTTGGTTGGTTGGTAGGCGACTATCAATCGGCCTTTTCGCGGCTGCTACTCACCTCGTAAATTTTCACCCTTTGACACGCGCCTAATACGAGCCCCTTTGGGGGCTACAAGCTCGAGCACGGTTGCCGCTGTGTTACGGCTATGCTGCCGGCCGACGTGGCTGCCTAACCCCTCGGGAGCTGCGTTAATGAAATAACACGGGAATTAGTCTCGGACATTACCGGCAAACTATGTCCATTACCACGGGCCCGCGCGCGTACGCTGTACCGTGGAACTTTCTACTCGATATTCCACAGTATTTCCGGCCATCGTTTCTGCAAATCGTGGCCAAACCATACGACGGTATCGCTAATTAGCAGGACGCGATCGCTGGACTCTGGTGGAGACTCGGTGACTTGATCGATGCACCCACCGAAATTAAGTGGAAATTGAGTGTAATTGTAATTATCGAGTATCGGTTTGTAACGCGGCTCGCTTTCGACGTCGGTCATGACAGAGTGATAATCCGGATCAATAGTGGTTAACATCGAGCGTACGTTCGATTAACTCGAGACGATGGCACGTCACTGGGTCAAAGTAATTGAAAATACTGGCCAGCTTTCGAGACTTCGAATCGATTACGCGGTCTTGGCTCTATGCTGCATCACGTCCCTTTCCTTCACGTGCACGTAACTAATTTCATACTCTGGCTGAAAAGTAGGAGGCGTATATAGCGCTCGTCAACGAGCCTCTTTTGTCCCCGCGGAGGTCCCTTCAAGAATTCTAGCGTAAATCTCGCTACGTCACTCGGTTCTTTGTAATTCTTTGCTTTCTACCTTTGCATCGACCGCGAAAGCGGCTCCGCTACACGGGATAGTTAAATTCGGAACAATGAAAACCGCTAATTGCTATATTTTCTCAAGACGATGTGACTGAAATCGCACAATCGCGTGGGTCTGTAGCTACAAAGAGATCGACGAAGGAGATTTTCGCGCGGAACGGTTGACCTCGAAACAGAGCAGTGTAAATCGACGCGTAAAGGGACAAGGCGTTGACGCAGAGTATCGCGTCGCGCTCCCGCGTCTAACTCTGGATGCGTACGTAAACGCGCGCGCGTACAAGAGCTCGCGTAGCATCGTGTACGTGGCGTTCGTGTATACCGGTGGTAGCGTGTACCGGGCTTTCAAGCGAACGACCGTAAGTCGCTCAAATTGGTATGGATTTCCAGTCCAACACCTCGATTGTCCCCTGTGAAGAGTGCTTCGCGAGCATACATGAATTCACGCCTCAAACACACGCGCGCCGTAGTCCTCCGCTTTCCCTCTCTCCGTCTCTGTTTCTCTGCCGGTGCCCGTTCCTCTCCCCGGCTTCTTGTTCCTCTCTTTCTCTCCTTTAGCATCGTCACCCCGAGCTTTCTCTTCTCACTCTTTCACCCGTTCCACGGAATCGCATCAGCTTTCTCGCACTGGAGAGGAGTCGCGAGCAAATCTTACCACTGCACTGCTATGAATGAGCACGGGAACACGCGGGTTCACATGCGTGTGCACGCGTGTACGTGCATAGCGCGGCAGCCACGAGGAGTCTTGATTGCGTGCCGGTGAATGCGTTTCCACCCGTTCTCTCTAAGTAGCAGCTCATTCCGCGATGCTTGCGCTCGCGACTTGGAAAACGAAGGTAGCTTCTCGTGGTGAAGCTCTTCGAATCTACGAGTGCGTACGTGCGTGCGCTCTGCGCGGTTTCACACTGCTGCACCGTCTTTCTCACCCCTGTCAATGGATCTCGCGATAGAGTTTATTTTTTACCTCCCGTTGACTCGCTCTTTTCACAGGCCGCCGCTATACTCTCTTTTTTGTTTTTTTTTCTTTTTTTTTTTTTTGCTATTTACATCGGCAATTATTTGTCAACCGTCGTTCAGTTAGCGAGACCGATTACTGAGTGCTCGTTATCTGGAGCATCGAGAATCGTCCCTGGACCACTCCACGCCTAATTACTCATCTCGCGTTTTATTTAATTTGGATACCTGTCATCAGTCCGGGGGCCATGAGAACTTTTCACGCACGCGGCCAACGAGTACACGACGCAGACGATAAACTGTGGAAACGCGTCACTGTTTGAGTTGGCTCGACTCTGTCCAAGGAAATTATTTGTTGAACGTTCGGGACGCGTTCGGACCATGTTCCGAATGGACGAACGCGAGCGAAACATTCGATTTCAGGTAAGAAAGAGGTCCGTAAAGAAGGAGAGTAAAGAAAAGGACGTTTCTCAAGGAGTAACCACAAATCCTAGTATAATACTAATAGGCCCATAATAGAGTCAATAGGGCTTAGCCGCGCGACGACAATAAGATCCTGTCAAAATACGCCGGGTAACACGAGACCTAGGAAGTGGATTTTTCTCAATGGAGGCCCCTGTCTTGTCACCAGTGGCGCGGGCCGTGCCACGTATTGTCGAGTTTTCAAAAAATCCGTAACCTTCCACCAGTGTACACGATTGGGGTTTAAATTTCACCGCTGAGCACGGACACTGGATTCCGTGAAAGGCGGAACGAACGCAGGAAAACCAGGATAATACCGCAATATAATGCCTCGTGACACGCGTTCGTTTCGTACCATCAAGTGAACAGCACTCAGATCGCGATCCTGCGCCCCTAAAATGTATCCCATTCCATTTCTCGCGATTGTAGCGTGAAAAATGTCAGGATACGTTTACGACGCGTGGAACGAATAAAAGATTTTCCATTGTTCGCGTCTAACTGTGTTCGCTCGAACGAGTGTTAATCACCGTTGGAGTATCAACGAATCCCTGCTCCATATTTGCCATGGTCTCCTCGACTCTAAGGCTTGTTAAGTGCTCCGACGGTGGAGCATACTTTTCTGGGTTAATTTATCAAACAAACGCGCAAACTCGGCACAAGCTCGGCATCCCTATTTTAAGACGGCGGCTCGTTAAAGTCGTTTGAGGGTGGAGTTCCGCCACCCCCGTGGCCGCCAGCCACGACACAACTACAACTACAACACCGCGGCGAGCCCCGATGTCGAGGTGCCCATACACTTGCACAAAGTCGTGTTGCTGAAACGCGAACTTTGCGTTCGTATTCCAGACCCTCTGCCCCTCGTTCCTCTCTGCTCGCTCTTTATCGCTCCGTCGACTGGAGGCAACGAGCCCTAACCTTCTTAGGAACGCGAGAATCTTTTTCAACCCCTGTTTTTCAGACCCTACGAGCCATCCGTACCAACGGGAACGACTTTATTAGAAAATGGCCGTGGCGAAACGTCTTAATACGCGGACTTATTTTCATTCCAGGGGCCACCACGGTATCTGAAAAGGAGTTTAGTATCTGACTACCGCTACGCAAGTTTACCTGAGCGACCTTTTAGAAAATGGAAAAGCGAGCGGTCGTCAGCCGCAGGTGTCGACAAAGTGAATCAGAATCCCGTGCACGATTAACGGGCGGATTTGTTCTGTCGCGCGTTGGGCAATTAAATCCGCAGGAACGGCGGAACTAACGAGTGAAATCTCACGAGCGAGCAACGAACGAACCAACCAACCAACTCGCGAACACGAACCTCTGCGCCTGGCAAGGATCGCGCGGTTTTCAAAATTGCCTTTAATTACGAATATCGCTGTTGTGGTCTCGACACGAAAGCCAAGCTACTTGTCACTCGTTAAACGGAAAATTATGGAAACGCAATAATTAAGATCGTACGCGCTTTCTCTGGCATTATGCTACCGCCAATTTGCCGTTTTCAATCATGTACACTTTGCTCTTCGATATACATCTTTTTCTTCGAGCGAGTCAACGACGATCAAAGTCCTGATCAAATTGATCTTTACACCGATGAAACGCGGAAGTTTGACTTTGCGTTAAATTATAGTTACGCAAAACCATCAACTCCTCCAATAATCATTTTAACGAGGTGACCCAGGTCACGTCTGGTTCCGTGCAAAAAAAGACCGTTGTGTTTTTTTATGACATTTTAATTAATTAAATTACAGTTAATTCTGGTCGAATCATTAAGGGTAACGTATTCGAGTCGACTCGTGTATAGATACGCATATGTATATGACTCCCTCTCTGGATCCCAAAGGCCATTGAGGCCGGGTGAAAAATGTCTTACTAGGCACTAATGAAATAATTGTCGAGTTAATTTCGCGAAGTCGTTAATCAGGGTTGAGTCTCAAAGTAACGCTAGCATGTGCCACTCCTTCGAAATGTGTTTCGCGGAATTCTAGTCAATTTCTAGTTAATGAAATTTCATGTCGCGAATATACCTGTTATATTTTATTTGGCGTAATTCTTTCTTTCTCTTACTTATAGATTATTATTGCGACGAATATTTTCTACCGTAATTCGCAACATGAAATATTCAACCAGACTTCTTATGAAACGCTCGAAATATTTTATAATTGTTTGCTATTCACATCAATAAAATAACGTTATTTCTGTTCCAGGTTTCTCTCAATCGAAGAGTTCGTTCTCGAATACCAGTCCAGGTAAGACGTTTCTTAATATACTTCGTTATGTAGGAACAAACGCAACGTCATCCAAACGATATCTTCGAAATTTGGTTGCCACACAATTTCATATGGTTGGGAAAATTTGGTTCTGTCCATAAACACGAGCAAACGACCATGCTGAGGTTATGACGATTTCGCTTGAGTCTCCTCTTGGCAACGTTTCTCCTAACCCGACAATGTTCGATATTTATCGCCAGTCTGATATACTTTTACGGAACAAATATTAAGTTCCAGAGCGATTTGGCAGTCCGAGTGAAGAAGGAACGGAAGAACTTCGACAATTCCATTCAGTAACATGTTTTGAGTTTCTCGAAAAGAAATTTACGATATAAAGTGATAACAGCACGATGATTTACAAAAACGCAAATTTATGTTAGGATTTATAACGGGTATCTCGGTTGCGATGACAAGGCTAGATTGTTCACACGATGACGTCATGCGGCGAAGAAAACTGATTACGTATTCATACCCACGATGATTCCGATTTTTCCGAGCCATTAAACCGTGCTTGCTTAACCCGCAAAGCGATGTCGTTCGAAACAAGGGACGACAGGTCGAAAATGATTTCCGTGGATCATCTTTGCGTCTAATGGGGCTACGTTCCAACTTCGTTGCATGTACTTATTCCGCACTTAAAACGTTTTCAAAGCTCAAGAAAATATGTTAAAGATTTTCAGCGTACGAGCGATCGTTTATAATTTCGTTTAGCCTCGAGTTTTCTCGGCGACCCCAATATTAAATTTCTTGTCAAAATATTTCGGGAAATCGAGGGTGCATGCCACACCCTCCCCTATTCGAGCGCTAATCGGTAACGAGATACTTTCTTTTTCCCGAAACTTGATTCTACATCTACGCCCACCGTTAAAATCTAAATCGTTGCTCTTTGAACTGTGAATCGGGAAAATGTGGACAAAATTCTTCGAAATCGTCTGCCGGGCTAGTATTAAGATACCAGTCAATTAGAAAGAAACCCTTGTATTTAGGACACGCGAATTTTCAACAAGGAGTAAAAATGCAAGGGATCTGATGAAAGAAAGAAAACGTACCAATTACGGGGAAGATTCTCAATTTCCTTGAAGGAAACGATCACGAGTCTGTGTTGAAAGTGCGTCGTTAAGAAGGAACCGTGGAAGATAGGGATTTTATTGGCCAGAATTTCCGTTGCGTCAGCAGAACGACGAACGGTTTGCCATCAGGATTACGAAGGATTCCGCAAGGACCGAGAGAGAGGCGTCCGTAACGAGCAGCTTCCCGACAGAATTGGTTGTTTTAACAACTGCGCGCCACTTTGAGCCCGCTAGGTAAGAGGACCTCTGTCGAGGGATGTGGAAAAGGGTACGAGCGAACGGGCGACGTGAGGGATCGGAGGCGGAGGCGGAGGCGGAGGCAGTGGCAGAGGCGGAGGTGGAGAAAGAGAGAAAATACGCGGTTTTCGCGAAGACACGGTGCTGAGGTACAAGCCGCTGCCGTAATAGTCCAATTTGCCGGCAAAGGAAAATACCGGAGGATTCTGGAAGCAAAAGGAGACTGGCATGGCTCCCGGGGTGGTACTAGCAACGCTCAGAAAAGCCGGCTGGAAAATTGGAGACGCGACGAAACATGGAGCAAGGGAGCCTTTACGTGGAGTATAGTTTCCGCTAGAATGCTACCTACTTTTCTACCAGCTTCGGTTTACGACCTAGCACGATGTCAATTATATATTGATAGTGCTGTGATAAAAAAAAGGAGCAGCCATCAACCGTATAGGCAACGGTATTTCCGCGTGCCGTTGCACATTATATCGCCAATGTACAGCCCTGCAACTTCCTAGCAAATTCAGTTATCCACAGACGACAAAATAGATTTGTTAGCTGGAATTCAATTCTAAATATTCGCAGATACTAAAAATGAAGGAAATTCTCTGTCGCAAGTACCGATGCTCGAATAAAGTAAGGTTGAAAATCGCAGCAAGCAGACTGGAAAATCATAGTGATGTAAATCAAGATCTTGAGAATTTGAATTTGGTCACAGATTTCAAATACTATAACTTCTTTAGACTATAATTTTATTCTTTGTATCGATACGTCCTTATGACATGAGAAATGGTAATGAATTTTTTATAATAATAAGTGCGGTACAGTATTTTATAAAAATTGTGTTAACCTACAGCAGGGTGACTCTCGACGATATATCGAGGGATAGAAAAACAAAAGCAGATTAATCAATATGATCCATTAAATCGCGAAAGATCTGATCCCTTATCATTCGTAGGATCGACTTATCGATTACAAGCAGCCAGATAGTAGCAAAATAATGAGGATTCATCACGTAAATGGACGAAGAAGAAGACAAGACGAACAATAGATGAACGAAGTCTAGAGCCTCGGTACAAATATCAAGAAGCTCCCTGTTTCTACCGTCGCGTCGTCAGAATCTATCGAGCCCCCGAATGCTTCAGAGATTCATCATCACAAGATATTCCCGATGTCCGATCCAATCATCTTACTTTCCGTGGTATGATTTCACCGCTCGAGTGATTAGCTGTCAGCGAGGCAGCAGGATTTTGCAGCAAATTGAGGAAAATGCGGAGAATGAAGGAAATATTATGTTATTACTCTGAATGGTGTCGGTAAGAATTGACGAGGAAATGGGTTAAGGAGCAAAGGAAGATAAATCAAATGTCGTCGGAAAATATAAACCATTTACCGTTTCTTCGACACTACGATGAAGAAATAATGTTGTAGCCGATGCTTCCGATTTATTGCTAAATAATGCATATCGGCAGAAAGGCAAAGAATAGGTAAAAAGGAAAAGGTATACGCACGAGAGAAAAGGTGAAAGCCAAAGTTGAGAACAAGAAGGGTCAAAGGGAAAGTAAAGAATATTTTTCTTCGATGGAAAACGAAGTGCACCGAAGCAAGAAGAAACCGGTGGTTGATTAATAGAACCGCTCGAGTCGGCAAGGCGGCTTTGCAGATATTTTTGTCGTAAAGGGCTCGATTTCAAAGAGCACTACCGTTCAATGTGGAGCCGAACGTTGTTGACTGTTCGCGAAATAGTACGCGCGAGGCTCATTCGAGGTCTCGAAAGTCCCCGCTGGCTATTACGATTGAAGAGTATTTGCCGGTGAAATCCCTCGGTCGAAGAGAAGAAAGTTTTGCAAGCGTGGATCGAAACAGGGGTAGAACTCGTGACGTCGCTCGAGAAAGACAGAACTCTTGGCCGAATATACTGGCAGGATTACTTTTTCCACGGTGAAACGTCGAGACGAGTGTGGCTGTTTCGTAATTAATTGTCACTCATCGTTCAAGAAGCGAAAGGAAGCTCGAGAAAACAATTTAGGTGCTTGCGAGAAAGTGTCGAAAAGAGAAGGGAGGAAGAAAGGGAAAGGGAAAAGAGAAAGAGAAATCGCGAGGGTTAAGCGACAAAGGGGTTAACCAACGATTTCTCGATTCGTCGCGAAAGAGATTCTCCGGTTGAAACAGTCGAGCGGTAAATCGGAGGAACGCGCTTCCTCCGCAGTCCTTTCTTGCTTTTCCTTTCGTCACTCGTGACCGATTGTACCTATCATAGTGGCTCGAGATGCGCGTGTGTTCCCATACATCTCCTTTCATTCGAGAGACTCCAGAAGAGAAGTGGGTGGACGGTGCAGGGCTGGGGTGTCGCTAAAAACAGACAAAGAAAGAGGGTTGAACACGCGAGAGAAAGCAAGAGGAAAAGATCGTGGAGCAGAGACGAGGAGAGCCAGAACGAAGAAGAGAAAAAAGTGAGAAAGCGGAGGTGCTGCGGGTGAGAAGAAGCAGATGAGAGAAAAAGGGAGGATAAAAACAGGGAGTGAGAAGGGAGAGGGAGAGAAAATGAGAGAACGAACGAGAAATGGGTGCCGAGGGCTGCCACGTCGGAGGAGGCAACAAAGATATTAATTAAGAATTAACACGCGTACTGAAACCGCCCTTAATTAGTAACAGTCAGTGCCTGGAGCAGCGGTTTGTCTGCACGAACCTGTACCACCGGGTGCAGGGTAAACATGGGGAATGAATTGTAATCAAACACACGCCACCAGATAACATACTGATTTGCGAAAATATAATTTACTTAAAATATTCTGCCGGTTAAAACGAAGAAAAAAAAAGGTAGGAAGAAGAAAAATGGAAAAAGAAGAGAAAACGGGTTTCCTTCGATCGTACGCGATCAACGAGCGTGCACGATGATGGCGTTTACGTGAAACGAAGTTTAGGAGCGAGGACAAAAATAGAGGTGAGCGAGTCGCGCGACGAAGGCCAAACGACATAAAGGAAAAGCCTTCAAACGGTTTTCACTCGTGTCATGAAACATTTGCTTTGATTACTAGCTGGAGCTCATTAGCACCGCAATAACGTGAAACGGGTGTACGTCCGTAAGGAAAATCTTAGAAGCTGAGCATAATACCGAAGAAGAATTTTGCTTTAAAACCCGTAAAAGGACACTTTGGATCGACTTACTCGTACTCGATCGATACGAATGCGTATATTTTCTCTCTCAGCAAAGAAGAATCCGAAGTATGTCGCCAAGATTTTTCGTAGCCACGCAAATGAACGAATGGGAAATACGACTAATCAGTATCCAGCTTTCCTCTGATCGACAAACGAGTCTGTCATGTGAATATCCTCGTTCATTTGCAACAGGAAGTAATATGTCGCATTTGGAACCCACCGGTCGAGGGCGTTTTATATACTTTGAATTTTTCTAGCGCTACTTATATACATTCAGAACGCAATTATGACCGAGCAGAATGATACCCTTTCTAATAACCGGTTAAATTCATCTTTCGGATTGAATGGCGTCGAAACTTTGAGCCGGTGAAAGGACGCTTATTTTTAATAGGAACTCGTTACACGTTCTTGCGTGGTGAATTTAGTAGTTGCCGCGGCTTTGAGAGAGCCAGAAGCGCTCACACTTTTAACAGCGCGTTCTGAATAGAGGTCATTAGCTTCGCGACGTTCCGTTCGCGATCAGTCTTAGTCTGATAGAATTTTCTTGTAACGAAACAAATTTTTGGCTCGACAAAACAGAGCAGAGAACGAGGAAGGAATTCACGACGTATGTACGAATGTACATACCTAGTGGTTGGAACCTCGACACGTAGCCGGGATCGATGCGTATACCTATTGCGTGGAGCACGTGAAATCGTGACGTCATCGACCGGAGGCCATTTTGACTCAGCTGGTCCCGACAAAAAGCAGGACGCCATGTCCTGCGAGCTTCACAATACAATGAACAACGATCTGCGTGCTCGTGTGCGCTCTACGAGCATACGGAAATTCGCCACACCGATTCACACACTCGTGTATTTTCGTGAGTGCGAGGCTCGGTAGGCTGGCACATAAAAATTTCGAACCCTTTCGTAGGGCAATGCTAGCTGAATGTACTCCTACAGAGAAAAGAATAGAGTATCGAAAAGAATAGAGTATCACGGTGATGGGGAAGGTACGAGGAGGGAAAGTAGGAAGTTGATTCGTAACTTCGGAAATATTTTGACAGAAATGGGCGTGGTGGTGGTTAGAAATTGACGACAATCGCGCAGCGTAACGTTTCTTTGCGACGATCAAAATTTCAACCCTTTCTCGTCATACAGCCGTCTATGTCTCTCTGTCGATTCACGAGAAAGTCTTCGGTTTCACTGGTACCACTTTAAAGCGATACAACCCGCGGACGAATAAATATTATGCGGCTGAAAAATGTGCTTTCGAGAACATCCAGGCATCCTCGACTCCTTGCGGTAGGATTGTGTCGATGAAAAAGGGTTGGGGTGTGCGGGGGTGGCGCGCGAGAGGAGAAGCCCTCTTGCTGCCGTTCGTACAGATACAGTGGCTACATTGTGGGTTTAGAGGCTCATTGTGCCACGCCAACACGGGCATTGTCGTCCTTTTTCGAGGGCCGGAGATTCACACCTTTTCACCGGTGCGATTTTCCACGATGGGCGCGTTCCATTGAGCGGAAGAGGGCGAGCCTCTGCCGTGGAAGGGATGAAAGTTCGGTAGAAGGAAAAAGAGATAGACAGAGATGCAGAGAACGGATAAGAACTAATGCCAAGTAACACGGAACTGTGTAGGATTCTCGCACGAATTTATTACCCGACACGATGGGGTTACACGTGCGTCTTTCTTTCGACCGGCGTCGATGGGTCGGTTGAAGTGAGAAAGACAATGGTGGCTGTTTAAAACGGGGTGTTGAGGATGTGAGAGCTCTTCTGGATTAAATTTCTTATGGTTCTACGTTTGAAAGACAGCTTTACGAGTCTTGCCAGCGGGTTGACGCGTTCCTTCAATTAAAGAAAGACACCATCGTTGTATCGTATATTACTCGATGGTGGTGCAGAGTGCGTCATAATATAAGCGTTCGATTCCACTTGCATCGTTGTTGTAATCGATGCGCGAATCGATATCACGAGCCATCTTAGCCGCGTCGCGTTCTTTCGTCAGTGGATCCACCGGAATCCGCTAATTGCACTAATTTCAATAAATTTCCTTCGAGGAGGTGTATTTTCCGGAGTCCTTATGAATTTATAAGCAAAGAAATTTGAAAGCTTGCCAAGTCTCTCTTCTGGAAGGGACAATTAGACTCTTCTCGTCGACCTTGAGGGGAGTGAACGAGACGCTGAGGAGTTTGTCCGACCGATCGTTAAGTTACCTGGTCCCTTCCTTCGTTGACGTCCTTTGTCAAGATTAGTCAACTTCAAATAATGCCTCCATTTACCAATTCAAACTTCGCGCCATATACTGTTTCGAAGGTTAAATTTTTTAATTTGCATACCCTCCAAGCGTCTCGACCTGTTCATCTTTCATCTAACTTTTGTTTCCTGTTTTGTATCTTTGCTAAGGCGTTGAACGTTTACTTCGTAATAAACGAAATTGACTACAACGATATTCCAACCACTTGATAAAGCAAACATGGTAAACGGAAAAAGATAGTTTTACAGTGACTGTGAAGATAGGGCGAAGTCTTCTTAGTTCAGGAACTAAATTTAGTTCGACATGTGTGGACGTAAGTTTGTCTGGCGCCAAGGAACAAAATATGTAGTTCGGCTGCAAAAATATTAGGTTACTTCGAAAACAGTCGCAAGTCAACACTTCCCTGAGACGTTACATGTGTTTCGTTGACTGTTCGTTGCTCGTGATCCAATTAAAAGAGGATTCCCAGGAGTCATTGCGGAAACTTTTCAAAATCAAAGTCGCTAGTCTATTAATGCGATTACGATTGATCGTCGGATGACAAGAAGTTGGACGATTTACAGGCAACGATCGACACACAAACGTGAAATGTGACTCGCTATTGAAGATCTGTGAAGTCTGTAGCCATGGGACGATTAATTGCGCCATTGAGCGTATCGCATTGCCGGTATTATTGAATCGAGCATAGCCCGCCACTCGGAGAATAATTATGAAATCATTCACTCGTGGAACAATTTCAAGCTGTAGCTCCGCTTTTCATTTAATTCCTGATGTTTAGTCGCTCTATTTTCAAAGGGTGCTTGCACGGCATTGTTAATTCGTGTCACTGAATTGATTCGAACGAAAGCCTCCTTTACCCTCTCTCTCTCTCTCTCTCTCTGCCTCTCTCCCTCTCTCTTACCTGTTTTTAAACAGAAAATTATGCGAATTATTAAAACTGATTTAATTACAATCCATAGTTATGCATTTATTATTATGTATGCGCATGCACGTAAATTAAAAACGGGGAGGAACAATTATTTTAAAATTTCTGGGCCTAACAAAAATTGATCGATATGGTTGTAGCGAAACACGCATCGTGCCTCGATAAGTAATATTTTTGTCCAGGAGTGGTGGAACGTTGGCTTGGCGCTCTCCAATTATTAGAACCCCAAGCAGTGCTGTAACAAGTTTGCGACCCTCGCGTCTCCATCGAGCACGGATTTGGAAGGGGTTGGCTGAAAGCTCGCTCCGTGCCACTGCCACGTACATGATCGCGCGACTCTTATGAATATCATAAATTTTACGCAATGTAGCCGACAATTTCGCCCGATCATCAGCATAAAATCTACTGTTTCCGGACCGGCGGGTGCTCGCCCGCGAGCTGAAATGAAACCTAGTAGGACGCGCGGCTAGATTTAGAGCGGCTGCGCGAGTCGCGAACGAGTATTCCGCATGACGTCGATCTCGATCCCTTGCCTTTAGAATGGATGCGATTGTAGGCAGTTTTCAGGCGAACAATTATTCACCAGATCCGGCCACTTAGTTGGCGCGTTCTCCGTTAACGAGTGAGTTTTGTCCCATCGTGTCTGGGATTCTTTCGCGATTCTCTAATTAAAAGCTACCGCTTGTGGCTTCGTCGTGAGCGTTTCGGGGTTTTATAACGCGCTAATAGTCGCGGCTCGAGAGGGTCGAATTAATTTGTACACATTTTTCCCGACTCGAGGATAGTTTGTTGGTGCTGTGCTAGGAAAGAATTTATCATTATTCGCTGGAACCTGCGCGACACAACGCGACAAGAGCTTCTCGCGCGTCTACCAAAATGTCCATTGTTTTCCTTGGCCATCGTTGTTCGTGAAAGTAACGCGGAAACAACGGCATAGTATAGTATCGACGTTCGCATACGTCTGGGTTGGGCCAGCTTCGGGAAATTTTCCACGACGCCGGCGGCAATTTCAGCCGGTCATCGGCGTAAAGTCGATGCTCATTGTAAGCCGGGGCTGGTTCACGAGAATGCTAGCAGACAAGAGTACACCAATGGTGGGTGGACAGGAGGTGGCAGTGGGGGACTAGCTAGCGAGGGCACGAGAGAGGAGTTAATGGGGACGAACTGTAGAAGTGGCTATAGTCTAGAACCGTGTTAGGGCCAGGGCCATTAAGCTTAATGACATAATGAAGTAAATGGCTGTGCATGCCATGCCACGCCGGAGACTATAGCTTATAACCGCCGGGCCTCCACCCCCGCGCAATATACCGCGTGCCAGGAATTCCTGACTTATGCCGGTACTGCCCAGTCGAAAGGGGTAGCTAGCATGGGGTGCACCCACCCTCCCTCTTTATTCCTCTCCTCCCTCCCTCTTTCTCACGTGCGCGCTCTTCTACTGTTTCCCTGCTCCAATCGTCCTGTCTCTCTTTTAACCCTTCGACTAGCAACGTGTGTGTCGTATCTCTCGCTAGTCAAATGTTTCTGTTCATCTATTCTACGAAGCTCCTTCTTTACTGTTCTCGTATATTACGTAAGGGTTGCTGTGACACAAAGTTGCATCGCACACGTGCTAGAAGCGAATTTATTTCGGGAATTGCCAAGGCGTCGCCGGCCTCTCAATTCGTTGGTGTTCGTCCCGAGAGCTTCCCTCGTTTTCCGGGAGACGATTCGCTAAAAACCACGTCCTGCCGCGTCGGGGCGGTAACATCCGTGCACACCTTCTCTGTAACCCTCTTGAATTTCCTGCGAGGACTCGTAATTATGCGTTTCGTGTACCGTCCGAGCACACGACGGAAGAGGGTCGTGTATGCGTTAAGTATTTAATGTAATTTTGTGAAGGCGGACTGTAGACAGCGAGAGAGCCAAGCGCGAGAGCATCCTCGGTGAAATTGCGTGACTCATCTCTCTTGTTTGCCGCCCGCTACTACTTTCCTTTCACCGGATTCGAGGCTTTTCTGCCCGCGACTTTGAAAGCTCTGCGCGAAACACTCGCGTTAATCACACGAAAGTGCCTAATGCGCTGCTTGATAGCAGCAATTTCAGTATTAATTGGACGCGTGAATGGACCACGCACTCTCTACTCCAACCTTCACATCCAGCTTGCTAGTTTCATTTTCCGTTTTAAGACTATTCGCTCGGTTCGATTTAATTACGAACAAGAAGGTAGTTTTGTGGAATCGATAGAAAAGACCACTTTCTGTTCGCTGGACGAGCAAGAAGACCTTGAACATTCTACGACGGAAGACTAGTTGCTCACGAACAACGTAGAACAAAGTACGTTCGTGTAGGTAAAAAAACGTGTTGTTTTCGGGCAATCAACACTTTACCCATTGTCTCTAGCTGGCACCTGAATGCGTGGCCATCATAATATTCACACCATTCGTAGAGGGTCGAATTTCGAGCATGGCCACCGCGGGCTACGGAGAATAGTACGAGACGCTCGTGAAAACACGTTTCTGACCACGAGGTGTGAAGCCCTTGGAAGAAAAAGAAACGGAGGAACCGCGTGGGGTAGGCGAGAGTAAAAGAGTCGAGAAGCGCTTCCAAGAAGTACGCCCACGAATTCGTTATTCTATTTTTTTCTCGTTTTTTTTTTCTTCGGCCGCGTCCTATTCATTAATTATCGCCATTCAAGGGGGCCACGGTCTCCTGATTGTGAGGTCCGGGATCGATGAAACGCGTTTCGCAGTAACCGTGATTAAACCGTCGAGTTTTCATGAAATAACCTGTCGGGAACTAGTTTTACCCGAGAACTTAATTACTGCTGTATTATGCACGCTGGATGCGCGAATCGGTGGCTCGAGAAACAACGTAATTCCTGCTGCTTAAAAGAAAACTCATCTCCCTCCGTGTCACCTCCTGAACGTTAATTATACGTCTTCGTTACCATTGTCGGTCTCGAACGCTGTATCTAAAATAATTACAGCGCCCATCTTTCTCGACTATGCAACCCTGCAATTTGAATCTGTTACCAATGCTTCTCGGACAACCATTTTTTCTTTCAATTACGGAATTCTAATTCAAGCGCGTTGAAAAAATAAAGGAAGATTAAAAAAATGCAAAGAAAGACAAAACGCACGAGGCGAATCGAGTTGAAGTCTCTAGAGGACACGCGATCGAACTGGTCAAATTAATTCGACCCCGAAAACATCGTGAAAGCATTAGCAGCTTACCCTAAGCTACTGTCGGTCTGTTACAAGTGTTTTACAGCGTGTTACATGGTGCAGCAAAACTACCTAGCGTTGAGGGTCCCTAATCTACCGAAACATCCCGAGGGATGTATCCCAGCATCGACTGCACTCGGATACGCTCCATTCGCCCTTTCGGCTATGTAAACGACTACGTTACATGTTTCACGCGCTCGATAAATAATTCTCTATCTGATGCATTTTTCATGTTGCGTCGGTATTTCGCACTCTGTGTCCGAGAGGGTATGTGTAGGTTCCACAAATGTAAAAGCGATGACTTTCCTTGGATTCCGTTGGCCTCAGTTGTCGTTACTTAGTTGATTCTTTATTTTTATAGCAATAAATCTTACTATCGATAGAGAAATCAATGAAGGAGTCATTTTGAAATTTCCACATTAATTTTATTATTATTTATAATCGTTTTCGTTATTTAGCAGTGATAAAATTACCACTGCGTATTTTGTAATAATTGCACGAATAGACCTTATTATCTTTATCTTTCACGCGCTCATTCCTGGGAATGATAGGTAGAGCAAAGTGAAGGGTGACGTATCAAATTGACTCGTAATATAGGATGGGATTACTATGCGATTTCACATCCTAAATTACGGATGACTAACAAATGATTGCACCTTACGAATAAACTTTCAAAGGAGAATTTATTAATCAGTAGTATTTCTTTAATGATATTTAAAACAGTACATAATTACTTTTTTGATAACAATCTGTTGTTCAATGACGAGATACTCCATGAGTTTTTAATTATCCATTGTCACGGGACAGGTTCAATTTTTCCTGACAATGTTTGCGATACCAGCACGAGAACGGCGAGGAAACTAGCATTTGTTTCGTTAATCATCCGGCTGCTTTCACTAGCTCGTCTCGTATTTACGTAGTTTCGTTTATAAAATGGCAGCCAGGCCGAAACGAGGAAATCGGGCGTCTCGCGAAACGGGACCAAGAAGAAGACGACAAGAAGACGACGGGTCGTCTCATTCACACGGCGACGAGGTAATTTCTCTCGATGAATCCACGAAAGGGCATTTATCCGTTCTCCGAGCCGCGAAAAGGGGCGGAAACGAATTTTCAATTACGACGCACAAAAGACCGGGTAATTCTCTGGGTTTGAAACGACTTCGCGGTGCATAGCGAATACGCGGAAGGGAGAGCTGGAGAAAGATGGACAAGAAGAAGGGATGAACGACGATGCTATGAAAAGATTTTCAAATTAAATTTCGGGATTAGTACCCTGGTTTAATACGGACAAGTGACGACTGAAGACGTCCCAGGGGTGTGCTACGTGCTACCTTCGCTCCCCCCATGGGATAGCGTACACACGGGCCACTGTGTAACAACGTGACGACGTTTCTGACCCACCCTCCGTCTCGTAACACTTCGCGCGTTTCCATTTGCTCGATGTAAACTGGTCGTTCGGCAGCCTCCCTTTCTCTCGACCGGTTTTCACCGGATCGAGTCTTCTGTCCGGTGTCCAGTTGGATGCAATTTCAACGAATGGCGAGTCCAAAGGGCAGATGTTGACCCTATTGAAAACGTAAAACAAAGTAGATGGAGAAAATTATGGGATTGAACGCGTGCGAGAATTTGTACAAAAATGCATTGGTATTTTCTGCTTCTTAGTCTGATAACGATGAGATGAGTAACTTTCTTCAAGAAAATATTATGGAGGAATAGAAAAATCATTGGAACACTGATATCGTTACCTACTGTAACCAAAGAAAAAGGGTATCGCCTCGTACCGTCCATTTAACGGAAACGAAAGAAAAGTATATCGATGAATGGACGCCGTTGCACGTCTATGAAACGTTAAACGCAATTTCATGGGGTTCGATCAGTGACGATAAGAGGCAGCATCAGGCAGGATTAGAATATCAATTATCGAAGAAACACAGGCCGTCGGTTTCTAAGAGGTTCTATTAGATACGAGCAGTCTGGCGCAAGCCAGCCAAGCAAGGCCACGGGTTTAAGGTCTTAACAGCTACTAAAGCAAAAGCTCCTTCTGTCTCGCTCTTAAGCACGGAAAACAAGCCGTGTTAGACGAAGGGGTGTATTGAGGGCCGCCATTGGCTATCCACGCTCCTTTATTGCCGGTTGCCTGGTAACCGGCTTGCCACCGACACACACCGATGGCAACCACCCTGCAACCACCCTGAAACCCGACAGCGCCGCGCACACCCTCGCTTAGGAACTCGCAACCACCACCACCACCAAGTATCGCCACCGTCTCTCGCCACCCTCTCCGCGATGCTCCACGAGCCAATGCATACACACGCACATTTTCTCAGCTACTCGGAACACACGCACATGTATATTCGCGTCAACCACCATAAACGCGTGGGGATGTGCGATGGAATCTTCGTGTAATCGCCAAGAGTTGGTTGTGTGAGTGCGCGAAATAACACTGCCTGGTCTCAGCGTGTACGTACGCATGGCGTGAATATATTTAGCCAGGAAACTACCACTGTTTTCACGCGAGAGGGTGTTTCGAGAGCTGCCTCTCCGGCTGCCTCTGTGTGCACAAAGTCTGTGCTCCTGGCCGAGTAGACCGCAAAGTTTTCTCTGAAGTTGCTGGATTTCTTCCTTTTATCGGCGCTCCTGACAGCAGTTGAGGAAGATACTTTCCTGGATGATTGTGTTCCGCTGTTCGTAATCGCGCGCAGGACGTTGGGAGGAACGAAAGAAGGGGGTTGAAGTTTCTGGCTGCTGACTCTCCAAGTCGCGGCCTGTTTGATGTATGCTTTCGTCGCAGACTGTAACTTTGAAATTGATATACTTTACTACAGAAAATGAGGAAAGTTTGGAAAAAGACTTTGAGTTGCAAATTTCAAAGGAATGCTCGACATCCTGAAACTCGCGACCCAAAATATTCAGTTATTAATAATCGCGAGAGAACTTAGTCTACAGACGCTATCTGTTTTCTGCAAAACTCACATTCAAATTCAGTCGTTCGATCGACCTTGTCCGATGTCATATTAAATCCAATAAAACGTTTCAGAGTGACGGTCAATTTGTTGGAACGACGACGTATAGGAGCAAGCGTAATCTTGCGAGTTCTCTCATCGAGAAGATTAAAAACAATTGCTTCTGAAGTGGCTGTATGCGCAAACACGGTGTCTCCCTAGCGTAGTTCCCGAGGGAGGTCGCGACATCCCACGATATTCGAGGGCACTACGAACGGATTAGATCCAGGACAAATTAGAGGAGAGAGAAGCATCGGTCGCTGGGAAGCCGGGAATATATCAGGGTAGAGGGCAAACGTGTCCCGCTGGTCCCGTAATAGCTAACTGGATTTGATTAATCGATTTGGTTACAGCCTCCTACTTAGCCATCCTGACGCTTCCTGCCGTGTTTAATATCGATCATTCTCACGCGAGAATACGAGAATACGTCGCCATTCGCTATTTCTTTTCCACGATTGTACGAGACGATCTAGTTAGGAGATGCAGTTCTGCGTCTCGAGCAGCAGATCTAAAATATCGTTCGACTTCTTCGTACAAAGAGAAAGAATTTTGTCTGGATTTGTTCGTTTTCTCGCTTATTCTCGTAGGATATGCTTGGAAAGAAAATACGAATAAACTTCAAACCCTCGATGCTATTTTATTTGCGTTAACTAGTCCGTACAAAATAATAATTGCAATTTATCGTAAGAATAATATGAAAAGATACACGGCAATCTTACCTATGATATTTTCCATTACTTGCGATGCAGTACATATAGCAACACCATTTTCTTCAGGTTATTAGCATCCACTTGCGTCTACGTCCTCCGACGTGCAAAGCGATTGGTTCGACGGCTTGCGGTAAATAAGCATACTTAAAAAGCCGGCAGCAGGAAGCAACGCGGTGCCGGGGTGGCGTAAAGAGGCCTCTCTACAATCTTGTGAAACAATGCATCGCGCGAGCTCCACGCTCGGTGTCTTAAGCTGTGCGCAGTCGGGCCTCAAATATTTATTTTCCATTCGACTCCTTCATTTTTTGCATATGCGTGCATGCAAACTCATTCGCGTTGTTCGCGGAAAATATTGCAATCAGTGTCTGTAAAGATAGGAAAAATATTTTTTACGTTCTTTCTTCAAACTCGACCAACGAAATAGTGATCACTCTTCGGTTGTTACGCTTACCGTGTTATTTTAATTATCCTTTCGCTTTAATGAAAGTGATTCTGCCCGAAGCTGGTAGTTATGCCACGCGTCCAAGTCTTTTTACAAGATTGATAGAATAAATAGAGCAAAATTTATTTGACGCTCGACTCAGAAAAGACGCTGCTGGATGGTATAGAGAGGCGCGTGTATGGGCAAGGAAGAAATGTTGGATAAAATTAAGCCGGCATGCAAGAAATTTGCTTCAATCCACTGAATGCGCCCGACGCTTCCTCATTAAGTTCTTCGTCTTCGTGACGACACAGCAGGAATACTTTCCTTCTTATCGACCGTGCCGAGATGAGAGTAACATCGGCGATAGTTTTCGTTAAGTAACTACAAACCGAAGAATAGTTGAAAACTCGAAAGTCCTAACAAGGTATATCGAATTAATATAATTTTCTCGGATAATTAGGTGGTTCCTAACCAAGTGAAATAAAAATCTATTGGAAGGAACGACGTTGTAAACGTCGCACAATACAGTTTAGAGTAAAAAACGATACGCTTTTCATTCCTGACGTTCTCTTTCTTTTTTCTTTTTTTTTTTTTTTTTTTTCTTTTAAGCGAACTTCGTCAATGATTATAAAGCTATTCGTTTGACTTTAGAGAAGCGTTTTGAAAAAGCGACGAAGTGCAACGCGGACGAAAGCAAGAGAGCAGAATACAGACGCGAGCACAGAAAGGAAGGATTAACAATACATTTTAAAAGCCGCCTTCGCTATTTTCGCATACCATGTGTTCTATGTCGGTCGCGTTCATGAAACTGTTTTACTCAAACTTCGTCGAAATTCCTCTCTCGCCTTCTCTTTTCCAAGCTTTCGTGGCTTTCTCGGTGCTAACACATTTGGAAAACTAGCTTTGGTTATGCTTTCTTTTTCACAAAACTAAAGAACTTTAGTTTCACGACATCCGTAACAACTTATCCAACGCAATTCTCAGTGTTAACTTCAACCATACATTTTCAGGCTAGATTGAGTCAGCAATGAAATATCGACGCAAAGTAAAAAAAGAGATGACTTTTCGAAGCGATATCAAAGAGCACTCGCTTACCTACCCATTCGCTAGCGACACAACGAGATAAAACACGAGTTACAAATTTCCGCGTACGATCTCAAAGCAACGTTTTTTAGAACTCACGCTCGTACACGTTTAAGATCGTGTCATCCTTTCATTGTTCTTTCACGCGATTCTTATTATTTCTCTTGCGATAAGACCATCGCACACGATATTGCGGATGCTTTGCCACTAATGTGAACTATGAAAACTTCGATGGAAATAATTCCGTAGGAAGAAATATGAAGATAGCCGAAGTAATCGTATCCACGTAACCATGTGACGTTAGCAATGTGTTTCGTGGATCCAATTAGTCGAAGAACACATATAATTGGAATTAAGTTCTTAATTAATAGTTAATTAGCTGCCGGTAGTAGCGTCACCAACGGCTGGCAGCAGCAGCAACAACTGTAGTAACGAGTTAGCCCCGGGGAGAGGGATTCATTGTGGAGCGGCGCGCGCGCCACGAAGCCGGTTTTCGCTCATTAATTCGAAATTAATTTATAATTGATAATTATTTTCGGGCCATGGGTCCTATCCGTTTGCCATCTCGACGAACCTTTCTAATTTCCTGCCTCTCTTGTACGTAGAAAATTGCCATTTACCTTGGAAAGCATACACGAGCTGTCGAGTCACGAGCAGTATATATTTAAACAAAAAAGGAAAAAGAAAAGGTCGGAGGAATGTTTTTTTCCTTTCTTTATATCGTTGACATGCACACGCACGCGCCGTTAGCGGCACCCTCCCTAATTGGAGAACCTGGATTTTTGAGATGAAAATCCCGGTACTACGACCAGCTGGACAACAGGCTTTCCCGATATTTTTTCCCCCGACACTCCTATATTTTTTTTTTTCAACGTCAATTTTTTCCGCCCCGCCAGAGGTTGTTCCATCGAACTGTTCGAAATTCTGTTATCGGTAATAAATTTAGCAGGTATTTTGCCGGAATATCGAGTGTCAAGTCCGTGCTGCGACAGTCGATATCGCGCATGGAAATTACGTTCCGATCTCCACGAGTTTTTCCGATCGAAACACGCATGTATACCTCGTCCCCGTTAATTGCGTTTCTTTTTTGTTCGGATCGAGTGGATAATGCTTTAAATGCGACGCTCTGCGAGTGCTGGACAAAGGGATGAACGATAAATGGAAAAATAGAATCGCATTACGTGCTTCTTAGTTGCGTGTCGATGCTTCAAAGGGTAAAATTGGAACATGAAAACGGATAAAAATGTTACGTGAATTTAGGTTGCTCTCATCTTCCTTGTTTCCATCTATGCTGATGCCTCTGACAACTTTTTTGAATTGCCGAAAGAGACATTCTTTTCTATTCGATTCTTCTGGCTCGTCCTCGAAAGCTAGGTTAAAGAGTAAACGTTTTTCATTGTATTATCATTGATCACGATTAATCGTTAACGAAGGAAAGTCAAAGAAGGGATTGCGTGGACAAATAGAACCGGTATTCGATACAATTTGCATGAATACACGTGGTCTCGATTTATTGGCAAATCGGGTATAATGGGTAATTTGATCCTCGATGTACGCGCACGGCTAGAATTCAGATCCGATGGATTATTGGACTGCGTTAATGATGATTTTTTGAAGGAAGGAGATACAGCTATAAATTCCATAAATTATGCACGGTTATTTAATCTACGTTCGCTTAACTACAACATCGTTAGCTTTGAAAAGTTAGTATATACCTATTATCCGTTTATTTTGTTGAAATTTAATAAATTTAATGATCTTGTTACAGGTGTCGGACACAATATAGAATCTGGTAAAGATTTCACGGTCGACGGTCTCTCTGGTTTCAGTAAAAAGAAGAAGAAGAAACGCCGTCATAGGTGAGTGTCTCACCCGAATTTTGATCGAGAACATTTTTTAGTTATCATTTGTGTTGCATCGAATTTTTCGCCATTTTTCGTAACTTTATTGTCGCCATTAATTTTGTCCGGCGCACTCTGCAAAAATTTTGATTGGAACGCAACGTGAAATCAGCGTGATAGAAATACGTGTGAATAATTAATAACCACTGGCAAAATTTTCGACGCAACGCTGAGAGCTATTCTTCCGCATTTTCGCTTGGTTATCCGCGGGTCTGCGAGACAATCGATCGCGTTTCAGTGATTTTCATTCGGCGATAATGATAAATTTATTCCAAACGAATATATCATTTTAGACTTTTCATCGTGTAATCGACGAGTCCCACCCCCGATAATGAGTTTTCAGCTATTTTGAAGTGACAGACAACCCGAATGCAATCACCGTTCCGCAATAATTGTATACCACGATGAACGAATTCAGACTTAAATTGATCGTTAAAAGATATATTTGTCGCTAGAAATCGATTCCATTGAAACGTTACATCACATAAGATATGTATTTGCGTATTATCGACAGAAAAGATTAAAAATTGATGTTGGAAACTGGTCGAACAGGTGAATGAAGAATTATTATATTCGTAAATTGAACGTAGACAAATTAAAATTTCTCACGGCTCGAATGTTTTATTGTAAAATTTATGAAATCTGTTTTAAATTCTGTAGGGGCAGATTAAAGATAGATTTACGCTGACTGATTTGTTCGAAATTTGTTTCGCCAAAATGTATAGAATTTAATCTTGCTTCGGCTGCATCAGCCGATGAAATTGTTTTTCAATATTATTCAAACGATCAACTTTTTCTAGATCTATTTTCACTTACGAAATCAGTATTTCATTTTCTGCGTGGCTTTTTTCTTTCGAGTGTAGGCTAGCTTTAAGGGAAAAGCTGTAATGGCATATAACTAGGTTCATACGGTTGTTGCTCCAGGACGATCTTCACGTCACAGCAGCTGGAGGAGCTGGAGGCAGCCTTCAAGGAAGCCCATTATCCTGACGTGTATGCTCGCGAGATGCTCAGCCTTCGAACCGATTTGCCCGAAGACAGGATACAGGTGAGCGAAAATCAAAAGACCTATGAAATCCGACCTTCTGACCCACGAATCGGACGGCTTCGATACTACCATTTCCTTGTGAAATTCGCGACTCAGGGGTATCGGGTTTCTTTGCGTAGATTCTCGTAAACCCGAATTGATCAAAGGCTACTACTTTTCTTCGCAATCACTAACTTTTTGTCCATGTTAAGGACTCGAAGACCGTACGTAATTTAGCTAAGTATTTCATTGTTTAAACACTTGATATTTGTAACGAAGATATTAAGATATTATGCTCCAAAAGTTACGCGATTATAATGTTTCGAGGATTAATTAAATTAATTTGTGCGAAAACAAGAAAACGCAACAGAACGAGCAAGAAAGGAAAATCGGATTGTAAACGCGATAAAAAGGGGACCATTCTCAGTCGTGAATTACGTGAATTAGAACGTATAAATAATCGAAAGTGGTTGCTTTCAACGAGGAAACAATGCTTCTAGCGCGCGTCGTTTTCATAATTTTCCTATTAAATTAACATACAATGCAATTCACTTCAATTACAGCTAACGTAAAATTTATAAAGACGTGTACAGTGAAATCCCTAGGTACACTTTTCGTCACGTCGAGCATTCGTTCTCGAATAGTTCGTAAATATTACACTGCGCAAAATTTCGACTATAATTCGCTATTAAAACCACAATCTGCTTTAACGATAATTTTGTTCATTAACGAAAATTAACAACGTAACACTCTCTTGGAAAATTTAACGTGCTATTCGTGACGATTATATGATATAATCAGTGGAAATATAAAGCTCCAATACGTTTTCGTGTAATTACTGTGTCGTTTTATCGTTGAAAATTTCGGCTCACAGCGACAACGAGGACGACTTTGTAAACAAATTTAACGCGTATTCGTTCATCAAAGAGAATCATTATCAATTAGTGCCCGGTGTTAGTTACATTTGTATAAATTACCATGCAATTAATTTCGTAAATTCATACGTTATCAACATAATGATGTAACAAAGGTATTATCTGTTTGTAATACTTTAATAAGCTAATTGACCGGAAAAATTTCTTTCATATAGAAATATTATTGTCTAAAGGTAATCATAAATTTCTTTAACGAAAACGTTAAGTTTTTCATCCCCTATCTGCTAGATTATAAATCAAACAACCCTATTGTTCCTGCAATCTTATATAAATCAGAGAACCTTGTTCTACGATAACAGCTCATAGAATACCGTAACAATTTGTAAATCATCTTCGCAACGAGCCGCAACTTCTTCTTTAACCGATCACAAATGGCATCTCACTCGATGCCGTGGTGATATCGCGCGGAATTATCGACAGCATGCATAAAGCGGCGAAAGAACAGTCGCAAATGAAAGTGGTAAGGGTTGCAGTGGCGGCTGGTTGTCGGGGGTGGAGAATGGCAAGTCCAAAAGGCGCGACTATAAAAGGGAGAATTTTCCCGGGCTGACGGTTAGTTACCGCGGACTCGTGAAGTACCAGGCTGAGATAGGTTTCCGCATGGCGGACCCGGGACAAACTTCCCTTTCTCTCCCTGTTCCTCGTCCCTCATCCTCGCATCGTGATTTACCCCTCCATCCTTGCTTCTTCTCTGCCTCGTTCTCCTTAATCCTTCGCGTCACTGTATCCTTTCACGAACAACATACGTGCGAACCATGCCTGCGAATTTAGACGGGCCATGAAAGATGTCGAAACGGAGAACGAAGAAAAGAAGAATTCCAATCTCGAGCTTGTGCTAGCGTTGTAGAAAGGCACCTAGCATGGCACGTGGGTGTACACGCACGATAACGTCCATGGGTGTCTGTGCATAAATGTCCGCAGCACGTAGGTACATACACGCTACTAAATATATTTTTGTATAGGTAGGTATGTAACTGGAGAAACCAGGGTGACGAAGGTTAGAGGGATAACAGTGGTCCATGTAACAAGGGTGGCAAAGGAATCTCTAGAACAGACAACACCAAAGGTAGAAAAGAAACGTTGAGGGCACGTGCGACGAAGACGTGGCGGTTAGGTAAAATGAGGAGAAAGATCGCGAGAAAGAGGAAAAGGAGAGTAAAAAGAGATGCAAGGGAAAGGGGTAGATAGGTAGGTACAGTCGAGTCGCGATTCACGGGGTTGTTGAAGCTTCGTGGCTGAAGCGTACAGGCGCGTATACAGAAAGAGAGGAGAAAGAGAGGGGGGGAAAGGGTGAGAGAGAGAGAGAGAGAGAGGAAGAGAGTAACGGCGCCGTGAAACGACAAAGCGGCCATTGCAGGATGGGTGCGGTCCCGCGGGCCAATCAGAGAGACGAGTCGCGGACCGGTCGGCCAATCAGGCCGCGCCTTCCACCCGTCTTTTGTTTCTAAATTTGCGCGCGCGGCGGGGACACAATATAACGAGCGCGCGGGACGAAAAGAGGGGTTAGTAATCGTTAACGGTGATATTTTTGTGTGGGAGTACCGGCTTTCTTCGTCTTTTCTCTACCTCTTCTTTCACTCTACCTTCACCCCTGTACCTCCTCCCTCGTCCTACGCCGCGATCCCTCCAGCTCTCCGTCATCACTCTCGCCGCCTCTCTGTCGGACTCGTTGCCGCGTGAATTTCCTTCCGCTTCTCGATATAGCGCGCGCGTCTCCATCGAGTTTCTTCGTCCCTTGCTCTGTTCCTGCCTGTTCCGCGACCACTCCGACCCCCTATTTCTTTCCTAATTTCTTTGTAGCTTCTCTCTCTGCACCCTTTGTCCCGCACACTTTTTTGTTTCTCGCGCGCTCGTGTGCGCGCACGCCGATGCGTGCCGCAAAACAACACGAAGAAGAGCGCCGCGCCGGCCAGTTTTCATATCGATTAGGGGCATTTTATGGCGCTTGATGTGCACGACGAGCGTGTTCGTTGTCAAGTAAATTGAAATTTATTCCAATTTACTCCACTGAAATTTATTCGACAATTCAAAATAAACGACTCCGTTCGAGAGGAAATTATGGAAATGTCCGTGAACATTCTTGAAACACTCGTTCATTCTCTCGTAGATGAAACACTGCGATAAAATTTTGATGTCGTTCGAACCGTAACGAACCGTTAACGTCGAAAGAAAGAGAAGGCCGGAAGGGTCTGCTTCCGCTATCAAATGAAATTATCGTGTCCACTGAACGATTTGACAATGCGCCGTCTGTCAGGTTTCGCACGTTGAAATATTACTTGATTAAATGGATGAGTTTGGTTAGGCCAATGCGGTCTGAACAAATTAATTAGTTATGCTCAGTGAATCTTATGCAGACAACGCCGACGTAGAAATACGCGTTTCATCGGGACGATGGTTTGCGTAAACATACACGAGTTTCCTTTTCCAATTCGCTATAACGTCCGACACGAAGTTGCTCCATCATGAAAATGTAAAGGAAACGCTGCTGCGTTTTCTTTGACGAGACGCTACTTGATTTTTGGTATTGAGAGGCTTTCTCATTTCGAACGGAGACAAAGAGACACAAGAGAAAAGGGAAACATCTTGTTTGAAGAGTGGAAAACGCTGGAAGCATTTCTTCGTCTCCTCTTCGCGGCTAAATGAGAAATTTCCGAGACTTTTTCCATGGTATTCATTTCTTAGGACGATACTTACTTACTCGAAAATCACGACGACTTTAATACACACCGGCGTTTCAGCACCATTCTCCGTAATGTTCGCGTATTGAAAAGGATCACAATAATTGTCAATCCTACACCCTCCGATTCGTTGTGTTATTTCGTCCAACTTTTCCAACGCTGACAACCCAGAGAAAGAAAAACCGGAACGCTCCCGCGGTGAAGTTAATCGAAATGTCTCCGGCAGACCTCCGTTCCGCTTGTTTGCGTAATTGTGCACGCGATTCACGCATGCGGCAATATAATTGCGAGCTCCTACGACCGATTCAGTATCCGGCCCTGATATTTCTCTTATCAAAATGGTCACCGTATAAATGTATCCCTTCTGGATATGAAAAACGGAAATTCCGTAGTTTTATAAAAATTATCTTCCTTGTTATCTCTTCGTCTTTCGAACACCATTTGATAAACTAAATTGAAAATTAATTTCTATAAAAGTTTCCACGATCGATATTGTACTCGATGCTTATAAAGAATACTATTGATAGGTGAAAATACGCACTGCCTATAATCGGATGTAACTGTTTGATAGAATTCTTGTGAAAGCGTCATGAAAGAAAGCCAACGAGACTCAAGGGAGTATCTGGTTTCGAAATTCGCCCCCATACAGGAGGAAAGACCGATCGACTTGACTACTCGTTATCGCGATCGCTCTCGTACTTGCAATGAGGCCGCGTCTGATTGGCGCGCAGAATCGCGCACAAACGGACGTAATTTCGGTGGCCGGAGGGTTACGGCTTCTTATGGGGGTGCGAAAATTACAGGCTGCCTCGCCACACGTCCTTTCAACGTGATCGATATCTATATACCTACGCCGAAGGGGGTCCCACCTTGCGGAGTGTTTTGCACGAAATGACACCACGAATCACTGTTCAATTACTGTTTAATTTCGGTAACGCCACGCGTGCAAGGGCTTAATAAATCGTGGCTTGCATTCGGAACGGACCGTACGATGCCGAGAACGTCGTTTTAGTCGCGGTTCCTGCTGCTAATCGCGTTTGGAATATATGACTTTAATTTGCCAACACGTGCTACGTGTTTGTTGAACGCGTACAATTGCTCGGAGTTTAAACATTCACGAGTCTTTTTTTTTTTTTTTTTTTAATGCACGAGATTCAAACGGGTCAGTTGGAGTGCATCCCGGTAACAAATAGCCGGACGTGTAAACGGAGCGCTAGTCGAAGGAAAAGGAGTCATCCCATTCGTGCGGACAGACGTTTCCCGGTTGAAGTTATCCGGGTAATGAGGGCCGAGTCTCCCACGGGCTCGTTCGAAAAAACAACACGCGTATCCAACCATAAGCGGACCATTAGCGAAGAATTTTGACGTGGCTCACACAATCGTGTTGTGTCCGGTGAGAGGAGTGGAACGCCGGCTGGTTGTGCTGCTGAGAAAAAAATTGACTTCAAGTAGCGACGAACGGCTCACGAGACGCAAGTCATCCACAGAGTCCTCTAGAGGGTTCTCAGCCGGCTTCCACGTACGTTCTTTGACAAAGGTTCCACTGAAGGAAGACCCCCATCCTGACAACAGGGGCCCATTGTCAGTCCCCGTTTCAGCCAAGGCGCCATTGAGGATTCGTTAGAACGGCTTGCCAGGTAGAACCGCGCGACCGAGACCGCGAGTCTTCGACATTTTCTTTCGATCGTGCACGATCATTCTTCAGTCTCGGCTCGATATATTTCATAGACCCGTAATTACAGCTTGGAATCGCCGTACAATTTCAAAATCCGTGATTGAGTATGCGGAACATGCTTCAAAACGCGTTGGCTGTCGCTGTTGTTAGTTAAATTTAGTTTGTTTCGTCGAGAAAAAATATTTTTTATTTTTTTTTTTTTTTTTGAAAAAAGGTATAATTTTTAACGATAATGTTCGTTATGCCGTTTTCTTTCGCAATGAGAAAATAAAATGTTACCTCTCGAGTTTCCGTAGAAAAATGTTGGACAAAGAAACAAGAGAACAAGTGTTTCAGTTTCTTGCGAAGTCGTTCGTTAATACGTGAGTTGCCGCGTCGTTGATCCTGGAAGAATAACTCGCCTAACAAAATGGCGTTCCTTTCGAGGGTTTCGAGGTGGAATTCTGGCAGCGTAAAGCATCGCCCGTAAAGTCGAGTTAAGAGGCTCGTTCGAATTCGATCTCGCACGACAAAGATCCTCGATTCTTCAATTGCTTTCGTCCAATGTTTCCTCGAGGAACAGTTCGTTCCTGCTACTGAATTATGTGGAAGATTGACCTGGCTGTAAACGGAAGGTTCTTTTCTCTCGGCACACGGAGACGAGTGGAACAACTGACAACGATGGAATGGAAAATAAAGATGCTTCGGTAACTTTGGATCTTCCTTTTGCCGAACAGTATCAAATCAAGTATACCGAAGCTTCTTTCTTTCGATTACTTTCAAAGCGACAGTCGTTTTCTGATAAAATGCATTTAAATACATCTCGATTTATTTGTAGATCTATTTGTCCAATTTGTCGTCAGAGGATGATGAGATAGAACCAAATAAAAATACGCGTACAATATGCGAAGAAGCACGTTCGACGAGATTATTTTGAAATGGCTGACAAGAGCAACCGCAAGGACAAGCAGAAAATTAAGTGTCTGATTCAAGGAGGAAAGTAATCGTTGAAATGAAGCATAATCCCCCGGACATTAGGAATTTTCATTTTTAATCCACTCGTTTCCGCGCACAATTTGCTGTGAGAGTGGCGCATTACCAGACGACAAGAACAAAACGTTCGTCTCCCTCTCGCCCACTATCAAAATGGCTCGCGACAATAACGCGTCGTTGGTAAAGACGGCGATGCGACCGCGCGATTCATCGTATCGCGTCGCGTAGTTCTCAACGGATGAAATCAGTAGATTCGAGGGTCCTAGACCCGCGTGGTCGTTTAAACCGATGAACAGGAAGAAAAGGGAGGAAAGCTGAAAGTTTGGCTCGTTTCAAGGATATAATCCACCGCGCAAGGAGAAGAAAGTAACGAAGAATCGAGTTACGTTCTCCACCCCCGACGGGCTCGTTCCTCTTCAACCCTCTTCCGCTCTACTTCGATCTCGCTTCGGGACTCTCTTCGTCCACTGTGGCTGTCGTCCTTCCGTAAAGAAGCCCAGCTAAGAAAGCGTAATGACGCGGAAACGGCTCAAATGACCCGCGAATTTTCACTGGACGAGTCTTCCTACTTGTGCTTATGTTTAATAGGCGACCGATGTCGTAAGTTGACGTAAATTGTGCCGAGGTATTATCATTTGCACGGCGAATTTATGGTAATTTTCGACTCGATTTCAACTACCATCTACTCTATCGTATCAAGCGTACTGTACGGTTTCATACGGTATTTTCTACTTCTTGAATTTTTCATTTTTAACTCACTTATCAAAGAACAACCTTTCTATCCATCGATCATTTATAGCACAAATGCGGTGTACTTATTTGCATTGGTTCGATAAGTGAAATAAGAGATTACTTTCTTTTCATTTGAAAATCTGTTTGTTTTCGCGATTACCAGCTGACTGATCGAAATTATCCGTCTTGTAAAAGGCTGTCTGTTATTTCGCCCGGAAAAAGAGACGATCGGCCAGCTCGGTGTTTTCTGAAAAATTCAATTCTTCTTTACAGACGGGACATGACAGGTGGATATCCTCGATAAAGGACTGAGAAGGACTCCAGTTCGAGTACCTAGAGAAGACGTTAACACGTTCTAAAGGCCGCGCTAACGCTGTGTAAACAGCGCTCAACTCTGAAATTAGCTCTTCTCGGTCGGGCAAAATAAATATTTTCGTGTCGGACCATCGTTAACGGATTATGAAAATCCGTTTTTTTATTATTGCACTTGGAAGCTCATCTGCAGAGTGTCAGCAATTGTACGATCTAAAATTATATGGTCATCTATAAAATACATCGATGTTCTACAGTTTTCAATTTTGTGCATCTAAATTTTCAATTTGTTCGATTCCTCAATTTCTCGAATATTCTTTTCACTTTTTTAATTTTTAATTTTCAAATTCAAATGTAAGCTTTACTATTCGGTGTCCATTCGTTTATACATTACGGAGCCCAATAAGCAAACCAAAACAAATGTACGGTATTCAATTAATGCTCTCTTCCTGCTCGTATAAGAATTAAATAAGCCCACAGGCTATAAATTCCATAGAAACGACAAATCGTTGCGAGGCTAGTCACTTAATTAAATTCTCCCGGATTGCAAGGACAGTCGGTTCTAATCCCCCATAAGAGATTTCGCGTGCTCGACTCTTGGATCGAGGCGTGATTACTCACGGGTCCCGGTTAGAAAATCGTCGGTAGGAAATTTCGAGGCAGGCCCCTGCCAATTATTGATTTTGTCTTTTCGATGGTCACGGACGCGACAGGAAAGCGATGCACGCGCACACTCGCGGCGAAAGGCTACGCACAGAAGGGTGTTCGCGTGTATACTGCAGGCCGGAGGGGTTACAAAGCTACGAACGCATTAAATACTCGAGAGCGCAGTGTCCTCGGATGAGCTTTACGTACACCGACACACACTTGGACAGGCGCACACAAACAGCCAGGCACGCACACGATACGCACAAAGGCAGAGGCTAAATTGATTGCGTCTAAAATCCAACGAGCTTTCTCGGCTTTTCGTTCCCAGCCGCGACCGCGGCAACGCGAGCACGAAGATGGCGAGGTACAACCTTTGTAGCGGGGCGACGAGTACGTTTCACAAAAATATAACCTTGCAAAGAGGCTTTCTCTTTTTTCTTTTACTATCTTTCTCCCTACTCCCACGCTTTCTGCCCCTTCATCCCGCTTCTCTCTGTGGATGCATACCTCTCTGAAAACGGATCGCCCTCCCTTCCGGAGGTTGGAGAGCTCCGTTTCACGTCACGCCACCACGATAAATAAGTTTTTCGCCGAAAAACGCACTGATCAAAAGGAATTTTCCGCGTTGCTGGCCCGTAGCTGACCTGATGGAGTTCGAGAAATGGCTTATTGCGGAAATTTTGGATAAAAGGGGTGCTTCGAGGCTTTAATGTTTCGAAGGTCGTGTAGAAACATCGAGACAGTTTCGATAGGATGAGCAAATTATATTTTAACGACAATTTGATAGGGAATTGATTCGATAAAGCGGTTTTTAAAAGCGAACGCTCGTGAATTCGGTAACGATGGCAAATAAGGCTGTTAGTAAAAATAGGAATTGTACTGATCAAAAGAAATTTTCAACGCACCGGTAATCGTAAATCGTGAAACGACTCGAAAATACGCGGATTCAATGGCACGCGTAATTTCGCGTGGCCGCTTTTTTGGTTCGGAGCGTTTTTACGTATAATAGCCCGCGATTACGTGACAATTCCATGTTGCAACAATGTAGGATACAATGTTTTTCCGAAATCAATTGATCGTGAACCAATCGCGAAAAAAGATTCGTCCCGATGAACAATGGCGCTTCCCATTTAAATAGTCGGACTGCCGTTTCTCTCTCTTTCTATGACGTTGACATAATTTCCAATGAATGGAATTAAAGTCGAATTATAGGATTTTCACGTGTGATTCAGCGGGCAACAATTCCCGTCGGGGGACGATCCTAATCCTGTCGTAAGAAGCGACCGGTCGTAGGCGCATAAAAGCAGCCGAAACCTATGGGTACATCGTCGTCCTACGAATCCAATAGCCCATGGAGCCTGCAACCCTCATAATAGGGTTGTGGCCGGTGACGGCTTCGAGCTCATGAATTTTCTATCGCTCGTAGCCGAATGATTAAATGATCTTTACCGATGAAGGGTGCGGGCTTTTGACTTCTGCGTGTCTAGACAGACACTGACAAGTGGCGTTCACCCTCATTGACGCTTAAGCATCCCCAAAGAGCTATAAAATTTGGATGAAATTATCCGAAAAAGTATATCGATTATCTTTCGTACGCAGAGAAACTATATAGTACCAGTGACACTTGTATTTTTCCTCTTGGGTCTACTTATGCAATAATAAAATATTCGACGAAGAATTACGTATTTAGCGAAAAATATCGAGTTTGAGATATCCACGCGTTCGATAATCAATGAAACAAAAATCTACGAAGTCTCTGGAGCGAGGATGCACAAATCACGAGGATGTTCACGCGTCAGCCGATAATTTAGCGAACGACAGTACGCATCAGACAGTTTCTTAGGTCGATGATTCTTGGAAAGGAAAGGAGGCCGGTCGAAGCTCGTAAAACCAGCGGCAAACAAAGCGATGAATTCCGGTTGGCCGCGTTCCACCCCAAAAATTGACCAATAACGCGCATCTCGAGTATCCCCGGAGCGAGATCATGTGGAGCGGTCGGTGGCGCGAACGTCGACTAGCAAATAAATAAGGGTCTCTCCGCGGCCGAAATCGGACTCGCGGAATATCTAGCAATTTGGGCGTAGCAGGATTGTCAACGGTAGCGCTTATAAATTCTAATAAACCCCATTGCGCCACGACGAAATCTGGAGAGAGTGGGTGGCGAATGGCGAACGCTCGATCTCGAGGACGCATCAGGGGTTGAAGCGGGGTATACGCGAGCAAGGGGATACCGTTGAATACGGATATAAATCTCGACTAACCGAATTAAGTTAGAAGCATGGACCGAAGTTTCGCCACGCCCTCGTCGCCGATGAAACGCTATCGAAACCCGGAGTCTGCGTGCTGAAAATTGTAGCCAGACAGAGGAAGAGGAAACAGGTCTGCAAATTGAAGAATGACACGAATAGAAGAAACCGCGGGTCAAAGACGCGTGGTATTTTAACGTTAATTAATCTAGGGAGCGTCACGTTAATTCCCACATCGAGATGAAAACTAGTTCTAGAAAAATTAACATTTCTAGTTGGATAGAGATCTAGGTTGGCGCCGTTATTATTGGTCCGATACCCCTAACGCACTCCGAAGGCCGTCTCGTTGCACAGGAAAGATCCTTCCGTTTGGCGCTTCATTCGTTCGGATCGACTACTGCGCGTCGCGGAGTCCTTGCGCGATTAAACGTGGGGGGCATCGTGATTGCGATTTCTGTTAATGCGATCCTTGGCTCTTAGATGTAAACCACGTCCAATAAGACTTAGATAATAACGTTCGGTTAGCGTAACGACTTGATCGGGTTTCCTGTTGCACAGGATCGATCGTCCCAATCAGGAGATTCTCGGATAATCAACTAATCGATGCTTGGTGTTGTGGGAAATCGAATTAATCTAGAAAATTAACTTAGGATAACACGCTGTACGGGCGACATAATCAATCTACGAGCAACACCTTGTATACGGAGCTTGATGGTTTTTAAGTAACGTAAGTGGTAAAGTAACTATCGAAAATTGTCAACTCCACTGTATAATTGCGGACCACTCGTCGTTCTAATCTAGTCGATATTAATTCACTCTCTTGCGAGATCCTTTCTGGTTGTTGGAGCTAAGTCATGATTAACGTCCGGGACCCTTCTCGTGGTCCTCCGTCCAGCAAGTGTCCCACCTAATGATGTTCCGGCGCGTGCCACTTCGCAGCATGGGGTCTATCCCTGAACCCCATGCTCTCAGCTAACCGAACTATTTGCTGGCCGATGACCAACGAGCACGGTCGTACATGCTTGTTCGCGCATTATGTCGCAAACAAGTGATGCGTTTTTCGAGGGTTAATGCGACTTCGCAGGTCCATCGCATGCGTTTCTTATTGGACGAGATTAATTGGCTTACCGGCACCCTAGGTTAGCTTGTGGGAACTCAGAGAACCATTATTCGCACTGTCGATCACCGTATATCATTTCAAACGATCTGTAAGAATATTTGATACAGTGTGATTCGATGCAGTATAGTAATAAGCGATAGCTTCCCCACTTGTCACGCGTTTACGACGAGTCTCTCTTGTTCGCAAGAGTCTTTCTTCGGATAAAGCTATCACGATCGCAAAGATGCTCGTCTCGAGGATCCTTCGCGAAGTTGAAATACGATCGCTTTTTTTTTTTACGACGTGTAGCAATTGATAAGACAAAAGACATTGGAGGGGATGAAGAAAAAATAGAAGAAAGATAAGTTTGGGAAAGAAAGCGTTTAATAAGTACGTAACGGGTATCTAATACGTTTCGGCATCGGTTTGAGCTTTGACGATACGGGCGTTGAACAGGGGTTCGAGAGATCACGTGGAACGGTGGGAGTGCGGAGTGGCGAAAGAGGGAGAACCAGAACTCGATATCTCATTATCGGTCGATCGTAAATTGAAGTTACCGGTGGGGAGTAACGAGATCTCCAATTATCCTTAGGACAGTATCAGTTTGTGCGGCGCGTGTAGGTGTTAGCGTGGCGACGATTCGAAGGTGGTAGGCATTCGCCGATCTTGGTATTCTTAGCTCGTCCGTCGAGCAAGAATGCTCGGATTGCGAAAAACAATATCGGCCAAACTGCTAAGAGAAAAATAACGGTCTCGTTTTCTTGCGTTCCGTTGGCAATTTCGTTTCTCTCTTTCGCCACTTTCGCCACTCTTTCTTTCCTTCCGCCTTGCCACCAGTTCTTCTATCCTGCGCGGTATTCCTGGCTGGCTGGCTGCCTCTCTTCACGGCGGAAATCAAAAAGCTTTCGGTTAGGTAGACCTTCGAGGACCCTCGTCCTGCTAGTACCTGACGGCAACTCTTCAGCTTCAGTTTCAATACATCGTGCTGGCATCGAGCTCGAGTGTTGCAGCAAGAAGCAGGCAGGTGGGTGCCGTCGACTTGTTCTCTCTATCGGTATCTCTCCCTCCTTTCTCCTCTTCGATACTCCCCTACCATCTAGCCGAACCTCTTCTCGTCCTCCTTCTACCGTTCTCTCTTCCTCCGTTGATCTCCTCCTCCTTCGACGCCCTGTTCGCTTACTCTCTTTCGTATGATCGTTGGCTATCTCTGACTTTCGCGACTGTGTATCTTGTATCGGTGTATTGGTAATCCATAGCAAGTTACCGCGGGTTCCTCTTCTCCTACTTTGGTGCAGCCCCCGACATCCACCCTCTTTACTTCGCCTCGTATCTACTCCGTACCAACACTAACCATCCTAACTTAGACGCCGCTGTAGTATTCATTTCGAGTCTTTCCCTCGATCTTCCTATCGATGTCCTTCTCTTCATCTCGGTATCGCTCGCTGCATCTGCTTCCCTTGCTCTACTCGGTACTCTGCCTCTCTTTTCTTCCATTCTTCCCTCTTTGCCCCTTTCCGCTATCCCTGGTTCTCCCCGTCGCACTTTATATATCGGCCGTCCCTCTCTCTTTATTCCCATTCCCATTCTCATCCTCTTGTTTTGGTCCAATAGTCAGTCGCCGGTCTGATCGATGATACGCCAACAGCCAGCACTGCGCATGGCCGACTAAATACAAACTCACTCCTTATTATACCGGGTGTGCCAATAAAGGGGGTGGCGGGACAGAGAATGGGAAGAACGTGGCGGGTGGGAGAGAAGGAAGACGAGAAGCCCACCGCTGGAGTTCTCGCTCCTTCGAGTCGACGAATGCCACCATAAAGGATCCTCTTCCTCTTCGTTGCCGTTGCTGCTACCGCTGCTTCTGCAATGCAGACCCCAACCTCTGCCACCCTTGCCTTCGCCTGTATATCCATTCTGCCAGCGTACTTCGATATCTCTGTCTTTGTCTCTTGGTAAGCTATTCCAGGATGCCGAAGGATAATCCCGGTACGCGATTTCCGATCCCGAACATCCGAACGAGTCATTCGCGACGAACTCGACGAACTTTTACCGATTCTAGTCGCCAAGTTTTCTATAGACTCTTTCCTCGCTTCGTTTTATGAGCTTTCCTCGGAAAGAGCGTGTTACTTATTTCTTAAAACTTCTTCGATTACCATGCTCTTTCTCCTTTCTCATATCATATGACCTCGTCGTCGTTTCTTTCGGATTGTTTGCCCGTTCTGAACATCGACGAATCTATTCCGGATCAAACTCCTCGGTGGTTTATTCTCGTCAACGGTACAAACGAAATAGAACGGTTGAACGGTAAGTGTTTGTTCTGAAATAGAAGTCGAAGGAGAGAATCTCGAAGATAAGGTACTACAATGAACCGGTCGGGTTCGAGGGATGTTTAAACTCTTCATTGGATGCAATCGCCGTCGTAAAGTCACTTGAAAATCGAATAACAGCTTTATGATCGGTACAGTCATTTACGCGTCAGTGGATAGAACGACTGCCCCCCGATCAATGAGAGATTTCCTACAGGATTCTCTCGTTTCGCGCGACCATTACCATTTCCGCGATGTAGCCTTAATCCCTTTCATTTCTCCACATCCTACTCTCTCATCTGCTTTTCCGCTTTCATCTTTCTAGAATGACGGGCTATTACGTTCGATTACGCAGTTTCTGGCTTTGAATCGTAAAATAATCTTATCCCGGCCGATCGACGATGTCAAAGATCTCAAGTGGCGAAAATTAAAAAACACCACTGGTAATGTCAGAGCGTTTTTTTTTTCTTTTCTTTTTTTTTTTTTCTACCGTTGAATTAACGCCAACTCTTTAGGAAAGCGGGTCTCGTAGACGGATTACATTTTGAAAGGGCCAACCGTTTCCGTTTTTCCTTATCAATGAGACAAAAGCGCATTTTATCAGAGAACAGGGCAACATTTGCATGAGTATTTTTTCGCGCCTGTGGGGGAAGGTAGGTCGCGGGAAAAAGGCCGGCCAGCTTGTTCAAGCCTAGGCGGAAGATAATTTCGGGGTGGCAGCACAAATTGACAGGGCAACGCATTTCCATTCATTCGAATTACGTTCCAATTCTGCTGGTGACTTTAGCATTGTTGCTACAAATTGGTACACGCCCTGGCCTCCGGCCCAAGCCACCCCCACGTGCGTCTGCCTTGTACACACGTTTCACAAATGATGCGTGTGCAGGTCTTTTTAAATAACATCCTCGAACGATCACGTATGCCGATTACGGCTACGACAAGACTATCGCTGACGCATTTAATATTGTTGAATAAAATACATTACACGTAGTTTCATAGCTGCTCTTAGTGACGTTTTAGAGATAATTTAAGCGACGAGAATAATGTAGAGTTTTTCTTTCTTTTTTTTTCTTTTTTTTTTTTTGATTAAATAAAAGCGAATTAAATACGGAATGGGAGTAATATCTCATAACCTTTTCATTCGATTTGAACACTGATAAACGTAAAAGAGAAATCTCGCACATATGTAAATAGCGATCCACCATCAGCGGTTATATAGAAATATCATTTTCCACTCGTTCGATATTACGGCTAATATTGGGAGCGTATAAAACACTGTCTCAAGTTGCAGTCATGAAACGTTATCAAACAATAACCGTACAACGGAATTGAACGTTTAAATTGCAACAAACACGAACATATTTTGTACGAGAAGCGAACGCTAATCTGCACATTACAATTACTAACTTCTCAGTTACGATTAGTTTGCTTAGTTCAGAGACGGTAATGTGCAAAACTTGTTGGAAATGGAGCTCGTTAAAATTGAAACTCGTACGGGGATACGAGCGTGACCGGAGGAAACGACACGTGACTCCTCTCTAGGTGGTCCGATGATCAGAATTGTTAACAAGTAGTCTAACAGGATGCCGAACCGCGAAAAACTGGATAACGAACTCCAAGTTGATCGTTTAAGCGGAATAGTTAACTACGAACTGCCGTGGAACCGCACGCATGAAACTGATCGCACGTCGCGCTCATAGTGTTCCAATTAGTAGACAATGATCATTAAACGGACAAGTGGGTCCAAATACATCGTCGGTGAAGTTCTGTCGGGCTTGGTAATTCTAGGCCCATAATGGGCTGCTAATAAGTAGTCTTCCACTTGATGTGACTTCCACTATTAGTCATAGTGTTTTCTCCAGCTGTATTCTTTCTTTCTCATCGTTGCTTTAAAAAATTGCTCCTTTGTGAATTTGCGGGAACATCGACTATACGTATCTTCCGAGAACGGATCGCGATGCCCCTGGCATGGGTGTCTTTCGCGTCGAGACAATCCTTCTTTTTTTACATGCTTTTACATTCTGATATCGATTATTTTTCACACGTGTTGTGCCTTTAGTCGAGTTTTACGACACGCTCAGGATTACGTTGGGTCTATTTTTCGGTCGACATCGCAGAAGGATACCGACTGTAGGATACCAAAATAAACGTTACGAATTTGTTGTTTCAGGTCTGGTTCCAAAATCGGAGAGCAAAATGGCGTAAAACTGAGAAGTGTTGGGGCAGAAGTACCATAATGGCGGAGTATGGCCTGTACGGAGCAATGGTGCGACACTCTCTACCGCTTCCAGAGACTATACTGAAAAGTGCCAAGGAGAACGAATCGGTAGCGCCATGGTTGCTAGGTAAAAATCATGAAAATTTTCTCCTAGACCGTTGAACGAACGAAAACATTAAGTTTTGCTAACTTCATAGATGATTCTGATGTCTCATTTTTAAGAATGGAAAGTACAAATGAATACGGGGTATTAAAATAATCTATCGATCGACTCGTCGGTTACTCGTTTTGTTAAAAGTAACACTGTTGAAGTCGTAAGCAATGCTTAATGAGAACTATGCCCCGCCCTTGCAGAAAATATACAAGTCTCGACTTTGTTTTTCTGTTCGTCTCTGTCAGCTCAATCATCTAAGACGAGCAGCTTTAGTCAAGATATCGAAAATAATCAAGAACTGATTGACTGTGGCCCCGCAGGGATGCACCGGAAGTCAATCGAAGCAGCGGAACATCTCAAGTCCGGCGGAGAGGACAGCGGAAACGATCACAATGGAAGCGGAAGCAGCCCCCATCATAATCATCATCAAGGTGGACCGACCAGCTCCGAGAGCGGACAGGAAAGTCAGGACGGTATGGGACCTTCTTCGTCGTCAGGTAATTACCTTCGAATTCTTTTTATTTCCCGTATCTATGGGTCGTGATTCCGCGATACGAAATATATTAGGAACTTTTAAAGTTTTTAATTGGTTGCTCGTGGAAAGGAAAACAGGAATAAAGCGACTCTCTGTAGCGGATAGCCATCGAAACTTGGATTAATTTTGTAAAACTTTTGCTTATCAGGAATCGTTCAGGATACGGAACAGCTGAGAAACGAGAGCATCGCCTGTTTGAGGGCGAAAGCGCAGCAGCATCAGCTGCAGTTGAGTCTACAACCTACGGCTGCGCCTACCAGCACCTCGTATCCTGCAGGCCCGCAGTCCAGCACGCTTCATGCCTCCGTTTAATCACCGTTTCGACATTCCTTGCACGAGTCATCGGAACTAGAAGACGTTCGATACTTTAGAGAACAATCTCGTTCGAACTTTAAACGCTACGTTTTCAGCAAGAAATTTTGCCAATCATCCTCGCGATCGAGTTTCAGAGGAAATGGAAGCTCTTCGAAGAGATCGCGTCAGCGGACTCGCTGGTCGGTCGCCACAAAAATTGTTCTTCGTCTTTTCTTCGAGTCTCAGAGCTTCGCGATATCATTACCGAGTCTAATTTCGACGAATCAGGGTAAACGTCTATAAAAGGTACCTATACGACAGTTGTACAGACAACATATACCGTACACACATATACACACAACGAATACGAATCGTTCGCGTTCGAACGATCAGGCTAAATCATCGAAGCGCTGATCGATATCGCGCAGAGCCTACGCAATTCTCGCATTTCGCGTCTCACCTTCGAACGAATCGACAATAGGAGGAAGCGTCGATCACGAAGGGGACGAACAACGAGAATTACTTCGAGTCGGTCCTCATTCAACGAAACGGTGGCCTATGGACGGCCAAGTACAATGACGAATCATCGATCGCGGTGTGACAAAGCTCGCTTCCACCCGTCGACAGCGACTCGTTCTCGCGATTCGTTGCGTTCCTCGAGGTTTACGCCTCGAAACAGCCTCCCGTATCGGCGATCGTGTGTCAAAATCCTGGAAATTTGACAGGCAACTTACGGCAGGTGGGTGTCTGCGCGAGCGAGTCGCAGGTGAATCGACGCCAAGTGGAAAGCGAACAACTAATTAGGAGTTATAGCCGCTTTAAATAGTGCGAGTATAAATATATACATATGTATGGAGGAGCGTGTTTGCTGCATCGTGATTACGTTAATTACAGTGAGTCAAGAGAGGAAGAGATGGAGAGAAAGTGAGCGCGTGAGTATGCCTGCGTACCTTGAAACGAACATTTCGCCTTTAGGAGATCACCGGAATGATTTGCAACGAACAACAAGCTAATTAAATTACCACAGCGAGTGAGACGAGTTTACGAATTAAAAATTACCCGACACATCGAACTTCGACGCCTCGAACACGCCTTCTGTGACGTTGCATCGAAGCGACATGCTTTCCAGTTCGCGAGAAGTTGGAAAATCTTTTGAAAATTTGCGATAGATGCCATAATTGCGGATTAATTGATCATTGAAGAGTACGTGTTGAGCTCATGCGTGCGTATGCTAGAGAAAGAAAGAGATATGTTTTTGCGGATACCACATATGCGTGTGTAAGAGAGAAATAAAGAGAGAGAGTGTGTGTGTGTGTGCAACGGAAAATCTTTATTAGAGAACACTTCCTATACTCAAGTACTTAAAGAAGACGTAACTGTTGTCAAATGTGCAATATATCGGTATAAGTTCTAGCTGGATAAGGCATTATACTTTATTTACGGATACAATTATGTGAGGTGATTGTCAGGGTAATGGTGCGTCGACGGTCGGGCAAGAAAGGTCAAAGCTGACTAAAATTGGTCGGAATGGGATGCAATCTACGAGGTAACGAGAGGATCTTTAATTCTCTGTGCATCTTTGCAACGATCGCGAAATTTCAAAACCGCATGACCCAAAGAAATGGAACTTTCTACGACATAGAGATAATTATCGTATTAATTCGTTACTCGTTACGTGATTCATAGATAAAGATGAATAATTTCGGTATACCGATGTTGGCACAGAGAATTGTTAAAAAAAGTTGTAAAAAGAGTATAAAATTTTTCGATAGTATATTTTTAAGAGTTTCTCTCGTCTTGCATCCTGTTTGTTAAAAAAAGAAGCAATTACTAAAGTAGACGTTGTTTCCACAAAGATATTCACGTGTAATTTTTATTCTTCCACCTCGACGACGATGTTCGCGCCGCGCTGGCACCGTTACCTTGCTCCTGCCCACTGTATATAAATATATATAAATACAAAGTATATATATATAAATATACATAAAAAAATATAAATGCGAATATATGTGGTTACGAGGCACCCTAAGCCGGACGAGTCTCTTTGCGATTTTTGTGTTTACAGTCGGTCTCGTGATCGCGCACCTCACGTTTTCAAGCGTTAATTACCTTTCTGATTCGCGTCACTTTTGCACATTTTGTTCTTTCTCAACTTGAGAATAAACCTTCGATCGAAATAAGGACGAAGGACATCTCAAAGAGTTTCGTTCGTCTTAGATCCACCGGATTATAACACATAACGTAACGCACTATAATTTAAACAAAACAATTACGGGATGAGGTAACCACATGCTACACTGAGGCAGGAATGAAACTGGAGGTAACGAAAGGAACACTGCTGTTGTTTGTAAGACACACTTAACAACGCGCTTCGGATCTCAAGCGAATTCCCTGTATCCGAATGCTCCAACGCATGCATAGTAGTCGGCTAGTGTATGTAATAAATAAAATTTCTGAACAAAACGATACTGCATTGTTTCCTTGTTATTCGCTCTTCCCACCCCTACCCTATCTCCTTTTATCTCTTGCGTTTACGTTCTTTGACATTATTTGACTTAAATAAGTTACTAGTATAGTTGGAATTTTGAGGTCTCAGTACTGAATATTCATTAAAGACGAGACAATAATTTCGTTCGAGTTATTTGAGAAAATATTCAAGCAAGTTGCATGGAAATGAAAACAGTAAACTGCTTTCTGCTTTCGCTATATTAACGATGCGGCAAGACTTTGTTTCATTAAGGCCAACAATTACGTCTAATGATGCCCTTGGATTTTTCAGGGGACGCGTTGAACTGCACTCGATAATTCTCATTTAAAAAAACGAATTATGGGCTTCGATGTATTGTGAAATTTTTCTTCTGACGGTAATGGCACCCGATATAGAAAGTCCTTTGACGCGAAAAAATAATTAAAAGTTTATTAATTATCGCGCAGTTTGAATTTAGACAGGACGATATAAAAATAAGTCAGCGGCCTAAATTTTTAACGAATGCCAGAACATCGTTAATATGGTTAGGATTTAGTATTGAATTTTTTTTTTTTATTGTATTTGCTTGATTCTCTTTCTTTCGCTTTTCTTTTTTTTTTTTTTTCTTTTTCTCTCTGCTACATTTAACGTAGATTCTTTTATTCCAAGATTTGACAAGTGTTATTCGAAATAAAAATTCGTACTTCGTTACGAAAATCAGTTTCTAACTAATGGTACATAAAATAATAATTTACAGATGTCGTATAGATTGTAATAATTCGTAGAAAATTATTTGCGTATGCTTCGTATTCGATAACATTGTGACACCTATGGAAGTGCAGGGAAATCAGCGTTATGCTTGCGGACATCATATTGAAGTTCACTCTGTATCCGTCGGTAACTTATCGACGATCGGTTTGTTTGAATCACGGAAGATTGATATCGAAAAAAGAAAAGAAAAAGATTAAAATATTTAACGAACGAAAATTGGAAGCTGTTTCAAATAAAAGAACCTTTGTTTGCTCCCTGACCAAAAAAAAAAAAAAAAAAAAAATTAAGATAAAAAAAGTGTTAGTGAGGATTTGAATTTCACGTTTATTCGGTATATTTTATATATATATATATATGTATATATTAATACATGTGACATTAAGGACGCAGTAATATATTATCGGGCTGCCGCCATCGACAAGAATAGGACATCGATACTGAATATTTACAAAAATACAAAAGCTTACAAAACATCGACTGCTATACAACGAACTCTTGTCTAATCGTTTCGCCTTCTCTGGTCTACACATCGAAAACTAACACGAATTCCATCAACGACTCGGCAATTATTAACGAGCTTCTAAATAATCTAATTAACGATTAGGTCCTTTTCTAAAATACAAAATCAGACTTGTAGGTTTCCCGAGGCTGAAATAGAGTTGCATATATGCAATGGCCCTCTCTGGTATGTTTCTTAGTATATAAAAAGAACACGTTGTTCTCAAAAAGCATCGAAAATTTCGCTAAGAATATTCGTCGACGTATGAAAATCGAAGTCTTTTCAAAATTGTAACAGGTCCATCGTTCTTAGGATCGCGTTGCGTTTTCTCTCTGTTCTTTACCTCTTCTTGGTCCGATCGCTGCGATGTTCTTTCGTCGAAGTTTTGCAAATCACTGCCGTTAAACGCGGACTACCTTAATGAACAAACGCATAATGACTATATACAGAAAATTATCGCGTGATACCCTTGCCTGACTCGTAACACAAACGCTTTTTAACAATGTACAAACTTGCGTTCGCTCAGTTTTTCGATTTTGCAATTTTTATGCAATGTCGCTTAATTTTAATCGACATATACGATGATAAAAACACAAAATTCTATTTGGTTATCATTGAGTAAAAAAAGAGACAAAGTATCGACATTGAGCGTGCTAAGACATCGTTAATCGTACGACGCTTTGGTCTTGTCGATTTAGAGATCGCGTTCTCACACGATTTCGTATTCCTGGATATTTCTTTGCCGTATTTCGTACGCAACATCGAACACAGTGTCAGATATGTGCAGGAATAATTGCAAAAACGAAACATGAGATTCGATTAAAAATATAAATCGTATACAATTTTCAGAATTTATGATCGAACAAACTTCACGAAACATAATGCACCAAACGAATTACGATCGGTGAATTAGGAAGACTTTAGAGATAATGAATTAAACAGGAATTACATCCGAAGATAATACTACGTAATCGATGAAGGAATTTACGAAAAGTAAAAGTTTCGTAGTCTTCATTTTGTTAGCCTATTTACACGTTTCCTACTTAACGTATCCGTTATTTCGATTCTCTCCTTTATTCCTACAGGGGAATTGATTTCCTTCAACGCAACATTCATGTTTCCTTTCTATCACATATTGTTTAAATCGTAAAATGGTTCGAACGACGTTAACGTCACTAGCAATTCCAGAAAAGATTTCAATGTCTTTCCCTGGAATCTTCTCTGTGCGCGCTGTGTCTTCGCGATTCTTGGCCGCTCGGAGTCACAGGTCTGCGCTTTGATCTTTTAAACTTCGCGATATCCTCTCCGAAAACATCGCCGGTTCGAAGAGCCGATATCAAGTCATCGAATTCACCCTTATTGTCATTCTGTCCATTGCTATTGGCTTCGTTCTTCTTGCTCAACGAGATGCTGTTCAATATTCCCTCGCGAGAATTCTTTCTTTCCATTGTCCTCTTCCGAAGCTAATATAAATTGTTTCAAAGAATAAGATTACTTAAGAATTAGCGCAGAAGAAATACAACACGAGTATCTTACACTTTACGTACCTCTTGTTCTTGCTTTGCTCTTCGTTCTTCTTCCTCTATCTTCTTCCTCATATTTTCCACGTCTTGTCTGGCTTCAGCTAACGCTTGTAGGAAGTTTTCAAAAATGCCAAAGAACTCGTCTGGCTGCACGCCTGCTGAATCTTCGCCAAACAGCCTCACCGCACGGTCAAACTATTCGCAGAAATTTTAATCAATGGGTGAAAGAAAACTTGGCAATTGTATACAACCAGTCTGGAAACTTACTCTAGTCTTCATATCTTGGAACAGATCCTCCGCTTCCGCTAACCTACATGTAGCCTGTGCCTGGAAATCTCTCATTGCTGGCAAGAACATATCTCCTTGAAGTACTTGCGACTGACCACGGTGGAATTCTAAGGAAAAGTTGATAAAATTAAAGCAGTCGTAAAATATAAATTAGGTTGTCCGAAAAGTGTCCTTTTACAGACAACGACGCATCTTTATACAAACGTGAAACCTAATCCGTCGAACGTTGTGAACTTCATTTCGATAGAACAAAATGGGTCATTGGATAAAATAATATGAAACGGAAAATGTTGTGCGTCCATTATTTTCTTATATAACGAAAGAAACTTTTCGGACGATCTAGTAGTATTAATCAAGGCAATTTGAAGCATACCTATTTCCCTTTGAACGTCCTGAAGACCGTTCTTCAAATTAGCCACCTCTTTCTGCAGATCAGCCATGCTAACTCTAGCTGCTGTTCGAACATGAGGCATATCCTCCTCGATATCCAACACCTCCCTAAACCTAGACTCAAGGATTTGAACCAAATAGTGCAGCAAAGTCGTGCCTTTGGAGCAAGAAGACTTGGTATCGACTAGACGATTCAAGGAAGCTAAGCGGAAACCGCAGGCATTCCCGCGAGCGTTTCCGCGATTTACGTAATTCCCTAGAGCTAAGACCAATTCCAGGAGCTTTCTAAGTCGCCGGGACCTGGCCACCTGTCGACTAGCTTCGAGCACCGCTCGCATTCTCGGTGTCAATTCCGCAATGCTGGCAGCGAATTTCTTTTTGTAGTGAAGAGATCGTAATCTTTGCTCGTAATGCGGCACTCTGAAACGTGGATATCAGGAAATATCTTTTTAGAATGTCATCGAGTATTATCTGACCAAGTTTTATACCAGCGCAATGTATATACAATACTCCGTTTGTTTCGTTTGTCATAAATATTCGATTAAACGTTTGGTACGCGCCGACAGAAACGTTATTTCTGAAAAAAGAAGATCAACGATAGGAGGTATAGGTCTACGTACTTGGATATTTGGTATAAGAAACAATCGGCTCTGTTCTGAAGCTCTTTCTGATGTATGTCTAAGAGAGCAGCTTCTTCCGACGATGGGATATACTTCAATAGTTGTTCAACCATGTCTATGTGCAGAATATTCTGTTGGTCCATAGAGAGGATGGTTCTAGTGATCTCGTTGTCGGACATTTTCAACTTCGACAATAAAATCGTGCAGTTCTGAGCTCTCCTCGAATCGATCACCGACATGGTCTTTTTGTTCTTTCCTAGGGTTCGCAGATCTTCGATCGAACCCTCCGCGGACACTCCGTTCTTTTGATAAGCGCAAAAGATTTTATCGATCGATTCTAGATCCATGACGTTATATAACTTCGTGTCATCGAGTTCCGACCATATAGTGCCTTGCAACTTTTGCTCCGGTATTTTCGACCAATTAAAAGACTTCAAGGGATTGCTCGGCTGAGGAACATTCTTGATTATCTCCACCTGGATACGTTTAAATCTTTTCATTATTCAATGTACTGCGGTGACTGAGAAAGCTGGCAACTGTTAAAGATTAAAGGTTATCCTACCTTCATCGGAGGAGGAGCTGCGGGCATTAGGCAAGGAGGTGGTGGAGGTGCCAAAGGTGGAGGCGGGGGCGGCGGTGGCATCGGTTTGGCTTCAACCTTCTCAAGAACCTCGTCCTCGACGATTTTAATCGTCGCTTTCGCATCGTCCGGTAAGCTTCCGGAAGCTACCAATTGTTCCAGCCTCTTCCTCTCCGATTTCTCGTTGTTTATCTGTCGAGATAGCGTCTCGACGTTGTCTTGCAATTCCGAAATCCTCTGCTTCGTCTCTATATGCATCGACGTCTCCTTCTCGAGGCGTTCTTTCACCCTTGCCAAGCTGGCCTCTATATCTTCCTAGAAAGGTAGGTCAGGTCACGGATGAGAACAAGAGCGGACAACGATCTCAATTTGGCAAGACAAGACGATAAATTACTTTCTCTTGTGTTCTTAGATCTAACTCTTGTTCCTTCTTGGCTAGTCTACTCGACATGTCGGAATTTTCTCGCTCCAACTCCTCTGCCTTCTTCCTGGCCGCGACGAGTTCTTCTTCCTTTGCGAGCAAATGAACAATTTCCTTCACGTTGATCTCAATCGGCGCGACGTCGGGATTCCTTGTGACACCTGTATCATTTCCTTCTGACTGGAGAACGATTTGTTGCACGATCCGATCGAACAGTAGCCAGTGTTGAGGATGGGAGCCATAATCGACTGGAAGTAATAGAGAAATAACAGGTAAACATCTTTCTTTTCAAGCGAGTAGTACGAGTAAGTGAAAAGAAGATATCTTACGAGGTAATAGAAGACAGTGTTCCAAAAGACTCAACAAATGAGGATACGCAGCGGTATGACTGAGCTTCCTCCTCAATAAATCGAACATCGCCGTAGCGCTCTTCGTGTCTACGTGTTCCTTTTCGAACTTTCTCGCCAACTCCTTTTCGTCTTCGTTTCTCACCATTTCAAAGAAATCCAAATGCCTATCTAGCGTCTCATTTTCATATTTTCTAAGCTTTTCGATAATCGGTTGAATACCGAGCATCAATAACTCGTATCTTAGATGTAACCTAAACTCCAAAGTCACTTGACCCGGTCCATAATTTAACACCGCGTTAATGAACGACATGATCGCCGTCTTCAGAGACAGATTGTCTTTGTAGATACCGAAGTTCTTGTCCAAATCGTTTATAATACTTTGGAAACGTGTTCGTTCGGAATGATATTGCTGGAAATGTAGCATAGCTTCCAAGACTTTTCGATGACCACCTGGAACCAAGCAGACAGCACCCAGAATTTCGAGAACGGATATCTTTGTCTTGATGTTTTCAGTCGCCAGCGACTGGGATATTGTATTAATGGCAGTAGGGTGCGCCAATACGTGTGCTCTTCCATTCTGCAAAGACGATTAGAATTTCGATAGAACTTTTTGCTTAAAAGTGTTCAGTGACCAATTATTACAACCTAATCTTACCGAATTGTTCATCAACGCCTTCAAACACCCTATCACACTTGTGTGAAGGTTACTGTTAGCTGCCTCCGCGTCCATAGTTCCAAGAACTTGTAACAGAGCATTCAATCCATCGAGTTCTATAAACCTGAGGACGAAACTATGCGGCTGCGTCCTCAGAGCGGTCTTTAGGGCTTCGGTTTGTCGCATCTGATTCGAAACTTCTTCGCCCTCTTCGGGAAAAGGACTCTGAAATTAATAAGTTTCTCATGAACACAAATATTAATTCATTAGTTAACTATGAAATGTTCACACATGAAAAATCACGAAATAATTACACTAGCTATCGTCTTCAGTCTGTTGATATAATCCTCGGGATCCCCGCTCAGATCTGTAGTTCTCAGTCCACCATTCTCAAGCGTGCCGTTACCTTTCCTGGAGCAATATATCTGCCACTTTTTGTTCGCCGGAAGTGCCAGAACCGCCTGTCGGTTGGCCTGGGTCAGGTCCAGCTCGTCGACCAATTCGAGGAACATCTTGTTCAGTTCTTCCTCGGCAGGCATCGGCAGGGTGGGCGTCATTGCTTGAAGCGTGAGCGTACCCGTGTGCTCCACAACGCAATACGTGATTTCCGGTGGCTCGTCATCCTGTATGTAGAAGAAACATAGCCATATTTTCAGTCAGCTGTTGCAACCGCTGCTTTCATAGATAATCATTTGGTTTCCCTGCAGGCTTGTTTTTGCAGGATACGAGAGGCAAGATGATGAAGATGAAGATGATGATGATGATGATGATGATGAAAGGAGCAATAAAACGGGGAAGCAATTGTTACTTCGTTGCCGCTCAACGCGGAAGGATTTCACGGAGACGTTATTTTAATAATCGTACAGGAAATGCTAAAAATTGAGAAAAACGTCACGGAATTGGGTTCGACCTGTTTCGTTTAAACATCGCCAGATATTTTTGACTTTCCGTGAAAACCGATTGGGAACGAAGACGATCGAGGGTATGTAACCAGGTCTTGACCTTATTGAAGACGAGCCTCGGCATTAAATCGCGGAGTTGGCTGCTCGTCGAGATGCCGCTGTGAACCAACTTTACATGTGTACAGTGTGCGTGATCGACGATCAAACACGAGACGCCTTTTACATCGAACTTGTATCAAGTATTTTGCATAAAAAATATTGTCATGGACTTCCATACATATTAATGGTGTGTTATATTTAACAAATTATTACGATATTCGAGTTATACTTTGGTCCAGTTCAACCTGTACTTGCGATCCTCGAAGGACCATTAACTTCGCGCAATGTACCATTCTCGTGCCTCTTTCGCTTGGCTCGAGCAGTCAGAACCAGAGGCAGCAAAGGTCAGGGGACCGGCTCAGGCACTGGATTCCTAAGGTACTTTCACACGTGACTAGGAAATTACCTATATTCACGTACCAGGCCGTCGATTTATTCTTCGCAAACATCATGCTACGACCGAGAATATGCGTGCCATTTAAAATATTTATCGTTCGCTGAGTGACTTCGTGCAAGCTTATAGTTCACGTGATGTGTTTTTCACATATTCGTTGTGTTTGACCGTTATCACGAAGCGATAGGAAGAACTGTGTTAAGATAATAGCCAGTGCGAGAAACTAAGAATATTAGCAGTGCTAACAATCTGTTGACAAGAGCATCATCAAACTATTTGCACCATAGTTTACATAGTCAATTCCGCATTGCTGTAGAAATGCATAGATTTATCGTGTAGATAGCAGAAATAATTACTCGGTTCTTATTCTAAGAGCAATTTTCTCAATTTAGCAATCGAAATATTCTCAATCGAATTTCCCTAACGAATTTTCCTATCGTCCAACGCTCAACTTCCTCAAAAGTCGCTTGCAATAACCAGCATCCCTCAATTCATTCCAGGTTAACGCTCGCGGCGCGTTCACGCGCGATGCTAGCACGTGAACGCGAAATAAGAGGAGACGCCATAAAGCGTGACACGCGACCGCCTGCCGGCACGCACACGTGAGTTTCAGCGTAAAAAGGCGAAGGAGGTCAGCCAGTTCGAAGCTGGATTCGTCGACTTTACGCGACAGACTCCCTCCAACGGCCACCTTCCTCGTAGGACGAAAGTCTATCCACCGTGACGAATGCGTCGAGTAAATAACATGGATAGATTCCTCGGCGAAAAATCGAGATGGTAATGTATCGCTTGGCTAGGGTTTCTCCGCTTTGAGCAACGCGGTTCATACGGTGTTCACACGTAAGTAGATTTATCGTCTGAGAACTGCTGGGAAAACACGCGGTAACCTGTGACAAACTTTATTAAACTCCTTCGTATCACAAATTTTATTCTTACTAACAAAACGATTTTCTTTACGAATTTCTTTAAACTTAATTTTCAAATTGGAAGACATATATATCGTAAATCGTGGTTTGCTATAGAACCTTTATCAATCACGTTGTCTTTGGTCAAACAGAAGATATTTAAAGAATGTGATGTGTCGTAATTACGAATGACACTATGGGTGAAAGATCTCGACCGATCGCTGGAAAGACCGACATAAACGCGAATCCCAGTGTCGATCACCACCCTGCTCGTAAACGACCACGTGTTCAACGTCCGCACGTAATAAACTTTGTTATTGCACTATGTTGAGAAGATGATTATAAAATATAGCCTGACGTTGTAGGGAACGCAAACGACCGCTGAATGCAGTTCCGCGTCCTACCTTCTCATAAGCATATTTTTCCTCCGGCATCTCTGTTGTAGCTTGATAACAGGCGTAATCCGAGGCACGATCTTGGAAGCAACGTTATAACTGTATAAAGTGACCCGATTTAGCTCAACCACGTATTCATCGGTTGCACGCGATGTGATTTATAATCGGTCGGCTCGAAACGAAAGCGAAATATTATACGCGCTCGTGTCACGAACTCGTCTCGATGATAACTTCCTTGCAATTTCCAAGGAACTAACCTTAGATGAACCTTGGAATGTAACTCACCACCTAAGCACGTCGAACCAATTGATTCGAATTTACTGGTATTGCACTTGGCAAGGAAATCTATAGATCCTGTTTTTGTTTCACCGTACGGGTCGCTTTCCGGTGGAAAGGAAACACGTAAAAGTACCTCTCGCGCAGATCGTTTCAGGTTTAAGGACACCCACGCCCGCGTGGGCGAGTAGCTTGTCAACGTAACACGGAAATTAAGCGCAATGAGATTTGCAGATATGGCATACTGTCTACTCTTTATAGGTCTCGTAGCATGATCACGTGCTAATACTTGTTGAAAACTAGTTTCATCGTCGATAGATACTTTTTGTAACACACGATATTCCAGAAAAAAATTACTCGTTGTGGTCGGAGAGGAGAATAAAATCAACGTAAGTCTATACGGTGCGGATTAGTTTGCAAATGCTGTAGGTTTTAAAAAAAAGGTTCAGAATCGTTCGAACAATCGTGATGTAATTTCGAAAGATCGCGAAAGAAAGTCATTACGCCCGTATTCTATTCTGCATCTTGAAGAAATTGCAGAAGCTTCGAAGCAAATGGAACAGATGGGCGATGGGAAACAACGTCGGCAATCGAGTTGCTCTTTGCGGATAGCACATACGCTTCTTCGGAAGCGTCGAGTTCGCAATAAACCGATGAGGCTGAAGTGGCTCGGAAGCCTGGCAAGAAATCCCTTGGGACGTGATCGCGTCAAACCCGCCGGCATTAGCATAATTTTTTCCGTTTCTCGCCGGGAATAGATCTCGAAGCGATTCTACGAACTGAATTTCTTGTCAAACGATGCTTATACGTCGCGGAACAGACGATACTCTCTCGTTCGACTACTCTACAGCCTCGAAGTTCGCACGAGAAATGCCGATCTAAACATTGTAGCCGTGGGGTTGCTTACGAAGGTAATTTAAGCATCGTAAAACCGAAAAATGTGGTCGAATTCTTTAACACGTTACGGGAGAGTAGAAAATTGTCGAGAAACGAATCAAAAACTTGTAGCATCTGAAACAGAGAAAATGACTTGGGTAGCCTACCATTTTGCAGGCGTGGAAGGAACGAAAATACGAAAGATACGAAAGAATTTTAAGAAACATTTTCCCGATGCGTTTACGTTCGCCTTCGTCGCGCGTCATCCACTGCATATAACTTTAGAGGCAATCAGAAGTAGACGACTTGAACGGTAAGAAGAATGAGCGATAAAATTGTTAGTACGATCGACGAATAGCAAAGAATTCGAGACGTCAGAATGAACAACGTTGAGACATGCAAATCGAGCAACAGGCATCAGAGTCCAATGTTCCCGTAAGAAAAAGCCCGGTGAGGACCGCGTTTTCATCGTTTCTTACGCTTCCGTTAGCACCGCGGTAAGCGTATATATATGTAATAAATTCCAGTATCGTCGATAATTGAAAGCGTCGCCGCGAAACACGTAAAGAACGCTGTGTTCCACCAGTCACACGCGATACCGATCGTTTGTAGACTTTCCAACGCGCCGCTTGCTACCTTCTATGGCGCATTCCATCGGATCTCTCGTTCGACAGATCTGCCGCTTGAAAAAACGACTACAGAACCTTCGAGGATGCTGGAAATACGATTATGTTCACCGTAGAGTATCAGACCCCTTTTCCTCTCTGGACACGCCCTGAAGTACTACGGAACCGCTGAACAGGGTTGATCGGCATAATGGAATCTACGGGTCATAGGATTCCCTCAAGGACGACTGGATGGGAATTGCGATGGGTTCCTCCTGGAAGTGGACATACGTTTCTTTTCTTTTTTTTTTTTTTTTTTTACTCGATTCCAAGGAACAACGATGTTATGTGTCGTTCGTGAAATACGAAAGAAGTGTTCTCGAATGTGGATCTATGGATATACCATATATAGAACACCATACACTTTCTGAGCTATTAACTTTGAGCCAAGCTTCCTCTTTGCTTTCTACAGTACGAGCATTTACGAACCGAAGAACGAGAGCCTTGAATAAGACGTCCATTATTAAATTAAGACATAAACTACGAATGAGTTCATCATTTGTCGACGATATCTGTTATCGAGTTATCGATCCCACTTATCGCAATTGTGATATTTGAAAAATCTCTCACTGGTATTTAATATAGGAATATAAGATGAAAAAGACGCGGATTGTTTCATAAGATTGAGGTCGATACGTTTCTTTTTATTACGAAGATTTGGGTCCTGCGTTTAATCAATTGGTCATCGTCACTGTCGCTCTTTCGTTTAAAGTTAATTACGTTGACCGTTGTACCGTGTCAAAGAGACGATATAAATGCATGAGAAAGTTCACTATCTTCGACTACAGCTTCGGTCGTCACATCTTCCTATCGCTCAAAAAAGTTACGTGTCGATTTTGTCAAGGCATTCTAAGTAGATGAAAGAATACAAAGAGTTTAATAGTTTTACTTTAAAAAAACGTAGAGACGTAAAGTTTAGAAGCGCATCAATAAACAATGTTGACAGTAAAAAAGTAGTATTAGCGATAACGAGGAATTCAATGAAAATCGGTACTAAATTCTTTGAAAGTTAATAGAGACTTTATCGGCATGAAAAATTCACATTTCATTTATGTTAAATCATATATTTCGTGTTTGTGTTTCGTATTTACAATCTTTTTTTCTTTCTATTTTAGTTTGGAAGCTACCTCTTAACTATAAAGCATCATCACCGCGCGACCTTCTTGTCACAAGAAGAAACCACTTTTTAATCGATCAAAGTGCATTGGAAAGTGGTCATCTTCAAGCTTCATCGATTCTCAAAAGGAAGTTGAATTTCCTTTATCGAGGGGGACATCTGTATCGTCACGGGTCACGCAGTCAAAGACCCAGGATGTCTGGATAATTTGTATGAAGAAGATGCACCGGTTCGTGACAATGCGATCTCTCGTTCAAAGTATTTTGAACAGACATTGCACATATTTTTCGTCGTTGATTCGCGCCCACCTTGCGATGACCATTGAATTATTTATCACTTAACGGAGACAGGGAAATGTATAGTTTTGATTTCACATGGAAGCATTGGTGTCAGGATTTATTGAAAATCCTTCTTGTCAGATTTACAACGTCATTTGCCGCTGCAGCTCATGCAGAATAGCAAAAATTGTCAACGACAGAATAAAAACAAAATCTTTCGTTTATGATCGTTCATTACTACATAACAATAAGAATTATACGAATTTATGTTGCATCACAATGTAACGAGATTCGTCGATCTGAACATAATAGAACATCTCTCGCGTTGAACGCATCGAGTAACGCGAGGAATCGTTTCAGCATTTAATTTTTAGCAGCACTTCCGGCGGCTTTCCGGTTCAGAAGAGATCGTGACCGATTTATAACTCATTTATATGCCATAATTGCATGCTCGTCCAGAATGCAAAGAAGAAGCATCGAACATTGCTAATGATTCAATCTTCAACACTTTCGATTCCGATACCGATTCGCCTTTCTCCTTCGACCAATTCCTAAGTTTCGTATCAAAATTATAGCTTAGATTCGCGTATGCGATTAATCCGATTATATGACTATCGCGATTTGAAGTTCCTTTAGACGGTGTCACGAGCTGTTTACGGAACGAAGAAAGTAACCGGTCTCTCCTCGACCAAATAGAAATCCCAGTGAAATTATACGGACACGGTCGAGAACGTTCCCTTTCGGGATCAAAAAGTCTGGGAATCTCGACGACTCGAACACGCGCTGGCAACGCACACGTGTTGCTTTTGCATTGCAGATGTCATCCGAGAATGCTTTGCATTTATGGGTGTGTGCCTGGCACGATGATTTAATACGGCATCATCTCTCTGCTCGTATAGGAATGCGACCGATTCAAACGAGTCATCTTGACGCGACTTAACATCGTTTCGACTCTTCGGAAAAGCGCAGTCTCTACGTGTATTTTGTTCTTGTTCAAACTATTCTACCTTGACTTACGCAACTACTTCCTAATGACAATCTGCTTCGTAGAAGTTCAGGTAATCAGTTCTCGTTTGCTAGTTACCGATTCGAGCGAATAGAATGCGGAACCGCATTTGCGGTAGGCACGAAATCGATTCTCGCCCGCCGCGATCCACTAATTGTTCTCGTTCAAGCGTTTCGTTATGCTTCTATTTTCCGATTGTTTTTATTTGCAAATATTTACGCCGTAATAGTAGTACCGTTCGCAGAATGGTTAAATAGAATTAACGAAAGATTCGTTACGCTTATAAATTGGAGAAAAGTTCTTATCGATCGTATGCGTTTCGCCGAGAAAATATGAAACGAAACACGTATAATTTTTGTTCGGTCAGCCGATAGACAGCGCATCGGCAAACTCGGACAAATTATAGGGTAACTCATAATTGCTGTAAAGACTTGTTTGGTTGGATGGAGTTTCTAATTGTAGCAACTCTCGTTCTTACCTGAAGGCAACCGCAGAAAGACTTTTTCACCCGTGATGGCATCGTCTGGCAGCGACCCACGAATTCCTTCAAGGGCTGTGGACTCTTCACTGGACAGCTCGGAATCCTCTGCAAGTCAGAAAACGTTCCAATCACTTAATCGATTCGCCGATAAAACGTCACGATACTAAATTTTCCAATCGATATTCGGACAAAGAAGTTTCCTAAAAGATCGGACTTACGAGCTTTAGGAATCGCGTTTCGTCGTAAAGACGCGCCTGTCTAAAACGAAAAACATTCCTTTCACTCGCTTTTGTCCAATATGAATTCCTACGGTACCAAACGTTATAAAAAGAACAGGTAGGGCAACTTGTTACGGAATCCGAACGTAATGCAGCTCTTGTATGACAGCGTCGTAACGATGCGATGACTGGTTTGTCATTCGTGTTACGAAAAAGTTCATTCTATTCCTCATCGTAATTACGACATTTTTTCAAATTCTAAAATTATCTAACATAGTTACAAATTTATGCTATACACCGGTAATTAACTCAACGTAGATTCACTTCACGAACACCTACTGAAAAGAATCTCGAGGTCCAACTGTCCTGTCCGGGTTCCGGACAGGGCTCAATTTCCTCGTGTTGGTTAGTGGACGACATGCGGCTGATTCGATGATAACACTTTTATTTCTCCAACGAAGGACAGAAAGGCCGAAGGCGACGACACGGTACTGATCGTAATGGAGAGCGCAATTACTCGCGAATTTCACTTTTGCACGTTCAAAGTATGGGCGCATCAGGGCGCCGGCGAGACTGCCTCTTGGCCGATGAGCCGAAGAGTCTCGAGCCGACAACGAGGTCGAGTCAACGAAGTTCCTCTTATCGTACCGTCGAATTTCTTATCGCTACGCACGGAAAAATAAAAAACGCCGGTAATTTCTGCTAGTAGGTTATCATGCAGGTATATATGAATATGTTTGCGGTTCTCCTTCGTCAAAAAGAATCGATAAACGACCATTGTACAGAGGCAAAATTAATGTCTGGAATTCTCCGATAGAAAGTGTGCCTGCGATGTACCTTTGTAAGATTTGGAGCAGTAACATAGTAAAAGATAAGAAGAACTGATTATCGAGTTCTATCCGATGACTGATCGTTTTCAGCAAATGGTACAGCCTTATCTCACGTCTGTTATCACGTGCTATGGCAACTGCGCGTCTCAACGAAATGTGCCCAGACGTTGGGAAAACATCAACGGAGAAACTCTAGAAGCCGGGTCGCTCGAAATTAATTATTCAGCCTCGTCTCACTCTTACTTTATTGCGTATCGATAATCTAAAAAAATGTAGCTTCTATGGTCGCAGCTACTTTTCACACTGTCGTGGAAATTTATAGCTGTGCCGACTATCCTCGTTATTGTATTTTCACGATATCATTCAACGACGAATACGAACATCTACACCTTAGTACCTTTCTCTTGGAAAGCACAAACTCCGGTTAGGCTCGAGAATCCAGCTAGGTTTTCTCAATTAATTCAGCAGGTCTGCGTGTGACGCATAGACGTTACCATGTAGTCGAGGACAGCATCGTTCCCTTTATTTCATGGAACAGCTGTTGCCCGGGGTAATTGTAACCTTCTATGAGCCGTTAGCTGGAGCCTCGTGTAACGAGAATGTCGTACACACATAACCGTCGTTCGCGAGTATGCGGCTACTCACGATGGTCGAGTATCGTGGCAACGTTTCGTGACGTGCAACATTATCTGCTTTGCGAAATTCATCTTCCCTCGAGCGGAACCCTTTGTGGAAATTCTATGTCACCGATGGACTCGATTCTTCCGTCATAGAAATCGCTTTCGTTTCGCGTCGTAGTTCGCGTTTCTATCGGAATGCGGGTCGATCGAAGAAATGGAAAAAATATCGACGGACTAACCTGCTAACTGCTCCGTTTGAGGAAGACTTACTGGCGCGGATATGTCATACGTATGTAATGGGAATTCTTCGATAAGTGATAGTTCGCCGAAGACAATATTTACGATACATACTTTCGTGAACAGACTCGACAAGGCTGCACGATTTAATCTACGCCTAAATCGTTTCCTCGTGAGACACCGAGCACGCCAGCCTGTCACGAGTTACAGATTCGCAACTGTAAATACAAATAGATCAGTGGTTCTCAAATTGCGACACGATTGTGCAGCATTAACTATTGCTCGATTCAGAAATGTAAATTACATTTGATTTGACAGAATAACTCAATCATGTACAAATATCAGAGTAGACATTCGATCTAAACGAAGTGAAATCCAAGAACGGATTGTTGGAAGAATATATCAAAGATGAGACCCAATTTGTTTACATAATCGCGTCAGTGGTGCAATGCGTTTTGCAATCGCAATTTCTGAAGGAAATCATGCTCGAATAGTCGATTGAACGAAAGAAAATCGTGAAATGAATGACGAACGATCATGTAATCGATGGCATTTGAAAGGCGCCGATTAATTCTGCGCTTCATTAATCGTCCAGATACGAGAAATGTCGTTAAGTGCGGACAGATTTTCTCCGTGGTATGGATCGCATCCTGAATAAAAGGTGCCTCGAAAGCGCGGGTTCTGTCAATGGTCGTTTCGGCCCGCATAAAATGAGGCCTCTGCGTGCGGAGCACAGGTGAACTTTCGAGTTTCGTCTCGCGTGAATCGATGCATGGGACACGTGGTAATCATCGCCTCTTCGATTCGAAGAAACGAGGGCAATCATGGAATCCATGACTTTGTTATTACAACTATTACCATTAACTGGTAATGGGAAATCTTGGTAGTGCTGTGGTGAGTTTACGTTGAAAATAAAGAATATTTACATTGATAAATTAAATATGCAGGGATATTCGAGAAATGGGGTCAACTCGTAGATTTTACTCAAGTGAACGCAGAGACGGCTGAACGACAAGTTAAAAGGTTTAATTAAATATACTTCTTAAGCAAAACGACGCAAGCGATATAGTCGATCTTCTTTCTTATTTCGTTAAATAAAGGCGCAGCTATATGAACGTGATAGCTGAGTTTCGTTGGAGAAAAAGGCATCGTATAAGAATATAATGCTCATTGAACCGTTCAACTCTTTCTTTGGTTTTCTAGATTCAGAGTGGATAATCTAATATCTAAAAACTCGAAGCCTAACCTATTTAAATTGGTCGATCGATGTACAGTTATGTACAATGGCGAGAAATGTATGTCAGCCAGATTGAAAATTGGATTCGCGCACGAAATGTCTAACAGTTGACTGGAAACAGCCATTTTCTCTTCTTCTCCCTCGTTCCTTTGATCGTTGCCAAAAATATACACGGCTTCTGGGAAGTAGATTCCATCTAGCGGAGGAACACGTTGGAATTCAAAAAACTCGAACAAGAATTTACGTGTAAATGAATAAAATCGAACACTAGAGCCATTTGGACTTTGTCCTCCCTTACGAAAATATAATGCGTGACGCTGGAAATTTATTTCATTTCGATATCATTCATAATATTGTATCGATAAAACGGTATCGATTAATTAGGAACGTGTTATCAAACAGTTATCTCGCGATTGCGTCACTTCGACCGAAATTTATACGTTCCACCGTGAATTTCAATGCTGACTTAAAAGCTTAGAAAACAGTCGATTAAGGAATGCCTTTCGATTATGTATCACGCGCGCAATTATGACATTAACCTTAGAAGAGAAACTCGCCGGTCTGAAGATTCTAATTTCGATCGGAGTCGGGAGAGCCGCGTAGTATTTCATATGTTGATTTATATTTAGATAGGACGATGCACAAAGAGTCGAGAGCAGCTTCGAATCGGGTTATTAAACGGATGTGTCTACGTATCTCGAACCGATTGCAAGGTGATTCACGTGGTGCCTAGGAGGATAAAATTACAAGAAGGCATCGTCGCTGACATGATAATTTATCAGTGAAAATAAGGCAAGCGTCAACATTTGCATGCTGCAATGATTGAGATATAATTCTTCAAAAAACGGGGCTTTCGCCTCAAAGAAGATAAAAGATAGAATCTATATGAATATAACGAGTTTTCATTTGTTCGATCATTAATTCGCATTTCCTAATATTTCTATTAAACAAGCTGAGCTGATCGGACAGAAAGAGGACGAGGGAATAGCAAAGCGAGCTTCGAATCTCACGGCACCGGTTATCCGGTCTCGGTAGCTATTCTTCATGACCTCCCGCCACTAGAAATCTCGACGTTAAACACTCTCGCGTGATTTGTCATCGTAGATCGCCTCGTGCATCATTCGAGAATGTTAATTGCGAACGGCTTCGTGAGACAGGCTGCACGCGATTATTCTTATTGCACTCGATACACGCGTTCGAGGATGTACATTTTCAGAAAAGGAGAACAAAAGATACCTAAGTACGACTTAATAGAGCTAAGATCCTCCTTAGTCTCGTCATCGTCGTGTTAATCGTGTTATGATTGCTGCAATTTTGTAGCAATTCAGGGTTTGCTGAAGTGATTAAAAAACGCGGCCGATTATGATTCGAGATACGGAAATTTCCCACATTCACAGAAATGTACAGAAGAAATCGCAGGATCAAAATTGTAACAAATTGTGGAAAGTCTAAAAGCAGCTTTCCAACGCCAGGAAGGGACATAAATCCGATGATTTACGGGATGTTTGGAAAGAAAACGAACCAGAACGTTTGAGTCCAGCCTGAAATTGACAGCTCCAATGATCGATCTACAGACACCACCAGATATTTTTACACCGCTTTTTTTTAATGAACCACGATGTGTGTGCGAGGCGTCAAAGATAACTTAAAATGGTGACCATGTTGATGGAAGGCGAATAAAAAATGTTCCAGTGAAAGATTTTGGAATTTAAATCTATCGAACCAAGGTACATAGTTTCTTTCGTTCCTCGAGGAAAACATGTTTATGGATTCGTAATAAGATATTTTCGAATGGCATTTGCATATGAAAGTTTGTTTCTGAAATGGTAATTTCAGTAACTGTTTCCATAGACAGCTACTAGCGTAGTGGAATATTTGTTTCTGTCCGTGTGAGCGCTGTTTATGCGTTAAAATACTCAAATCGATAAATTTCAAATTCATTGGTCTTTCTACGCCAGAAAACAAATACCTTTATTAAGTCTTCTTACTGCTATTCACCTTTAATTGAATGTTTCATCTCATAACCCATAAAAATGAACGTCGATTTGTAATAACCGGTACGATAAAACCAATACTTGTGTCTGATTAAGTTTTTACGACTGAAAGCCACGAATTCCTTGCTGTCGCGATTAGAATACGAACGAACTAGGCCAAACTCCATTCAAGAATTCGACTGGATTCCCTTTGATGAAATAAACACGCAACAAAATTCCGTTTCTCTTCAGGAAGTAAAACATGGATTGTTCTCTCATTTCTAAGTAAGAATTCCCGGTGTCCACTCCAGAAGGATCGTGTGCAAAACAGGGAGAAAGCGAAGTCTAAAGAACCTATTCTTCTACTATGTTAAGTGATTGCGATACACGTTCCGGATATGGAACGCATCGATCAATCGGCGCCGATAAGGGAAGGGCACCCAAAAAGTTTCACTCGCCGAATATCTTCGGTGAGAGTTCGGGCTAAAGAGAGACACCTGTTCGACAGGGAGAAAGAACGAAACCGATAATTCAGCTACTTTTCAGCGACCATTGTTACATACGTTTCACCATGCTCGATTGCTTTTCCATATATGGAGATACCTGGGAACACTTTCGACTCGACATCTCGCCCTGCAAATTTCACAGTGTTCCCTCATCGAAGACAGGAATATTTCAGAGTCGGAGAAAAATCGAAAATTGGACTTCTCTACTAAAATATGATTCATAGTAAAATTGGTCGAATCATTAGACAAGGACAATGGCCTGGCGCAAAGTATATATATGTATAAATACATAATTTGCACTCGGATGCGTGCACAGAATGCGAATAGATGCGCAGCGTACGCAGCGACTTGCACAAGGAACCGTTTAGATGCGGGCTTCTTTTTCTATCTTCTTGTATAATTTTTAATTAGTCGCGGATGCGTGCGATGGTGAATGTACCTTAACGAAAATATCTCTTCTTCCTCGTTGCTTCAAGCATTTTTATAAATTGAAAGAAAAGACGACATGATAACATTAGTTGACTTACTTAGTGCTAATTAGTCTTGTGTTTTGTGAGATTTAATTACCCGTAACCGTAGCAGATTCGACAGAGACATTATATCTGAGCGACGTAAATCGATATATCTCTATAACGAGGAAATGAGTGCACGATACTTCGTCTATCGTATCTTCTCCTAAGGTTCAGTTTGCGTTTTCACTTATTTATGAGGATCGTAAGAGATTCTCATAGTCTCTCTTTCGATATCAGTCGCACCATTGTTAATAATCAGAGGCAGAGAATCGCGAGTAGGATTTCTCCTTTCGATTACGATTTCCATAATCTGCTTCTATAAATGTAACGAAAAAAGAAAATTGCTCGCGCAAATCGCCATTCCAAGGACGATTAAACCACATCAAGATTCCGCAACGCACGATTTACGACAAGAGTGTAGAGCACAATGCGTCCAAGATCGTCAAACGATTGGATTTTCAATCTTCGCGATTCATTAACATGGACGCTTTCGAAATTTTCAAGAAAAAGTATTATACCATGTATACGACAACGTCGCAAGAGACGCAAGATTTTTAGCATGGCAGTTCATAGCAATTTAGTTATTGCTGCGGGTGATTCAGTGGTTGTAGCAGGAATCCACAAGCTTTAGGTTGGAATATGCAACTATCGAAGCGAGCCCCTGGCGATCCCGCCGGCAAAAACGATCGAACCAGACTTAAACCAGTCGATCGTAACGAGGTAATCGCTAAACATCTAGTCAAGTTGCGTCCAAGCTGGCCAGAATGGTTCCGAAAAAAGACATAGAACGCGATCACCGACACGGATAACTACATACGTTTGCATATACGATTATGGAGCGGAGTGATTTTCCTATGAACGGTAAAATTCAATATGTAATTTCTACGACGATATCACGATCCGTACGGCTGTTTATTAATCAAGTTGAAACACGATTATCATCGAGTTGTCAGTCCCTACCGAGTGAAAAGGTAACTTTTAATTGACGGAAGTGAGCATCGATTTGTGGTATGCCAAGTGATTTTTCACGGTGTAAGAACCACAATCCAAGATCATCTATAGAACTTTACGTTTCCGGCTAGCTGAGGAAATGAGAGCAAAAACAGTATGAGACTTACATAGGAGCACCAGCGCAAAGGAATTTCAAGTGCAGTTTCTAGATTAAAACGATTTTCAATGTCGAATTTGAAAACTAGACTGTATTTTTTACACATTCGTAGAGTTGTCTTGCTTGTTCGATTAATCATTTATATAAATATTACAACGTTAATCACAAGAACATTACCAGATTTATCTTGCCCATCTTCTCCAGCACGGTGTCCATTCTGGCTGTCGATAATGAACCACTTCCTGGAAAGGAATACCTTTCGGATTATGTCCGCAATGGATGATGTCTTGCTCGAAGCGTAATCAATTTTTTTTTTCTCAGGCGATCAAGATTTTTCCACAAGCACTGATAAGTTACGCATATCCTGTATCACGGATGGAGATAAACCGACGCGATATGTTCCCTTAATAAAGCGGTACACAACGTTCTTGCGACTAATTTCACCAGACTTCGATTTCATTCGCTATCACGGAGAAATCCTGCTTCTCGTCGCTTGGAAACTTCTACTAAGCCGGCTTCATGAAAGAAACCACTAATCGAATTAATTAATCACGGAGATTCTGCGGTGGAATCGGAACCCTCGTTATTCCTCCAGTCACTATTGTCTTGAGAAAAGCTTCTCATCGGATCTTTCTTTCTTTGCAAGTTATTTTAACAATTTCTGTTTGCCATTGACCAAATATTATCCCGTTTCTTTGTCACGACATCATTTCCTATTCGAAACTCCAAATCGAATCGATCTTCTTCTAGTTTTCTTCGTAATCTTTTTTCACCATGTCTCGTTAATTTCACGAGCAAGTTCAAGGACCGATTAAACAAAATAAAACCGGGAAACGAGTTTGAGGCGCGACGTCTCGTCGTGAGCATGGAACGCGAGAGGATCGCGGCTGCGGAACCTTCTTGCTCGCGATTGTAGGTTGAACTGCCAGGTGAAAACACAACACCTCTCAACCTGCACAGGTGCACACAGAGGCCTCTCGGCTGGCCCCTGAAAGGAAGGGGGGCCTACTTGTGCTGCGGGGACTGTTCAGCACGGATACCTTAATCTTTGCTTGACCATCCGACCGATATTGTTCGACGTTTAATATGCGGAACTAACATTAGCGGAAATGAGCAAATTTCAAGAATCTTTGAAAATTTTGGCAACGGGATGCTTCCAGAGATTCGTTATCTCTTGTATCATAAAACTAGGGGAATGGTTTTCTTTGAAATAAACGATCCATAGGTGTCAAGAAGCATCCGACAACTTTACGAAAAAGAGGTTTTGTTGCAATTGGCGCAATACGAAAGATAATGCTTTTCGAAGATGATTTTATGCTCATTTTTTCCTCCTCATTTTTTTGTCGAGACATTGATTAAACGAAATTACATATACACGCAGTTCGCTCAATTCGATATCGGACAAAGTTAATACCAGGTTTAATGACACGCAGGTTAAAACCTTTGCGTCGATAAAGTTTTATTGCTCGACCGAATACTTTTCTCTCGGCCTAAAGCTTTCGACGCTTCGAATGGCGGAGACGTTTCGAGATAAGTTGGCCGGGATGGGCGTGAACGACCCAAATTTTACGCGACTCGGCGCTTTTGGAGTTTTTGCCTTGCTGCCATGAATGAATATTTATACGCTGCCGAATGCAAGGTAATATGTAATTTGTCAGCACGGTAAATGTACGCGGAGTTACGCGGATTCGAGGAAAAATACTTTATGAAGCATCAAAGATACCTTCCTAAATATTGCTTTTACTTCAAAGGAACGTTTACACGTAATTCTAAATAGGAGTGGAGAACGTGCAGTACATTTGGGCTAAAATATCAACAGCTAGCAGATCTTTCCCTTTCTTGCATTTGCTTCTGCACTTTTCGGTGATAGCTCTGTTGCCTACGAAGCAAGATCTAACCAGCTGGCCACCATATTACGAACCAACGCGAGAAGAGACATGTACGCAAGAAGAATTTGTAATTTTGCGATAAATTTGCTGGAAGCGCGCGATATCGTTGAGAATTCTGTAAATTCTCTATCTGTACATCTTTTCAAAGAAGCGGAGAAGGAACGTAAAGGGTTTTTGAAAGTGCAGCGATGAAAAAGGCGATACGCTAGCCAAACCGGAAAATACGCAACAGTAACGAGATGCAGAACCAAAAATGAAAACATTGCTGGATGCAGAAAAGGTACGAAAATTGTTGGCATTTTCTCTTGGAAGTTCTGTTCGTTTCCGTGGGCTTTTGGTAGTCGCGCTCGAGTACGATTGCGTGTATATTGTACTTAAACGGGCAGCAGGTGGAACAGGAGGTAAAAAGCGGCCAACCAATAGTCAGTCGTGGAAATCGCGAGAGGTGTACGCGTGCCACGTGCTTTCGAATCACGAGAGACATAGCCTTCCACGGGCTGAAGGAAAGATTAGAGAAAAAACAAGCAGAGCTTTGTTCCTCGTTCGAATTAGGATGCTGAGGACAACGATGTGGAAAGAAATCGTCCTTGTTTGCCTGTCTGCCGACAACCTTGCAACGGAATGCATTCTCGTCTCTTCTCGCTACCGAACGACTGGTTTTTCTCCGAGTAAAACGAGACGCACGAACGTGATCACCAGATTTTTTCCTGTTTCCACGGGGGAGGAGAGTTCCGCCGTCGTGCTCGATCACCGGCCTTGAGCACATTCTTCGTCGCGGTGGTCCTCCGAGTCCTGGCGACATTTCAATCGAGTTAATTCGAATCCAGTCGACGTCGAGTTTGCAAATTACGCTTTGAACACACCGCGAACTGCAGATCGAGGTTTATTGGATCCGAATTGTCGGGATCGTTCGTTTTATCGCTCGTCAAAGTGTCTCATGAGCTACGGAACGCAATGTAGATCGAATGATTTAGCATCTACATAATCGTTGCGTCTTTTTACAAGATCGAGAAACGATCCATCGTTTTTTGAATGCTGCGATTTACACGAACCGGTATTTTTGCATATTGCTTTAACAAATACCATTTACAAAACGCTTGAAGTCGAGCTATGTCATGTTATATTCTGCGTTCTGACAATAGGAGAAAAAGGAGATAAGGAGAAAAATATCATAGGCATATTCCATCGTTCAGGAAGACAACGCTTGTAAAGCATCGAAGAGACGAACGGTTGTAAAGTCGGCAGTATCGGCCTTGTAACCAAGAAAGAGTAGGTATGTACTTGTTCGCGGAAACGCAGCACACCGAAGGTAGAAATAGAGGAAGGTTTCTCCGGCTCGTTTTCACCGGTAATGTCGGTAACGTTGTACTGGTCTGCGCCTTTACGCGCATTCCTGCGATAACACGACCAAACGAGTCGACACGATCGATTAGCAGCAACGCCATTAACCATCGTCGGCTCGCGTAACCGTGCCTCGCATGTCCATCGATATTTGAAAAGTGTCAACCATTCGACAAAATTATACGCAAATATCGTATGTCACAACGTTTGGAACATCGAAAATATTTCTCGGCCATAGCGTATAAGGAAATTTATGGTCAATGGTAGTATCTACATAATTCTGAATGACCTATCAGAGAAATTGAAATTAGTCGGAATGATATTTACCACTAAATAATTTGACTATGTCTTAGATTTTCAATTAGACGAATCTCGTTAGTACTTTTGCGATCGATTAATATTTTTATTCGGTATTAACATTATAAGCTATGAAAAGGTATATGTATTTTTTTCAAAACCAATAATTTAAGAGGATTCATAATTCTTAGAGGATTAAAATCAGATTAATACTGTATCGATAAAATAATTACTTCCTTCATGCACGTGTTCTTGTGGCTCTACAATTAATGACGCAAATATCAATCATTACGATTTATTTTATCGTTCGCAGTGCAAGAGTATATGGAAGTAGAAATCGGCATCTAAAAATGGAATCGTATGGAATCGTTAAGAGAGTTGCCTAATGATGCCACCATATCAAACAAAAATTATTACGAGTGGGAATGGCGCGTTTTGCTACCTCGATTACATCGATCGTTACGATTATAGTCTCATGAGTGTTCGCATATTGCGTTTAGTATCTTTATAGACTCAATAAGAAAGAATGCTTCGCATCCATACGATACGTTTAATGCAATTGACTGCGCACGTCAGACGTAAATTCAAATAGAAAAATAGAAAAATTGAAGGTAAACACGTCTATACAAACATCTGAATACAATGAACTCTTAACGATCAGCCTAAGAGAAATTGCATTTGTCAAAGATTTTCCACGCTCACGCACCAACTGACTGACGGCAATAACCAATGCTTGTTTAAATTCACAAGCGTTCACAATTCGCTTGTGAATGCTTATTACGCGTACCTCGGTGATTTCAATGACCGCATAGACGCGCAATAAGACTTGGAAAAACATGCACAAAGCAGTGCAATGTAAAACACGATTCTAAACAATTTAACGTGGAACGTGTTACGGAAGAGTCGCATTTGAAAAGGAGATAATCTCATAAATTTCCAATCCACGTTTCACCTTCCCCTCTGCAACTTAGATGTAAAGGACCACCTACTAGAAACACGAAGCAATCGTCTTGAAACCACAATCTTAAACACGCGTGAGTGGTACAGCTTGTTACTTAAGTGGTGCACTTCACGTGCTTCGAAAGACCACCATACCCAGCCAGATAAGGCGATTTTTAAGCGGAATTCGTAACATAAACTTTTGAAAAGTTATTTTCTGGCTAATGAGTGGCCAATCTCGGTTGATGGCATCGAGTATATCGCCTAGAATTTAATTATATCTTCATTCGCGTTGCTTCCCCTATATGAATTCCAAGTTCTGTCTATAACTCAACAAAGTTCTCCTTTTTTCAAGTTCAACCTTCCATTATAGGTCGATTATATACATATGTACACTCCCCCGATACATGCGTATGTATTTCGAGGTCCTAATCGGTGTCAACTACTGCACGTATCGACCTACTGAGAAAGACCCGTTAAGTTGGACCTCCCTTCTCCTCTATTCATCTTTTTCTCTGTCTATCTTTTGACTTTTGACTTTGACTCACTCTACTACGATGCATCATTATGCCATTTAAGCAGGAAAATCGCTAGAGTTCGCAGAACTTTAGGATGATAGTAATTTTATTTAACCTAAGTTCTTTAAGAATTATCAAGATCGATGGCGATACTAAATATTAATGGAAATAATGTTATTCGGTGAAGTGCATTAAACGCGGTGTATTTGAGGATTTACGAGACTGAGCTACACTGTTATATCGAGCGTGGGCGCTCAGACCATCGCGTGGGCTCATTCAAACATTATTTCGTTATTCCATTCTCGTCTGTGCTGATTTCATGGGCACCAAACGTCCGGCCAGCCACCTTCGTGACTTTTCCCGACTATTAACCATTTTCTGCACGTTCCGGACCTTTTGTCCAACACGATGCTTCATGGATAAGATATTATGGATTTACATATGTCAAACAGACTGTTATACTACAAAGCAAACTACCGTTACTAGTCTTCGTACTTTTGAAGTTCGCGAGAAAAGACAGTTACGTTCTAGATTATCCGGCAACATTTATACGATTCTTACGGAAGGTCATCAATTTCACAGAAACTTTGAGTGATTTCCACTGTGCTTACAACAAATCCAGAGATATTGATTATTTAAGCAAGAACTTAAGTGTACTTATGTGTATGACAACGTTCAAGGAAACACGGTCATAAAATATTAACATGAAAATCGCAGCCCGCAGCTCGAAAGAAAATGACTATAATAAGCGACAACGGCACAGGAAGCGTCGCAGAAATAAGTATAAAAAGCTGCTCGTAATTTCGAGATATTCGGGTCGCGAACTTAAAGGCCGATCTCGAACATTAGACATTTCTTGCACGTTCGTTGTTTTTTGTTCGACATATCGATCATGCCGATAGGTGCAATGAGTTCAAAACAGAACCATTTTCGAATAAATTAGAACAACTGATAAGGTCCTCAATCCTATTTTACGTGAAAGAAAATTGAAAATACTCTAAGTGAGATTCTTTGACTTCAACTTTGCGGAAATATCATAATGATCGTTCGATCCTTTTACTAGTAATAACCGTGACACAGCGTATATCTGATGCATGATAAAAATCATGGCACACTGACCTCCAGTAGTATTTTAGAATAAATTTACTGGGGTCCACCGGCGTTAACGGTGTCCGATTCCGATGCGGGGGACACATTTTCGATTCGATAGGCGTGCTGAAAGGTCGATCTACGAGGATCTACGTGATTGTCGCTTCGTTGCCATTGTTTTCGTGACTCGCCTTTCTGCAACCGTCTTAATTACGATTTCATGACACGTAAGTCGGTGTGCAGACGACACTATTTCGTATGCACATCCAGGAAAAGTCCGGAATATTGTTATCGAATGACTGCAACAATTTACAATAGTTGATATCTAATCCGACGAAACTAAAGCTTTTAACGAAATCTCCTTGGAGAAATCCATCTCGATTATACATAACAGAGAGGAAGTACGTTTTAAAATTCAATGCCTTTTATTCGCCTTCAAAGCCACGGACTGAAGTCCACTTCCGAGGCGTTCTTAATTAGCCTGCGAAGTCTAGTAGCCCGAAGCTCGGACGAAAGAAATCGGAACACACGACAGCATGAAACATTTCCATGGCCGTTATTCCAGCAACATATTGCCTTTTCTCCGATTATCTTGACGAATCGTCGAACAAGGTCTTTCGTGACAGGGGTGCGCAATGCGAAGGAATCTAGACCAGTTCCAGCGAGCAGATCGAAGAAAATCACACGAAAGAGACGTGTGAATATGTAGATTAATCGGTTGTTTGCGAGCAAAACCAGCGAAGGATAGGAGTGGTTCGATTTGCGCGCTACTCGATTACTCTCTTATCTATCGTAGTAGGTTAGTGGGCCGTAATTTTTGCCGCATCCTACTACGATAAATCGTCTATCTTGACCAGCCGATTTTTCTCTCCGTTTCCTCTTGTTGCATTCTTTCATCGTTTCGAGGAGAAACGAAAATTTCACGCATGAAGGCTTACCTAAGAAGTTTAACTGGGAGGCGGTCTTTCTCTAGTACCGCGGTGTGCCGATGATAGGTTGCACCGTAAGATTAGACTAGTCGCTGATAAGCTCTTCAGGCCGTAAGTTCGCCTCAGTCATGCCAATACAGCGTTATTCTCGCTGCCAAATAAGAAATAATAAATCTCATCTACCGACTCGTGTTCGGCAATGTGGAACTGGCGCGAGAAGGAACTTTCGAACTTGAGATGATAAGCTACTCTCACGACGGGGTCGTCGATAGATCATCGTCGCGTGTTCCTCGATTTGTTCTATGTACCGTTGGACTTAAATGCCAGGGTTAAGTAACGCGTACTCTCACGAGAAAAGATGAATTTACGAGTGAACGCTTACTAAATTAACTTGTTCTATCCACGGTCACGATTATCCAGACGCTCGGCGTACTTGTACACAACCACGCAATTCGCATTTATCAAGCCCACTTTCTAACACGTTTATGGAACTCGACGATATGTAAATCTCGGGCTTTATCAGAATATAGCCGAAGCATTCTTTACATTTTATAAAAATTCCTATCGTTCTTGTAAAATTACGAGCTAAAATCCTTCAGAAATTCTTCACGAAGCTCAATGCTGAAATCATCTAATGCGTATAATCTTTTTTTTCCCCTTGCGAAACGGAAACACCCTACCCTAAGTTAGTCTATCTCCGACTAACTTTCTTCGCGGTGTTCGCACGAAATACATTCCTAATTCGCGGCTGAATCTCACTGGTGAGTCACTCGACACACACGAACAAGGACTGGTGCTCCTCGTGGGTGGAGCACGAAACCCTTAGGCCCAGACGAAATCAATAATAGCACGCCTCCGCGATATAGAACACATAGAGACAAATTCGTCGTACAGTAAATAAGAAGGAAATGGAATGAGCAATGGTGAAATTCGAGCAGTTACCTTTAACCTCCAAGAGACCGATTGATCTTCTCTTAGAACGTACTGACATCACCCTATGGTGATTCGCGATCGATCGATATTGCCTGCTCACGATTCCAGCTCAGAGCCGGAGATGATTTAATTAAAAGAACTCGAATGACAAGGGCCAGGAGTCGATAGTGTAGTATTACCTATGTTCCCCTGTCACTGGATTGCTGCCAGTATATCCGAGCTCCTGTCGGATTAAGCGAATAGGAACAGCTGATACTCTGGCAGTGAAGTTTTCCTAGTATCGTGTTTGCGTGTTTCGAATTGGGGTTTGCTCACGACATGAGGCTATATATAATAACGAAATAATTAACTCGCGGAGAACGAATAGGTATGGGTAATCCTGCGCTCGCTGATATTCAATGTCAGTCCATTGATTGACGTTCGACTTTCGATGTAACGGTAAATGATGAATCTATCGATATCCAGTGATGCAAGTGTTTGTTTGAATAGGAATGTAAATTTATTACACAAAACAAGAGAGAGAGAGAGAGAGAGAAGTTCATTCAGACAAATCGTTGAAAGAACAGAAATCAGATAAAGAAAGATTTATATTCATTGTATCCTTGCAACGCAAGTCTTGTTTCAATAAACGAAGCCTAGTCACCAAATTTGGATAATTTCTCTGGTTAGGAAGAATCTATCGGACAATCACGGAGTCCCGTCCCTTCTTCGGATTCCCCACGACGACGACGCCACCGCGTGCAACATCTTGGCACGAGTTCAAGCATTCGTTATTCCTTGCACGCTTCACGGCTGCCCCTCTTCATTCCGCTTCTTTGCGATGTGGCGACCAGCTAGCGACTGTCTTTTTCTTGGTTATCCGTATTCACGATTTTAGGAGACACTCACAACGACGAACGAAGATCGAAGAGAATACAAGAGAGACAATATTTCGTAGAAAACCCGATTAAATCCCATAATTAAGAGGTATTTGCATTCTAATCGTTACTCGTTTGAGGAAGTTTACAATTCTTCGTTTTCTGTCTGGAATATTTCTTCTTTGATTACTTTCTCAACCAGGAATTAAAGTTTTGTCGAATTTGATCCTCCAAGATTTATATTATACTGTTCTGAAGACGCTTTGCTTTCACTTCGTTAGCTTTGAGATAGCTCGCAAGCTTATTTTACTTTATATTACCGTAAAAGATAGTATACCTTAAAATCTGTGAACCTGGTACTGCAGCTTGGTACACAGAGTTATACTTAACGGAAGCCATTCCCTGTTACCTAATTAATCCAATCGTTTTCTATCGGCCTGATAAAATTGTAGTAGAAGAGCGCGGTGGAAGGGAGGAACGAGTAAAATTCGGGCCTGTTCCGCGTTTTGACAGGTGAAAAATTGTGAACGCATTCTTGCTTGCCGGTCTGCTTCGAAAGAAGGCACGAGCACCATCATCTTCTCTTTGTCGATGAAATAAAAAAAAAAGAAAAAAAAATAAGATTAACAAGGGAACGAAGATTGCCGTTCAAATGAGGTGGTCATTAAGGCGATTGCTTATTACTCATGCCAGCTCTTTTTGCGACATCACATTTTTCACCAGCGATTTCTTCGCGTGCTAAGAAAAAAAAAAAAACGGTTTACGGTATTCTGACGGGCCGAAACGATAGCGCTGTTTATGCTATCAGCTCGAGCTATCGCCACTTTCACAATGTGTCTTAGACTGTCCAACGCCCGTAGAATCACTTAAATTAGTTCGAAGTTCATTTTCTATAATCTCTTCCAAGTCAAATCCAAATGAAAATTAACGAAATTTAAATCGATAGCGAGCTGTTACAGCGGTCTAGTCGGATATTTAAGACGACGGAGAACAGCAAATTAGAAATAAGTTTACCGTTAGAGAGTATCCGAAGCGGCGTTCGTTCGTCGTAAAAGCAACGAGAACCTACACTTCATTAGAAGCATGGTTATTATCGTGGCACGTAAACCGATAATTTATATCGGAAAGAATCACTTCCGTGTTGCGGAACATCGTCATATTTAATTGTAACTCTTCGAGGTAAGTAGGAGCAACATTTCACGTATAGCACGATCGTTCCACTGGTCTCGTGCCGTCAACCAAGAGAAACTCATTCATGATACATGATGCTCTTGACATTTGACGATAAAGAACGTCCAACTGTTTGCCCTCTTCACCGCTACTTCTACCTTCTGGTCGTGTTTTACCAAGCCACTTGAACATTTTCGGTAACGCCAGACCTTCAAAGGTTATGCTTTATCTCTCGTGCGATAATACTCTTATCTTGCTCGCCATCTGTCTTTTAGGGACACCAGAATTTCCAAATTCCATAAGAAACAGCTGTGGATAACAACTGATCATTAATTTGCGACTTCCTTCGAGGTAGTTAGGAGCCTTAACACAGGAAGCAATAGTATTTATGAAAATTTATTCGTTTGGAATAGAAACTTGGTTTTTGTTTAAATACATAGCTATTTTGTTAAAAATCTTGCATTTTCCTCGTTCTAATAACAGTCATAAACTTCAGCATGAACTGAATTTTATTAATGGACAGTAACGTAGGATTAACATTTCCCCTAATGATTTGTATTTAGTTCGGAAAATAAATCGCTACGTACATCCATCTGTCTAACTTTTTATTGTTACTTTATCGTTACTTTGACACGAATGCTGCACTACTTCTTTGCCGATAATGCTCGAATCGCCTTTCCATTCCACGTATTAACCTCAAAACGTTAATTTGCAGTTAGACCTAATCACCTGAGCGATCGGGAACTGTAACAAACCTTTCTCTAATTTCCGATGTTATATGAAAATAACACGACCGACATCAGGACCAAACTCACTAATGAGAACCAGTCTCGACGAGGTAAATCCATAGGGAAACGGAGAATCAGGGTCGACATTATAAATCTATTAAACATTCATTCATCTAACCTTGACTGAGTCGAGGTGGGAAAGTGGTTTAGACAGCTAGCAAACTTGTACTTTCCACGTCGATTTCCTGAAACAAGAAAATGTGCTCCTAATAGAAGAAGCCCTCGACGATGGCTCTCGATCAAGCGCGCGTAAATGTCGATAGACGTCGCGGAAAAAGGGAAGGAATTACGACGGTTCAATTGCGTAAATGATGGAGGAAACGTATGACAGGTTTTTTCGACGAGCATACTCCATTGGCATTAATTGAAATCGAAATTCTGATCAGCAAAGTATAATTGACTAATTAGTTACAATTTTTTGAATTCGGTATTGAACGAAATGCGATTAGAATATGTTATCCACCAATTTATATTTCAAGATCTAATTATTGTTCTCTGTATCGAAACGGAATTTTCCGGAAGACCGACCGAACCACCGCGTCAATCATCTCCACGTCACATAGGACCCTTCCAAGGACATAGTGCGCTGAAGACTTAATGGAAGAAAGAGCACGAGATCTTTAAAAAACCACTACGAATCGTCTTACACAGATTCCACGCTGAACACACAGACTTCGGCAATAACTTTTAAACATACAGTTTTCCTCTATCGCAAACACTTACTCAATTATTATCTTTTATTTCTCTCTGCCGAACTTGAAACGAGTAGTAATTTTATTCAAATCGATGCAATATTTCCATTAAATTTCTGTGTCAAGATAAAATGTAGCAAACGTTGATGCTTTTTAAGCAAGGCCCGCATTTCTTCATTCCGAAAGTTCATTTCGTAATAGCAAATCGTGTGCCAGGAACGGCTAAATGACAAACGTTGTTCTACTGATGGTTTTCGTAATATCCATGAGGGAAATACCATTGCAATGTATGGAAAAAGAAATCGGTTTGAAATCCCGAGATACCTTGCTGACGATCTATCAGCGGTCTTCGTTTCCTGCATCGTCGAAATCAATTTGATGTCCAGTCACTTTCATTTTCATGCCTGAACACGATCCGAAGAGAGATAGCGCAAGAACGTTAATTAACGCAACATCGCATCCCCGTCATCTTCCTGGTCCTTGAGTTACGCAAAAACAAGAAGTGACTTGCAATCGACGGCGACACCACACAAAACGGAATTCCGTGTTGCACGTGTATCACGTGTCCGCGCCAACTCGACAACGCGTCAACGATACTCGCCACATCGAGAGGATCTCTGGTGGTCTAGCGGAACGCTTCGAAATGGCTCGTCTAGTGGTGTATTGCATCTGACTTGCGGTATTTTCCGGTATGACAGCATCATGAAACTCGATGATGCTTGCTAGATACAGATCGGTGACTCGTATACTTCCGAAGAGATGTTACCATCGCTAATCATACGCGATTTATTTCAGTAGCTAATTGAACCGTTTAATTCAAAAGTGATATAGGTAGAAAAAGTTAATTGCTAGATAATGAAAGGATAAAGTAAAAATTCCGTAAGAGGCCGCGTGGGCGATTCTCACTTATTTTGTTAACCACCGAGAAACTAATGAAGATACGCTTACACAACTTCTGTACAACATAGAATGAAGCTGCGGTTTGAGCTGCAATGTTAAACCAAATAGGCAAAAAGTTGACTTGTACCACTTTTGCATTAAGCAATTCAATTATTTCTACAATTTATATAACGATGTACAACGATATTCGCGCTTCCGGCTTGGACTCGAATCAAATTCATAATAATTTTTCGGATCGCGCCGATGAAAAAATGATCCACATCCTCCGGTCAATTGCCCGACTGCTCAACACGGATAAATTCGTCTATATTAAAAGATAGCCGACAAAGGGTGTTCACACTTACGAGTCAGCGGGAGTGGCGCTCGTGTGACGGCGCGTGCTGGTTGATCTCAGCAAACGACATCTTCTAACGTCGATTTCTATTGATCCTGTGCAGCTGATGCTTCCAATACATATAGTTCACGCTCAAGCGTTAAATGTCCTCTCGAAACGCGCTGGAGTGCGGTTCACTTTCAACGACATCCCTCTTTGACCACATCGAAATTGGAACGGGGAACTGCCAGAATCTGTATACACAAGATCGATCCCTTCGTCTCGCAATAAAATTCCCTTGATCGGAACGATCTTTGCTACTCCACTCACTTGCACACACTATTGACAATCGATTGAACGGTATATCTTTAGTAATTACGTAAACGTTGGATCGCACGGATGATTCACGAAAATGCGCGTTCCGAGTTGGAAGATTCCACGAGGAAAGATCTCGCAATTGTCGGCAGACGCTGCTCGTCTACCACAACGGGCACGAGAGCGTCGACCACGTGGTGGAAGAAGCGAGTCTCGACACGACTCGAAGGAGTCTCCGGCGAATTCTGCGAAGTCTTTGTGTGCGTCTACAGGCACGTGTGTCTGCGTGAAAATGCGTGTTTCTCGCGTGTCACGTGGCCCTTAAGGCTGGCTCACAAGGGGCAGAAGCGTGGAGACCGAAAGCCATTGTTGTCGTCGCGTTAGCATCGGGTCTGGCTGCTACTGCCTACGCGAAAGAATCGTCGATGGAGGGTAGTTTATGGCACGGCACCCCATAGGGGACTGGAGCCCTCGTACCATGGACCAAACATCTGCCCAAGTCCCCACCACTGGCTGCCCTACCGAACGCCGCGTTTCGACCAGCCGGGTTATACCCTTCTTTTTTATGCTTTTTCCTTTGGTACGGCCCGAGTTTCTCGACGTTTTAGCCCACGCTTCTTAACCGCATGTTCGCTCGAAAATGGTAAACAGAGCGAGCGAGCAAGTGAGCGAGCAGAGTACTTGCAACCGGGCGTGTGTACACGGTGCAATTTGCGTGGCGATGCGTACTAGCTAATGCTCGCGGGAAAGGAACGCCGAGGGCAGCGATGTCGAAGCGATTAGGGCGGTTCCAGAGATGCATAATGCATACGCGTTGATGCATGCCTTCTATGATCGATTTCATGGCATTGTTTTAAGCGGGTCGCGTGTTTGTAGAGCGCAGACTGCACCACCCGAAGATACGTTTCGATCCAATGCAAATATCATAGGTTCGAATAATAATAATTATTGGTCCAGCAAGAAGAATTATATAAATTGTTCGATGAGTGTGGAGTTTATTCTGATGTGAATGAACAATTTCAAACGTCGAGATCTTGCCGGAAATGCAATGCTAATTTAATGCGTCACCACACCCTATGTTCCAGCGGCGTTCATGCCCCATAGTAACACCGTAATTAGGATTGTTTCACGGTTTATTAAGAACGAGTCGGCCACGCTTTTGGGTGCGCCATTCCGTGCCAACACTCTGTTCGTTGATAACGCAAAGCGTTGCTTTCCGTGAACCTGTTCGCTCACATGGAGCTATTTACATTATGTGTAACAAACATGTAATTCGCATGCAATGTTTTTTCATTAATTACCCGCAAACCTTGAACCTTATTCGTGAACAACGTTTTCGTTCCAAATAACAAATACAACGCAGGAATCGCAATATTTCTCGAGTATTTCGATTCGTGTCCGTCTTTGATTACTCTTTCAGTGATCGGTACGTGCAGCGAAAGGAAACCAACCACTAGAGTCTATTACAACAGCGTGCACGCACGCAAACGTCGCCGCGTTAATTATATGCGAGCGCAGAAAGAAAGAGTACGTAACGCGTGCATAACGATTTTGCGCGACGATCGGCACGCCAATGACGCGCGATCTAGCTGCAAATTGCAGCTGGTCGCAGGAGGGTTGGCTCTACAATTGACAGCAATTGACGACAATTAGGGACAGGAACGATGACAGTCGTGATTTCGTCGATGAACGGGACGACGCGACGCGAAGCTGTGGAACGCCTTCGGATTTAATCCATGCCTCCGACACTTTCGCTTAACGAGACCGCGCGCACTTTAATGAAAACTGTAACTGTATTCGAATCACAGTTTCACTCGATTCAAAGTATAACATAGAAACGGGATAAACGTTACAGCTAATTATCTGACGTCTCGATTATGATTAAAAACGGACTGAGTTAATTCTAATTCTAATCGTTTAAAAAGGGGAAATCCGATGAATAAAATCAAGTTTAAAAAATAATAACCATTTGTAACGAAGAAAAGAATTTAACGAGATAATTACAGAACTTTTGAAAGCTACGAATATTCGCGATGCATCTTTTTCTATAATTTCCACGAATGGCTCGCCGAGTCAAGAATTCCCTCCGTAACCTTTGACTTTGATCGAAATTAAAGTATCTTTGGAAACCTGTTAAGGCATTTATGTCAATCGTTTTGCTAATAACTATCGTACTGACGTGGTCAAGTATAGATCATGGCTGCGGCACAATTATTTCTGTAACTTATAAGAAGGAAAGAGAAAAAACAGCGGCGTAGAGCCACTGGTGGAATATCTTCATCGAATCGAGTTGTAACAAGGACATAATTTCGAACGAGACTGGACGAAGTAAGAGGCGAGACCACCGGTGTCCTTGATGCCAGTTTCTCCTAACAAGGGTTGCCGGTTGGTCTGCTGAAGTGGCTGCGCGACCAAATGAACATCCCATAAAGGGACGCGTTGAACCTTTCCGAGAAAGTCCAGTTGGGATTCCAGGGGAGGAAGAAAACCATAGGGACGCGATATATACGTGGCTCGATGAGGCACAGAAGGGAGGACAGTTTTCAGGGAAGAGAAACGTCCAGCCACTCGAGACCCTCTGCATTTTCCACTTTAAATTCGCAAGAAAGCTGAAAATTGTACTAATTTGTATTTAAATAATTATACAGTGCTGAGAGAATGGAAAATATTTTTTAATCTCGTCGTCTTCGCGTTTTTACCTTTGTCATTGTTATTGCACTACAGATCACGAGTGGAACTCGAAACATCAAAACGTACTACATATTGATTTCTCATTCACGTGAGTCATTGTTTCGTCTCGAGAGATTTGCACACGTTCGTTTCACACCTTGGAGGGTGTTTGATGAAAAGATTAGCCGATGCTCGTGTACCTTTCTCGTCTAGTTCACAATGCAGAAAGTTGCAGTTCAAAATTCGAACAAACATCTAGAACTATTCGACAAATTAAAATTCATCATAATTTCTCCTTTACACACCCACCTCTTCTACTAGCATTTTCACAATGGCTCTAGATTAAAAAAGACCTGTTTGTAAATGGACAGCTGCATATATTTTTCGGTCTTTGTTCAGGGTGGTCGACGCATGAATCAGGATTTTAATATCCCAGTTATGCGTCGACTTTAAACTCCTTATCGTCCCTTTCCACAATGACGTCATTGTCTCGGCTGGTTGAAGGCTGCGAGCTGCAGCGGCGTGTGCGCGACCGCGACTACAATATTTTGGCAGACGTCGTCGTCCGGGCCTTCTGACTCACTGAAAAGAACACTCGACCCATTATGCACCGGTCCATCCTAAAGCCTCGTGCACACGACGGTGAAAAGTCACGTAAAAGCGGTGGCACGCGAGCACCAGACGCGATCGATAACTCGCATGAATGAATCACAAGACTATTACGTGCCGACCTTAACCTGGCTATATGGTTCTCATGGAATGCCGAGGAAATTCCTTTACACCTTGCCGTTGAAAGTATCATTTGTAACGATTTAATTACACGCGTAACTAGCATCTTGAACAATTCGTGTGAAAACGATCGATAGAATCTTTCATGGTATCGAGGCACTACAAATGTGGCTCAATGTCAAATAATCATTGGAGGTAACCCACTTCTATACACCCGCATCGGTGTGACCGTCGATAACATAAAAATCGTCGTAAATCACACGAACAATTGCTCTAGTTACAACCCTATCCCATTTGTATGCCGTTGTAAATCATATTTGGTGAAGCGGTTGGTTTAACGCGATTGCATCGAGTTCGCTGAATATTCATCGACGAGGATAGAATTTCACGTCGTCTCCATGATGGTGTAAGCGACGATAATAGAGTAATACAAAGGGATATCGAGTCGGTGCTGTGAAAGAACCTTAAAGGTATACGATATATTCACGTAGGGAGCTGACAGCTGTGCCCGATAGTCCACATGGCGCTCTTTGCTCTTGTCTGGATGCAGGACTATCGATTTTATCGTGTAGTTTCGCTAACGAATGGTTGGACGGACATTGATTAGAAGGCTGCAGTTTATCGCTCGATAGTTATTGACTCGTCCTGTTCCTTGCGGCTAGACTAGAAGGTAAGAAGAGGAAGAAGCCTCATCCGTGCTCCGTATCCATAAGCGTTGATACTTCGATCGACCATGTCTTAAACAAGTCATTTATACGCAGCTTGTCTTACGGATATTATGTATATCCGGAGTTATTATTCCATCTTCCTGTTAGGTAAAGTTGATCAAACGAAAGAATATAGAGTAAACGAAATTGTGTTTACGACTCGAGTAAAGTAAAGATCCTTAATTGAAACTTTAATGAAGCGTGTTTGATGCGTTTGCCGTTTTGCAATATACGGTCTGGCTAATACATCAGAACGCAAGCAGAGCGTGACGAGCGCAAATCTACACGCTATACTTGTCTAGTAATACGTCTGCTTCCTTGTCCAAGCCGCTAACCCAACGTGTATCGCTAACTCGCAAAGACGACGAGATTCAAGTGTTCCAGTCATATCGCAAGGTTACCGAGGGAGCAGCATCGTAATCTCAGAATGTACAATCGTTATAAATGTATGACGAAGCAGGAGGTAATGATACAGAGGAGAATATTCTCTACCCTAAAATCCTCTTAAAGCAGCCTTAACGAATGAACGACTGCGAACTGCAGGCGCTTTAATTGGTGCCGCGATGATGAATGGCACAGTAGACCGAGCTCCACGTGCGCCAGCTATCTCCAACCTTAAACGACGTATTATCCGGAAATTAGAATGAAACCAAGGTTTATCGGTCGCGAGCAAAATTTTCGAATCCTAAAATTCGCTAGGTTAGGCTAGCTTACAATCTGTCTGTGGTCTTCTATATGTGGCATGCTTCTTGCCGATTATTAACGATCATTCGAGCGTTTAAATTAGAACGGGACGCGGATCGTTAATTAATGACCGCGACGATAGGTTTGTAGGATGTTCATGAAGCGCCAATGCTTCTCTTCGGTAGATCAAAGAGAATCTAAAGTTTAATATAGCTTGTTCCTGTTTAGGATGGACTTAAAAGTGACAGAAATGAACAAATGAATATTCACGTACGAATTAAAATTCAGGCGCGACGTGAATAACCTGCGGAGCTTTTTCATCCTATTCCATGTGACGAAAGTGTTTTTCCATATCGAACAAAAAAGTTATTTAATAATGAATTCTGTTCTAGTCGTAAATGTTGCGCAGTGATATTAAAACGAGAAATATCTAGTGTCGAAAATATGCCTTCCGTTTTTGGAAACAAATATCGGAACTTTCACTGGCCAGAACCACAGTTGCTTACCAATGATCCTACTGTTGCATGATGCTATTGTTTCATCAACAATTGTTTCGTAATTGGTTGATGCGAACCGTGACAATACAGGTTGTTTCAGGTGTCTGCCGATTGTATTGACTTAATGAGAATATGACGAAAGTTCCCGATCTTGAGTTACGAATAAAGATACGTATTTCCCCATGGATTGTATCAATTTTAGCAAAATTCATCAAACCAGACACACATGAAATATAGAAAATATACCTACAGTCAATGCGATATTTTACGAACGTGCTGTGTATATTTCGAAGCTATATTAACAATAAAGAAATTCCCAAGATGGCACACTTATGAGAGGAAACACGTGTTACGTGGTGGCTACTCTAAATATTTAGAAACCGTCTTTGCATAGGGCGCTTCATGGATAACGTTTTGTTAGGTAGCCATGGGAAAACGTTTTCTTCTTCCATGTGTTGTTTTCTCTTCGTTTTTCATATTATTTTTCCTCAAGATTCTGTTATTTTCAATATTTTCGAGAGAAAATAACGATATCAAGCTATTATAGTTTTATTGGGCGCCCTTAAACTTGAATCTAGATCTTGAAAATGACATCAGAGCCATTGGAAACGGATATTAGAACTCACGGCCTTGTTAATGGGGGTACCCACACGTACAGCAAGTTCCTTTGTTTGAAGTAACAGTATTCGCAGCTTCGTATCTAGCAGACTGCAGAACGTACAAAATTCAGAAACTCCTGCCGTTTTCGCCGCATAGAAAGTTCTCCAATTTCGGAAATCTAGCTAATCGAAAGAGTAAAGTACATGTAACGAGTGAAATTTTCATTCGAAAATGAACAGGTTTCGCCGAAGACACACAGGTATGTCCGAAATGAATTCGCACGAAGGAGAAGGGAAATTGGGTCGCATCGGAGGACCGATTAAAAATAACAATAAATTTCGGCGTACAGCTGCATGCAGGATGCGGTGGCGGCGTTTCGAGATGTTGGCAAAGCGCTCAATAACACGCCACGCTATTGCGGTAACGCGTGTATGTCCAATTCGATGTACAGTTAGGTATGCGTTTGATAGCACGTTCGACTGCGCGATCGTAAAGAACAGTAAAAATCGTAATAAGTGCGCTGTGGACCGTGTACTTCTCCTTCTCGTATCGCAATCGTAATTCTCTCCCTCTCACTCCATCTCTCTCTCTCTTTAGCTGAACATCGGCTACCGTACGCTGTAAGTTGCATTAAATTCTCAACGAGAGAACGCAGCCTTCACTTCGGCCAAGGGAAAAAGGAAAATCGAAAGCCGGAAGATTCCTAACGATACCGGGACTTGTTTCTTCCCCGTCACTGGATACGTCCAACGATACGTGTCGTTATCTAATGCAACTTGCACAACACTGACAGAAACACCAGAGAAACAAGCGTGAGTTGGAAATGTTAAGCTTCCGTTGGTTGTGAGTTAATAAAACTTTTTGACTGATACACCTTCTTTCAAACCTTCGATATAGGCGAACAAAATAGAAATCGTGTTTGATATCGAGCGTGTTTAATGACTGGAACTTTCTCTATGTACGCTCACGCAGCCAATCGATGATCACGATTCGCGTAAATGTGTGTACATGTTAATTATTCGATAAAAGACCAGGCCTGCGTAAATCGAATTGCCCAGAGAATCGTGACGACAAAATTTCTCGCGCAACTGAATCATATCGATTATTTACAACACTGATAAGACAAGCGAAGAGAAATGAAATATACTGAAAACTACTCGTTTACTGTGGGATTTATCTCGATTGCCAGATTAAATCAGTTTTATCGCAATTAAAGATAAACGATAACCACCAATCGGAACGTTTGTTCCGCACGATTTCTTCCACGATACATATCCATAATTTTCCAAGATGATTGCGTTATTTGTGTTGCGTGAAAATGATTGCGTTTGGCATAAATTATGGACTTAATCAGATATACAAACTGCAGTAAATTTTCGTATTGATCATCTTTCGATCGGTATCATAAGATATAGGAAAGATCAAAAGGCGCGTGCTGAAATGTGTACGCACTGCTGGGACAATGGTGTCCTTCTAGACGTTGTCGATGGGCCGATACAATGGCAACGGGCACGAGCCTACGTGTACAACCCGTGTAGGTAGTCACTGACATTTTAAAATGTCAGCGGGCCCCCTCGTAATGCGCTGTTTATCATTTGGGTTACTTGTGAGTCGTCCATATAGACGATACATATACCAACATTATGGAGATTCGTTATGGAGGTGCGATTAAAATTCGTGAGCTCATTGTTTCTCTTATCACTGTCTGAAATAGTCATTCTGGCTGAGCGTTGCAAAAACTTAGAAGAAAGTTCCTTTGCTACCTTTATATTTCCATAAAATGGGATTGGGAGTCAGATTTGTTCCAAATTTTTTATTTATCCCTTTGAACGAATTTTGAATACTCCGCGTAACATACTGCCTAAACATACCTGCCAAGTTATTGAACAATGAAAATGTGAAAACCTTTAGAAGAATTTAACCTTATCGCGCAGCCAACGCGAGTCGTTAATCCTGAATAACTTGCTTTTCTTCTTTGTAAGAATCCTAGATTAATAATGTCTGATTTCTTACATCCAAAGTAGGGAGTGATTTTTACGTCGCACAGGAACCACCGAATCGAATGAAAGCGCCAGTCGAATGCGTTCGTGGGACAGAACGCACAATGGAAATTCCTTGTACGCGTTAATGAAAATTGCTGCACAGTTACAGAGAATGCGATTCGCGTAGTGTTGGTGTACATATATGTATATGTCATATCTCTCACGATATCAGCAATGAAATAGGGTTTACCGTGTAATTTCATCGCTTAACCAGTAACAAAAACTCCTTTCCAAACGGAAAGTGCGAAGAGACGGAGAAAGCGTGGACAAGAATTTCTTTATCTCGTCCACCTACTCGTCTCGTTCGAAGTTTTTATAGTAGTTGCGTCGCGTTGCGTAATCCCTTTCATTAACAATATATCGTTCACTGAACTCTGGGAGCGTTCGATGACTGCAACTGCAGCAACGTGTATCTATGCTATGTTTTTCAATTGGAGTAGAAGCGTATCTACCGTGCATGGAGCATTCCATAAATGACGTTGCGCTACAGCATTTAGAAGTTGACATAAATCAAGGGCTCGTAACAGGTACATATATAGTAACGCGAAAATTACTGGTGCTCGACTAACTCGAACGATTTCGATTGAAATAGTGGCCCACGGTCGTGGTCAATCCGCATAACTTTTACTCCGATGTTAATTGCGCGTGACGAATTAAATGAAACGAGATTTCAGCCGGAATAGAATAGCCTTCAAGGTGGTTCGCGGTCGCTTTTACTCACTGCTAATGAACGATCCATATTTTCTAATGTGTAACAAGATTCCGAGAAACATAAACACCTTTCCTATATTTTTCAAAGCGTCGGCGATAAGAAGTGATCAAAAAAGCAGAAATTGGTCTATCGTGATCACCTATCGTGATCACCGATCGTGAAAGACTCGGAACGATACCTCTCATACTCTCCGCCGATTCTTATTACCGAGATTATACATCTATTCGTTCGTTCTGATTGATGTAACGACTATAATCGTTGCTCGAATATCGGTGTTGGTGTTGCCGAGCGTCGTTTAAATCGCCCTACTACTCTCCATCGGTACGAGTTCTAAATTTACGACTTTCTCCAACTATGTAACGTGAACTCGAAGCATCGTTTAGATTTGTCTGTTCGCCAAAGACATTGGAATTTATATGCACGTGCTTCACACTCAATAAAATTAAGATAGCATTAACGTCCTCGTTAATCTACTGTAACGCTATTTAAAATTTCTTTCATTTTGGAACAATACGAGTTAATTATAGCAATAAGTATCTACTTTGCACGACTATAAAACGGAATGCTTCAAAACATGATGAAATGTCGATATATTCCATTGCAAAACGGTATAATTGCATATTACGTACATCCACGTCACGTGTGTCAATTCGTCTTCTTACAGTCGTTGACATAGATTCTTTGCTTCCTTCGTCATGTAACTTTTACAACTTGCCACGTTCGCCGATGTATTATGTATCTAAACGCGTCTCGCAAGACTTGTTACCGACACTTGTCAGGAGACGTCCGTTGAACTTCGCGAAGAGTAACATTCTCTAACGACCCTGATCCTGTATGCTTAAAAGTCTCCGTTGAGTCGCACCGTCTGGACTGACACAATTGATGCGGTGAATAGGGAACGCGTAAATCTTCGTTACGTAATTCCAGTTATTCGGTTACCCGTACAGCTTCGCGAAACCAGGATAGAAAGAGTCTTTTCTACCGTTCACGCGTCCAAGCGTTTGACCCCGTGAATTCTATGTACCTCGTGCATACTATCCGTTGAAACTCGGTTGATCTTTGCTCGACCGCGATCCAGGACCGTAGAGATCTGCGACGTCTCTGATTTACACGGAGTAATAAGATGCAATGACTCGTACGTCTTTTCTGTTCTTCGAACAATCGTGATCGCACGATACATATATTGCATGCATCATCGGGCACCCGATTATATGCATAAATATCTTTTTTTAAGACACGTTCAATTATTTGATTTATAATATCGACACGATGACAGCATTCTCTTCCGCCGATATTTGTCCTTTGATTATTTTTAAATTAATTTAAGTATCCATCGATTCGTACCATTGTCAAAAGTATCTATCGCTGACCGAACTACAACTGGAATTAAGTGTATATTCGATCGCAGTTACGCAAAGGACAACTACTTGGTGAAAATGACTTCTTTAATATGATCACCGCATCATAGATTCTTTATTGCTACTTTACCCATTCTTACAATTCTACCCCGAATTAGCGCAATATTTATAAGGTCCAAAACTGTGTCATAAAATAGTGGAATCTTACCGAGTGTTTGGCGATCCCGAAACGTCAGGATCCGCTAGTCGCGTCGGGACACGCCGATCAATAGAAGAGCAAAAGGCACATGTCCCGGTAGCTTCTCACGCGGTGCTGCTCTCGAGCTTGGTGGTCATGCCGCCTATGAATGTCGGATAATCGTTCCTCCAACGACTACCTCAGTATCGATAATCGACGATTAACCTCTCTCGTTTCTTCACCGATACATCAACGTCTTCCTCGGACTTAGACCAATCTTTCTTAATAACAACTTCTCTCTCAATTCCGGAAGTTAATGAACAGTATCGTCGAGGATGATCGTAAAGTCGATCGACATCGATGATGCACGTTGAGCTCGGCGATACGGGGCAGATCGTGATCGAGTGGAAAATTCACCGATTCACTAGTCAGAGCTAGAAGTTTCCATGAAAGCGCGCGATGGGTGCGCTGCTGGTCGCCGGCGACGACGAACGATCAAACCGACGACGAAGTGCAAGCAACGATTCGCATCGTGCGAAAAATCGCCAAGTTCGTCGTTGTGACGCGAACTAGCGTGTAATCGCGTGAATAGCACAGGGATAACGACGTCGAACGAAACGACAGGGATGCGAGGAACAGCGCGAAAGCCGAGAAAAGTCGGGACACTGGCCTGCCATCGGGTAGACCGACGACCCGGTGCGGCACTCTCAACGCGGCGACGCACTGCGCCGACGTCGCGACGACGACGACGTCGTCGCCTAGGCGACCACGCGACCTCTCGCTCTTCTCCTCTCTGATGGACGAAGAGGAAAAGGAGGAGGAGGAGGAGAAGGGTGTTTCGATCAATCGAACCGGTGCGACTACGTTGTTCGGCGAGATATCGATACGTCGAAAGGGAGGAAAAGACCAAGCTATGTTGCGTTCTCGGTCTTTTTCTTTTTGTCGTGGAAACACAAGCTTTCTCGCAGGTCCACCGCTACCTTTTTGCCGACGGATGGGCCGCTTTAACGTGCAAATGCTCGCCGCTTTTGTCGGCATACTTGTCGCATTTTTATTGGTCTAGTTTCACGGCTCGATACCTCTTGTCTATATCTAAAGCTTTTGGTAGCCTTGTACGTTTAGTTATTTAAATCGATTTAAATAAGAAACGCTGCACGTGTGAGAAAGTTTTTTACTATTTTCCACTTTCGAGAATTCAACAGCTTGTCACGTTTTGACTTGTTTCTTTCCTGAATTGTAATACGTATCTATAGGTATTCGATAATCGATCACCTGTCATCGATTCATAGCCACAAAACTGCGAGGTTATACGAACGAGATGGTGAAAAATTCTATCAAAGTCTACGCCAGATTGAAACCAGAACAAAATCGGAAAAGCATAGTGGTAGATATCGCGATAGCAAATTGAAATTGGTTTTATAAGATGCACGTTTTCTTCCAAAGAATTATCAGGTCTTGCATCGTCCCAAAGAAAATCTCGAGGAGGATTTCTTGGTTCTAGTTTCTCCAGTCCAAAGAATAAAAGATTATCCCGACAATCGTCCCGAGTCGTGGAATTTCTCGTGAGATATCACAAAAATAACGTTTTATCATTGCCAGTAATATGTCTAAAATACAAAGTCTAAGAATTGAAACATCTGAAACTTTCAGCTTTTTTCGAATATTTGAGGAATCCGCAACGCAAGAAGACGTATTCGAAAGTGTTGCACGATCCGTAGTGGAAAGGTAAAAGAATCGTATCGTTCATTAATGAATTAGGATGCAGTCCTCGAATATTCACTTAACTATGCAATTTCCTTTATTAAAGTGCTCTCGATGGTTACAACGGTACCATTTTCGCCTACGGCCAGGTATACCGAACGATAAATCGATAGAATCGATAAAATGTGACTCGAGTAAAACGTCTATTTTCTAAAATTAAGTCGCCTATCGTTGTTATAAAATTTCAAACTCGTACCACATCCTCGAACGTTCTATCCATGAAATCTCGATCGAGGCGAATCTCTGATACGATTTTAAGTCATGAATTTTGTAGACCGCCACTGGGAAAACGTACACGATAACCGGCAGTCTGGAAAACGAATGTCGTGGTATCATACCGAGAACTTTGCAATTCCTGTTCGACGCGATACAAAAGGTTGCGTATGTTGGCTATCAGATGTTACATAGATACGCGCAGAGAAACCCTATATCGCTCTTAAATTTTATGCAGCGACCGGAAAACGTGTATTCCATCGAGGTGGCATATCTGGAGATTTACAATGAAACCGGCTATGACCTGATAGATCGGAAGCACCAACGAGACTTCGCGGTTACGAGATTGGAAGATTTACCGTAAGTCCGGGTGACGTAAATGGTGGCCTGTCGAGTAATGCGCGAACACGGATACGAGGGTATTTCGTAAAAACCAGGGGGCCCCCCTAAAGGGAAACAACCTGCTCGACCCGACCGATCAAACATGATTCCGACAAACTTCCAATATGGAGCAATCGTGCGCAAGGTGCAACCGTGTTATCTTTATATCCTCCTTGTCTTGCGCCACGTTACGGAGGATTCCCTTTTTGTTTTACAATTAAAAATAAGGAAGAGTACTAAAATTTTTCATCTATTGGAAACTGTGGACGCGTTTCAGACGTATCAGTATTCGAGAAGACGAGGCTGGGAAATTACACTTGAAGAATTTGACTTTTTATTGCGTTAAAAACTTGGAGGATGCATTCGAATTACTCGTGCTAGGCGATCATAATCGGTAAAATAATCTCGTTATATCGTCGTATCGGAAAAAAGAATGTAATTCTTCATAGGGTTACCGCCGATACACCGATGAATCTTCAGTCATCGAGATCACACTGCATCTTTACCATCGTAGTTTCTACGAAGAAGTTCGGCGCTGAACAATACAAGCGAGCGAAAGTACATCTCGTCGACCTAGCAGGGTTCGTATGCTTTCCTCCGTCTTGTATCGACTGAAGGTACAAGGGTTAGAGATGTTACGACAATTGATCAGCTCCTAATCGAAGACAACCATTAGAAACATTCATTTCAGTAACAAATTTTTAATTGAGCATCCTAATTAAAAAAAAAAAAGATTACCAGTCTTTTATATCGCACAAGGTTGTAAATTTATTTTCATAAATTATGGGAAAGTGAGCTGGAAAAGAACATGATTGAACGCATATTTGCCGACTGGTGCGTAATTGTGTAATGATATCTTTAAATTCCTTTCACAAATTACATCTCTATTCCAACAATGTTGTGGAAGTGACATTTTTGCGATTACGCACCAACATCTCAAATGCATTAAACGTCGACCTACTTGTCAACGATAATTTTTCCTACGCGCACCATCGTGTCGTGCTTTCTCATTGCCATCTGCGCCCGTGCTAGCAAATTTTGTAACGGTAACCGATTTTTCAACGTGAGATCTCCGTAGGTCCGAACGTGTCTACAAATGCTCGATAACTGGCACCATTCTGACCGAGGCGAAGCACATTAACCTGAGCCTACATTACTTGGAACAAGTCATAGTGTGTCTGGGTCAGGAGAGCGCAGGTCACATTCCTTACAGGTGCTAAATTCACTCAGGGATTTATATCCGACAGTATAATTTCTCATCACTTAAATAATAAGCGGCTAGCGAATGAAACTTTACTGTACTCTTCTGACTCATCTTTTGTTTTAAATTAGAAAATGGTTGGAAAGTAGATTGTAATAATTCATAAAACATCTAGAACCCTCGTTTAAGCGTGAAACTTTCGTTGTTTCCATTTTCAGGAATTCCTTATTGACGTCGATTTTGAGAGACAGTTTAGGTGGAAACTGTCTGACTACTATGTTAGCGACCATAAGCCTTTGCACTTTTAATTTAGAGGTACGACACGACTTTTATTGCCTCATAATCATCAGCGCATTTATTTAACTGGATATACTCTTATCTCGTAATTGTCAGGAAACAGTATCAACGTGCAGATTCGCTCAACGAGTAGCTCTCATTAGGAATGACTTGAAACTAAATTTGGAGACAGACATTCAGAGTGAAAATGCGTTACTCAGAGCGGAGAATGAGAGACTCAAGCAAGAAATCAAAGCCTTGACGAGGCAAACTGTTCAGTATCTTTATCAAAGATTCAATTTAACTTGTAAATTAGGTTTCAATTTGTTTTGATATTTCAAATGTAGATGTGTGAAGAGCTTACAGCTGCAGATAAAAGAAATCTCGACCATAAGATCGGGAGCTTTTTGGAATCGAATAAACAAGTCATTTGGGATTATAATCCTAAGAAAGTAGAATATTGTTTCGAAAGTTTCAAGCGAGCTTTCGAATTGAGCAAGGATCCAAAGTGTTACCTGAAGAAAGTGGAATATTATAAGGATCTGGTTATTCAAAGGGACAAAGAAATTTGTATCCTATTATAATTTTATTAATGTTCCATTATTTATCAGAAAATTTCTTAATTTTTTAACAGCATTGTTGATCGATAAAATGAAAAGGGAAAGGAATCAACGATCGATACAATCAAATGATGATAGGTTTACGACTAATAATATCGAGAACGATAATCAAAAAATGATACAGAATTCCCTAAGTAATCGTACACCGTTGAAAAACAAAAAACGAAGACCTAAAATTAGTAATGAAACCAAACCTGATTGCAGTACTGATGTTTATGATAATGATCCAGAATTGAAAAACAAGTCAATATCCATTGATACATTTACGCCAGAGTTATTGCCTTGCAATATCGTTAATTTAACATTAAGTGATTTAACCGAGGATAAAGATCAAGCAATTGATCAGAGAACAGGTGATAAAACTGATGACACGAATCAACAGTCCTTACGCAAATCTGAAAGAGGGCAAAAAAACGTTAGGAAAAAACATAATCATACTAATCATATAGAATCAAAAGTGAAACAGCAGAATCCTGTTGAATTATCAAGTGCGAAAGCGAAAATTGTAACTCAGGAAGCTTCATTTGTGGAGGCAGATAATTCAGCTCCAATTTATCAAAAGTTCTTAAGCTTCAATGCTAATAATCCAGAAAGCCCTTTGACTCTACAGGAAAACAAAGCAGAAAGGGATGATTTCGAGCGAAAGTCTAATTCGGAGGCAAAAGACAAACAATTTGAGGATTCATTGCCTTTGACAGGGGATCCAGAAATCGACGAAGAAATCATAGCGTTCTACAAAGCGAAACGATCTGGAGGTATTTACTAGTCAGTTTTTCAAGATGCTGGTTACAATATAAGAAATCATAATAGAGTAGGCAAGAATGCAGTATTATTTATCGAATATGCTTATAATTGAAACATACAATTAATTATAATGTAATACAGTTTTATAAAGTATAATGAATATTAATTAATTCTAACTCTCGTACATACATAACTACAATAAATAATCTTACACGCACTAACAACGTTTTTAATATTAATTCTTTGGCAGAAAACTTCAACGTTTCGAGCACGTTAACGTTTCCATATCTAATTTTTCGCCGTACATTTTTGCTTCCAAAATTGTTAATTTGTTTTCATAGATTAAACTCAGGCAATATCGTTTCGCTAAATTAGGATACTTTCTAATCTTAAAGGTAAATAATTTATTAACGTTCAATCTTATACTATCCTTATATAGGAAGCCTTGAATACCTGAAAAAAATACTCCACTTGTATTTATTATATGTAAAATAGTTTAATAATTACCTTTATACTCATAAATTCGAATATTCTTCCTATTTTCAACGAAAACAAGCAGTGTTTCGATCAATCCATCGAAATTAAGTATCGTAAAGGATGTTGGTCGGTGTGCCTTTATTGTTTGAAGGATCTTTTTTCCTTTCACATCATTATTAAAAATCTACATAGAATATAGGAATCAAAAAATTGGAAGGCATGGTTTATTAAATATTTTTTCGAAGATTTAACTCACAAATATACGATCCTCGCTAATATCTTTGTCGTAATACAAAAACATTTCTTTCTCAAATGGTCCAACTTTGAATTTCAGACTTTCTGAATTTCTAACGTATTTCCCAAGATTTACATTGTTAGAACGAGTAACGTTATATTTACTAGCATTATTGCTAGCCAACAATATTTGATCTTTCTCGAAAATAATCTGAACATTGCCATCGTCTTCCAGAGACGTAATTTCAATATTACCATCGTCTACCAGAGACGTAATTTCGTTGTTCATACTTCTAGATGACTGCAGCTGTTCGTTTTTGTCAATTAACGTCAAAAATATGTTTTGATTTATTTTCTTACTGTGTATATCGTGGCCAAGGTTTAAAACGTGCTAAAATTTTTAACAAAGCATAGATAATGATATTTAATCACCTTTAGTTCCTAATATAACACGAAAACTTACCCTAAACTCGTCATCCTTTAGCTTCCATAAATTTGTAGGACTCCTTCCACAAGAACTTGGTCCTGAAGTGAGAAAATATAAAGCTTGATCGTGTTTATAAGTGGTCCATTGTTCGACCACTCCAAAATCAGATATGTTGACGATCAACTCGAACTTTGTTCCAGTAAAAGAGTACATGCGCATGTAACAGGTATTGTAGCTTAATATTATGTAGTCGATGTCATTCAGCTCGAAATGGTGGACGCTAACGATGTTGCTGTGGAACTTGATGACTTGCAGATAATCGAACGCATTGAACTTGTAAATTTGTTTCTCAGCGTAGCGTTGCAGCTCGCGCAAATCCTCGCACATACTATCCAGATTTGCCTAAAAAGAAAGCATAAGCGTTTGCACAAATTCCTAAATCATTAATACCTCAAAGGTTCGTTGAAAATGGTTTCCATACATCTTTTTCCGCCAATACGGCGCTCATCCCTAAATGTTCCTTTGCTAAAGTATTTGACAGCTCTGTGATATTCGTGCCATTTAACATATCATTTCCCGATGCCCCTTTCTCAAAGTAAACGTTACCAAATACGACCCATTTACCAGAGATAAACTGTGAGACTAAATTGTTGGTCGTGACCGCCACCGCTTCCCAACGAGCCAGATCTATGTCGTTCAGGTAGCCTAACACTCGAAGACTCTGATTGAGAAATATTGGTTTTTCGAATATAAAACTGCCTAGAAAAGTAAGCGTTTTACAGAAAATGGCTTATGTATCATAAAATCATTTGTCGATCATCTCTTCGAAACATTTGTCGTCTATGTTTTACCGTTTATAGAACCCTTTGAATTCAAAGGTATAAAACTTTTCGGATCGATGTCGTTAATAATGTGAGCATTGAAATTCTGTAGGAAGTGAACGTTCCCACGAAAATTAAAGTGTCCTGATATTTTCTGGTCCCCAGTCATCTGAAAACAAAAATGCTACTGATGAACTGGAGGAATTAATCATCGAATAATCTAAGTAGATCTACTTGTTCCTTACGGAATCATGTCTCTTTTAAATAAAAAGATGGAATTTCCAAAAACATCTAATACATTAATAACTGATTGATTTGAAATATACATACCATGAAAGTGTTGTATTGAACCTCCTGTAAGTTTACGTCATTGATTCTTCCCAAAATTTGCATTTTATCTGCAGTAACATTGTCACATTTCAAAAATTTTATACTTTGTTCAGTGTCCAGCGGTATTAATAAATTCATATCCAAACGGTTGAATTTCTCTACTTGAATATCAGATTGAAAATTGACATCAGTAAACGTGGTAGTACCTGCGATCGAAAAAATACATTTCTAAAACATTTCCAGATGTAATCCAAAATAATAGGAATTTTAGTCACCTTCGATATAATTAGGTCTGTTAAGATTTATAACATCATGATACAAGTCATTTACATCGATTCCCATAATAGATTTCGTTGTGAGGTTTGTCCAAACAGCAAGATCCTTTTCTATTTTTATACCATCTCTAAAAATAATTTTTGATTTAATAAAGAACGGCTTGTCTATGAAGACGACCTTTTCTTGGAATCTTTTCAGATCTATGTCATTCAATTTGTCCTGCACTACAAACGTATCATTAAAGATGACAGTATTTTCGAACACTTTCGTGCCAGAAACTGTAAGATTATCCTTGTCGTTAAATATTATCATGGTTAAGAAGTGATCGAAATTTTTTCCCTGGATTAATCCATTCGTGTGAAGATTTTTTATAGTCGCATTGTTAAGGAAGCGAACATCTCCGTGCAATTCGTAGCTATTGTTTCCTAAACGTTTGAATTTCTTTGTCAGATTATAGAATGGCACATTACCGATACTTCCGGTTGTATTGAATTCTTTAAGAATTGTCACAGAACCATTGACGATAACAGGACCTGTTAACACCTGTTCTTTAAAGGGGTCTAGAATATTTTCTATGGGATGGCCATTCAAAGCGGTTGCCTCAAGTTGATGGCAAATAATTGTGTCAAACATTTTATGAGCATCGATTACTATATTTGTCTCGGATTTTAAAACCGTATCAAGTACGCGTTCTGAAAAATTGAAGCCATTCATTAAGTCCAAAATCGTCAAATTCTTAATGACAACATCTGACTTAAAAATCACGGTGTCGATTTCATCTTCGGTATTCAGATTTGTCAAGACATTTCCATTAAGTAACTTTGTAATAATCATTCCTGTTACTTGAAGAGAATTTAGAGTTTTGCTTCCATTAAAAATGCTGTCTAAAGTCGCACCTAATCTATCGGCCAACAGACTGATCTCATCCAGCGACATTCCATTGATGAATGTCACGTTCAAGCGATCGGTTTCCAATTGGTCGATGGCTCCAATATTCAGAGACTCTAAATGTTTTGTGAAATTGGTGAAATCAAGACCATTAATAACCTTTGGTGTTATTTTATCCGCCAGTAATGTTTCTGTCATTAAATTTTCAAAGCTAACGTTTTGAAATATTTCGTTCACTTTCTGATTAAAGACGTCGAATGAAACGTTGTTGTTTAGTCCATCAAAAGACAACTGATCTACAATAATTGGAGACGTAAACATAATAATCCTGTCCAAGCAATTGTTGGAATTTGTATTCTCCTTGAAGAAGGCATTCAATTTCTTCATAGCCCCAAACGTCACATTTCCAAAAGTCACGTTCGATAGTATCTTTGTTAAATCTGAAACGATTCACTGTGATTAATACACGACTATTAATTACCGATAAAAGAAAGCGAATTCATACTTGGAAAATCTTGTACTGTGTCCAAAGTCGCGAACTCATCCAAAAAATGTCCATTAACCATACCGGATGTGATGGTAACGTTAGATTTTATTCCGACATTCTTTAAAAATGTCTTAATTCCGGTAATTTCAATTTCCTTGTCGGTTTTTAACAACAAATCCTCTAAATTTAGTACACGTTTATTCATGAACAATGTGTCGAATGTAACATTTCCCAAAACATTCAAGTTGAGAAACATCACATCCGATGACATCTTTGAAGTTTCATTCAACATTAATCTATCTTCCATACTAATTCCTGGTATTTCGCCATCTATCTATAGTCGTAAAAAATTCGTACAATACTAGAAATACGCCTAAAACTTGACCAAAAACATACCCGGAATTCTTCATCGATTTTTACGTTCTCGAAGGTAATCTCCTCTTTTAGAATGTTGTCCTTATACAAAATTACGTAGTCTTCGAAATTTACGTCATTTAGAGTGATTACATTTTCCAATCGTGATAGCAGTATCGAATCGAACGATTTGGTACCGGTTATAATCACGGAATTATAGCTATGCTCCAAAACATATTCTGTTGGATACAAAAGATTATTTAGGGTACCCAGTTCGAAAATATCTGAGATCAACGTCTGAAATCAATACAATTGTTACATCAAATTAATTATGCCACTTATATAAAATTGTATATCTAGTGTTAAATTTTACCCCTTCGATAATAGTATTTCCAGGAATATACATTGTTTCGTGTTTCCATACAATATTCTTCATCAATGTTGTCCAATCAATTCCATTAATCGCAGAGAAGGAGAGATTCCCGTTTACTTGAGCACGATTTATTTTATAAAAATCCACGGCACTATAGTCTACTATGGAATCACCAAATTGAATATTCTCGATAGGAATACCATTCATCGAATGAACTGTCAGATCTTCAGGCTCGATGGAATCGAAGATAATCGTTTCGTTGATGTCATTGATGGACAGCGCAGTTAAGTTTCCCACATACAAATTGCCAGTAACATTAATATTTCCAAATATCGTGACATCCAAATCGGAAAGCGGATCCGTTAAATTGTGTTCTACGGCGTTCATCAAATTCGAATCGATTTCATCGAGTTTTCGGCTTACATTTTTCAATTTCTCCGCGAAACTGCCTGCGTCGAATGTCAGATCTTCTTTGGTTAAAGTCGTACCGCCTATCGTGATCGAATTATAGGTCACGTTATCAGATATAATTGCATTCGTGGCGTTTACTGTACTAACATTCCAAACTCCGGTGATCACAGGATTCCTTAAGTAACTTTTCTCGAGACGTGCCTTTGTTTCATCGAGAATCCTTTCTTGATGATTCAACGAATTCTAAACAGGTATTTCGAAGATCTGTAATTTTTAAATATTCTAAAAATGCCTACGATACCTACGTTTAACAAAGATTGCAAGATCAGCAGTCTTTCGATACTGGATTGAATCGGATGTTTCGTATTTTTCAACTGCACGTTAAGTTTTACAATTTGATTACCCAAGATGAATCCATACTTCGGAAGTGGTGTAATCATGGATAGATCAAACTGATCGAGGATATTGTTAGGTAACGAGATTCTTTTGAAACTCAGGCCTTCCCAGGCAAGAGCGATTACTGTGGAGTTTTTCAGTTGAACCAGCAACAATGCTTCGTTTCTATACGTATCCACATTTACGTTTGTCACCCATGAGATTTCTGAAACATCTGTAATACACATCAATAGTTATTCAGAGAAACAATCATGGTAATTCAATTCTTTATGGAATTTAGTTTTACCAAAGTTGGATTCCGACTCTGTATTGAACTGGAATTCACCATCCATAAAGTGAAAAAGGCCAGCTTCCGATCCAGAAATCGCCAAAAATTGAAGATAACCGCTCTCAAAACAGACGAAGTTTTTTAAATTATACGACTCTATCGTCTGTAGGTTTTGAAAAATACGGCCCTCGGTAGTGGGTCTATATTCATAGAGAGAGATATCATTCATGCCTTGAACAGCGAGTGAAATGCTTTCATAAATAGGACATATCTGTATACCGAACGATCTTGGTACGAAGAGCCTATCATGAAACCTATATCGAACGAATAATTCGGATTAAACGTATGGATTCAACGATTATTGCAAATTTATATCGTGCAAATAATTACCAAAAGTCGAAAATATCGATTGAGAAGTCAATGATAAATCCATATACGTCTATGGACGTTTGCAATCCAGAATGTAATTCGTCGTCATTCAACAGCAATATTTTATATGGCTTTTCATGTTCAATGAACTTTATGTCTTTTATACGTTTCTGTGCTGGCCACGACCAAAAGAATTGAAAAACATTTCCATCTTTTAATCTGTACCACCGTAACATCTTTCCACTGTTCGATTCTACGCAGAAAACGACCGCAGCATCAAGCTCCGAGTGAAGGTTCATCACTCTAAACGCTAATATAGTATCTTCCAGATCAAAATTAATAGAATCATAGACAACAGCCGTATCTCGATTAAATTTGTAAACGTAGAAGATAGATTTCTGAACTCCAAATAGATAGTTGATACCATTTACGTCTAGAGATTGCCAATTTGTCGCTGTTTCTGGTAAGTTTGCGTATTTACGAACAGAGATATCTGTCATTATGAGCTCTGGAACGAAAGGGAACTGTCGTCGGTATTTATATTTTAATTTAATTTAAATTAAAACAAAATAATATCATGTACAGTACCTTCTCTGTTCCCAGCACCTGTATTGAATTCGTATTCCATCCAAATTAACGATTCATTTTCAGAATTTCGTGTAATTCGTGATAAATTGATATCCGCAAATTGATGTGGAGTTTTTAAGACATGGTTGACATCCCAGCAATTTGTAATATTCGCACAAACGAAAAGAAATAACCAAACAGTAGGGTTATGAATTGACGGGGACATTGTAACGTTGTGATTAGATCGAATGATCTCGGAAGGGATACTCGTAACAGTCGATCGTACGATACAAAATATTTTGATCGCGATTGAGCTGACACGCAGTGGTTCTCAGAATACAACAATTTGTATATTTTACTAGAGCAGTAGAACGAGTTAATGATTGGAAATAAATTATGATACTATTTCAGTGATTCGTTAGCATCCATGACCTCTCTTCTTGAATAATTTATCAACCCATAGGTTTTTCTTCATTTGTACATGCTAATTGTAAACTTTCACAAGTATGTAGGTCAAACAATGTTAGTTGCTCGTTTTCTTTAGAGAAAACGTTTTATTCAGTCAACATATTATAATACAAACAACGTGCATAAATAACTACGTGTTGTAAAACCGTGTAACGTAACAATTATCCTTGATGTTCTATGAATAGATAATCGATGTATCGTACACCAAAATGTTCCAAACCTACTACTAACCACTTATAATTTGTTAAATCCCTTCAACAATATATTACATTTTCCTACGTATGTACATATCGTTTAAACAAAATTAATCGTTACTTTGATTTTCAAACGCATCATCAAACTTGTAATTTTCAGAATGCGACAAACAGCATGTAATTCTAAACTACGAGTAACTCCTGGTACCGTTAATGTCTAAGGCACAGTAACTGATAAGAATCTCGTTCTGTCACCGACTTTTGGCGCAAACCTCACGTTGACCTTTTCCTTGTCCTCTTCACCGACTTCGAGAAACGAATTCCAATCCACCAAGAAATAGAGACCGCTCTTCCTCTTCGGAGGTAGGGCAGTGTCAGGTTCTTTGGTTGTACCACCGAAAGATTCCTCCAATGCCATCAGGTTCGAGCTGGCCGTGGTCGACACGGTGGTAGAAGAGGAAGAGGTCTCAGGTGATATCGCTGTGGCCGATTTTGATTGATCAGAAGCTGCTCTCGCTGAATCTGTCGTCATGGGAGTGCTTAAGGTGGTATCTGCCGATTCTGTTGACAAGTTCCATCATGAATTCGGGTTTAAATTTCGTTCGACGCTGTTCCGTTCGAAGTGTGAGTTGTAAGACTGAGAAATGTTGAAGTTGAGTGACGTACTCTGAGAATTGGTAGGAAACTGCATGCATTCAGATTTCAATGATAATTTGCAACAATAACATTGCAGATAAGAATGAATATTATACAATGAGATAGGATATGATGTATCGTTAAGAGTAAATGTTCCGTTAATACATGGTAACACGTGTACAATGTACACAGAATTTCTCTGTAGCATTAGTCACGAAAAAGGAACATCAGTACTCTATGTACAGAGTATTTCTCACAATTAGCAAGAAAGACGAACAAGCGAATGGAAAGTGATAGACCTCGGACCAATCTGTAGTTTTCATAGATCTTTTCCCAGCTATTCCTTTTGTGGGAAAGATCGGCCTTTCTTCTGCGCGAGAAGAAGATTTAACATAAACATAGGCTCGTCAATGTTGTTAGAACAGAAAAGGAAAGCAATTAAGAACGCAGTAAAAAATGTTTTGCTATATCTTTCGAGTAAGCGAAAGATGACAAACAAGATGCATGAATACGAGTCGAAAATTTTTGGTACAGAATTAGTAGGGATCAGATAGTCAACCAGACTCTCGTCTAATTATTTTGTTATACACGTTAAATAATAGATTTCGAAGTTTCGTTAATCCCTTGACGATTTTTTGAACCCAAAACTCCGCACCACCCAAAACGTATATCATAAATTTCTTAATACCAGTCGTAATGCTCGAAGGAGAGATAGTTTGTTCCGTGGTGGTAACAGTGCTTGCTTCTTTCTCTTCTTGGTCTTCTTGCTGCCTCTTCACTTCGTTTCTGACGTGTTCGTTGTAGGTCCTGATGATCTCTTCGAGTTTCAGAGGATCTGGTCCGTCTTTCAGAATCTTCGTGGTCTGCAGCAAATCGTTCGCCACTTTTTTAACATTCTGAATGTTAGCCTTACCCTCCTGCACCAATTTCACAGTATCCAAAAGCTCGTTGATCTTGTTTCTTTGTTCTTCGTTATCCACAGTCGCTTCGTGTGGTTTGAATACATGATACTTGGATGTCTCTGTCGATTCCATGTCTTCCATAGAATTTACCACAGTCTTGGCTAACTTTCGAGAATTAGAGATCAGGCCTATGTTCTCCAAAATCCCTCTCATATTATTCGGTACAGCTTCGATCACGGATGGAGCCTCCGTAGATGCTTTCATTGATTTCTGTCTTCGATTGTCATTGATGCCAAGTCCAAATTTAGCCAAGAACTCCTTCATCTCTTGATTCTTCACGCTGGAAGTAGGCAGAGGCTTGAAGTTTGTATACGAGCTCAGGTTAATTGTCGTCTTCTGTGTGGTGCTGGTCGTGGGTTGGGCCAAATTCGAAGTTTCAAGACCGAATTTTTTGAACAGCAATTGAACATCCGGAGTTAAATTTTCCACGCCTTTCTTGATCTCAGATCCTGAGCTTTCAAAAGTGTTTTGGTTGGCAATCGATACTGCATCATTTCCAGCAGAAATCATACTGTGAATACTATTCAGATCTGGAACTTGTACTTTGCTCTCAAGAATATCCTTGTTCTTCTTATAAACATCTTCGACATTGCTGCTATTAGCTGGTCGTAAGCCAATCGAAGCTAACAGATCCATCACCTCTGGTCTCATTGGCATGGAGGTTGTAGTAGTACTAGTAGTAGTTGTTGCTGTAGCGGCTTGACGGAATCCTGCAGAATTCAAAGAATACGTGGAACTATACTTCACTTTCGAAGACGTTTCGGTGGACATGGGTGTCACAAAAAGGGTAGTTGGTTTTTCAGAAGTCGACATCAAGTTTTCCACAGTACTGGTATCTTTCATTAAGACTTCTGATCTTGATGTCGAAGAGACAGTAAGATGATCTTCAGGCTGCACGTTAATAGTTGGAAGAAACGGTATTTTGTCGACTTTGGAAGGTGGAGTTGGTTTCATAATGGTACTCGGTGGTGCGTTGTAGCGCCATTGACTAGATGTCAATATATTCTGATTCACTTTGGATCTCTCCAAGTCGATAGTAATTTCCTTCGAAGCTGGTTTCGTGGTAGGTTCATTGGTAACGCTGGTGCTGTAAACAATTTCCAATCCAGTATCGTTGCTTCCACTATTTCTGTAAATTGGATATTGCCTCGTGGTCGTTTTCTCAGTGGCGAACGCGTTTTTCTGAAGATTCTCCAGGTTGAAAGTAAACCTGATAGGCGTGGAATCCAGTTTCAACGATTCCTTTAAAGGCACTTTCGTACGCACTTCTGAGTACGTGTCCCTGTGATTTTTATAATGATTCTTCATCGTAGTAGATTCTTTCGAAATGGTCTTATAGGAATTACGATCTACTATTAAATTCTCGGTAACTAATTTTTCGGAATTCTCTACGTTGCTATTCTCTTTTTTCGTTTTCCCTTCGTCAGACTCGCTTTTATCGTTTTCTGATATTGAAAAATCAGGAATTATCTTCGTCATTGGTGGTTTCGTGTAAAGGTCCCTTAAGTTTTCAGGTGATTCTTTAGCACTGTAAGGGAGGACGACCATTAACGCCCTTTGATACAAATCCCTCGCTTTTTCAAATTTTTCTTTATCTTTGAATTCGTGCAAGTCCTGCGACGTGATGTTTTCCAGAATATTCACTATTTCTTGTCTAGTTAGCCTGGGCAGACTGGAGTCATCGCGAACCTGTCTTTCGACTTCCTCGATCGTACGGTTGATTGAGCTCTCGATCTCGAATCTTGACGGAAGTTCATTGTCCTGGCAGTGACCTAGATCGAAGAGGAGCAGCAAACAGAAAACCGCGAACTGCGCAAACAATTATTGCATCGATTAAAGTATCATCGCTATATTATTTATTATACGAAGAATCGCAAGATGAACTACGATTAAAATTCCGAATGCCAATTGCATTCGAAGAATTAACGATTCGGCGTTAATAACGCACTTTGTGGTTCACAACTGCTTCTCGGAATAAATTTGACACGTAATCGCTGACTCGCAACGAATACAGAAATCTAGCTCATATTCGCCATCACTTGTATCGTTCGTATTATTTAACAATTCCCTTGTTGAAAATCAATTAATCAAAATTCTTTCTAAAACATTGTTAACGTTTTTTCGATCTTCTGTTACAGGCCCATATAAATGGTTCTTAATGAAATAATTATCGAGTTTACGTAAGATAGATATTGCTCGCGCTTTTTCCCTTCGAACATCTAGAAACGATTGCAATCAGTTGAACTCAGCACCGTGTCTCTTTCATATTCATAAAACAGCTCTCGCAAAATATCCTTGACTTATTTAGCCGATTGAGAAAGTCCAATAACCTGGTTATATTATGCAATGTAGTACAAAAATTGAACGATTCCTGAATCTGGGAAAAATTATATAGAATAGAAAGGAAAGGTACAATTGTATGATACCATAATCGTAATTTCCGGCAGCGCTTGTCATACCGCTGTGAGACATAACGATTATTGAAAAAAATTACTGCTATTATGGACGCTGTATTTTATAACATGCCACCGCTGTGCATTTGTTACTTATACTATCGCTAATTGTTATTAGAGGTGTCGAGCGGCCTGGAAACGTGATTTTGCTACATTCGTTCCTTTCGACTTCCAGAAAACTTTCTAGACAATTTTTTATGTGCTCGTTTCTTGAAATGACTATTATTTTCCGGCTGATTTAAACCGAGTTTAAACCTTCACAAAAATGGTTCGAATATTTAGACTTTCCTGCCATTTCGTCTTCGTGGATAAAATTTAATCGGAGGAGAAACCAGGAATAACTCGACGTTTTAAAAAACTGTACTTGCTGTATTTCCATTTCACAGCGTTATGAGTATTTCGTGTAATGGAAAAAGTATTATGTGGAGTGATTGTGTTAAGCAGTGAAATTAGACACGCTGGATGATTTACGATAATGATCTTCGAAGTCGAAAGTCACTTTCGTCTTCGATGACGTGACCCTTTTCACGCGTTAACACGAGCTTATTGATCTTGTGATTTTCACGTATGTCACTTTGAACAAACATTTATATAAAGAATATACCGTCGTTTTTCTTTACCACGTTGAATCGCTTAAAATTTATAAATACTAACAAAGATATTTTCTAAGTGTCATCTATCTTACTTGCAATTAAATTCGAGCAATAGTAAAGTGACTGTCGCGTATCGCTTTTCAACTTTCAGTATTATTCCATTAATAGATTAGTAACGACATGCGAAAGTACCGTGACATACAACCGATATTTTTTTATGTAATAAGAATGAGTAATATGTTAGAATTCTCCAATGACTAAATTTAAATTTAAATTTATTTATTATCATTAGCGATATGATCATTTACTTAGATCAAGCTCGTGTAACCATGAAAGCGGGCTATTCATCAACAGCTATCAGGAAATTGCTACGAAGATCTTACTGATCCTTGTTACGATCATTAATAAATAATGATAAATAAATATCCCATTCAAGTTGTTCAGACACTTGAAAATTGTACTATCAATGAATAATGGAAAATTCGATTTTTCACAGAAATTAGTTTCAAAAAATTTTTTGGAACAACACTAGAACAGTCGAGGAACTTACCATTACGGCAACCAATCGTCTTGGCACGCAGTTGACTACTGACTGAACGACTAAGGCCTACTTTCCAACTCTCTCTCTATCTCACCCGCTTATTTCGCTTCGACTGTCCTCCTGCACGCGGCTTTGGTTCATCTATAGATCTGAACGTTGCAGGTGAACACCCATCACTTGTTCTTTCCCTCCGCTTTTCGGCACCTTAAACAGTATCCGACGGTGATCGAACGATGCACACGCTTTCTTCTTGTCGCTGATATGAAATAGAAAGGCTGACTTGATCTTTCATTTTCAAGGAGAAAGAAAGTACCGAGCAAGACCGGTAGTCATTTACAATTCGGGATGAATGAATATTTTGAATCGGCCGTCGTACGCTAGTTCGTGTAAAATGGTGAATAATAAATTTGTGACTTTTAGTATCTTGGAAAAAGCCTTCTATGGATTTGTTCGGTGAGAGTTGTAAAATGTACTTTTAATCTACTTAAAATGATAAAAGAATTGATCGATTGAGTTTTTCAAGTAAACATATTGACGTTAATAATATACAATTATAAACTAAAATTTAATTCGTAGCTTCGATTCGAATTGTACTCGTATATGTAAGTACTTTGTCAGCTATCCAAATACAAAAGAATTACATCAAACATACTAATTGTAAGTCCATATATACTTTGAAAAAAGGTGCCGTGTCGATAATATTGTTACACGACGTTACCGATTTAGTATAAAAAAAGATTATAACGTTAGTGATTGGAATTAAGATTGAATTTAGCTATTGCATTATAACCACAAACGACACAGAATAGTTTATTACAATTTGATTACACAGAACTTAGTGAACGGTGATTCTACATACCACAAATGGTATATACGAAAAAATAGACGCACCATTTATCGGTAGGTTACCATGGGAGAGCTTCTTTTAGAAAATATGCATATACCATTTGCTATAAAGATAGTCGTCTGTATAGAAATATGAAATATACATATTTACTATTTAACGTAAATTTATATTATTTCTGACAAATCAAACAACTCGTGAATTTTCACATTTGTCAAATTAGTGACACTTCCTCATTACGACTTAATCCTGGTCTTTTTTTATATATCCTCCTTTCTTCGTTAATTAAATTATATTCGTACATTTCAAAATATTATTACATACTAATATTTATAATAATTTTGTATACGCACGATAACATTTTACAGTAATCTGTACATTCTAAAATATGTTATATGTATATGTATATATATTTATTTCAAATACACGTAATAATAGTTTCACATTCATTCAATGTATATAACTATCTTGTATCTTAAGGAAATTCAGAATGGATTCTTAACGCGCGGGATTCAATGTGATAATAGGTCTATTCTGTACCTGTATCATGAGTATCCACGTATAATCTCAGTGCCTTTCACTTTCACCAGAATACGATATGTATCCATTGGTACATAAATGCATATGATTTCAATTTTTCAGAATTATTTAATCCGAGGTCTGCACTCTTAATTTTTACATAATCTTTGGAAAGTAAAGAAAGAGGTAACAAAGAATATAAGGGAAAAGAAAAATATAAAATAATCGTATCAAGGTGTGGTCGATGATAAGAATGATAGATAACAAATATCAACAAAATACTGCTAAGCACAACATTGTTGATTTTTCTGTCCATTCGTTGTAACAAATACGATTCAATAGAGGTAAAAGTGGGGAACTCACTCTCACTGCTCGCCAGTTAATGCAGCTTCGTCACTCTTGTCGTTTTCAAAACTCTACGACCGTCGCGTCAGTTCGCCTCTCCCGTTGACGAGTTTTACAAGTAGAAGTCCCTTGAAGAAGAAAGGATCGAAAGTGTGAGCTGAAACCGCGTTGCAAACGGCCCCCTCATTTCCAAAATGGAGATTGAATTCAACAATTTGGACAATTCCTTCAGGAACCTGAGCTGCGATCACAATTACGTGCCCTCTGCGATAGAGAACATAGAAAGTAAGTTTTTTCTTACAAAGGTCGATCCTCTATCAATTATATAATTTTTTCGTCGTTCTAGACTGGAAATGTCAGTGACATTTTTCTATGTGTCGATGACTATATAATTCGGCTGACTGCTGTTTGACGTTAATTTTATATCATTAATGTCGACGATATCGACTTCCTGACATGTGAAAGTTTAAAGGAGAAACTAAAACTAAAATTTTAATTTGAAATTGCAACATTATTTTCCTGTATTTTAATATGATTTTATTGATGGAGAGAGATTACGGCAATTTAGCTGAAAAGCATGGCTACATTATGGCTGTTGGCATCGTTAAAGAGTAAACCACGAAATATTCTGAAACAGTACGCAAACGTTTTATTATAGCGTTTCGAACAATGTTTCGCGTCAAACACGAGCACGTTTATGTAACAATTTTCATGAAAATAATTTTCTCTTTGTTAAATCCTGGAAAATATCTGGATTTGTCTTAGCATACAACATTTTATCGATTACTTCCAATAATTATACATATTGCAACGCTTTATTCAGCCGAATTGACGTCGAGCCTTTCACGTGCTCTGATCTACGGAGCATGCGCGGAAGCGAAGCGTCGGTGAAAGTTTTGCACGAGGATTGTAATATATGTTAGGTTAAATATGTTAGTACACAGTAAACTTGGGAAACTTCCTCCTAAACGATTATTATGTATGACCTGAGTACTAACGAAGAATACTAACCAGGGTACAGATATCTTCATAGGAACAATTCATACGACATAAATTTCAATTTAGAAAAAGTTCATCCAAATGAAGATATCCAAATAATAACAAATTATACAACGGAAATTAATAATGAGCACACTTTCTGAAAATTACATATTTGACCAAGCCAGGGAGTGATATTAATTTTCGCTAATATGAAAATGAAATATATCGCTGAGATAAAATAAACGAATAAAATTATTTCTTTCTCAATTCACGCATTATGAATAAGAAAATGTCATTCGCACAAATTATAACTGTAAGTGCGTCACGTTGTCTGGAATTAAATATTTTTTGTTGAATCTTGTTCTCCAATCAAGCTGGGGGTCGCAAGGCAATCTCCTTTTGTAATTACGATACACTGTAGAGATGTAGCACTGCATCGTATGTAGAAATTTATAACACAGTACGATTCTATACTACACTTAAATATTGCGTAACGAGTATCCTTAAACCTACTATACTTTCTATCGTATGTTTCTTATAAAAAAGAAAAAAAAAACATTTTTCCTGTTTGAGAAATAACGTCCGAGAAATCATAAAAGAAAATCGTATTCCAATTTCCGAATGATAATATATTGTACATTTTACTGCGTGAAGTCTCTGTAACAGCCAGTTTCTTAATCTTTATGATGCAAGAAATTCTTAAAGAAACATAAAGCTACCATCTGATATCTAACCATTTGAGTGAGAGATATTGATTGACCACGTTTTATGAGTCCATGAACCTTTTTATCTTATGTTTTTCTAACACGTCTAGCAAATCGAGTTAAAATTGCACTATCAGATGCTGCGAAAATAGAACCTAGTATTTGTAATGTGTATCCCTATCCTATTCCAGGTCAATCATCCCTGTTTAGTATCTAAGTTTTATAAACCATTATCGCTTCCATTATGATATAGCTCATGTATTGTGCTAATCGATATCAACTGCAATGGACAAATATGTGTAATCGCTATTATTATCATAATGCAAATAATCAGTGGCGACAAAATCTTGAATTTCTTCTAGACGTAGAAAATTCTATTAATACTTTCGCAATTCTTTGTTTATCTAAGCAAAGTTTGCTGAATGTAATGGCTAGTCAGAAGCACTGTGTATTCATTTTTTATGTCATATTCTATACCAATTTTTTTTCCTTTTTTAGGTTTAAATGTCTTTGGTATAGGTTTATTGAGCTTTGGTACCATACTCTCCACTTTGACGCTGTACTTCGCTATGGATGCTTTCCACAATATTTTCTACCAAAAGGAAACAAGATCTTACAAAACGAACAGCATCATGATCCTCTCAGTGTATCCTGTAGCAAGTGTCTGTAGTCTTACAGCTCTTGGAATGCCAAGGTAAACGAGTTTATTTACCATTGCACTTTTGTCCATCGAAAAATATTTAAAAAAGAGATAGATTTTTATTTACAACGACATTCAAAGTTTTGGTATAGTAATGTACGTGTACTGAAAACCGTTAAGCCGAATGATTCTTCGCAACAGTGGGACGAAAATGTAGAATGACAATTTTTTATATCGATCTTTAAAAAAGTATCAAACTCGACCTTCTCGAAGACGAAATAAATTTCCTATTAAAAATAAACGAAGAAACTTGAAAAGTGATAACATAACGTAACATAAAATAGGCCAATTTTAGCTGAGATCCATAATAAGATAAATCGGAACGTCCAATTAAGATCAATTTAAGATAAATTAGAAAAGAAAAAAGTGAAGACGCGATCGAATTTCGCACAAGAGGCGATACAAAGGGGTAGTAGGTTTGAGACATTCTTTTAACGACCATAAAATAAAAAAGCAGTTCCGAGTCCCAGCTAATGATCTCGATTTTCCGAGATAATACCTGCTTCGATGGCCGTGTCACACCTGCGCTGTCGATGTCTAAAATTTGATGGGTCCTCTCGATAATGCAAACGAGGCTAGGACACCGACACGAAAATTCCATCATCAAGAATGTCCATTGATATTTTCAACGTGTTTCGAACGCATTTTTCATGTCGTTAGGGAAAATCTAAATTTTCAATTCGAGCGTGCTCCGGTGCAGAACAAACTGCACTCTGCATTCGTGCATACAAATAACATTTGAAACTATATATAAACTATTTTATATTCCGGCAATGCTAACAATATTTTAATTATTTCTAGGACTCAGTTGTTTTCGGAAGCTGTAACTCAAATCTTTTTAACGATAGCCCTGTATCGACTGTATCTGTTACTGGTCTACATAGGACGTAAAAAGGTCACAGAGACGCCACCATTAATATTACGAGTTGGTCCCTGTTGCTGCTGGCCCTGTCTGCCCTTTCCAAATCTTGAAATGACCGACGCTAATTTGTCCTGGCTCCGACTACTAGTCCTGCAACTTCCTATTATTCAGGTTATTTCTTCTTTTCCACCTTGACTTTTTACACCCATGCTCGGAACCGTTCTCGTCTCGTAAAAAGTATTTGCCTCAGCTCGTCAAATGTGTATTTCTTAGTATCCACGAAGGTTTGCGATTAGCATTCGTTTTTTTAAATATCAATTAGATCATTCCGAAGAAGTGTACCAGTGTATTAACAAGTTTGTGTCTATCGGTTCTAGGGACTGATTTATTGCATATCTCTCTTTATGTCGATCGAAGAGCCTACTCTGACAACGCAATATGGAATTTATCTCCAGCCATTTACAGTGATCAGCATATTTCTGGGAATATACGGACTGACTGTTACCATGAAGAGTCTGCAGGAAGTCGCTCCAGGTAAAAATTGTGCATACTTAATTGAGAGGACGGCTCTCCGAGCATAATCTTTCCCTGCTATCTCTCTCTAGTGAGTGAAATTATACAGAAGGACGATTATAAAACAATTTTTAGCCATTTCTTCGAATCATATCCTTAACTACGTGTCCCTTTGAAAAAAAGCACTCAACAATTTTTAAACTCGATTTTATAAGTTGAAGTTACATGTTATAAATTGTCGGCAGTTGTGAGAAAAAAACGTTAGCCTCAGTAGATAATAGAACCAGAACGATTCCCTTCTTTTAAGGTTAGCAATTATCGCGTGAAAGACCACACAAGTAACTTGCGAGGGAAAGCAATTTCCAAGTTCTTGGAAAGTCCCATTGTCCCCTGCTGTTGTAGTGTTGATAGATATACTCGTTTTTAACTTGCTGCTGATTTCACAGAGGCGAAACTACACCGCAAGACCACAGTATCCCAGATGGTTCTGCTATTTTCAAAGCTACAAGCGTTCATCGTGAAGAGCCTACCGCAAACAGGCCTATTTCCTTGCAATCCACCAATTACGCCACAAATTTACGCCAATGGTAATCCTTTTTTGTATTCTTCGCCTGAAAAACCGACAATAACAAATACGTGTACAGTTTTTTAATTGTTTCCTAAATCGTTTAAAAAAATCACCGCGAAACTAGAAACACGAGGTACTTGCGTACAAGTTGAACACTACGTGTAACATTCGAATTCTAAGAAAGAAATCTTTTGAATATGAATTCAAATTTCGTCGACGCCGAGCAACAGTGCAACTGGTCTGAGAACACATGGAGCACGATGAAAGAACACGAGGCTTCCATAACATTTCCATACGTGAGACCAGATAAAGAAACAAGAACTGTTACTTTCTTCTGTCCGATTTCAGTTACCTACAATGCCTTGATGCTAATCGAGATGCTGTTGCTCTGCTACGCGGCAAGGTACGTTTATTACGTCGATCTGGAAAGGGAGGAAGAAACGACTGCGGTTGAGGCGACAGATCGGTCCAAAGACAAGAGCATGGAACAAGCGAACTCGACGAATAACAACGAGGCCAACAGGCAGCCATCAGCGTTGACTGCGTGAGATTTCCTCCTCGATATCAGCGACTTTACGAATTTCGTCTGTGTCATCTTTACTTACAAACTGATATTTCGTTGTTTGTATTTGCTCAGTCATTTGTTTATTAATTTCGATTGCGTACTCATACCATGGATATATTTGATAATTAGATTCTATTTGAAACAAATCGTGATAAAATATTAGTATATATTGTTCCGAATCTGAAAGTATAATTAGGATTTATGTAACGCGTGAATGAGATTAGATTTACAATGATGATAGTACCTGCGTGAATAAGTGACTTGTTACAAAAGATATTGATTAGTAAATAGCGTAAGATTCTTTTTTATCTATACACATCAATTATCCTAGAACAGTTATCAAACTACGTACTCCATTTATTGGTAATTGATATAGCGAGTAATAGGAGCATAGGCATTCGACTATTTAGATTTGTTTATGGGCGCTTAAATTCGATTGCGCAAAATGTACGACGCGTAATAACCGCGTTCTCGAAACAAGTTCACGGAGAAATAGTATAATTCTCAGAGAGAAAGTTGGTCCGGGCTTGGTTAATCCATCTTACACAACGGCACTTTTGCAAGTTGTATCGTAAATACTTGACGTTTAGAGAGTCATCTACGTTAGAAATCTTAGAAACCGTATCAGTCACTAAAGAAATGATACGTTGTAAAAGGGCGGGGAAAAATTCATGATCAAGTTACCAGAAGCAGAGTCCCGAATCTTGTCCAAAATTGAAGGAACGTCTTGAGCCGTGCCGCGATTTCTTCGTCGCAACGCCTTCTTAACGAGGCCTACCGCAGTCTCTACACACACGTATCGATGTCTCCACCGCGGAAGAAATAGGAGCTGTCGGCCAAAATATGAGATCAACCATACGTCGCCGTGTGCGTGAATTCAACAACCGTCGCTATGCATTATCACGTCCTACCGACGGCTGACAGATCTCAGGGGATGCTCGACCAAATGACTTGCAGCCTGCACACACTTACGAAACGAGGTTGAAGGGTACTCGAGCGCTTTCCGGAGAGAGAAGAAGCACTTCGATGTTCTAACGCGATATTCTCCAAGAAAGAAATCGTTTAAGAAAATGTGTGTCGCTCCATTGAAACGAGACGCTAAGAGAACTTTCTGTGATACATAATTATCGTCATGTGGGTAGTCAGCTTAAAATAAGTGGTCGGGTCCTGTATTTTTTAGTTTTAGAGCTATGTATTCAAAGAATTCGAATACAGGTTTCTTATTAGCTCGATGAAAGACAAGCAATCGTTGCACCCCTGCTGACAAACTCTTTTTCTATGAGAGACAAAACGTGACCGTTCTAGACCTAGACGTTATATCAAAGAATCAATTTTCAGAGTAAGTAGATGCTCTTTCCTATAGCTGAACAAAGGCAAACCTTTTTCAAAGTTTCATTTTCACTTCAATACGTTCCTCTTGATCCTGTTTATAAATAATTTATTGTTCGTAGAGTGGGCTACGTAGGATATTGACACACGTGCAGCTGCATGAAATTCCTTCTAAAGAAGCAAAGGACTACGGTAGCTGGAGAGATAGAACCATGTTAAGTAAAAAAATCAACATTAAGAACTCAGGGTCACGCATGATGGGACTTCCTATTCAGAACGTGCATGCTGCCAATGCTTCTCTATTATATATTCTAGAAAAGTATGTTCTATCGTAGCTCTCGAATTGGAAAACGTACCGCTAATTGAATGCATTTGATTCTATTCTGTGTTAGTTCGTTTACTTTTTAACTTATTCTGTTTATATTTTAGATTTGTGTAATTTACATAACATTTCGTAATTTTTCCAAAATATGGAATAATTTCGAAACATTATTGAAATAAAGAGACAATGTACGAAATACAATGTCGTAATAACTGCACAAAATGCACAAGTTTACTTTTTCATAGATGGGAAAATATGACTCTTTGCATTTCTATCCAATTGCTCAAGGCGACTGAGTGGTTTTGAATTCCTCATGGTTGAACTTTGCTCTCCTCTCACGAGCAGGAAATAGACTCGTGAAACCTCTTGTACGAAGATTTATCTATCAAGAAATTAAATATTGAAATAAGGTATCGTAATACGCATGTTTGGACAATTCTTAGATCTTGGAGAAGAAAGTGCGTTTAACATACACAGTTCCAGACAATTTTCTTCAAATTATCGGAACAAAAGAAAAGGGAGACTACGTCTATCGGATTTATGGATTTAAGACGGAGAGAAACTAGCAGGACAAGAGTGGCGAAAGAAAGTTCGAAATCCGAAGACATCCTCGAGTCCCAAAGATCTCTCGAAAGAGACGATGTCGAGAAGAATTATCACCGGCGTGCATCAGGAAGTATCCCATTACATTCGAAGCGGCACGGCGATTTTTCTCGTTCTACGTTTTCACCACGGACGATCGATTGTCACCAGGGTGGCGCGCCGGCTTTTCGTACTACCAACAGAAATGTAAAAAGGCCGAATATTAATATTCCGATAACGTGTCTGGACATATCAGCCGCCTTTGTTTCGTTCCTACTCTCTTCCTTCGCTTCTCCGGCAGAAGATGAACATCCTCGAGATAAGGAATTCCACGAAGACTTCCCTTACACTTTATTATTCCTCGTCGCGCTCATAGGTTTTGCCGCGACTGCTTTTACCTGGCTTTGCAACTATTATTATAGGACGTGGCAAGTTTCACGATGCACCACGTACAAAGTGAAACAAGCCGCGTTCCGGTCGGTGAATCGTTACAGAGCAAGACCCTCTTGGCATTCGTGATTTCGAAAGAACCGTTCCTTCCTAGATAGGCTGATGAAAGAAGGAAATTCTTGGAAAGATATCTAGGCAAAGCTTCAACCTTCTTACATAATTTTCACTAAGGTTCAAACGTGTATCTGGTTTAATCAAGATCATAAACGATACACAAGATCTTTCTGCTGAAATACATTTCAGAGATTACGAACGTTCAATTGGGGTTAACCTTATTTAAAACGACTAGTCTCGAGCTGGTGGTTCTGTCGCTCCATTGATTTTTTTTTTTTTTTTTTATTTTGGTCGTTTGAAGCTTAGCGTAAACTTCAAATCAGTCTTTAAAATCTACGTTCGTTCACGGGATTAGGAACGAGAACGAAATCAACTAATGGCAGGACGAAATCATTAAAATTAGTTAGAACGGAAATTTAATCGCGATTATCAACCACAAATCGCTTTCTTGCCAGACGGCCAAGACCATAGAGCAAGCGAACATCTTAAACGAGTTCGTGAGCATGAAGGGACGTGACACACCGCTCCGAAAGTATATTGCGTGCCCCCTCATTTTTTGACCGATTTGAGGGTCTACTGCCTACCTGCAACCTGGCCCATCGAGCCTACAAAATGTTTTCTATCCCTTTCTACCCCCTTCCCCTTCTGTCCTTTCCCTTCGCCACATTTATCTGCCTGGTCTCTCCTTTTTTCCTTTTCCTTTCATCGCAGACCTTTTTCCTCGGAACCATAATCATGATCGAGCCTCGAACGTGTAATAGATTTAACCGTTTCTTTCGGGTCTCGTGGTTGTAAGTTCGGTCTAAGGGTTGAAAGAAATCTCTTTGACTTGCATGCATCTTCGATCGTGTGAATTATTAGCTTTGTTTTTTTAAAGTAAATGTTACTCTCCAGGATTTTCTTCTAAGGTGGTTCATTCGTATGATCGACCATCTGTTATTTCATTACTTAATTACGATGTTTCATATCGATTTATGTAATTAAGAAACCGAAAATGTTTTTAGTCGTGGTGATGTTAATTAAAGATTCTTAAACATCCCGATAAAAACTTTTGATGATCCCTAAAGAATAATAATGAGATAGTAGAATTATATGTTTTGTAGCGTAAGAAAAACGGTCGAATTACATTTAAGTAGGGGACATCAAGGAGAGATTGGGAATCGTAGCGCCGTGATTCCGAAATTGTTGATTGGTAATCTTCGGTGAAACTAATTAAGGCGGCCGACCAGGATCCACCGTCCAAATTGTTTTCTATGCCGGCTTCCCCTCTGTCTCGACTAGATAGCCTTGGGGATCTTTTTTAGCCGTAGAACGACTAATGAAAAAAAACGACGCGACAAGATATTTTGCGACCTAATGAGCTGGCATAGCGACTCTTAACGTAATTATCTTTATGATTTATAATAAACGTGCACTCGTTAGTCGGATATTTCTCTCTGCGGCGCAATTTATGGATTCTTAAGAATTTTACTAGCCGCTCGTGACCACGTGAAACTGAAGCGTGTTCTGGAAATAACGGTGATTTAATTGCCGAGTTTAGCGAATAATGTAGCTTCTAATGCACAGACTTCTTTTGAAGAAACCAAAATAAACTTCCACGGAGATCGAAATCTATTGTTCGTCCGTAAGTCGAATTTGTTGAGAAGTTTCTCCGATTCTCGGTAGGGAATTCCGACAAATTCGGCAGGTCTAATTTTATACACGCTGGTATAACAATGCGGCATTGTTTGCCAAGGGTGTAAAAGCCATTCGGAAGAAACTTGAAAATCATCACACAGAAGAAGACTGTTTATTTTCTTTTCTCTATCTTGCCGACTTAGCGCCCGGCAGACCCTAAGATTCTCACAAATGCTTGCAATAAGAAGGTGTTCCTTCAGAAGGCGAACCACAACTTCTACTCAGAAAATCGCCGAAAATGTTACGTCTCCTTCAACTGTGATCACTTTAATGGCCCATAATCGCTACTTTCAGAGTATCAAAAAATTGTCGCATGCCGCCTCTTCGACCAAGAGCTCAGCTCAGTCATCGTTCAGAACAGCCACTCGAACGAAGGAGCCAGGATAAATTTTTTAGCCTCTTCATCCTGAAAGAATCAATTGTAGGAAATTCAGCGTGGTGCGCAACAAGAATTTCCAGATCCTCGAGGACGCGTGGCCATCTGTGGCGTGCGCGCGCGAGAAATCGGAAAACGCTTTTCGAGATCGTCGACATATGGCACGCGGGCCAAACTTATCTTACGGAAAAAACATGCGGAGGTGCAGCCTCCGTCGCCTGCCGAAAATGTTGCGGAGGTGGAGACGAACGAGGCGGTTGCCTCTCAGTTCCGATCCAGCGATGGATTCGACCGGCTTTCAAACGAAAATTAAGGTTCTTCTTGGGGTTTGAGAATACCTGGACCGATTTGATGCGGATACGGTTTAGAAAAATTATAACAGATGGTAACCTCGTTTACTTCGAGTACAACGGTGCTCGACTATTCGTAAGTTAGAATTGCTAATCCGTAATTTATGGTGAAACGTAATAATTAAGTTGCGTCTGCTTGTGTGAACTTATATTTTTGAATGAATACATCGATAGGAATGAAATTTATACAGAAATTTATTTTGTCTATCAAACGTCATACCGAGCAGTGCATTTTGGATATTTTATGTGTCCGAGTATTATGTATATTTTGTGCATTCTCCACGTCGTTAAATTTCCTATAATTATACAAACATCCGCAATCTAGTAAAAATTATTTGATAGAAACCACTCATTTTTTAATGTGTTTTCTCACGAACAAAATTTGAACGTTAGGATTTTCAAGCCCTTCTGACGAATAAGGGTCGTTTTAGCAGGCCACTCTGGAAAACTATTCATCATTCATTTCAATAGATTTTGAACATCGTTGTTTTCTTCTTCAACTAATCAATCATACGAGGGTGGAGTTTCGAAATGCGGCTGCAGCTAAAATTTCACAATTAGTAGAGTAACATTGGCAAACTAAAAGTGCAAGTACGTGACCGACCGGTTTATCTACTTCATATCCGCCGAATCTCGTTGACATCTGAGATAATCGTATCAAATCGTGTCAAGTGATAATTACAAGCCTGATCGCTCTGATCGAACGATTTAATTCAGAGCGTATCGATAAAAGACATCGGCTAATAAAGTGACAAACCGACGTCTAGTGGAAAAAATTCTTCTTTATGTGCTCTAAATTTTCATGCCTATCAGGAAAATGATGAAAATCAAGAGTCAAAAGCAGGATGCCAGACATCCTGTGGACTTGGACGTGTTCGAAGAAGTAGAAAAATGGTAAAGACCAGATCACCGACAATCTATCATCCGAAAGTGAGCAGAAGCATCGGTGTAGGTCAAAGTGACCGTGAATTTTCGCTATTCAGTGTTCGTCTTGGGTCGGGCCATTCTACCACGCGACCATATGGTCGCCGACGACGACGTGGCCCATTATTTTCTACAGGATCCTGGGCACAAGAATGGAAGGCAGGGGGCAGGGGCAGTTGGCCCTTCACGAAATTGCCCGAAAATTGGCCGCCACTTCTCTCTGTTCCCTTCGTTTTTTCCCGGATAATTTCATAATTTTAATTTGAATTTCAATGCAATACTCGCGCCCTGCCAATCACTGCGCAACAGCTTCTCCGTGTCTGGACGTCCAGCCACAAATTAATCCTTTACGCTCGAATCTCTGCTTAAAACATTATTGCACGGATTGCCATTAACGAAGTTGGTATTAAGGTAAACGCTATACCGATTTTATTATTAAACCTTGTATAATGTAGAAGTTTCACGATCAATCAAGCCACGGTATATCTCAAAACGAATGTTGTACAACATAATGGTCCGATAGAAAGTTAGCTCAACTTGCTTCTTTAATTCTTAATTTTATCTCGGAATTTCTCATTCGTTTCGTTACTTGTTGTTTCTTGCGAAGGATAAAAGGATATCAAGGAAAGGGTAAAATAAGAAGACAAAGGATTAAAACATTCGATAGGAGGTCGACGCTTACAGCTGTCTTCCAGCCGTTGGTCTATTTAAGTCTTTTTTTAGGCTGTTTCGCCTCTTAGCTTTCTTTCTTCGTCTATATAAAATATGCTAAACGCCCGCGGACCCGTGGCGCCCGCACAGAGCTCTCTTCCAACGCTGTTATTTACGAATTATGAATGTTGTAAGACAGAGCATGAGGATCGTGACCGGGCCAATTTTCGCCGCTTTAAGCACCGTATCCTTGATGCGACTTATATCGCTACGACCCTTGTCGGCTCGAACGTGCCCTAGGAATTCTTAGGATAGATCGTCATTCGTCGTTGGAAATGAGTTTGTTCCTTGTCCTCTTGCCGTTGAAAGATCGCGGTTCTAATTAATTTTTTGCCGATCTGGATCGATATATTCTGCGTCAGGGCAGAGTTCAGGTCGTATAGACAAAACAAATTGACCAAAGCAAAATATCAATATCCTTTTCACAAACGAAAGAAAAAAGATTGTTAAAGTTGAATCTTCGACAAATTTCCTGGACGGCTATCGCGGTCGAAGCAAGTTGCTTGATTACAGAAAAAAGTATCGTTCGAGCATCGCTTAATACGGAAAAAAGCCGTCGTGCGGGCAATCAAGGGCCGTGGATGCGAACGGCGTCGTTTTTGCAGCATTCGCATGCTTTTTACGAGCCACCATAGCGAAACTCTCTTTTCGACTGCAATTACCAGGCCCGGGACGAATACATGCCTGCGGTTGTTCCGCCGCGACGCGAACGAAAACGACAGGGCCACGGACCCATTGAACGAGCCGAACACGCGTGGAACCACGTGCATGCGAGATTATCGGACAATATTCTCCGTAGACCATTGTGCGCGGCAAAAAGTGACCGCGGTATAACGTAGGATGCATCGGCTACGCAACAAAAAAGAATTAATGTCGGCGGAAGGAGAACGCAGATTATAAGAAATCAACTGGAATTTCGTACCTTTTATGCCGTGAAATCACTGCTGTCTCCGAATTTTTCGTTTCACCAGGATAAATTCAGTGATGCTTTGCGAAAATGATACAGAATTCGAAAACTACGTGTATACCTCTTGCTTATCTCGGAGAAAGTTACAGAAGGCATGGTTTTATTACAAGAGATCATAGAAGTAGAAACCACAGGGGGCTTCGAAAATTTCTCGCTGCAAAAGTTCTGAAAATCCTGAGTCCACCAGACAACAAAGACCTCCTTGGGATAAGGGTGCAAAAAGTAGCGGTCGAACCGCAGTTTTCACTTCGACCGAAAGTCAGCCGCAGTAAATTAGGTAATCGCTACCGTCACGTTGACGAGGCAAACCGAACAAGCAGTTATTGTCGTAGCGTATTCGAAACAAAGACTAAACTTCAGGATACTATGGAATGAAAAACCATTGATTTACAATGAATTGAGGAAGTCGTAGAATCGGTGGCGCTTTTTTTAGGTCCTAACCTAAATCAACACGAAAATTCCAATTTGAAGTTACTGCGGTCGTAAAACCGAGTGACAACGTCGGGTTTCACGTGATTTACGAAGAGCGCGAAGGGGAAAAAATTTTCGCCCGTGCCATGCCGAGAACGTTTCGAGCCTTTAATTGCTCGGATAACGTGCTGCCGCCCAGGTTTTCAGCGGCTGCTTCACGAGAACGACGGCAAGGGTGACGTCGTTAATTTGACGAAACAGAAAGAAAAATTGATATTCGAGATATTTTTGATACGATAAATTTCGAAGCAACGCGACATTGATGAGACTTTTTTAATTGCTTTCTATTTTCATCGCAATATTAAAATTACACGGCAAATGTGCGATATTAAGAGCGTATCATTTTCAAAATTTGATCCCAAGTGCAATCATGTACGACATAGTCGAATGCGGTAAAAGTAAAGAAAGTAAAAAGGAATACTATGGCGGTCGAAGGTTATAAATTTCGGTTTCAAAAATTTGTCAAGCTAACATATTGGTGGATACCTAGTCTCTAGAGAAATAAGGTATCGGACTAAATGTTCAATAGCGATTCTGAGATCCTCTGGTTACCACCTGTCCTCCTAGGGGACTCGTTTGAAGAAATCTCTTCGTCCTTCTCTTTTCATTCTGCTTGGCAGCCGGTGTGGTGTGGAAAGCCAGCGCTAATGTCACCCCGATGACAATAAAAATTTGTCGCCAGCGTAGTTGACGCGAAAACTAGCTTTGAAAGCGCTTTTCTTGGGACCATGGCGGCGCTCATAGAAGCAGGACAAAGTATCGGCCTAAATTTTCCGCCTTGCCACGTCTGTTAGCTTACAGAACGCGATTTTTTCGGATCGTGAAGAAAGATGAACGCACGCAAGGTGTTTTTTCGGGATAATACTTTAGAATTTCGCGCTACGATTAAAATTAGGCGACGCTTGTCGTCGTCAACTCGATCGGAAAATTGAAAATGTCGATCGCTGTTTCGTTGATCAACGTCTCTTAGATAGTATTGTTAGGAGGCTTTCGAAGAGAAAGAGCAAACGCGAACACTCTGAAATAATATTTGAGAAAAATATTTCCTCTGGCATATGCGAGGATTAAGAGCAATGTAAGCCGAGCGAAGCGAGGCGCAATATTTTTCCAGGACAGATAAGCCGCGGGTTTAACTTCACGCGCCCCGGCGTTTTACAATCCGATAGGCAAACTTCTTTTGTTATAGACCACGTTCTCTCGTTCCCTTCGAACGCGTTCGCACTTCAGTATAGCATTGTGAAGCTCGAGCAATGCTCGGTAATATGACTATAATTTTCTATTGTATCGCATTAAAATTTATGATACACGAACCTCGACAAGAAGGAACAGCCATTCACTTCAGAACCACGTATTCCTATATCGTTTATCGTAAAAAGAAAATCAGCTTTTTATGAAATTCGACGACAGAAGCATGGATAGGATCTAAATCTTGACCATCACGAATATGCGTTGTCGCGACTGCGGCTTTGATTCGAATTCTCTCTAAAAGAGAACGAAACATCATCGTTCGTATTCGAAAGGACCACGTAATCTGACGGAAAATCGAGATTCACGTAATCCTTCGTGTGGAGGATTAAGAACGACAAACAATGCTCGCGAGTGTAGAAAAAGAAATCGTGCGGAAGATGTTACACGACGATAGTTGGTTGGTTGGAAAAGGTCGGTTTGTGGTCTGAGATTAGGGAAAGGAATGTTGGTCGAGACGGTTACGGATTACGGATCCTAGGAAAACATCTCGCACCTATGGTGTCGGAGAAAAATCTCCGCTGGGATTTCAAAAGTTTAGAGAATGAAAAGGCTTTAGACTTCAAACACGGATTTCTACTTTAAACAGAGGTGACCAATGATCTATTAATGCGAAAATCTTTGAAAATGTTTTCGTTTCTGTGTTGTTAGTGTAATGCGATGCAAAATTGTTTACTCGAAGCTTTGTATGAATGTTTCGAATGTAGTGAATGTTTCGGAAAGATTGAAACATCACATTTTTATTTAAAAAACTCCGCTATAAATTTCTGACGTTTTCGTTATACAACGACACCCTCCTTTTAACGAGACGATTAATGTCATAAATTGAAATACATTCCGAACTTTTTCATTAGCAGGAATGCACAAAGTATGATGACAATTCAGGAGCAAGATTCCCTCGAGATTCTCCCCCGATTCATGGTCGTGTGAAAGGTTTAAATGGGTTTCGGGAATCACGTGCGGCGTGTGCCTGATATATTTACCATTGAAGATTGATCACTGTGCGTCTGCCTATAATCGACGATAAATATTTGATTCGAACGATACGGATAAGATACGAATATTCAATTGATCGTGTAATCTTGTCGTATGAAATTTTTTGTCAAGCATTAAATCCTTCTGTCCTTCGTAGCAAGGCTTACTCGCAATGTATACATACTGAAATTATAATTGGTTCAAAAAGGAAAAAAAGAAAGAAACGTGAGCATCTCGATAGAAGCAGTATCACGTCCGATGAGAGCCAGTGGCTCTTAAAATCAGTGCAATAATGAAAACATTGGAGCACGGCGCGGTGGTCGTCGCGACGAAATCACGTCGGTCCAGGTGTGAGAAAAATTCCTAGCACAATGAAATGTCATTCTCCATTGAAGGAACTATTCGTCGACCGAATACCACCCCTAAACGGTGCCTAGATGAATGGCTCTTCTATTCGTGGGCCTTTTTCTATTGGCAACTGGCACAAACGAACGAGCGCCGATCAGCATGTTTCACAGACGAACTCGCGCGCGAGGGATGCAACTTGGGCCTGTTTAACGTCATCGTATATTTCACCCTACAATCGGACTGCCAGACAAATACCCTTATTTGTACACATCCTGTGCATTGTGACGTGTATCGCGGGGCACCCAGGGAGCACGAGCGACTTCCGGTGAATATGTTCCACCTCCTTTTCTTTTCTCCTGTGCCTCGCCTGCTCTCTATTTCTTTCTTGCTTTTTCTATTCTTTATCGGTCGACCCCGCGTGTCTCCGTAGCTATTCGCCCGCCTCTTCCTTCGCGTTCTATTTCTTGCTTCTTTTATATTCACCGAGCGAAGGTGGGTGGCTGGGACAAAATCGCGTACCTGCCAGATGAACACCATATTGGACCGTTCTATGGAGGACCTTTGATAATGTACATCCCTCGAATCGCTATCATTCGACACCGATTCCTTCCTTCCCGCCTCCTACTCTTTGCACGAAGCTGAACAGAGAACTAGGAAGGAAGTTGTTGTTGTGCCGCAGCGTTACTCGGATGTCGGCTAATTGCGAGTAAATTTTCCTGGACATCGTCAGGGTTTCGAAAATGCCGGCCAAATTTCTTTCTCGTTGTCGCGACAGCCGATTATCTAGCCTCTCACAGCTAAAAATTTTCTCGTTTTTGGGAGTTTCTTCTCGACGATTACCGCTGGCCGGAAACAGATTCCAATAGCGATCATTTTGAGGAAAGAAAGATTTCTTAGAAAACGTTTGATCATATAGAATTTCACGAACAGAGTCGAGTTTCTCTGCAAGAAAATATTGACTCGCTAAACATCGAAGTTTTTAACAGCGCATTTCAACGATATATTATATAGTATATTCGACGGAAATTGCGAATAACAGCGGAGGATATGATGGAACGCGTCCATCAGTACGTCACAAAGAGACGCGATTTCACGATCGATCGAAGCCGAAATTTAATTTGTTCCGCGAGCAGTCAATTTCGAAGCAATCTTCTTCTTCTTCCCCTTCTCTTTTGCGGAATGACGGAGGTTGCTCCTTGAAGTAGAATGGCGTTCTAGACCATATGCTGGCGACCATACGGCACGTGGATAATTACAGTGAAACGCAATGCGATTGTAATACGAGGGTGGCTCCGCACCGAGATAATATTCGCGGCGACAGATTGTGTGCAGAGCATACCAAGGGAATTCGAATCAACGTTAATCGTACGTTTGCGAAGGAAGTACATTATTTCGATAAGTATAATGCGTTAAAAATCTTCTACTTGAATTTTATAAAATCGCAAAAATAGATTCTTCCTCGATAAGAAGATAGTTATATTTTTATCTTTATGAGATTAAATGATTAGTCTTGGTAACGGTTATTCATACACAAGAAGGGATCATATATAAAGTTCATAAATATTACATTATCTGTCTTTCAAGTCGAATCGTCGTAAAAGAGCGAATAAGAACGCGTGATCAAAGAATTTCGATGAAACGAAAAATCGCAACTCTTTTCACAATTTGGCCTACTTTTCTGCCAACAAAATAATTCGGGCAGAAGGACGATGATGCAGTATGGTCGACCATATGCCGAGGGACGGTTCCAGCTCACGGATAATTACAAGGGATGCTACGCTGCCTTCAGAGGGTAGGGGCGAGCTAAAATTCAATGGTGGGGCGCGTGGCTACATAAGGAAGGTACCGACCTCCGAAGGGTCGCAGTCTGCTCGAAATTTCGGCGGAACAGGAACCTATTTCTTTGCTCGTTGGTCACGAATAACACGTTTATGTTTATTTGATTCTTTAGGTAAATTAAACATTCCATGATCTCTGTATAACTGTAATCGAGTGTTCGTTTTAAAGACAGCAGTGAATTTCAAAGAAAGTGAACTAGTGAGTGAATATACATTACGGAAGAAGTGTGATTTTTATTGAACATGGAGATTACGTGGTTTCTTTTCTTCGTCTGGTTTACCACGCTTGTTACTGGATTCGATCTCGGACCGATCGTCAGAATTGCTCAGTGCAGATCGCAATGTTTGAAGAATCATACCACTGATGGTACCTGCGATTGGTACACGGGGCAACAACAAACTACTTGTAGCATGGTGAATAAAAATTTATAATTTACTTATCTCGTAACTTTTCCAAAATTTACTCTGCTGTAAACTTTGTTCGAATTCTTACCATAGAATTTTCTTACTATAAAATTATCGCATATTGTTAGTTAAATATTGAAAAGTGTATGAGAAAGGAATGGCCAAAGTTTTGAAAGTACCACGAGCACAATGCTGTGTATGCTCCCGTTTCCTCTCCATCCTATTCTTCTCGCCTCAAATAGTAGCGACTGGAATATGTCACGAAATTTTAGGGATCCCCGTGCACCCAACACGATACCGCCAGCTTTAACGTGACCCTCTTTCCTAGTCACCCAGAGTTCAAACATCGAAAGGCACGTCGCGTTTAAGAATTCTTCCGAAAAACCAACATTCTTCGTACGTCCTATGTTCTCGGTCTCCGAACAAACAATAAACAATCTTCGACGATATCTCGGGAATATCCAGAAATAATATATCGAGATGAAATCACACGCGCGCGAGCACGTAAGGTGACGATTCGATCGTCTGGAAATCCGATAGGGTCGTTCTACCGACTCAGTGTGACGATAAATCTTTCCCGTCGGTTTTATGGCGCGTCGTGGAAAATCATGGTGGTCCCCGATGTTCCCCACCGTCGAACGCACCCTTCTACAGGACAGACACATTGCAGATGGACAGATGGGAATCACGATCAACTCACGCACAATGCGGTGAATGGCCGCGTGTGTGCTCAGGGCGTTGCTCATTTAGTGCACAGGGGGTGTCCATTAATTTCAGAGAAATCGATGCCATCTCGCTCGTGTACACCCACAGGGAGACCCCATGACTGCCTGTGAATAAGAAAACACGCGTGCACACGCCTGTGCTGCGCGTGGAACATCATCGAGAACGAATCGTGAAGAGTTTGAACGCAGGAAGAGGGAGGTGACGATGATACATTCAAATTTATGCTCAGGGAACGAGAGTCCTCGAGACTCGTTTCCATAGGATACATTAGAATAACGATTCTCGGAGGAGGCGGACGCGCGGAGGTGGCTTAATGAAGGTCGCGCGCGAAGAACCCCCTCGTGAGAGAATTACGCCCGGATAATGACGACTATTCCTGCGTTGGAAATTGTTGCGCTCGCTTTGAACCGCCCTTTTCGTCAACGGTAATTGTTTTACTCCGGACAATCGGACGTGAAGGGGAAGCTGGGTGATCGACCGATTGGAAACGAGGGGACAGCGTTTTAAATTGCCGACAGGTTCAGCTCGACGTACCGAAATGTTGCGGCTTTCTAGACCCTTTGATGTTCGTGATACTCCTAAAATTTATGTAATAGAATTACGTTCAAAGGAAAATCATGCAACCGAGCATTTTTTGGCTAGACACGCGAGAGTAATGTTTCTTCCTAGATCAATAGTTCGCCTAATTATATGAACAAGGAAGCGTAGCGATCGTATATCGTACATTTAATCGTAATCGTTTCGGCGATGACGATTAACAGCTCCTAGGATGCGTAGCTGAAGAATGTGGTCGGAGGAAATGTTAGTGGGGTCGATCGCTCCATCAAATTTCATCGAATACGACGATGATTGTGCCGTTATCGAATTACAATGGACCGGGTATCGTAAAAGCCATGTCCCCTCGTTCTGGAAATCAATGACTATCCGTCGCAAAGTGAAATAAACGGGATGAAAAAGATCCGTTATCACGTTTCATCCTCCGCATTTACATTTACCCGGAATTTCCATTTACGGAACAATCCGCTTTTACGTATATATTTTGACGGTCACTGTGGGAGGTTTACTCTTATTTCTAGCGTGTTTCTTCTAATATTATCTACTTCCTTATATATGATACGCAATGCTATTCTTCTTGGTTTCGTTTACACGAACGAACTAGAAATCATCAGGAAAAAAACAAACGATCCGAGGGAATTATCGCGAAGCTGTTGGAAGATGGTTATGTTGCTTTTTGGAGGCGTCTTTTGCACGAAGAAAGGGGACCTATAACGTTTCTACGAAACAGCCAGGCTTAGAAGGAACACATCGTGATGTAGGATAATCGGGGAGGGAGGGCAAAGCACAGGGATCTCGCTAACTCTCTCATTCTCTCTCGGAGAAGAGACGAAAAAAAAAAAAGAATCTGGAAACAGGGCTCCACAAGAGACGGTATCCCAATAAATATGAAGACAACAACGACGGTGCCTGTTATGCCTGAAACAGGTTGGAGCTAATTCGGCCCCCCTCTCTTTTCTTCCTTTCTCACTCTCTCTACCCACCTATCTTCCTCTCTTATTCGTTCTTCCTTTTTCTTCTCTTTCCGACTGCACCTTCTTCCTTCTCTCTTGGTTCTCTCCATGGCCGCTTAAATCGCTCGATTCAACGGTCCGGCCGCCTTTCCTTCTTCACGTTTCTTGGCCGCGTCGTCCCTCTTCATCCCCCTCGTGTACCATCGTTCCTTTTTACCCGTGCGTCCCGTGCGTGCAAGAGCTTTTTGTTCAATGCTGAAACCTCCCCCTGCCACGCTCGCTTCTTTCACGTGTGTATGTTTTTTTTCTCTCTCTTGTGTTACAGTGCTGGCAGTACTGCGAGGCCCTCGAGAACCAGTGGGAGAAGACAAGAACCATTTGCGAGGGCGACCAGTATCTACATGTAAGTAAATTTACGAGTGAAGCAACCTTTTGGATTAGGGAGATTGTACTACAGAAAAAATTTTCGGTCTCTTGAATGACATAATTCGCAAAAGGCAGACACGGGATCTCTAGTTGGATTCTGAGTTTACAATATCTCTACGGATAAACACCGGCGAAAGTATTCGTAACTTCTCGGATGTTAGAACTTTTTCGAATTCAGGTCGAGTCGACAAATGTACCGATGATCTCGACCGTGTTAAATCGTTGGAAAATTTGGATCGATCAAGCGCGAAGGAAATCTCTTACGTCGGTGTTATCTTTGAAAATTTCAAAGCCAAAGGGACAGACCGAGAAATATACAGACGAGCGACGGTGAGACGAAAAGAAAGGGAACTTTCGATAAAGGGAATTCCGACGAGATCTATGGTCTAGGAAAATCCTTAGAAACGGCTACCTGTCGATTTTTACGGAAGGCTGAGTTGCTTTGTCGTGCAACGAACGAATTTAAACTCTTCGTGTATCGAGCTCCGCAGAGATACGTATCTTCTTCAAATATTTGGGGGACGGCCGACTACCATATTTCGAAAAATCTTTAAATCCAATGTCAATGAGAACTCTTTTTTTGTATGATTTCCGCGGGACAAGAAGGCTGTTTTCTTTAAAAAAAATCGTTAATTGTTTTCTCTTCAATGCATTTTTTGAAAGACAGATGTCTGATATAGATAGTCGCTATTCGCAAAAAAAAGATTAAAAGTTTGAGTCTCCTTCCGCAAAAGCTTCCTTTGTTTAAGAAAACCAACGAAAAAGAGTAAAACTAACGATATGTAAATTTCTTTCAGTGCCCAGCTTGCCAGACAGTGTGTACTTATCGAAAAACTAGAATAGAAGAGAAGTATTTACCATCCATGTTGCCAGCACCGAGCAAGGCACCCATCATCCTGGACAGATTTGACGTTGCTGTAGTGATGCGCAAACTTTACAAGCAATGGAGAGTCGTTGGATACTATCCAGGGGAACGTACTCCGAATCTAAAGCCGGATACCTGGATTATAGTCGCCATGGAGAACGGCATGAAGCATTACAGTTGGCAAGAATGGATTCCAAAATTGGAATCTCTGAAAGAAGGTCCTTTGTACGAGGCAACGATCTCATGGAAGGATGTCCAGACTCAGCTTCAGAAACAGAGATCTTTAGAACAGGTTAGATTCAACAATCGTGTGAGACAATTCTTCCTAGAAAAGTACGGAGAAAAGGTACTGGCGGAGTGGAGAAGCCAGGAAGATTCTCCAATATCCGATGAAATATTTCGAAGATTCTTCTTCAGAAGGAAAGACGATCGTTCCGATGATTTGGAAGCGGACAACACTCCTTCCACTAGCAATGCTTATAACGATAGGACCGATAAGGATCATATTGGAAACAAGGAATCTTATGTGGTTTCTTGGGAACCCGAGACTGGTGGTCTTATGGGAAATCAAGTGACGGACTCGAATTCCGCACAGATTTCTCTTTTGCCTGGGACAAAGTACCTCGTCAGGATTGCTTCGAACGATGGACCCGGTAGCTTCCCCATCGAAGTGGATACGAGGCCTAATTTCATTCAAGCTAAAAGGATAGATCAGACGATCGAGCAATTACATCCTTGGGATATCCTCGCTGCTTGCGGTTTTGCTGTTCTTTTGATGATCATTCTCAGCGTCGCGAGGGTTTGCAGGAAGGGCAAGAGCGTCGAGCCTGAAGAAGTCTGAAGATGAATCCATCTTGCTTCGAAGATAGACGAGCGTTGATGAAGCATCGTCGACGATGATAACAAACTTAAGGACGTGCTCTGACAGGACCGAATCCTTCTCTAGTAGATGGAGGAAATGACGTGGAAGGATAATCAATGGATTCTCACTGTTGCAATCCTGACAATTGAACCCGTCGAATGGAGTTTTATCGTTGCGTTACACTCCAAACGGCAATACGATTTGATTAATTAACAATGTAAATTCTATGTCTGTATAGATGTAAGATCGAATATGTCGAAAAGGAAACACAACCGAGTTAAGTATTATGTGAAATAGTTTTTAAAGCATGTGCATGTCGTGAGTGTTACGATTCCGTAACTACGACTTTGTAAATGTCGACGAGGAAATGTACAAAAGATCTAGCTATTTTTTTATATGTAGTAGAATACTAATTAAACAACTTCTTGCTCAATACGCAACGAACAGACTGTAAAAAAGTTCCTAACGACGAGAAACAAAAATGGCACCCTTTGAGGTACCAATTTCTGTATTTATTTGTAAATAATAGCTCAGAAGCTTGTACATAAACATTAAAAAATAAATAAACTACTTCTAGAAAGAGCAACGTTTCTTATTAGTACCTAGACACAAAAAAATTCTTAATAAAAAAAAACCTGAATTATAGGCTACCTTTTTCTGTAAGTTACAATGTCGGTATTCGAAAGCTTACGTTTCGGCATGAGCGTTTTTCTTTTAATATCATCATGTAAATAGGATCTCAAATCCTACTTTTGTTGGTGGTCCACTTCCTTGTCTTCGGATTAAACTCGGATAACGAGGGTCCATAGGTTTTTTCATCGAATTTAAGAGGGATTTGTCCTTCCATATCGAATGGATTTACGCTAGATTATAGGGGGAACAAAATATTCCTGTACCTTTAGGCATACAGAAAGGAGAATTTTTCTGACGAATAAAAAAATAAAAATTCCCGTTAAATAAGATTCGCAGGATATAACTTCGTTAGATACTGCCTATTAGAGTCAGTGATCTCCCAATTACTGTTCTTAAAGAAGTACGAGTCAAAGAACTGTTATTCACGACAAAGAAACAACGATTTTAGCCCGAGGGGACTTTATCCGAATCCTATAACTGTAGAAGCTTACGAATCCTCCCAAGAAAGTTCTAGGTACGTCCATTTCCTTTCCGTGACGGCGGCGAACGCGAGCTCTCAGGGGGAATGCCTCCTCTCGGCTTAGTCGAAGAAGTGCATTGAACTTTCTCGAGCGAATAATAAACTCGTCGTGAGTCGACGAAAAAGTCAAACGGGGAGAGCGTCACACATGCGTACTCATACGATCTCACGCGTCCGCGAACGCACTGCCAGGAGCACGGACACGATGAAAAAGTGTGCCGTGACCTCGAACAAGGTCCCGTTATCCAAGCCGAAGCCTTGGACGCGGTCGTCCTCAGTCTTGACTTGGAAGTCAAGCAAAGATGATACTGCTGCTCGCTTGTCTCAGTCTCTTGATCAGTCCCGGTGAACTGGACAATCTATACAATGGGCATACAGCCAGTGTTATCACGATTTTCGGGCTCGGTGCGCTGCCTTTTGGATTCGCAGCCGGACCCAGGTATCGTCATTAAACATACTTTGATCCGTTTTACGTGTTTCGATTTCTAATCAATATCCTATTTATTTTCGAGAGATTTGTTCCGGTGAAAGTTCTTCAAAATTCCTCACAGACAAACAGTTGTATTTACGATTATGTAAATTTTGATTTTCATCTCAGGAGGTAGATATTAATTCACTGTGTCGAATGCCACGTTTAGAAAATTAGAGTGAGAAAAATTAATTATAGAAGATAATACGTGGCTATAGAGGACCAGATTGTAGTATCAAGTTCTCGTGTCACATGCTTAACGCATAATTACTCGGTCGTTGTCAATGTTATCTTATCTGTCAATCTCATCTGTTCCCCTTGTTATCGCTTGTTTCACTATTCTACATTTTTTAAGTACCTCTATATTTCGACTTCGATTTCGAAACTAGATCCATTAAATTGCTCATTACCAATAATAACCACATATCTTGCTTTTGCTACCATTAGGATAAATTGTATCAAATCTATATGTATAATTTTTGTTATACATTTTAGTTAGATAAATAATTGCTTCTACTCTCCATTTAGATACGTTCCCAAATGGAAGAAGCAAGCCTGTGAGATACCTGCCTCTCAGCATCCAAACTCGCACTACGTTTGTGACGAAGCCGGAGAAGTAAAGTGCTTGCCAGGTAAAAAAAAAAAAACATAGCGTGATGGAGTTCATCGCGGACGTGGTTCAAAAAGCGCAATAAAAAATCAGCGATGTAGACATTTCTCTTTGTATAACCGGTGTTTTTTTTCACTTAGGATGGACTGGCGATTTGTGCGATGTGCCAATCTGTCGGAAGGGGTGTGACCCTCTTCAGGGTTACTGCCGTCGACCTGGTGAATGTCGCTGCAAATTGGGCTTTTATGGCGAGCTCTGCGACAAGTGTGTAGCTCTACCAGGATGTCAGCATGGCAGGTAATCTTTCATCAGTTTTTTTTACATGTCTCGGTGAATCAAAAGAAGCAAGAGCAGATGTAAGCCATCAATGAATAACGAGTTACCCGTTAACTTAATCAGATCTTCGAAGTGAATATATCAATGGAAATCGTTGCCCTTTTCCGACTTAGGTATCAATTTCTAGAGCAACATAATTTTCTATAAGCGATACGGTTGCTAATAACCGATGGATGTAGTAATTGGTTCTAGTACTAAAGGCATGAAATAGATACCGATTTCACCTCGCTCAGTGGCAAGTTTAATTCTCGTGTAACACGAAACGTCTAGTCTTTTCTACTCTCTTGAATATTGATCGTGCGGAAAAACTTACATTCAGCGGTAGAATGAATAACTAAATAACTGAAAAAAATTTTCATTTTTAGTTGTAACGTAAGCTTCGAATGCTCCTGTGATCCTGGATGGAAGGGTATGTTCTGTTCGGAACCAATCTGCGCTTCCGATTGTCTGTCCAGCCAGGGATATTGTGAAAAGCCCGGAGAATGCAGGTAAGGTGCAACTCGTAATGGTTGAGTAATGAGCGGTTATCAGCGCCGGTAGCGACGGATCGAAGCAATGAAACCACCGTTTGCTCGACCCTCGTCACATTAACGTTCGTAGCTGATAATTTAGAGGAAGCGTGGAAGCTGCGAGACTGTTCTCCGTAGTTTTCCTTCCTTTTATGCTACTTAACGGGAAAGATAATTTCTTATTGAATCATTCGTTGCAAAAGAATCAGGCATTTGTGTACTTCTTTTTGTAGATGTCGATTAGGTTGGCAGGGACCGAAATGCAAACAATGCGCCGTTTTGCCAGGTTGCGTGCATGGAACGTGCCAGGGTCCACTCGAATGTCGCTGTGAACCAGGCTGGACTGGACTTCTCTGTCAAACTCGTAAGTTATCCGTTTTTTCTAGTCCTCGTATCTTCTCCAAGAAAGCATACATAAGTCTACTTAAACTTTCGTTTTGTTTTATGTATCTCGAACGTTTTCTCTCTGTGCAGCGGTTTGCTCGCAAGGATGCAGCCGAGAACACGGCGGTTGTCGTCGTCCGGGAACATGTAGGTGTCGCGTGGGTTGGACAGGTCCGAATTGTACCGAATGCGTCCCTTATCCTGGCTGCGTTCACGGATCCTGTAAACGGCCATGGGAGTGCCGATGCGAGCCTGGATGGGCGGGTGATCTATGCAACGAGAAGCTGACTTACTGCGACGAGCATTCAGGAATCTGTCGTAATAACGCCACTTGCATTAGCATGACCAAAGAGGATGGCAATTACAGGTGAATCCTTTGCAGGTTGACTTTGACAGTGACAAAATCAGATCAATCACTGACCGTAACGATAAACGTAAACTTCGTTTGCAGATGCATCTGTCCACTCGGCTATATGGGTCGTCAGTGTCAGATTAAAACGATGGTACCATCGACGGAATTGATACCACCGATGCCAGATCAAAATCTTGATTTAGAGGCGAAACCTCAAATGATTTTGATAAAGCCAGAAATAATCGAGAAACCCCAAAGTTTAGACGAGAAAGATAAAAATAGCGTAAAAGACGAGGAACAAACGGTTGAACCCCTTGGACCAATTGTTATCACAGATCCACCTTCTACTATCGATCCTGCTGCTACTGTAGGAAAATGGCCAACCGAGCCACCTACGGAACCATCGCTCACGGAGAGAGACGATGAAAATGAGACGTAAAGAGCGGATATATTATCGACTGTTATTTATTTAATTATTTAATTAATTTATTTCTCAACGAGGATCGGCTTATCTTAATTATATTCTTCGACAGCTAGAAAGTCTAGATGTGATCTACAAGGACTTTTTACCGTTATTGAGTGAGACGTAGGATAAGCGATGTTGTACTATCGATTTGATATTCTAAATAAATGTAGCTGTAGACTTTTAATTGATGAATTTTTAATTTAAATATCCAGATATAAGTTTAAGAATTTTAAATTAAGAAATTCAAGTTTAATTATATAATACAAATTTAATTAACTTGTAACTAATCTTGGAATCTATTCGAGGCATTTCGACTTTTCAAGAAACTTCTGTGGACAGGCATACATCAGTATCAAGAGTTTGCACTAGAGTTTCCCGTGAAAGCGACCGTCTTGCAACCTCGAAGCCAATTATTGCTTCTACTAGACGGCCATGATGTAAAGAATATGTACTTAAAGTACCACGGGTGCCCATACTGCCTTGATATATACGTATATAAACATTCTCGTGGAACGTCATGCTCGAAGGGGCATATATTCGATGTTGCACGATGCATAGTGCACTTCTCACGAGTGCCGTTTTCCATCGACACACACGCTCCAGATCAGCTATCACGTAATCAACCGTCCAAGTCTCGTGTTTCTTACGTAATGCGCTGCTTTAGACTCTCGGAACGTGTACCACTCCGGAGTCCAAAGAAATTCTGCATGCCGAAATGAGCGACTGTAACTGAAGACTACGAACTTCAAACGGTCTAACTTTGGACCGACTCCGTGGGATCGTTAAACAAGTTCTAGAAGTTTTGAAGAACGATAAACTAAGTTTGAATACGAAAAAGCAACTGCGACGAATCTGTAAATTCATCAGAGAACTGCATCAGAGAAATTGAATTAAAAACGTGCTAAAATATGTTTTTGATAAGCACAAATTAAAAGTAGTCAAAACATCATTAATTAATTAATAATAATAGTAAATAATAATAATAATAATATAAAACAATTAATGTATCTAAGGCTGCTCTACTGCGTATTACGTTCGTTTACGTTTTGCTTCAATGCGTAGCTAATTCAGGTCTGCCGATGTTGGCGTATGACTTAATCGATGCTTTAAAATCTCTATGCTTCTAATTACGATTGCATCACCTTTGAATGATTAAAGCCAAACGTATAAAGCTTTACGCAGCGACTAATTATCTCATTAACTTACAGATCGAAATATACTCGTATCTCGAAGAATCGATTTTTTCACGGAACGACGGCATTTTTAACTACAATTTCTATAATTAATTACAATAACTCCGATTAGACACACGTAGGCGTAATTACAAATCAGCTAAATGTCATGAGCTAAGAAAATTATTTTTTCATGATAATGAGAAAAGGAAAAGCAACTTTAGAAGGATCGCAACGTGTATTCGCAATTTGGATTACGACCTCGTTACAACGTTTTGGTTCATTTATATGCCACGCACGACTCGCCATGTATACATAGATTATGAAGCTACATTCTCTCGACCGGTTTTCACATCGAGACACACTATCGATCCATGTGTAACGTGTCGCCCGATAGTCTTACTTCCTTCTTCGAGAAATATCGATCTATGAATTTCATCGAGCCTCGTTTCCGCTTCCGGGTCCTTTCTCATTGCGAACTCGCGTTTGTCCTCCAGTGTTAAATGTAATAGATTTATTTCCCAATTCTTGGTAGTAACGTTACTCGTGCGTTAATCGATTCAGAGAAAAGCGGATTCGAAATTGCAAAATTTGGAAATTAATAGCTGGGTGCTTGAAAGTAAATACATAAGGCATAGAATACTCTGTGGGCAATCAATCTTTTTTTACGTCACAGATCATCGTTACTTCACTTCATTTCTTTCACAGGCGAACGATCGCGCCTGTGAATTATCATATTTTGAAACGTTTTTAATGTATCAAACCTGTTTGACCCAGATTTCACGTCCGACAGCGAGGTAATCTAACTTTTTATTTAAATATTCATATGGTGCGCAACGGTGTCACATCGAAGAACTCGAATTTCACTCGTATTCAAGCACCTGAAACCCGAGCGCGAACGAGTTAAGGATGCAATTAAACAGGTAAGTTGAAGAACGTAATTACGCATTGTGACACTTCTTTATTCGCCGACGTTCGTCTATCATTACTATTAGCCTCGTTTCCAGAGTATTATCATTACGCAAATACGCGATTTAATTCCAGTTCACGTACACACCATGCAAAAACTAATGAGTTCGTTTGTTCTATACATAGCCTTGATAACAGCCGCATCATTATACTCTTTTTGGTGACAGTTCAAATTGGAAGATTTGTTGTTTCTCGAATAACCTTCGTTTCGATAAATTAGGAGACGATTGAATCAGAGATCTTCCAAACTCGATGCGTTTGTTCTTGACAGATTCATTGGCCTACTGCTTGACCAAAGATTAAAAGGAGAATTAATTTCTGTTTAAGATTAATCGACGAATTTGTTCCAAGCGCTAACTGTTACACGATCTATCCCTTTCTCCGTTTGGAAATTCAAAGCAAGCACTGTTGGAAAAAAGAAAGGATTTCAGTTCCGCTCGTTTAATGGAATGATAGAAGCAGTTTCAGAAAAGGCGTAAATCGTCGAGCGATGACGACGCAGGCCGACGTTCCGAGAAGGACGATTATCAGAGCATGCTAAAAGACAGGCCGATCTTTGGATGTGCTTCATTAGCCACGATCAAAGAAGGATCGTACCTGCAATCCAACGATGCTGACTCAGTCGTAAAATTAGTTGACGCTAACGAAGGACGGACGCCCATAAAACTATCCGAAATTTTAAGTGGCGCTCGATTGATCCTGCAATCAAGCTTTCAACCCCTTTCCCGTGACCGTTCGTGGAGAATTTTATCGCTTTTAGGTTTCCCACGTACATGCAAACATCACGAAAATATTCCAAAGTGTACAGGTGTTAAAGAGTTTTTTAATTACCCCAATCGAGGGTATAATCTATCGATCGAAGAATCAAATGAAACAAAGAGAAAGCTCAGTGTATGCTCCGCGAATGTATGAAATTCCTCAACAGGTGAAGTTGTTACTTAGTTGCAGTGATTACAAAAAAATGGAAAGGAATTTGTAATTAAGCAACCATAAATCTCATAAAGATACGCACACACAACATGGTGTGCACAGTTGAACTGTGCAATCGAATCTGACATTAAGAATATTTATTTCTCGTTTCCTACTTCCTACCGTACAATTAATTTTTTATTTCACTTATACGGCAAGTTCAAATAGAGAAGCAAGATCGTAGTTTCTATTGCTCGATAAATATTTTAATTTAGCTTGTATAAGGGCAGAGACGAGAGATTTATTGTCGATCGCAAAAATTTCAAAAATTGCGTACACATCGATGCACAAGAATCGCGATACGAGAGAATATCAATAATACGAATAGATAGGTTGCGTTTGAAGCGAATCGACCCAGATCTTAATGCGCGATCAACATGACTATACGCGTTGCACCAGAAAGCGAGAAAATATGCGCAACGCGTAAAATCTTCAAGCCTTCCTCGCGTAATCGACGTTCGAATCTAAACTTTGCATCGACCCACTCAATGGAATGCATGGGCAAAGCCGTTTAACAAAACACCTCAGAGAACAGCGAATAAACAAAGGGTACCGAGGCGCGTGTCTACTTCCTGGAGTTTACCAGCTGATTGCTCAACCTGAATTCGCGTCTCGCCCCCACGCTTTTGCTGAAACTTCCAACAAAATAATGCCGTAAGCAAATAGAAGACAAAGATAGTTCGTCAACGTGGTTAGTAAAAGAAAAATATATAGTCACGACACGCGCGCGGGAGCGTATAGTCTTGTGGATCGTTTTCTATAACGCGGGCTTCCAGGTGGAACGGAGAACAGGAAAAGCCACAAGATCGTTCGGGCGGAAGGGAGGGGCTCTCACGAGCGATTTCCCTTTCAATCGGTTCGCCCTTCGCCGTTCAGTTCTCGCGATCAGAAAATTCTAGATCCGCAATTGCACAAATGTGTCGGTACGCCGACGTCCGCTTTCGAGCGGTCGCCGGAATAAAAATCGACCGGTTTTATTCGGCTAGGGGCCGGAAGGGACAGGGTTGACCGTTTCACCCTTTGGGTTTTCTCTTTCTTCTCCTATTTTCTTCTCTGTTACTCTGCTCCGGGGGTCTGTACAAACGTCCCCCCGTAAATAGAGGGCATCCGTTGAACGATCAAAGCGCAGCGTGTAATTACGTTCCAGCGAGAGCGACGTAGGTGTGAGCTCATGGGGAACAGTCGCTGCTTGTGACGTATGCTTGAATTTTATGTTTCACATCTGTATATTAATTTACACAAACTTCTTGCGCGATCGCGATGGAATGGAAAATATTCCAGCGAAACTTTGTTAATCGTCACTTGAGAGTATACGCGAATCTTTCGTAATATACAGAGAGGAATTTTCTTGAGAAATTGAAAAATTAATGGCTAATTGCGATTTTCAATAAAATGTTTTTATCGTGCGTTTGACCCTAGTCGATAATAATCGCGATGGATATCGTTCTTATTTTCTCATTGTCAGTACTGGTCGTAGAACTAGTACCGTAATCATTCTTACGCAATATCAAGCCGGTTATCGAGTCGAAGCATCTACATTACGGCACGCTGACGTTGGCTCCACAGGCACTTACTTAGATGCTCAATCCATAATGCACATCATGTACATGCATGCACCGATATGCTAGGATGCAATGTAGTCTCGTAAGTAGCACGATTGCGTTTCTGTCAGGGTCGTACGAAGAAATCGCAAAGCGTATCGTGCGTAGGAATCTTTTCCTTCCTTTTCTTTCCCCGCCCTCCTTTGAATATTATCAAGTAATTAAATAAAAAACAATAAGAAGAATGCACATAAATTAATGGATTATAATCGAAAGAATTATTAAAAGACTTTAACGTAGTGAAATTAATTAGACCAATTACATGAAACTATGGCATAGACGTAACAATGGTCAAGTTATCTATCGAGCGCATCGTGAATTCCCCGAAATCGTCGAATTTCACATGCCGGAATGAACAAGCCAATGCAATCACACGTAATAACGAGACACAGATTTCCCTTTTGATTAATCACTCCCTGCCTCTCGACAATGCGCGCGATTGTAATTATTACGTAAAATAATTTCCCTCCGCTATAAAGACAAAATAAAACCGCTGCAAATTACTTCACCGATTAGGCGAGCCGCAGTATCGATCGATCCTTATCGATCCATACAATCGCTTGAATTTCGTTGCGTCAACGTTGCAACACGATTCGGGGGGAGAACGCGACGTGTTCCTCCGTCACAGCGTTTCCTTGTTTTCGATGGACCACGACGTTTTCCATACAACGTATTAGGTTGTCCGAAAAGTATCTTTCTTTTACAGATACGTCTTTTACAACGATGCATCTTTATACAAAAGTGAAACATAATCTGTCAAACGTTGCGATCTTTATCCTGATAGAACAAAATGGATCATACTTAATTCGGTAAAATAATATAAAACGTAAAATGTCGTGCATCCATTATTTCTTTATAAAACGAAAGAAACTTTTCGGACGACCTAATATATATCACGGCGATTCAACGTGCTATCGTTCACGTTGGCTGCAGTTTTAATCGAAACATCTGCGAAATTGGAGTCTTGTCCTTGTATCGAACCACTTTTTAGAAAAATAGAATGGACATTAGTTTCACCTTCTAAATCCTTTATTTAGATCGATCAAGGACATTAATTGAAAGGATTTACAGAGGAAAAAGTGTGAAATTACCGATGTGTCGCGCATCAGTTTTTAGCGATCACGATATTCTTTAACGACGTGTCTCCGACAATACTTACTTTAATGTGATCCAATGTAAAAAACAATGTTGGCGATAAAATATGTTTGTAATCGACGCTCGGTAAAATCAGTAATGCGTTTCATAATCAACTGGGCGTAATTACGAACGGAAAGCACGTAAAATTGTACCGGTTGCCTTCATCTTGTAGAATTATCGAGTTATTGAATTTAATGGTAACCGAGGGGGTAATTTTAAGCCACTTTGTGATAATTTTCAGCGTCGAAATAGATCAGACTAACGATACATTGTATCTCCGGTTTAAGACTGCGTTCGCGTAAATCCTCCTGTACTTAAAATTTCTCCTATTCACAAAATCTCGAAAGTAATCACGTGTTTTCGTAATTTTTCTACTCCTAAGCGCTAAGTAAATAAATTGCCGTTACATTCTTTTCGAAAGGCACATAAATCTTCGTCGTAAAACGTGGAGCATTCGAACGAAGCATTCTCCGCTTCGGCATCGTGTGTTCGTAAAAGTAACAGGGTATCCGAGACAGTTTGCCGTGCTCTAGACATCGTTTACTCGGAAAGCAGCTCTTATTGTGAATTGCTGGTCACACGGTTTGCATGCATGCACCTCCTGCCATGGCTTACCATCGACTTGCAAACGATTAACGTGCATGGTCGCTTCTGTTCCTCGCTCGCCTGGTGTACACTGCGATTGCCGCATACCCTTCACTGAATTCCAATCGGATGCAGTTCGTGCGGGATATCGTTCCGTGAGATCACGATCGTTTCGTAGAGATATCGCGGTCAATAATGATCTTAAAAGGAAAAAGGATGTAATTGGCTTCCGTTGAACGTTAAGCCATTGTTGTGATACTATTCGACCGTCGTCGATTAGGTTCTCAGGTAGATTCGAAAGTTTGGAAGTCCACGTGAAATTTTCGATCTGATATTTCGTTTATACGGTATAACATATAGCGTATCATTGGTACGCGTAGAACTATCGACTATACGAGTTACCATTTATTATGATAATAACCGACCTACATTTGGTTTATCGGAGGTCAGGAACATGAATATGAATGTTGCGCTTCGATGCGTGTAAAACATTGCACGCGTTCCTTTCGCGTGCCACCACGAACGATGAAAATTATAAGCTCGCTTGTCACCGCTGTTATCATCGGCCAGTTGTTCTGTCAAGCGAGTTATATACCTGATAATTATACAGTCATGTATATAGCGCGCCAGTTTCGTGTCTATTGCCATCTACCTTCGATGAATCCACAGGCCTATCCATGTTTGTCCGAGAGAATCGAATGGAAACATCGTTAGAAGCGGTTGGTTGCAGTTGCACAAGCAACACCTTATTTGAGTATCGAACGAGATATGTCGATGCTCGTGCAGATTTTTCTGCCGATCGCTCTTGCGAAAGCGACGGAACACGACTGCGTAAAGTCGAAGAGAAACCAAGTTATTAGCTTCCCGGTTAGATATGCAAAACTTCGTGTCGAGAAACACGTACGTATCTACTACTTGCGAACTTTCGTGCCTCGATAAACTATGTTGTAACGGTATAAAATTAATTAATCCCGAGCTTTAGAAGAGAGAATTTCTACGATGAACGCAAGATTGCCACATTGATCACACGAAATGACTACTGTAGCAGAATAATAAGTGGATGGATTCCAAACGTTCTTCTCGAGATAAGTCTTCACCTTTTCGATTTAATCGAGGTTCGATCGCGAAATGGAACGAGGCAGATCATTAGCCAGGCTAACGATTTCAATCTCAGACACCGCGGGATAATCGTGCAAGCGTGACTGATCTACTCGCATATCCCTTGTCGTTTAGTATAATTAGCTCGCGTTAAAAGCTATTCAGTCTCGTAAACCTCCCAGTCTCCAATGATTCACTTACGTCGTAAACTTCTAATGTTTAAACGACATTCGTCGTTCATTAGGTAATATTAATAATGAGTCGTGAAGAAGAAAGGTAAAACGATAATTCGTAACAACCGTAATTTTACGACATAGCCGACCGAGTATTTTATGAGAGTATTACCTCTAGAAAACCGCATAGAACAACTGCAAATCGCAATAAACTTTGAGCTTATAGAAATTATTCAGTATTCGTAGATATAGGTCAATATGTCGAATACCGTATAGAAAATCATAAAATGCATAGAACTTCAAGATAGATAATAGAAACTAAGAATTTATGCACGATGTTCCTTTTACGATCATAACTCGCGTGGTTAATCTTATAGATTTCGCGAAGATTGCTTGTTACGTGCCTATCATTTCGTTCCAGTCACAAAGGTAACATTTGCGCGATGTTCGATGTATAATTTACTCATGCTCTTGTATCTAAACACTGTTCTCAATTCCACTAGTTCGTATTCATTAACTAAAATTCGAAATATATCTTTTGCTTTTTAAACGAAATATGTAATAAATGTTCACTTTACGAATCTCTGCTACGGTTCGTAAAAGGGAAAGATTTCAATATGCGCTTACATCGAATTGACATTGATCTTGGAAAAGTACAGATATTCAATCCAAACAATTATCGTCTTTTTCCATCGGCTGACTCGTATCCGGCGGCAAGTCAAGATCATGTAATCCAGCAAGACGGGAATTACCAGCGGCTCGAAACGCCCGCGGCGCCTCTTCGTGGCTTGTATAACTAATCTTCACGGTCTGTGACCTACCGCAAGAAGGTCTTTGCCATGGTCGATTTGAATTAGCGCTTGGCTAGTAGCCCCAGTTAACCTTGCTATTGTTCCTTGCTATTGCTGGTGACCCTCCCGTCTAGAAAATAAAGTCGTCAACTGGTTCTAACTTATAACTGTCTATCGAGCTATGATAAAAGTCGCGTGCCGCTTGATCGATCGACAACCTCGAATACCATGCCGTGCTATGTGTGTCACATCTGACATTAGGACATTAGTACGATCGGTGCATAATCGAGATCAGCATGCAAGTGATGTATTTAGAAAAACTGGTCTGTAGATGAAAATAATAGATGTTTTAGAAATATTCAAAATTTTAATTCGAAAATGGATGATATCCTAAATTCCTGATTTCAAAAATACTTTAATACGTAATGTGCTCAAAATTGAATGTATATGCGTACGTCTGAATTAACGCACCGTCGATGAAAGTGAAATACGGTCATTCTATGAATAATGGCCTGTGGGAACAATTTATGGCAATCGTAATTGCTTGGAAGCTTGTTACGCCTCTGACGTAATCGTCTATGACTAACGTTAAGGGTTCCTTTCGCACATGAACTGCATCTTATCTATAAATACGTTGTCCGAATGTTTCGACGGCCTATTGAAATGGGTGTGTACGCTCGCAGTAAAATTTCTCACGTATCGTGTATCACGTACCGTACCGTACCGGTGTACAATTACGTCAGCACGTTTTGTCGCATATTTGTCAATTGTTTTGCATAATAATACATTTATTGGAAAGGACGACTTGTAGTCTGCTTCTTTCACGCGCCACATCGTCTTCTCCAAAATGCACTTCAAAATAAAAAGCTTGAAAATAAAATTACTGCTTGATCGTCCTGTTTTTGAAAAGACAACAATTATTACGCATTAGTCATCACTTAGTATTTGTCAATGTACTTTTTTGACTTTCACCGTTTGAAACTTACTAAACATGTGACGCAGCTAAAACCAGTTTCACAAAACTTTTGAAATCTCTATGACTCAACAAACCGTACCGAAATTGCTTGTTTCACGCGTGGATATTATCTGCCATTTCATTGATTTTTATGGCTGTTTGTTCAGCGAGGAATACTTTTCTTACGATGCGCAACGAATAACGAACAGGAATAATAATTTTAATGATCTTAATTCACTTAGTGTAATAAACGGCTAAGGAGTCCCGATCCACCTTTACTCGCGTATTACTTTGGCTTACGTAAGGCGGATCTTGATAGCAGTACGGCACAGTTACCATTTTCACCGGGCGTATCATTGGCGGAAAGTGAGAGCCGAAAAAGGATCAACAGGAATTCATCCTTCTATTCTTCTGCTCGCCTGTCACCCTCTCATGTTTTATTCTGCCTTTTTACGTCTTTCTTTTAGAACGTAATAGTTTCGATTGTTTCGTAGACAAAGAATTCAAAGGATGAAACGATTTATCGCGATTAGCGTCTCTGCTGGAAAAAGATCGGAGGTGTAAATCGACTTACAGCCTGTTTAATACTCCGGTTTTTATATCCTTGTTGGTATCGCATGACAGCCGAAAGGTGTCACACATAAATGAAGGAGAAAGAAGGAATTGCTTAATCCGCGATACCGGAATAATCATTACGGTTGTTGATTTTATACCAATTACAAAACAGGTTGAACAGTTACAAGGAATTGCAACCATGCCGCATACGAAATGACACAACACGAAGGAAACCGGAGGCTGTGCAACTCTGTGTAATTAAACAACCGCGTATGTTTCATAGAATACGAATTATGAGAGATTATAGATGATAAAAGGTAGATATCATGTATACGAAGTAATGCAAGTGTATACAATGTACTTTATAGTACGTATCCTTAGAAAATCATTTAGGAAAAGTTTTCATGTGAAAATGAGACATTGAAGCTACAGAGAGCATGGAGTATGGATCGAAATTTCAAAAGTTACGAGTTTCAGGTTGCATCGTCTAACTCAGAGATGAGATTAAAACAAACACTCTGCACTTGACAGATGACAAACTTGATTTCATTCGCCTCACCGAATGATACGATCTTTCGCTCCAATCGAAATATGTAACACGCAAGAAAAGCTGGAGGCACGGCTCTACAGAAATCAATACGTCTGACGTCAGTAAAACGTGTCCGATATTGAAATCTCAAACTCGTTTTCTCGATCGATGGGTGAACTGTTCGCTACATTAAGTCAACACGGAAACGATATACGATAAAAGTAGGGTAACGCAAATTATTGTATAGATTTTGAATGTAATATGTAATATCGTTGCAGCGGGTTTGTTCGAGATTTAGGAGGAATTCGCTATCGACAAGCGTGAGTCACAGGAGAACCAGCTATGTGAAGAATTTTGTAATAAGGAACATGTCCCTACCGCGTATTGTAATAACTCAGGATACGTTTGCTAGGATCCGATAGGTCGATAGAATACTTAGAATTACGATTAAATATGGTAGATAATTTAAATTTTCATAGAACAAGTCAGCTACTGGAAATGCAATACTACTGCAAATTATTGTATTACGTAAACATGGTTCATACAGTAATTAAAAGTCTATGAATATTAATTACCGATATTACTTAGGAATATTAATCAACATACTTTGTCTCTGAATTAAAAGAGGGAAATTGAGAAATAATATGTTCGTGACAGTGAGTGAGAGAATACGTAATTCAAAATAAAAAGCGGAACAACAGCACGTAAAAAGTATCCTCGAGAAATGAGTAAAAGCTATTGAATAGCAGGCATGATTATTTGTTCAACAAGCAGGGAACGACGTAGATTAACAGAACGAGTGCTAACTGATTCTGATTTGCGTTTCATTTATGTCAAAGAAACCGTTTGTGAAACGACGATTTGCGGAGATCGTGACTGATAATAATCCACCCGTTTCGTTCTTAATCAACCACGCAGGTGTCTGAAATACTTTTGTGTATTACATTACGCTTTCTAAGTTTCGGGTCACTAGTGACGAACTTTTATTTTTTTTTCTCGCCGTTTTGAAATATATCGTGTTACACATCACGCAACTGGCTATAAGAAACAATGACGAACGAATATAAAATTCTAAAATTTCGTGTCGACCATAAAATTGTCGTGTTTTACCGCTGGTCATGCTGGAACTGGGTTTAAATTAAACTGTCTGTAGCGCGACTGATACAATCAGGGTATTGATGAATAGACAGGCAGTCACAAAGTATGCCATACGAGCAATATTTATTTGAAATTTGTTTTAAGAGTTAGTTAAGATAGTGAAAACTAATTGATGAATCATTACGATATTTCTTTCGATTGCGATCGATTCGATCTATATTTCTGATAATTTCACGATCAATTATTTGACAAGTCAATGAATGAAATATACAGGAATCAAGATCTAATAGTATGATAGGCTGTTATTAATTTTTACATTAATAATTATACAGTGACGGCTGAAATAAATATTCACCAAATATCGTTGTGAAATATTACATGATTTAGCGCACGTTAATCATCATTCGCAGGATAACAATTACTCAAATCAAATTTCTTATTTACTTTTCAATGAATATTTTTACAAAACGATGAATGCAGCATTGATTTTTATTTTAAATTACTACTTTCCGCTCGGTTGGTTGAAAGTATCAAAATCTTATCAGAAGATAGAAATAAAATTCACACAGATTGTACGTATACATACACAAAATTGTGGTGAGACTGGAAAATTGTATACGAATTGGGAAACGAAATTAGGAAATATCTCTGTTGCTCGTAGAGACTCTGAACGTAAAATTTTCCTGCTTTCCCGTTTCACCAGCTACTACTCGTTATTCTGCCCAACCACATTGCGTAATTGCGTAACGATTTTCTACATGCACCTCCGATTTTATGCAATTAATTGCAACATTAATTAGAGCCGATCGATTAGCCGTTGAATATTGCGTGTTCATAAAAGGTGACAGTTTCTATTTAGCAGTCTCTTATTTCGTATTTCTTCGATTAAGGATTTTTTTGACGACTTCGTTCAAAAATAAAATCACGAATTCAGTGAACAACAACATTCTCGAGTTTCTGGCTTTTAGTCACTCGAGTCTATCGACTTGATTCAACTTTGTTCTATTCTTACCGATTCGAAGTGTTTCTCGAGAAAAGAAGAACGATCAACTGGGTACAAGAAATAGACGGTACATCTTTCACAATGCGCACGAGTATTTGTCGCGAACGAACCCAAATGCGAGCAAGACTTGCCACGATCTATAGCCGAAAAAGATCCAAATTCTCAGGTGTCTCACGTTCGCGCGTTTCCTCCGATCGATATGCCGCAGACTCCGAGTCTTCTCGTTAGAGTCACGGAGCTAGGTCGAAAATGTATGCGCGCATATATACTTATCTGCATAAAGTGCCCGCGTTCTATTTACTAGCCCCGGTTGGCGCACGTTTGGCGTGTTATACAACTCCCTGTGCACATTATGTATTATAATGTGTAACGGTATGTGGCTGTACAGTGGGTAAATAGTATATAGTAGGTGTGGCGATAGCGCACCGAACGGCCATTGGCTTTTCATTGGCGGGGTGTACGCGTGAAATGAAAGTGAATTCCCTATATAAAGGGTGGTTTTCCTCCAATGCGACAGAACCAATTTAATTTACCAGTCAAGACGCACTAGCCAAAGTAATAGCCAATCGTTTACCATGAGGGCCCTGGTACGTTTCACTCAAAGTCCGCGTTGACTTAAAGTTCGTCTCTTTTTGTGATCTCGAGAATATTCAGTGCTCGTTGTTACACGTAGTTTTTGTGAACTTTTAGTGAAAATGCGGTCTCGAGCGTCTCGAAAAAGAAATTTGTTTTGGAGAAGTTATCGTTCTATTTAAATCTTGCGGGGGTCTTAAATCTCGTTAACGATTAATGTCTCGGTATAAAAACAACTTTGGCCAATCGATCATATTGCATTTTTCATTCTTAAGGTATTCGTGATGCTGATCTCCGTGGCGTTCGCCGAAGACAAAACGGTCCAGAAGCGTGGTCTGCTCGGTTTGGGTTATGGTGGTTTGGGACATGGTGGTGGCCTGCTCGGTGGTGAATTGGGACATGGCAGTGTTGCGGTCGCCATTCAAGAAAAGCCTGTCGCTGTTCCAGTTCCAGTCCCAAAACCATACCCTGTCGCCGTTGATAGACCAATCCCCGTAAAGGTGAGGAAATTGTCCGAGAAGAATCTTTGTTCGTGTTACAAACCTATTATTATAAAATTTAACATGCTTTATTAATTCTTTTTATTACACTGTTGCGTTTCCAGAAATTCTAGTATTCGATTAAAATGCAAGTTTCACGAATGACCGCGTTAAATGAGATTAGAATTAAATATCTGTATCAAGACGAAAGGTCCAATCAGTATCGTGTATGACACTATGTGTCCTTCAGGTACCAGTTGCGGTCCCACATCCAGTCCCAGTGGCGGTTCCAGTACCCCAGCCATACCCAGTAGTGCAAACCAAGACGATCGCGGTTCCAGTCGAAAAACCAGTCCCAGTTACGGTTCCAGTCAAGGTTCCTGTAGCCGTGCCCGCCCCATACCCCGTCAAGGTAAGTTAAAGGAACCGATTCTTTCGACTTCCTTTATAATTTCATCAATTAGCCACGACCCGAATATGGTAAAGCTTTAATCAAATTTAATTTTCGAGTTTCCTTCTGAAACACATTTTAAAAGCTTTTCTTCATCCTTTATTTGCTGTTTACTTGCAGGTACCAGTGGCTCATCCCGTTCCAGTCGCGGTTCCCAAGCCGGTTCCAGTCGTCGTTCCACAGCCAGTTCTCGTTAAAGAACAAGTCCCAGTCCTTGTTAAAGGATACGGCTTGGGACACTACTAGATGAATTTTCCTTTCAGTCTGCCACCCCTCCATTCCCACCTAACCACTTCCGCAGCATCGCAAAAGACATTATGACGAGAGCAGTACGAAAACACATTCTGCTTCGTAGTTGACACGAGTCATGCAATAAACTGATTTTATAAATGTTTTTTAAAGTAACGTTTTGTTATTTCTTTTTAACCGAACCATTTCTTCGATTTTTGATGTTAATTAATGTATTTTACATGTTGATTGTCCAGTCATCTATTACGAAATATATTTTCCACACGTGGATTCCAACGTTTGGTAATTTCATATTTGCTTAAAAATGATCGATACGTTACGTGGTCGTATTATTACGTCAATTAGCATCAAGTTTTTGCCATCGGGCAGGCGAACGATTGAGCTTCTGTTTCCTTGAAAAGAGTATAGCTACAATAAATTATTAACTAATATAATATATTGAATTTGGTGTGTGACATAAATTACGCAACAAAATAGAAATATTTGAAATCTATGTAGGGTATCGATGGCTATCGATGGCGTAAAGACTTCGACCGATCGTAAAATTATTGGCTGGCTGCTGCCGTGTAGAATTAATGACTAGGAATTTCTGCGGTATTAATTATCTGCGTATAAAACGTTTCGACACTTCCTTGCGCGACAGCCCATTACTATACTTTTACGAGTGCTATCTGATTCACCATTGTATAGAAACTACCCACGAGTTGGCGATGTTCCCAAACCGAACCTTGACTGCGATTTCGCGCGGTCTGGGAACCTCCCTTACCCTAATTTTCAAGATCTCACGATGTTCACGGAATGCAGGTCAAGCGGTGAACTTTCCTTTGGATTTCTATCTATCTCTATCTATATATAGAAGACAGTTTTTTTATATATTAAACTAACAAAAGGCTACAGAAATTTTTCCAAGAAAGCGACGCGCTAATGAAATGCCTCCATCAAATGAATTCCTGCCCTTTATGGTATTATTTCCCCGAATTGTTTGCAATTGCTTGTAATAACTTGTAAAATATTTTAGAGCGTATTTTCTGCTTTCGACACGGATTGCATCCGCCGTCCCATTTTCCGAATTTTGCTTCATTACTTCGCTTCTAATGAAAGGATATGTACAAGACTATACGCTTCTTATTCATTACGCACAGATATATCCTCGTACAAAACAGTCTATCGTGGAATCGTATAAGAAAACGGCATTAAAAATGCAAATACTTCAGTTTATGTCTCATAATGCACTATTCATCCCCGTTCACTTCTAAAGAACGCATGCAAATAGTTATTAATTTTTAGAAAGTACTTCGTTGTGCCAATCATTATCTGCTTCATACATACCGATCAAGTTACAACATCTCTTAATTAACGTGATCCTTGATCGCCGACCTTGTCACGTGGACGTTACACATTTTTCTAGATCCATGTAAATCCAACGATGGAAGTAATAAAAGTTTGAAATATCATTTCCTCGGTTAACGTTTGATGTTTATTGGCGAAATTTGCAAATATACGTTATTTCATTGAGCCATTCTGAAAGATTTATTCCAACTCTCGAATTAGTCAACTATGTTTCGATGAAATATTATGGAAGAAATATTCGACAGGATATCACATAGACCGAGTACCATTTGGTACTTTATCTTCTGTCATACATTATGGACATTAAACTTTCATTACTGGTAGGTTATTCAACGATTTGAAAACGTGCAACTCATCGTATTATCACATACTTAGCGATTACACAATATATTTTTTTTTAATGTCACGTCTAAAGTATCAAAACTCGAGTAACATCGTAATTATGTAAGGGCTAGTCCGTTCTCTATACGAAAGTTAGCGCGAAAGCAAAAACAACCTCGAAACGAGTTTTTTACGTAGCGTGCATGTCGCTCGGGTTAAATTCCTCTTGTCTGATTAATTTCGTTCATCTCCGAGTAGAAAACTACGTTCACTTTATGAAAGGAATTCTTGATATTTGATAGAAAAAAAATTTAACAAAATTTAATAGATTGTTCAAAAATTACATTATACAATCTACGCGTTATTTATATCAAATTTTGATATCAATCTTTTCGATAGAAATTTATATGTCGCAGTAAACATTGATTTTGACAAAGTTTAGGCATTAATCAATCCTCTTCCTCGCGTCGCTTTTTTTTTGCAATTAATTTTGAATAATATTTTATAGGATATCGTTACAACGATAAATCTGCGTGTTTCATCTAGTCTCCATGTTATATAAAAAAGTTATCGATATATTTCGAGAATTAATTATTTCATCATTCATTGGCAATAAACGTGTTCTTGTCAATATTTCTCGCGGTATTCCCGTGTGATTATTTTATAACGAAATAATTTTTGGCCTTTCGATCATTAATATATTCATGTTGTAAATTTGAGCGACATGGTGGAATTTTGGAGTACAAAAATACGTTGTGAAATGTTAGAGTGCTGCTTATACAACTATATCTTTTGCCTAGAAAGCTGTACGAAAATTACGATTTACACACAGTATAAAATGAGTTCAGACTTGTTAAAATCAAGTGAATAACGACTTGTCCAAATCTGTATACATTAACGTAAGGATATCGCATAGAAATGTTCTGCTTAACATTTAAGGGATCAAGGATGATTCCCTTAAAAAGAAAGCCAACAATCGAAGCGCGATCAGGGAATAAAAACCAGCTCATCGGTATTTAGCTATTTCGAAATTTCTTGTCGATTGGCCAATAAGTTAATCCCCTTCGTGGAAGTAGTTTTCGGCGTTTCAATTTTGACGACATATCGACATCGAGGACGGAAACAAAGTTTACTTTCTTTTTGGATAGAATACATGAGTGAAATCCAGTGCCATTCTGTCATGTAATAACGGGCCGATCATGCTCATTTTCATGACAATAAACGGTTTGGTCGGTGTCGTAGATCGTTACGATATCAGACCAACATAATTCGTACGTGAAACTTTTGGTATGTTTCTACACGCGATCGGCCAGTCGCGCAATCGTACCGTTCCCTTTTGCCCACTTAAAATGGAACAAATTGGTCGCTTTTCAGGTGTACAGACAGCAATAAAGATTTATACTTGGTGATACGCGATTCAAGTTGTATTTGTAACACAGCGGTAAAACGTATTTGCTACTTTATTACTTTCCTTCATTCGCAATTACCATGCGTTTTCATACGAGACAAAATCAATTTCGTAGTTCGAAGGTTATCGATGAATTGCTGTTAAAGCTTGAGAAAATGTCCGATCATGTAGAATCCTCGTGAATGATATCTTTTCACCTGATACCACTTTCGGAATCACCCTATAAACTCGCTGATCCATAAACGTAAGAACAATCAGAAAACCTGTTAGGGTAAACGTAGCGAAATTCGAATATGGAATTTTCGTTGGTTGTTTGCGGTTATGCAATCGCGAGGAACGAGCCCATCTCGAGCGCGTAACAAACGGACCGTGGAGGTTTGTATGCTAAAAAGAAGGGAAAAGGACAAAGCCAGTTTCCGGTGTCGAAACCGACCGAGAAACGATTTATGCAACGAACAACGTGCGTATTTCTCCGTGAAGATTCCGTACCGTCTTGTACCTTCGAAAATTGAATTTCTATCCGATCCAGTTGCATACGTCGCGTCGTAGCTACGAATCAAGACTGATGTTTCGACGAATATCAGCCGATTGAAAAGCACTGATTCCGTCGAGAATGTCTTTCATTGGAAACACTAGAATGCTTAACATTAAAAAATTAATATCCTCTTTCCCACAACTCTGCACTAATTGTAAGAGTATCGTTAAAAGATACAGCGCGCACACAGATTTTTTCAGGTGAAGGTACGACAGAGCCACGCTCACGACTGCTTAGACGAAATAAGTCAGTGCGATGATCAATTAACATTGTTGCAGGCGCTACAGACCTTGTAACACTAAACATCTTATCTGCGTAGCGCTTCCAAGGGGTTAGAAAAATCTACTTATTCCGATCAAGGTAATGAATCATCGACGTTAACAGTACAAAATAACAATCGGTCTAATAAGAGCAAGGTAAACGAGAGGGACTACGCTGTTCAGAATCTCAGCGGATTATGTGGATGGTATGCGATGTCTCCGAACAAAGCGGTCCAGAGGGTTCTTCTGCATAAATTTCTTACGAGCGAACCCTTTTTTCTTCTCCTGTTTAATACTGTCTTCCCATTTATAACAAGCCAACATTCCTGCACAGGAAGATCGTCGATGTAGTTCGAAATGTCAAGCGCAAAAATTTGAAATTCATCAAGTCGGACAACAGCTATCAATTCCGAGATAGACAGTTTCATCGAAATTTTATCATCGTAAAAATGTAGATTAGGATCGCATCGAGCAGCAATTCGCATTTAATTTGAAATGTACAGAGTATAGATAATTCGTGGACAAAAATTTGATTGGACGTTGATCGTACATTGACTGATTTTTGTTAAGATAAATGTGCTTTTATTAAAAACAAGAAAATTCAATTATTACGTAAACTGCTTGAGTTAATTAAACGATTTGCATTTTCAGGATGATATCTATCCAACACAGATATCGTTAATTTATTTTAGGAAAAAAAGCGATCGCAACATGCGTAAAAAAAATTATTCAGACACTTGATTGCGCTAAACGTATTTTTGGTCCACCTTGATATTTTCTTCCTTATTATTTGTCTTTAAGAATATTTCGATGTTTTTTATTGCACTGCGTCATTTTATTTGCATAGCGATTAAACTCGTAACGAATTATATCGAGATAAAATCAGAAATAGCAATCCTAATATTTTTTCGAGCCAGTATTTTATTTAGAGTATTAAATCCATGCTTATGTCATACATATTATACTCCGCTGTTCGTAACGATGTTAACGTAACAATCACCTGGCACGTTACAGTTCTCATTTTGGACATGCGGCACGTAAATGCCGAACATTGCATGAACTCACAAAAAATTCGGTCACTTTCTGAAATGGTAGCATTCAGTTCCAAAGGAAAGGGAAACACGTTTCCCGCGGTTGAATTATTTCAAGAATTTTGCACTCGCGAAGTCTTCCTAAAGATAAAATGAAATTTCCAAAAATCTCGTCGTCTTTCCTCATTTTTTCCTCCGATGTCAGGGATGTTCCGATAGTATATGTGTGAGAAGAGCCTCATATCGAATGCACCTGGAAGAGGAAAACTTTTTGCAAGTGATTAATGACAGCTTAACGTTTCAAAATATAATTAAGAAAAAACTCAACAAAATATTGCGATAAAGTATTAATCTGAATTGGTGAAGGGAGGCCATAATGTATCTTTCGCAAAAAGCGAGTGGATTGGATTTGCCTTGGATTGCTTTTCGGAGACCTCTGCTTGCCCCCACGCCCAATTTCTTCTCACCGTTTCTGTAGGCCCGACACTGCCCACCACCTCCGACCTGCTCAAGGGTTCGTCGTGGTCGTCACACCGTATAAAAGCAGAGAATCTTCTTGGTATCTCATCAGTCGCAAAACAACGACGAACCAACTCCAACAGCGCAGTACCATGAACGCTAAGGTGAGCAATTGAACATCTTGGCAGTCTGACGATCTCGAGGATCAGTCTCTGTTGACGATCAAGACCGAGTTTACCCAGCAGCAGTTAAGAGGACTTGGTTTTTTCGTTGAAACAAAACTATCCTATACTTTCCAAAATTGAATACATCAAGATTAATCGAGATTATTTTTCAAATAGAAACTGTTCTGTTATTAGTGATACACTACGGTTCAAACATAAGCATTATGGTTAAAACAAAGTTCTGTGTTATTAAGTGATTTTGTCGCGTCACGAGGAGTGATTTTCTTTTCTTAGAATTTGATTATTATCTTTCTTTCAGCTTGTCATCATCTTCGCCTTCTTGGCGGTAGCCTTCGCCGAAGAACAGGCTGCAGGCGAAACAAAAAAAGACAAACGAGGAATCTATGGATTGGGATATGGTGGTGGTAGTTACGGTGGTTATAGTGGTGGTTATGGCGGTGGTTACGGCGGTGGTATCGGCGGTGGTATCGGCGGTGGTGTCGGCGGTGTATCCGTCTTAACCAGGGAAGTTCCAGTTCCAGTGCCACATCCAGTCGCTGTTCCCGTTGAGAGACAAGTTCCTGTTCCAGTTAGGGTAAAGATCTGCATTTCTTTGGTTCACTCATTAACAACCGGTCGAATATAGGAACGAACAAAAGTGTTCCAATATCTTAACCTATATCGTGAAAGCTCTGGAAAAATAAAACGTAACATAGATAGAGAAATTTTTCATGTCGTCGCAGTGTGAAATCGAGAGCGACAGGATCTTTTACGGAAGCTTTTCGACCGATTTGCATAACAGATTAAATTTGATGCGCGTTCCTATCGAAATGAAGGCAACTAGTATAAACGAGAATCTCGAGGACTTCGAGCTCCCAATCACGCTCTATTTATCACGGAATATCTGTTCGCATGATTGGCAGTCAGCGCCTTCATCATCGGACGTTAATTAACGTTTCAATGTAAATGCGTGCTAGGATTTCGTAAGCCAAGAATAATCTCACACGTGCATGCTGGCTTTCTTAGAAAACTTTGTAAATCGAACGGCTTCATTTTACGTGCATTCCTGGATCGATTATGTTACTTTTGCTAATCGTATGTATATATATAATATAGAATTTCAACAATCTACGCGGTCAACCATTTTGAGCTAGCTTCTACTTAAGAAAATATCAAAATTTTATCGTAAATTTCATGAAAGTACATCATCGATGTGTCCCTTGTGGACACAATGAAGGATCATTGAACGTTGCTCATCTAACCATTGACATGTTCTTTTCTTCAGGTACCAGTAGCCGTCCCAGTCGATCGTCCGTATCCCGTTCACGTCCCGAAACCCTACCCAGTCCCAGTGACCAAGCACGTCCCAATCCCAGTTGACAGGCCAGTCCCTGTTCCAGTCAGCGTACCAGTCAGCGTACCAGTCAAGGTTCCAGTACCAGCTCCATATGCTGTTCCAGTCGTGAAACAGATTCCAGTGCCGATCGCACAACCTACAGTGGTCGTTGAGAAATACAACAACGGATGGCCAAGCCATGGTGGTTACTCTTCTGGCTACTCCTCCTGGTAAACATCAATTCTTTTGGCGGATTCGACGGAGCTAGCTTCGGTCATCGAAATAAGGATATCGTTGCTTTAAACCCGAGCAACTGTAGGATTCCATTGCTGACAGAGAAATTCCGTGCTACGATTCTCCTCAAGATCGAACGAACGAAGAACTCTCGAAGCGAACCCGTGAACATCAATTTCACGTGTTATTTATTTTATTGAAATTTTATTTTGGATCTCGGTGTATATACGATGACACGAAGATTGGTTCCTTAGGATAATGGAACGATTAGTAATCTATTCCGAGTGTCCTTAATTGTCAGATATGATTCAGCGGACTTCTTCGTGAAATGAATAAATGCAATTGAGCGTCTCGCTTCTGTGACGTCAAATGTAATTGTTTTATCGCGATGTAATTAGTTCTCTTTTCCTCTGTATATGTAATTCGATGCTCATTTTACATCATAGAAATAATAAATTTCTCTTTTCGTACTAAAACAAGTAATGTTTTTTTTAAACTCCTTAACACTAAAAAAAAAAAAAAAAAAATACCTGTAAAAATGTATTACGGAAATAGTGCTTCCAGCTCAATTTCCTGATACGAGAAATAGGAATTAAATTCCACGGTAGTTCCAATTGAATGACCCGTTATAGATACTTGGCGCTAGAACTGAACGATCCCTTCGCTATACTTGGATCGAACATGAGCGATTTTTCATACTCGGAATAGATCGGAAATGATCTAGGCATCAGATATAGATCATGCAGACATTGAACCAGTCGTGTGACTCATCAAACCGTAACACGATAGTTCACTTTCCATTTTACCGAAGCGTGAAAGATCGCTCGACGTCGCAGCCGAGACATTTTTCTCGGATACTGTTCAACCATAACTGTGCTACTTCTATTATTCTTTCGAGAGGTAGTTAATCGAAGTAACACGATAGCCGGTGTTAGAAGGATCTGTAACTAGGATACCATGGGTTTACGAAATATAAAATTTTATTAAAAAAAATGTAGCAAAAGATAAACAGCGACAACAAGAACAAACTACAAACAGAAACTTAACGAATCAGGCATAATAGTACAGCGTATGTACAACTGAAATTGCAAAGAGCATTCAATGATGCGAATTATAATCAGGTTGAGAGGGTTGGAAGTGTCCTCCTTGTCCATCTTGATCGTGCCCTTGCTGAGTCACCGTGTAAGAGCTGTAGCTTTCCGGTTCGTGGCCTCCATGATCTTCGGAATCGTATCCACCAACTCCGCCACCGATGCCACCCTCGGAATGGCTACTCGCCTGATATGGAATCGGGTGTGGTACTGGGTAGAAGACAGGCTTATTCACTGTTACCGGATGAGGAACCGGAATCGGTTGTGGTACCGGGACAGCCTTTGGCACCACCACCGGTATTTGCTGATGAATCGGAACCGGAACCGGCTTGGATACCTCGACTGGCACGTGTTCCTGGACTTTCACTAGCTTCGTATACGGAACTGCGATAGGATGGTTTACTGGCACCGGAACAGGTATATGATGGGGTACCTATGAAAGAGAAAGGAATTCTAGATCAACGAAACCACCTATAGAGAGGATCAATCGGTTTCTGATTTTGCGCGAAGAAATGAGATCGTTTGGTTCGTGGTCTGAAAAAAGGATTGGATATATTCGTTTTAAGTTCACGCTATGGGCTACATGATCGAATAATTTTGGTGTTTTTCGACTGCCTTTTAAGATTAATATGTATGCTTATGTTTAAAAATTGATGATAAAGTTAATAAAAAAGATTGTTACGTTTTGAGAAAAAATACCTTGACCGGATAAGGGACTGGCACTTTGACAACTGCAGTCTTTGTGACTTTGATGATCTTCGTCGGTATTTCCTTCAGATGAACCGATTGAGAGATAAGCTTTGGTTCACTGACAAGACCATGCCCTTCCAGGGATGAAAAATGAGAGGCTCTCGCGACGGCCACAGTCAAAGTGAATAAGAACTGCAAATATGTAATCACGATTAAAGTTCATCGAACCGCGTTCGATTTCGGTTATAAAAAAATGCTAAAAAACGAAAAATTCCTTTCATCTTTTAATCTTTGTATAAAAATAAAAATTGGGCAAACATTTTTCTATATTAATCGATTTTATTGTTAACACAAGTGAACGGTACAGTGGGAAGAACTTTCACTCCAACTGTATTTTACACAATACAGAACCGTAAATATCGATATATAATCTGCGTATACCAATGAGTAATGCATTTCAAGCCAGAGGATTTGCAGTACTTTCTCCCAGATCTCTCTCGAGTAATCACTTTTGGGACGCACGCCCAGTTTGACAGAAAAATGAAAAGGATCAAGCCAAGAGTCGAACAGTTACACTTTATAACCCTGACTCCCTTTAATTCACTGGAATTCACCTTCACAAGATCGCAATAAAAATGAAAATGATACAAAATCGGTATATCACAATGGCCAATCTGCAGATCCGAGATTTCCTTGATACATCGACGATTTATGGTCTTAGCGATACCTTAGTTGTCGATGATGAACTTACTATTCGCCACATTGTCATCCGGTTCGTAGGTGTAAGCAGATAGGTGTTTCCGATGGGACGAGTCACACTGACAATTGCACTACCAGCACTTGCTTATATACGAGGACCTTCACCGTCACCGATTCACGAAGAAAGCACTCTCTTTCCGACTGGCTTACGTTCTCCAATCTTGTCTCCGCTTCTCCCCTTTTTTCCTTACTCTTCTCGTGGCGTTCCGTGAGTTCGATGACCGCCGCTACGTCCGGTCTCCCTCGACGAGCATTACGCTTGATTTCAAGTGCAATTGAAATCGATCCTCTCCGAATGCGCATCCTCCATTAATCGAAATGGAATTCCTGGTTTCGTAACTGACCTCGTCGAGCAGCTTCTCTCGTTGATGATTCAATACCTTTGTCCATTAATTTCTTCTTCGTACTGAAGAATAAATGACGACGAGTCCATTGAGAACCACCGTGTTACGCTCTTTCATCGCATGCTGGATACTGTAATCTTTCTTTCAAATAAATACCTGACAACAGTTTCAGCGTGTAAATTATACGGTCTTCGGAGCTCGTTAATATCGCGTGTCACATGTACAATCATACGTGATCGAAAATTTCATACAATCTTTCGCAATGATATTTTGATATATATGATATATATGATTGTTTTAAGAATCAAAATCCAATTAGAAAATTCAAGTGTATGTATATACGATACTTATTGACTGCTTCAAAATTATATTCGATCGACTTTCTAGATCTGCAGAGAATGCTACAATTCATCGAAGAGCTGGAAATGTTATTAGATATTTTGTTGCAAATATATATCCTGTGTATATAAATTCTAGAGTATTAATCGATTAAGTAAATATACTTTGAAAGCGATTTCAATTCGGCTATCTAATCTCTCTATGCAAAATATTTTCACGCGTCGCTAAATCGTACAATCGTCTTTCGGATTTCCTCTATGAGTTTTCCGCGGACGAGGAGATCGTATTAGGTAGTAGTACTTCCTAGGCGAACCCGTAGTGTAATTTCCTGCTGTAAAAATGGTGAGAGTAATCGACAATACTGATATGTGAACCGCGCGAGGCGATTCACGGCCGAAGGAGAGAACGGTGAAAGGATTATCAAAGACTAAAAGAACGTCCGAAGTAAAAGGACTAATCTGGATCATCTGGTTCTTTCTACGCTCGCGCCGCGCTGTATCTGTTCGCATGCATTCGTGCGAGGAAAGGACTTGCTGTCTTTGCTTATCTATAAAATAAAGCGAGGCTATGTTATACAAGTAACAAGATATTGCTACAGCATGTCACAATCTATTGAAGATTGTATTAATTGGGCCTCCCATACACAATTAACTTTTTCTTATATTTTTATTAAATTTTCAAAAGAAATCGAACGTTTTCTCTAACAAATTTCTTTTTCCTTCGTTTATCGCTTGAAATAAAGTCTTATTTGATGATTCGATTATTCGTGGCATGGATGCGTCATAGTAAGCACATTAAAATGTATATGCTTCCGATCTAAAAACAAAAGTATCGGTACCAGCCGTATAGTCTTCTGGCAAGGGTAGTAAAAACCGGTTCAGTACAAAAGCAAAAGTAAAATCATTATCCGCTCAGCCCTTTCTCCTCTCACTTTCGAAGAAAACTGGTGATCTCGTATCGAAATCAAGTATCTATTGGCTACATTTCGTGTAGAACATGCACTATATATCTACCTTTAACACGTAATTAAATTCCACATCGATTTTTGACGTAGTAGGACGTTAATAAGTAGCAAAGCACAAAAATTATATCGTGTAATTTTTATTTTGTTCGTCTTTCAGGAGAAAGGCAGAAAGTGGCAAAAGGTGTAAAACGAAAATAGCCTCTCGAAAGAGTGCCTCGTGAGAGGAGAGGCACTCATGTCTGACATATAAATCGACTGTAGAATCGAATCGAATTTCGTTTTACCTATCACGATATAACTGTTTTCTATCAACTTTCTTGTATTAAAGAATAAAGTAGAATAATTGTTAACCGAAATAATTGTCAATTAGAGTGCATGAACTCAATACCCAAAGTATGTCAGATACGATATCGAATCTCATACGCTAGAATGAAATCACTTGGAAATTTGATCCACCGCAAGAACCTACTTCCACTTTGTTGCTCAAAATGCAAAATAAATTAAGGCAAAGTCAGAAAAATGACAAGAGAGAAGAGAACTTGGTAGTTTTCTGCGGTAGTTGGGTGAAACGCCAATTGATACGGATGGAAGATAATCAGGATAATTAGAGCGCGAGCTTGATAGCCTTTCCTTCCGTAACTCACCGGAGAAGTGAGTTTATTATAACCAATACATATAAGCGAACATAATATAATATACTCTCGTTTAGTAAGTGCGTATTTGCATGTGCTGCCAAGTTTGCCGGTAATATATCGTATATACCTTTACTTTCACCGTAATTCACCGTGCAATTCCCTCCTAAATCATCTTTAACCTTGAAAATGTTATAGTAAATGTTCATTTAAAAAAGGAAAAGATTTCTTTGCATAATTTTGTGATTTTCATAAAAACGCTGACGCAGCTTTTATGGATTTAAGTGAATGGTTTTCTTTGACTCCTAACTACTAGTTTACCGTTTAGTTTATCTACTGTGAAAGAAATCTACGTACAGGCAACATTCTTGGTTCTCAAAGGATACTTTCACGTTCTAACAACAGATAGAGCCACCATGTTATTAGGCGAGAAACTCAATTTCTATTGCTGCAGTATTTATGTATCCAAAGCTTTCAGAGACTTGACGCGCGAAATTCAAACTTAACAATATGTAAATGAAATTTACACGAGAAACTCTTTTTTAGAAAAAGCCGAAAGAATAATTCAACAACCCGCAAAAAATTTATTATACTGTTTTTTATTGTCTGCGTAAAAAATAGCCGAATGTTGTTGGCATTCCCTAAAAAAAATTTAAGAAATTATAACTGTAGAAAATAAGTAAAACTAATTGTCGACTAAAATTAATACAAAGATCGTTATACAATTAAATTTCTAACAGATTAGGATTTCTTAATACGCGCGTCCCACGAGTTGTTCGTTATGGAATTAATGCAATACCAGTGTTTTTATGTTATTCTGTGCATAAGTCCATTCATCACATAGAAACAGGTCTATTCAGGTATAGTCAAGGTATAGGTGTGAAGAGTGGAATCCTCGCTTCCCAAGGTTACAAATCCATCAATTATCCGTTTGAGCCATGAACATATATACGTGTTTTCACTTGCCAAAAAAGAAGCAAATTTCTTAGCTACAGCACAGAAATATAATGAAAGAATTAAAAATTACAATGCAGGTTAATGTAGGACGATACAATTCATACGCAGTCAGCAAAATTAACAAGAAATATTACAATAAGATTATTCGGATAATTAAGTGGAACAACAATTATTATGATTAAACAAATGCGTAAATGAAAAATAGTGCGATGGAGAAAATAATCAAGAAAGATGTGTCTTACTTACAAAGAAATTTCTATAAACGTGTCTTTTCAAGATTAAGAAATTTGCACTAATTAAAATAAATAATTGAATGCAGTTTAACTGCACAGTTATTTCTATTAGCTTCAGGAACATTACACACACAACCAAATTTTTTTTAACATAAAAATTAAAAATCTTTACAACACAGTTAGTCTTCTACAAGATCAGCCTGTCTGATAATGGTACGAAATTTACTCTGTCGTCAGAGTCGTAAAATTCTGCACAAAAACTTTTTTGTTCTGTGGAAGAAAAAGAATTATAAGGATCATGATAATGCGTCTTCTGCATTTAGAAAGTTATAAAACATTGTGATGTAAGATACCTGTCAGATATGTATATTAAAATACGAAGTTGTCGCGAACTTAACGTTCGATCAGAGAGATTAAACGAATTATTTAAAGTTCGTTGACAACGGTCCATTAAATATTACAAAAGTCCGACGTTCGTTATCCGAATATTTTAAAAGCTTCCTCTTCTTTCAACGAAGCTTGATAATCGGTGTATACGCGTTCACAGAATGTCGATAAGAAAGAAAGAGAAGAAGATTGAAAAAGTAAAAGGAGAGACCGAAGTTAAGAAAGGAATCGTATAGAGATTTGCATAAATCATCCTCCGTTCCTATAGTGTTCGCTTAAATATTGAGAGTAAAGACTGTAGGCGCGAAAAGAAGGGGGAGAAGAAGAACACCAACACTGAAACAAAGTTGGAGGTTCTGTTTCCTCTGGTCCATGTTTTGTGTCACCAATACAGTAGAGGATTTATTCATGAAACATTTTGTCCACGGCGATCATCTCCCTCACGCAGACCTTCAAGAGAAGTCAATTAAAAAATCTAGTTCTTCCAATGCCATCGGATTGCGAAATAAACTGGAGGGAGCATCGGCCGAGTATAAAAGGTCGAAATATCTTTGGGATGATACTCGACTCTTCATCCAAACATCATACGGCTAACATGAGGCTCCTGCTCATCGCTCTGGTAAGGATCCTCTTTTATTGTCCTCCCTTAAAATACGATTCATAGAGATTTGTATAATCAGATATGTATTACGTAAAGTTCATTGCTTAAATTTTGTATCTTCCGACTCATAGTTTTCATTTCGATACAATTTATTGAACTTTAATTCACAGTTAAGTATTTATAAATGATCATATTTAATGCGCATATCCAGCTTTAAAATTTGAAAAATATGTCAAAATCAAAAATATTTCAGATTTGCCTGACGGCTTCTTCAGCTTTGTCGTTGCCGAAGCAGAAGAGGAATATCCTACCTGGTGATCCACGTTATGGAACCAGCGATCATCATCATCATGAGAACGTAGTGGAGAACGCAAGATCCCTTAGTGACTCTTATGCCCAGATACCAGATACCGGCTATGGACCTCCTGAATATGAACCAAGTGCTCCCTTGAACAATGCGTACTTGTCACCACTCGGTGATGTCAACAGTCATTCCGCACCGGTACTGTCTTATGGAGTTCTTGATACTGTTCATGTAACTCAAATAAACTTAATAGAGGATAGAATAATAGAAAATTCTAGTTGAAGAATTCTTATACAGAATTCCTTTCAATGATAGAAATTAATTTATAAATTATGTTTTTATTTAGGCTCTTGAAGCGGTTAATACCTATTTGGTACCGGAGAAAACGGTACCAAGCTCCACGGTTTCGGTACCTGTTGAAGGAGTCGAGGTACATACATACATATATAAATAACATATGTATACAATTTTTAACTTTTACAAAATGTCGTATCGTCCAATTATTATAATTTTGTAGACAGCGACTGCTATACCGCCTGCAACTTCTTATGGAACTCCGGAAAGTAATATTAAGGTATATCGATATTCTCTATAATCTGTTCGTCCTAATAATTACTTTGTTTTGATAATGCACGTTTAATCTAAAAATTTTCAGACCACAATAGGAACTGGAGTCACTTCCCAAGTGAAATCTACAGTCACAAAGGTAAAGACCGGAGTCCATGATGTATCTTCATCAACTGTGAATGTTGTTAAACACGTACCTGTCGTAAAAGGTAAATACTCTTTTACACTAGATGTTTCCTTAAATTTGAAGTATACGATAACACGCTGAAGATATATATTTTTGACGTTACGTAATCCGAATTGTGAAATACCGCGGTAAATCGTCAATATAACTATATATATCTTGCATTCTGAATAATTTATGAACCAAACATTTTGAAGATGTTTCTTTAGAAATAAATGATACATATCTTTCACAGTTAAACTATAATATAAATTTTATATTATTAGAAAATTATCGTGTTCCAATGTCGTCAAGTTTTAAATTTGCTGATTCTAATCAATCGTAATTGATTGTAGCCTTTTGATTGCAGAGGTTACACGTTCTACTGGTACAGTGCAAGCCCCCGCCACGGTTACAACAACCATAAGGAAAAATATTTTTGGCAGCGGTCTGCTAACTGAAACATTACCCAACACATACACCTCTTACGGAGGAGTCCTCCACGTGCCCCGCTATGACGTTTCTTCCCATGTTCCTTCCTTTCTTTATTCGCCAGGATTCAATTCCTTTGACACTCTTTCAACTGCATACAGTAGACTTAATCCTGTAGCATCTGATCATCAGGGTATAAATTTGGATGTTCCTCTACCTCTTTCATTTAAACTCCAAGTCAGTAAAAATGTTCCAAACACCTATTCTTTTCCACAATCTGTCGAATTTCCTACAACATATCACGTTCCACACTCGCTTACACACAGCCTCGTGCATCATACACAGCCTTTAAACACCTTGTACTCCTCACCTTCTATCTCCTCCGTGGAATCGCTTTCTCCAGCACAACATATATCTTCCGTGGAAACTTTAAGTCCTCTGGGATCAGCTCACACTGTGGATACTTTCACGCCGGTGCAATCCGTGGAAACCTTGTCACCGCCGCACTTGGTGCATACCGTAGAATCCGTGAAGTCGGTGGAAACCACGCCAGTCCAACATACCGTGCACTCTATTCAATCTGTGCCATCGGTGAAAACCGTGGGATCTCTAACACCAGTTGAACATACTGTGCATCCAGTGCAATCCGTAACAACGGTACATCCTCTGGAATCCGTAGAGACCGTGACGTTGCATCCATTGAAGTCAGTGGAAATCGTGTCACCATCGCAACCAGTAGAATCTTATCATACAGTGTCTGAAGTAGTTAAAACCAGTACACCTGTGGTTCAAAGTCACGTTCAGCTACAAAAGGGACCGATAACCGATTTCTTCCAAAATCTTAACCTCTCGTTGCCCTCGTTTCCCTCGTTGCCCTCGCTACCTTCTTTCCCTTCTTCCTCTTCCTTCTTCACCTTTACTACTTCCCCCGTAAGCTCAACAACCGTACTCCCATTAGTGGAATCATCTACCCCATCCAGCACCCTTTTGGCTAGCGCTTATAACCAGGAAAGTATCGATACTTCGTTATTACACAATGATAACCTAGTGAAGAGTGTTGTTACATCGAGTAACGAGTACGTTCAACCCACGGATGACAAAGGTGGATACATTTATTAAAAGTACATTGCAAATATTTTCTGTCACGAAATATAACAAAAGCATTGGATGAAAAGTCCGTGTTGTACGAAGCAGAGTTAAGTTGTAGTTGAGAGGCCTAACGAGATGGAAAACTATTGTTTTGAATGACTGTACGCAATAAGTAACAGAGGATTCCTAAGTGCAAACCTTAAATTTCTGATCGCCTGAGATAAACATTTAGTTAACACATGAATGTAAAACACGAATACATGACTATTATAAGTAAATAAAATTCTTTTATTATAAACACGGAGTTGTTTTGTCACAACCTTGTCATTTTTCAACAATTGCTCTATACTTTAACACACTTGTCACTGAAACTACTTATCTTGGTTACATTATTTATTACAATCGATGGTATTAGTTAAGATAATAGACAAGTATAAAAGTTTGATTTCTTTGGGGAAGGAAGATTCAGTAAATTCCTATGAAAATAACTTCGATCGAAGAACTGTGTCATTACCACAATCTGCATTTTTCTGAAGGATTCATGTTTGATCCCACAGGACATTTCCATGCTTCGCTGAATTCCTTTGAATTCCTGAGAACTCCGAGAAGTCTCACGTGTCCAGGACAATGAGAATCTTGCAATATCCATTTCAAAGATTTTGGTGTGTAAGATTCGCACCAAACCTAAATAGGAAAAATATTTTAGAAAGCAGAATAAATTAAATATTATACGTATAATGAAGCATCTATACAAAATATGAGATAAACTGTACATTAATTAGAAATATGCAATTTAAAAATATGTTAAGTAACGCTAAACAATATAATCATCTGAGATATATGAGAGATAGAGATAGAGATAGATGAGACAATATAATTACTGTTAATTTCACATCTCACAAATTATTTAAAAAATTGCAGAACTTCCTTCAAATAAATAATTTAAATTACATGCAACAAACATCATTAATATTCATCGTAGGTTGCTTAATTTATCCAAAAAATAAATTTTTCTAACATTGATGTAATTTACATATTTTTTAGAACGTTCGTCCTTGTACTTTAGAATGTTTTAAACATTTCTACTTCAATGCTATATTTTATGTATTCTAAGCAAGTTCACCGTGAAAGGATTAAAGTCCAGGTTACGTAACCTTCGATAAAATATAACTGAATCAGCGTCTTACGTGCGCGAAACCGAGAAAAACAAGTTGCTCGTGAGTAAGGTGAGTGAATCCAGGAAGTAAAGGCTCTTGACCATGCCTGGCTTTCCATCTTCCGTAAGCGACAACAGCCTCTCTGAGACCTCCATTATCAGCTATATTTTCGCCCAATGTACGTTCACCGTCTATATAATCTTCTACCTGTTCGAACAAATACGTGATCGATTCTATCGTTATCTTTATAAACCAATACATATAAAGCGGGAATATGATCAAATATCAGTAAGGTCAAGATTTTTGCCAGAGTCAAAAGAATGCAAGTCGAGAAACGAGAAGGTAAAACGCTCGCATAGTCTAAATTAGTTATAAAATAGCATAACTTTGCATTTCATCCAACATAGTGTTTTGAGAATGTTTTTAGATTTGAATAAGTAATACGGACGAAAATAAATTTTGTTTACTTCAGCTTCGTAATAGGTGTTATAATGATGTATAAAACAGTCAGTTTTTTCAGTGTATTTTACAATAGTTTCATTGGTCCACCATTGCCTCACGTTTCCATTGCTATCGTAGTGTCTTCCACTGTTGTCGAATCCGTGAGTTAACTCGTGACCGAGCACTGTTCCGATGGCACCGTAATTCAGAGATCTGAAATCAAGAAATCCATTTAGAGAAACTAACTATTAATAATTATCTCTCACGATGATAATATTGTTCTTACTCGAGACCCAGTTCGTAAAAAGGGAATTGAAGAATTCCCGCTGGTATAGCTGCATGCGTATTAGAAAAGCGATATAAATATAATTAAACGTTAGATAAGTTAAACTATAATGATCTGGAGAATTACGTACTTATATGATTAAATTGATAAGTATGAAATGCATTTACATCTGTCGGATCAGTCGCCCAGCTATAAAATGAAGAAAATAGAGATTATTCCACAAAATTGTTCTACGCGCTTACTTCATAATATTCGTTTGTGTAATAAAATAAAATTCTTACTATGACACGTTGTTATAATTAATATCGTGGATGCATTCCAGCTCAGACAAGGACATCAACCGAACAATTTGTATTATATTGTTCAAATATTCCGTTTCCGTGAGATCTATCTGAAAATATACAAATTAATTTTATTGCCACCGTATCTATGCTTGAGCAATTAAACTAGCAATAAATTTCTTACGCCTTCGTAATATTCGTTAAGCACTTTTTCATCGAACAACCAATCTGGAAAGCCAATTTGAGATTCCATTTTCCTGTTTTTCTCTATCGTGGCCATTTTTGTCTGCCGATCCATCCAATCGGTGCGCGAAACCATCGAGGCGAAAGCTTGTTTTATGTCGTCCAGCATTTCAAACACCTTCTTGCCCTTGTTTTCGTGAAAGGATGGATCCACGAACAACCACGAGACCGCCATTCCTAGATTATACCAGGCTTTGATGAAAGGCCGACGAGTTTCGTAAGAATTTCGAATACCTTGCATCTTTTAGCCGATACAGGTTCTACCTCTACATATATACAGATCCAGCCTCAAAATAAAATTGTATTAGACTAACCCATCAATTCGTTAACCGCAGACGCACAAAGCAGAGACTTTGATTCACCGATTTCGACACTAGTTACTGCGCTGGTATAATCTAGCCAAATTTTCCTTAAATTGTCGGATGAATGAGGTACAACTATGTCTACGATTACCCACCAAACGTAGCTCTCTAACACAGCAAGATAATTGTTAAGTAAGTTAACAATAAGTAATTCTCAACAAAAGTCGATAAACTTTTAGTTTACCTAATTCTTCTTCTTCGGTAAGAGCCAGCATTAGAGCAATTTCCTTCAAGTATTCCAAATCACCTACTAATATCTTATCTGTTTTATTCAAGTCTAAAGTGTCAATATCCTTGAAAACTAGCTCAATGAACGGTCGCCATAATGGTTTGGGCGTAAGTGTCGAATTAACTTCCGACACGAACTCGTCAGTCAACTTCTGAAGATCGTCTACCAGCATATAATCATCATCGGTTGGATCATTTTCCCAGATGCTTTGATTACTTTCCATACGAGATATCTGCAACGAAGTAAGGCTTTTAACGACCAATTATCACATTATTGATACATGCAATATCGTTATTCAAATGTACTTACGTAATAAAAAGTGCTAGTTAAATCGTAAAGCGTCTCGATTACATTCTCTAGCTCTTCCTTGTAGGGAAATGATGATTCATTCTTTAAGGAGCAAGTATCAAGAGTTCCATTATTCACGATTTGCTTAATTACGTCGCTCATGTACATCATTTCTGCCTTCATCAGCTTACTGAGCGTTATAACATCCTCTTCGTCCTCCAGCTTCCGGAAGCGTGACCTGATCGTATGCAGTCGTTTCTCAAGCTCCTTATCGCTGTTGATTAAAAAATCCAATTATGGAATTGTATTTATGTGTAGCGATTCAAACGTCTGAATCATATATTAACTGTTTAAAAAGAGTAATAAAAAATATACTTGGGTAACGGATTTGTCATAATCGGTGTGTCGAACAGCATGATATTATTACTGGTGTTTCGAGGATCAGGAATAATGTCGAAACCAAAAAACACATCTTTTCCCAGAACTTTCTTCACCCTGGCTATTTGTTCGATATAACCGCTTGTCTTCTTCGTAAGCCCCGCAGGAATCGAAGGTAAATTGAGCTCCTCCAATAACTCGAACAACGGCTCAAGTCCCAGTTCATTTTTCGCCTCTGAAGTTAAAGCATAGGACGATCTATATTATTTTAATCGTCTAACAAAAATACAAAATTATTTAAGAAAATGATAACGTACGCACGTCCATGCAGCTGCTGTACAATATCTTTGCCTGTGACACTGCCCATGGTACATCACTGTTTGTGGTATTATCTCGTAAAAGTTCTCTTATTTTCCTGTACATTCTTTCTCTACGCTCGTCGAACCATGAATTCGTCAAACTTTTATCTGGTATAGGATGTTCGTCTGGCCATTTTCCACATACGTATCTGTAAAAGCGAGAAACGCTATAAACACACAAATAGATATATCGAAAAAAAATGTATCGATTAAGTATTTTGCAAATTACGCATGCAAACTTGAACTCATTGTCACTGTACTTGTTGCCAACGAGGGGTGAATCGTATTGCAACCGTGACTGTACGACATTGAAAACTAACTCTGTAACTTTGAGACAGGCTATAGGCTGAGTGTATCATTGTTTTTCAAACTAGAGTACTTACTTATAAAAATCGTCACAAGGATCTACAGAAGTATCCATAGATTCCTTCAAACTAGCAGCTAGTGGAACAACGATTTCATAGAATCTTTTTCAATTTTAATTAAAATATAGCATAATATTGATTATTTTCTCACCTATGCGGACACAATTTTCAGTTTCGCAAAGCTCCGCCGGTCTATAGGTTGCATCTGCGAAAAGAGTTAATACAAAAAAGTAATCAATAAAAACAAGAAGCATATATATACAGATTTGGATAAAACAACGTGAAAGATGATAATCTAAAGATAAACGTTACTTACAAAGTATAATAAACACCAGGGCCACTACAACGGCTAAAGCCATCACGAGGAACAATATAATCATCGTTAAATACGATACGTGCCGTCGTTTCTTTAAGCTAAAAAAAGATAGTAAATCTAATTGACAGGCTTGAATTAACAGCTTCCTCACGGACTGTTTGATGCATGTAATAATACGACTTAATGAGCAAGCGAGTTGAGACAACCGGCAGACGTCAATCTCGCAATCACTTACTAGGCGTGTCTGGATCTTATCGGTACCAGGTTCTGGTTGCTGGCGATCGTGTAAATCGAATTTACTTCATCTTCTGGAAAAAAAAAAAAAAATAATAGTATTACATATGTCTGTTAAATTGAAGAAAGGATAATGATGGAAACACGTGTCGCTGTGAAAAAGAATACGTAGATAAAGTTTCATTTCCGTATTTAAGTAGTTAAGATTAAATTATCGCGTTTTTACTCGAATGAGTCAACTCCATGCCGATACGAATGAGTACTTTTAATTTCAAAGCTCGTTACTTTATCAGTTAAAACGTTTCGACAATTATCTTAGTAATTTCTTACAATGATTAAAAAATTGTCTACAATTCGAAAGATTTATTATTTGTATATTAATTATTTATTTGAAGGAAATTAATAGAACGACAGAGACATTTACATATGTATATCGCGATGGATAGTTCCTTCGAGCCCATTAAATCCGTATACAACTTAACTTTAAACGACTACGAAGGGATGAAGTACTACTAGGGAAGTTAAAACAGACTATAGCGAGTTAAAATGGGGATGCACAGATATCAGTGGAAGCTACAATGAATAAATAGTATAAATATACTCACTGCGCTCGTTCATGGTGAATGGCCCAGTGACCGGATCGAACTGACGACACTGAACAACCTCGAGGGACAACGGGGGCTGTCCATACGTTCACATTTTCCTGCTTTGCCAGTGGTTCTCGTTACGTCGAACAACTCGTCTATTTTCACCTGTACCGTTGTTACATTCACCCCAACCACGTGCCATGCTCCATTAAAACGGTACTTCGCACATGCTACTTCTTCTAACTACTTCTCTTAGGTATATCCTCGTAAAGCTTTAATGAAGTTTCCTTGTCGTGGATTTTGTAAACGATCGAATATTTTGTAGACTACGGAACGATTCGCTTAAGTTAAGCCAATAGTTATGCGCTCTAGGCGTGAACTTGAACTGAAATATGCAATTGTTAATTAAAAATTAATCCAAGTATCGTTGCAACGAAAATATTGTGCCCTATTTAATCACACTTGCACCTATACACTGTGAAGATTGAAAGCAATCGTGAGATTATTATTTAAAATAGCCAAACTATTCGGCCTTCCACACAGTTGACGTATGCATAGTTTATCACTAAAATATGTAGGTATTTCCTTGAAGTATATGATCGATAATCGCCATCGTTCATGCGTTGAAGACTCTTCTCAAGGTTTATTTCTCATTACAGAAGGAATTGCTACCCTTCCCACTCTGTGAGAAACATAAGTGCCTAAATTGGTTTGTCTAGAACAAACAATGGCACCGTGCAAAATTGAATTGTTCATACACGAAATATCTATATACATTAGGAAATTCTATTTACGTAAATAAAATTTCGCTAGAACGATCACCTCAGCCTCAGGCTCGTATAATATCGTTTGTTCCTTAATGAAGATAACAAGATGTAATTACAATTAAATATTCGTTTTATAATTTCATTACGCGGTATATATCGGTGATATAACATTTTTCTATGTGTGTTGGAACGGTTGTGTTATGGAGAGAAAGTAAAGACTATGTAAGGCATATATATTCCATTATTCATTCGCGAAATTGCTAAATAGCGTTCATTCTAAATGGTACTCGTATTACCTAGCAAAATTGATGCATCGTATAAAAAGAAATTAATTACTATGATTGGAAGTTATTTCACTTGCATTAAAAAAAATTCTTTATGTACATGTTCGACGGAATAGAAAGCGCCAGTACAGATGGTGGGTAGTTTTATTAGATATGAAAGACGTAACTCGGCATTCAGTCTAAATACAAAGTAGGCTGATAATAATCAGTGACAAAATATTAAAACGCTATCCGAATGATCGACATCGTTGCTGTCGTGACTATCTAGTAATTGAAATAACATAATCGATGTCCTGTATGGAAGTAGGTAACGTTTGTCCATTATATGGCAGAATGTAGAACATCGGAACACTTTGATGATCTCTCCTAAAATCGTATGAAATCAAAAGTAGATTATCGGTAGAAAAGTTGTTGGTTCGCGCATCAATTAACACCAACTAATTTTAAAGCTGAATTAAAACATTTCTCGCTTTTTAAGTTGCACGCAAGTATGTAATAAATCTGCCTCCAGGTAACAAAGTGTACTTTGGACGTTTCTAAGACGTATAGGCGATGCCTCGGAGGTATTCAGCAAAAAAATCATGAACTGTATTACGCGCAAAAAGAATTTGCACTGAATTGCAATGACATAGAGCGCCTCGGGGAATCGCTGGAAGCAGTTTCGTTGTGAACTAGAATTCCCGCGACATTTTTCCCTCTCGATTTCATACGACGCGTCGTGCCGCCGAGTCTCAAACGGTACTTGACATACTCGTTAAGTGTAATTAACATTTCAGCGATACGATATGTGATTCCAAAAAAAGGTGCTTCGAGGGATTGTGATTTTTCGAATGCAGGTCGAGGAGAACGGCTGTTATGCTTCGTTTTTAATCTATCCTTGGTGATCAACGAAGCAATTAAATGGAAAAGAAAATTAAACGCAAAATGTACTATTTTCCCAGAACTGGGTTATAGTTTGATCGCGAAATTCCATGTAAAGGAAATGTACGTTTAAAATCGAACAATAGAATTACCCTAACGTTCTTTTCTGCGTACCGAAGTGTTAGCAGGATTACGTAAGAATCATTTTTTACGCGTAACGTAATTAGAAGCACAGCTAAACCCTTCCGTCTGTATACTCGCCTCACAGTAGAAAATTCGAATAAAAAGTTGTGGCATAATTATGCTAAATTACGAGTGCCATGTCATTTACGTAACGCAGTGAGGTACAGACTACAACACGAAGATCGATGGAACACTTATGATCGATATATACGGAAATGAGAGAGCATTGTAACTCAATAGCACAGTATTGCTACGCGACCAGGCTCTTTTCCGATTCGCTTATGCGAAAATGCTGTATAGGATAATAATCAGAAAATTTCTCCTGTATAACTTCCCGATTCGTATCGGCATAGAAATCGGGATTAAAAGTCAACTTGACGAATGATAATTTGCGCTCGCTGCGAATTTCGCGATGCAGAACTCACGAAATTCTGCGATGAATTTTATTAGATCCGAAACGTTCTAACGATCGTGTTTCATGCCCTTCCTCTTTCTTTTTGACCTGCGACTGCTGCATCGAATTAGAACGATTTACGATTCGTGGCGCTTTCTCGTTACGTAATTCTTACGGTGCAGTCTCTTGAGTGCTTTTTAGCTGTCAGAAGCGTGTAAGAAGGCTGTAAACTAAAGAAATTGCCGAAATTATCATAGCGATTATTTTTAAGAAATTCGTGTACGAGTAAACAGCACGCTTTCATTTATTTTAAACAGAGCGTAATACAAGATTCAGTATTTTCTTATCTTTATTCGAATCTTTTTTGAAGATTATTATGGTGAGATCAAGATAGCATGGCAAAGTCTTGCACAACTAATTAAAAAAACTTTTGTTCAAATTTCGAAAGTTGATACGATCGATCGGTCTGAACTATTTGACTTGCTGGTCTTCTGACACGATACACTGTGAAAATAATAGTAGCAGGTTGAACGTTTTTGTTTGGACGAGTCGTTACCCTGGCGACATTAGATTGATTTGTATCATGGAGCTTCCGGGTCGCGTTCACGTGCCAGGCTTAAGACCGCTTGTTATCATGCACTGATAATACCAATGTACTAAAATAGGAGAAAAAACATTGAAGCTGTGAAGATATAAATAAAAACAGCTTTAACCTTCTATGAGTAAAGAACTTTGTTAAATATAGAGGAAGGGGAAATGAACGAATGAAAAAGATTACAGCAGATTTTTTATCACAAGACATAAAAATTAACTTTTATTAGAAAATAAATAAAAGTGTTGTTGCAAAAGTATGGTAGGGGAAGGGATGGGTGGTAGGCGGAAAGAAGAGAAGAAAATATACAGTGAAGGCTCCGATGTCGTGATGTCTTCTTCAATATCACATGCCGCACAAGAATTTCGACGCGTCCAGAAACAAAAGGTAAAGTTAACAAGGAAAGGGCAGATACAGGAAGTGAGTCTGTAAGAAAGTCGCTGCGCTCGTGTAATCGTGTATCGTGTGGTTGCTCTATGAGGATAAAAAATAAGTAAACTTTTTTTAAGATTGGGTGCCTGGTCTGAGGTCTTCGGGTGGTCCAAAACGCTCGCCGATCCTGAGGGCGTCGATTTTCGTGATCTTCGAACGATCTGCAAGCTCGATGTTCTTCGTCCGTAATTAATCGCTGGATAATACTGATTAGTTTTCTGACTCCCCTTGTCCCGAATGAATACAGTTCGATCGATCTCGGAGAGCTAGTTCCCCTAGGATGAAGAACTCGTGCGTTGCTGTGACTACCATCGACGTGGATGCTTCAAATGTATATAGTCTCAAGCTTCTTTCCCACCAGGACAATTTCGATGTTGGCCATGGTTATCGTTGTTTGTAAAGCGTCGCTACTCCAGATGCACCTCAGGACGGCTCATCCAGGATGGATCACCCTGGACCAGCGAGTTCAGTTGGTGCCGTGCGGAAATTTAGTCCCAGGGGTGATGGGAGATGGGAGCCTTGACGACTTTGATTTGGGGCTCCACGTACGATTCAACGCCGATGAGATGTGGCTGTACGATCTTAGGTCCGTGGTATGGGATCTTCACAGTCTGAACATGTGGGATTTTAATGTTGAGGGGTTGGGGGTGTGGGGCCGGAATCGACGCTTGTTGCGGGATCTGGAGCACTTGGTGCACTTCCGGAGCATGAACCTGTGGGAATTTTTTCGGATGTTAATCGATTATCTAATAAATATATAAATTCTATTAGAAATTTCTACCACGAAGATTTCCCTTCAGGAAATATTTTCTTTTCCGGTCTTTTGTTTACCGAAGAAAAAGTTAGCACATAATATCGAGTAACTGATTTTTAATGAATTATGGATAAATAATAAATGTTTAAGAAACATGGAAGTCATTAAACGCGTCCATGATTACCATGGATGTAAGAACTGGAGCGAGTAGAAAATCAGCAACAGTGAATTCGAGCGACTCGTTACGAGGAACAGTTGCATAAGGGGTTACGAATCACTTGTTAGTATTGTAGTTCAACTGCAGTTTCGTTACAAAGTTTATAGATCCATTGAGTAACGAATAATTAAATTGGACGACCAAGATCCGATTACGTTCCCTGATTGACTGGAAAGCTATGTTACGTGACTCGTAACTAGCGGTCTGCTTTAAACGATCCATTAGACGTGGAAAATGAGAAGTTATCGATGATGCGGTAGTAATTTCGATCGAATGGTCAAGCTAGTCAGAAATTATGATGATAAAGGAAAGTAGTCTACGCAGACTGATTCTGAGAATGAACTTGCGAAACACAAAGTGAAGGGTTTCTGTTAAGACTGATAAGGTATTCCAAAATTACTGATACTTTCAGGTGAATGGTAGAAGTGATGTTTGTGAAAGTAGCTTAGAACGGAATTAAATACATGTAAGTTATTTGTAATACTGTTGAGATGTTACACGTTCAACGAAGAGTTTCTCCTACTAACTTGTGTTAACTTCCAACATGATATTAATCTTATAGTATCTCTATCGTTACCTGAGGCGCAGATACCTTGACTAACGGTGCTGCAGCAACCTTAACATACGAAGGTTGAGCGACCTTAACGTACGAAGGTGCTGCCCATGGTGCAGGTGCTGGCCAAGCTTCAGGTGCTGGCCATGGTTGTGACACCTATGTGTTTCAAAAATCAGGATTTCGTTTCAATTCATCTACTGTTTAAACCTCGATATGGAAACTTGGTTACGTTTGGTTACTTTCCACCGAGCAAGTCCAATTTCTCGGTTAACGAAGATCGATGCTGGAAAATGCATCGTACGAACGAACAAAAGTCTCCGGAAGATTAGATTACCAGTAAATGAACGAAAAGAAAGAAACGTGAAAATAGGTGCTGAAGAGAATACGTTAAATCAATGAGGCGATCGTTGAAGGATTTTTTCTTGACTTGGATCGATCAAGGCCCAAGTTTTTCGTCCAGTAACGTTTGGACGTCGTTGAGTTAAGAAAAATGTTAAAATCGTAGAGGTAAGATGAGTACTAACTATTTCGTTATCGAACACTGTCCTGATAGTAATGGTTGGAAGACAGTATTCGTAGAAGTTGCTTATCTCAAAGTGTTAAGGAGAAGATTAAGGTGTCGAACCTTTTAGAAAAGTGTTACGTTTTAATAATCCGAGCCAACAGTATAGAACATTTTCTAGCATTAAACGTAACAAATTATTAGAAGATTATTTCAGAACGTGCAGTACCATACTTCGATTTACAAACTCTCAGTCGGATTAACAGTTTCCAGAAATTTCTGACTTCACTTACCGGTGCATGAATGTATCCAGGGTAGGCACTGGCGACGGCCATAACGGCGAAGAGAACAATCTGCAATTACAAAAGAATTAACTCAATATTTCCATGGAAATCTAATAACGTCTTATATACTTAGAGAACTAAAGTTACAGAATATGAACACTCTCTGAGCAGAGGCAAAGTTTAAGTTCAAAATTAAGATGGCGCAAAATGGACGAAGTCCGAGTCTCAGACATACAATGAGAGACTCGTTCGTAACTGGTAGAAACTTACAACGAACTTCATTGTAGGTGATTTTTCTTGTGCAGTACACGGGAAACACTACGTATCTGAGGGGCGACGCGGTATGCTTTTATAGCGGTGCCCTGCCCAGGCCCAGGGAACTAAGATGAGGCGGGGGTACAACGATTGCATTGCATACAGACCCCTTTCACCAATAGCGATCGACCCTTTCAGACCCCTTATTCGGTGCTCCACTGATCGCAGATACGTTCCACTTCCGTCAACTGCGATGACACCCTAAAAGATTTTAATTCCGTGTCCTTACTAGAGAAAGCTTTTGGAGAAAATCGAAATGTCCGCGTAAGATTGACCTGATTCGCTGTAGAACGACGGTACGTACATTCGTCGATGAAGAGAAAAAACGAGATCTTAGATCATGCGAAATACTCGTCGTGATTTCGTATACCTGCCCTTCTACGATAATGAATTATTATTTCTTCAATTTATTAATTAGTGATCCTGCGTTGCTTATGTACGTACTTTGAAGGGAATATTTATAGAAAAAGAAACGTAATAATTTATATTGTCATCTTTTAAATCCTGATAGAGTTTCGCCATATCATGTGTGTACATATTACAATGTCACGACAATCATCTCGAAACAGCGATGGCGATAGACAGAATTGCACAACGAAAAATTAAGCACGACTTCCGGCTAAATTGACGTAACACGAATTACAACGAGGCTTCGTCGAGTACTTTATGAAATTTTCCGCTAAAATTTTACCTCTTCCTCGCACATTCATTCTCCTCTTCGACGTGCTTCGATACCTTCCAACGATATGAATTTATTATCGGTACCTAACAATGTGATAGTTGTCGCAAGAAAGCAACAGTGGCTTCATGGTTCCACTGCTCAGCATTACGTTGTTTACGAAAAACTCAGCTGGGTCAAGTAAAAAATCATTATATGTACGCCAGCAATGGAAAAGATTTAAGATGAATCAGAAAAACGAGAAGGTGCACAGTCGTTTTATCGTTCTTAGTTTATAGCAGACATTATACCAACGCAAAGTTAAATCCTGTCACGTGTTTTTCTAACGCTCCACGCTGAATTAAATTCGGCCACGAAGAAGAAAATCGAAATGCACAGTGTTGTAAAGTTGAGTAAGCAACAATTAGTCATTGATCATAATTCTGTGATGCCTGTATTGGCGCATACAAACGTAATAAACAATGTAAGACGCGGTGACGCAACTTTGTACGATGCATAAAATAGTAAAAGTCTAAAGCATTTTAAAATTTGAATCTATTCTTGATCGCAGGTATCGAGCGTTACGATCGAATATTAATATAAAATCGTGGAGAGAAAAGAATCGTTATTATTGCTAAATCGATCTACTATTACGGCAAAGCGAAATTCCTTCTATACGTTTTTGATCCGCAGAATATTATGCAATTGTAACTGGAAATAATATAGGGAGCGAGACAAAGTAAAATTCTGTTTCAATTTTCATCTCTCCCACCCTATTTATCCCAATTATTCCTCGCGTCGCTAATAGGTTGGATTTTACGACTCGCCAATTTCGTAAGCGGTGTAAACGCCAACTTTCTGTAACGTAACAAGCCAGTGGAGTCCAAGTAAAGTCGTAAATGCATCTAGTTCTTGGTTGTGCGTTTATATTGTTTAAATTGTATCTATTCTAAGAAAAAATGATCCATTAACATTTTATGCTGAATCCTTTATCTTTCTCGAAGTAAAAAGACCACCTTCCCATTTCTTTCGTAACTTAAGATATCTTACTTATTTTCTATGTTATACTAGCATAATATACTCGTCATTCTGTCGATCTGATGTATTTTCGAAACGATGGACAGATAGCTAAACCACATCTATTTTACCGAAAATGTCAACCTTAAAACTCGCGAACATTCTCCTATGTGATCTTCAGACACGAAGGTTGCAACGTTTCGCGAAGTTTCCACCTTGGCATGGATTCTCTAAAGCGACTTTTCTCAATACCTTTGGCCTGCTCGATTTCCTTATCGAGAAAACTGGCCGCCCTTTACATGGGAGTGTACTGGACAGTTGGTCAATCTTTCGCCAAGCTGGAAAACGTTTTGACCTGTGCGTTGATCACTGAAGATTCCCGATAGAATTCCAATTCGATTAAACGTTTCTTACGATAACGATGAACATTTAAGAAGAAAAAAAGGAATAATTTAAACTATTAAAGTGAATGACTTCGGTTGTTACAAAGAAAAAAAATTTTTAAACAAAAAGCCAGCTGGAACGCATTGCTCGTAACAGCAATTATTACGTCTCGAGTACATTGATAATGAAGTTTCTCAACCTTTTGCTCGCAATAAGGCGTGCGTTACTCGGCAATAACACACGATTCTCAGGCTTTATTTATTGTTAGCAGACTAGCTCATTGAATATAAACCGTGTTAATTTAAGATAAACGAATCAAAGTCTGGCCAGAAAAAACTTAGTTAAACATGAAATGCAACATCTACTCAGGTATAAAGTGTAACAAAGTATTCGAAGAATAAAATCACCGGCTAAGAAGGGTATGCTAAATATGTTTCGTGTTGGGACACGAGTTTCTGTGTGAATCTGTCTAAGTTTCCGTACGCTAATCGTCCCTGGAAAATATTTTTTTTCGATCGATTGGCAATCACGCGGGAACGGTCGACCGTCTACCAGTCGCCACTCGAACTTTTACGCAATTTCTGCGTATTACATTCGTTGTTTCTGAACGTGTGCCGCCGCAGAGACTAAAGACAACCCTGCACGGACGTTAGCGCTCTCGCAGAAGCGCTTAGAGAATCTGGACAGTTTAACGATTCCCGTTATTCTTTGGCGATTATGCCAATTTAATTTTGATTAAAGATGAAGCATTTGGACGCTGTGGTTTATGATTCCATGAACGTACAATATCAAACTTGAAAACTTTGCAGAAACAATGATTATTTTATGTATATCTCTTCTCTTTCTTATTTTCCGAAAAATTTCTTCAACGTACATCTCGCCATTTTCTCTGTTCGATTCTTATTAAACCTGAATATCATTAGGAAATATTGAGAATTTGTATTGGATCTAGGACTTAGATAAATGTATCAATTCCCGTAATAAATTCTCTCAATGATTGAAGGCATCGTTATGCTTCGTTTCCTGATCTACTTCAAAGAGAAATTAAGTAACAGTTTTTTCTGGTTTACAAAGGCTATGCCATGAGCAACACGACATCGAAAATGAATATTCCACTAGTGCAGATCGAGTGGATCGAGCTCAATTACTTGCTAATGAGCCAGACTAGCGTAACACGATCGTTTATGTAGTTACGTTTTATTAGAGACTTCATTTACTCAGTCGATGTCCTCCAGAATTCTAAAATTATCTGCAAACTAAATCGGCGTATAAGGTACCAATTGTCTCCAAGTAAGCCTTCCATTTACAAAAATTTCATTGTAATTCGTTAATTAATTTTCTTGTAGAGCCATACAATAGCGCGAAAAGAAACGCCTGCTCGAAAAAATTCACGCTCCGTCGAGCGGACAGAAATCCGAAATACGTCTCAAGTTTTCCATAGTGTTGTAGTCGAATCACGAAAAACGATCTAACGTCATGATTAGCGGTTCAGCAACGCCGGTCACCGGTACACGGGGAAACCGAACCATCGAGGAAGCTCCGTGCGCCAACGAATTAAGCAATCCCCTCTGTTACAGATAAACTCGCTCGACCGCTACAGATTATGAGTCAGAGAAATTAAAGCGATCCAGACGTTTGGTATTCAGATTATATCTATTTACTTAAAAATTGCTGCGCCGGTTATTAATCTTACCGTCTGAGTTGTAATTTAAGGCGTAATCACAACAGAAGTTACACAAGTAAGATTGATGATTATTAAGAAAATACGAGTAGTATAGCAAGTTACACTGTTTACATTGTTAGTATTCTATTTCCCTCGTACAAATTCTGTGATGAATTCTCTGTTGATAATAAATTCGGTAGGCGTATGATGAATGACTGATACGACGTAAATAATCGTAGTTACGTTTCATTAAATTAAGAAAACGAATTACAATCTTCGACATCTCTGCTTAAAGGGCAAAAAGACTTTGGGCTCTTGCATCGTATCTAAACTTTTCTTCTTCAGTAGCAAAATTACACAAAACGTAGTGCGCGGCACGCTTTTTCTAAATTGTACGTTCTCACCGGACAAGGCGATTGGAAAAGGTGAATCATACTTCGATCGTGGCGAGCGATAGAAATTCGTGCTAACTTCTCCTCCCCTGAATACGTGAAATATCAATTTGTTCGGAACTTCTTGCCAAAGTGAATGCTTTTTAAACTTGGCTGCAACAATTAGAGAGCAGTGATGAAATCGAACGATAAGCAATAACCGTACGACGGACCGAGAAACGCGTTGAAATCGGAACCTAGGGGAATTTGCATAAGCTAAAAATTGCAGTATATATATATTATATATAGATATATAGATATATATATAGATATAAATTATATATATATATATATATATATAATATATATAATATATATATATATAATTTAAATCATACCATGAGACTCGTTAACAAATTGATTTACACGAGACAAATTGTGTACATGCTCGATTATAAATGTGCTAAATGTACACTTAGCGTCTACGAATAAATAATACTCCGTGGTTTATTATCGTTAACACCTCGTATAAAACATAAATACGTTAATCTTTCACGGCTATGTTCGAGTTTGTAATAAATTGTTTGTACTGTTGGGTACTCTCTGCATTTTAGTCTTGTACGTAACGAAAACGATAACAAATTTCTTATGCCAGGAAGAGTAAGCGAATATTGGTAATCTGTTGCATCTGTTGCAAAGTGAAAATACTCATGAAAATACTTGTCTTCTTTCACCGGAAGAACGGGACGCGATAAATCATCATGACACGATGCATACGTGACGCGTTAGCAGCAGTTGGATAAATCGTAATGCTGAGAGTTAAGGTGGTCGTTTCTAATACATTCCCTCGGTGCATTTTTCTTCTCGTTGGATTGCTGAATTTGTCCTCGTGAACCTCGATCGCTCCCGATCGACGAATGGCAGAATGTGATTTCTTGTTGCTTCGGTGATCGCGTTTCTTGACGTTCGCAAAGTGGACATTGCCGAAGGGGCAACGTACCGGGTGACCTGACAATTAGGACTTGCCGGATTGGTTCTCGAAATAATAAGACTTGTTTTTCCTAGAATAGACGAGAAAAACGGTGGAGCAGTTAAGTCGCTTATAGAGTTCTAATAGCTTTGAATTGAAAGAATTAAACAGGAGAAAGAAGAAGGAAAAGATAATTTATTTCAAATTGATAATAATGAAATTGGATATCTACCAAGGAAAATTCGCGATTAGAATCGTAGTAATACGATTGTCCAGTTTCATTGACATGAAAAATAGTATAATTATTGGGCAACTTGAGACTGAACGGAATTCAAGGAATAGCAAAACATTATTCCTAATTTCTCTACATTCCTAGGCAATTATATAGAACAGAGCCTCGGGGAGGGGGGAGGGGGGTACGTACCGAGTGAACCAATAGATCCGTGTGAGTATCTCACAAGAAAGAAAAATGGACAATCGGTACTATTTGTTGTGTGGAAATTTCTGTGAGAGAAAACGATTTTAGGATTCTTTTGGTGCGTTCACGTGCAAATAACTCAAAGTTAATCTCGAAGGGAAGAATGACGAAAACGAAAAATATAAATGACATCTCATCATCGGGAAGTCAAATTTATTACGCATGGTGATCGATGGTTCTGTGTGTCCAACGCATGCTTAGTGCTCTAGATTCGCGAACCATGGCTAGTGATTGCAACAATCTCGGTGCTGATGCCCTGAGGGCAACACGGATTCCCATATCTGCGAGCGCTCAACACGCCAACAAGCTTAGAAAGTAAACTTCCATGCAGCAGGACTACGCCGTCGGCAGTTGCCTGCTTAATTATTTAATTATACGGACCACGGTGGCGGCAACCATGTTACCGAGGAGAGCAAAGATCTAACAACCCCTATTTAGTGTAACGTGATGCTAGGCGAGAAGAGATATTTTAAAGTATCTTGTGATTCTGGATTCTGGACCAAAAAGAAATTTACTTGTATAACGTATGCTGGTATTATAGCCTGAAACGTCGTAGTTTTTCGTTGAAAAAGAGAACGAAACGAAGGCGAAAGTTGTATAAATTTCATAATTCTCGACAGGAAAGCGATGGAAACAGTGAAGTATATTAAGGAAAACAGCATTTGCTTATTTGGGGAATTAAGCACCTAATGTTTCGTAATACCTTCTCATATTATGGAAACTATTATCCTGTGCACATAAATTGTTTTTCCTATTTATAGTTTATCGACAATTAAATCTTCTAATGTTGCGTGACCATGACAAAGTGGATTCTATCAGCATAATACTGCACTGCACTGTAACGATAAACGATAGATATCCGTAGAATAGCACCATTCTTCGACAGATCAAGGTCAAGTTGTCTCCGTAATTTATTATCTACAAGAAATTACAATGTACAAAGGAACAACCAAGAAATTCATGTTACGTTAACATATTTCGTTATATCAACGCCTCAAGCAATTGCTTCGTGTATCCTACCAACTTTCCAAGCGTTCAAGCAACTCTAAACATCTTTCAACTCTGCATGCTTAACGCTGTCAATGTTCAGTCTTATAGTCACAGAAATCAGAAAACCAACAAGTGGATTTGCATCCTACGAAAATTACTCCCAATTTACTATGACAGCCATCTTTTAAAGATTTCATTGCCATAACTAATGCTTAAAGTTTTAAGAAACTACGATAGAATGAGTCTGCAATGTGATATCTTATAGGGAGACAATGATCATGTTGAACATCTCCAATTTTATGGTAAGAATGGCCCGAGACATTAATTAAAGCACGTGTACAATCACAGACTACTATTAGTTACATCAATTATAATTCGTGACCAGCGCGTTACGAAATAATAGTCAATCAGGCTGCGAAAGGCGAAGATCTGCTGATCAAAATTTACGCACTTGGTTAACGTAACAGTTCGCGCAAATAGCTATTTTCCACGGAAGCACGGGCACCGGCGCGTCTATGAAATCTATCAAGTGTTCCGGTAAAACGCGTATCAAGCACGCACACAGAATTGCGAGCTGATGCCGCTACATGCATAGACTTTCATCGCGAAAGCGTGGCGATAGTTATAGAAAATTGTATTACGTCCCGGAAGAAAATACGCGCAGGTTACCGCAACAGGGAATCGGTGCCTCGTAAAATCTTGTATTAAACAGTTCGTAACTAAATTGCGTTGCCCAGCTCGTGCTCGTGGCCGAAAGCATACCGTTTCCCTTTTCTTTGTAGAACGGGAAATCTTTCTGCTACGCAATTCGGCTAACGATATCGTAGTTGCGCTATTTCTGAAGCGATTTTAATCTAATTTCCTCCAAACTCTTATCGTAATACATATCTTAAAATTAAAAAATAATCCCTCACATGTATTTGCTATTATAAGATTTATTTAAAGAAAATCTTTCACATTCCTATGCTTGCACTTGTTCTTGTAGAATGGTCTAAACTTATCTCATATTACAATAATTATTAGAATTCTAATATATAAAAATAACTAATTGATGAATAAGATAACTAATAGTATCATAACGTACAAAAAAATAAATTATGATTAATAATACTTTATTAAAAATCAAATATTCGCCATTTTTAGAAAGTATTATTAAATTTTCCCTAAAAAGCATAATAGGACAATATATACAAATTTTTATATAGATTTAGTATAAAATTAATTCAAATGATTTAGTATAAAATCATACAACAATTCAACATTTACAAAGAAGCGTAGATAGTAAAATTAATTTTTCTATTTCCGAAAATCAACATCAATTAAATAATTTCTTTGGAACATTAACTAAATAATTTCTTTAGATTTTCTTAAGACAAAAGAATGATTATTTTATTTACCGGCAACTTATTTCATATAGCATAGCCTCTAGTACTTTGCAATACATTCTTCTTAAATTTTCTAACAGTAAAAAGAGATATAGAAATATAATATAATTTGGATATTCTTCACTAGAGGACGCCTTAGTAGCTCACTATATTACAAATGGCCGCTGCTTCAGGAAACAATATCGAGATCACGGGAAAAAGCATATCATATTTCTTATTTTCTAATCTATGGTCGAAATTTTTACACGTTTAAGTGCCCAAAATTAGTGCTATGCTGTCTCTAGACAATAATGAATCTCATGAGGATAAGGTATACGGCTTGTAATATCGATTTTAAATTGTTATAAAAAATGCATTCTTCGAATTGTAGGTTATATTATTTGTTACTGACATATTTTTTCTTTTTGTATATTTTCAAATATGCAACTTTCGTCAGTTTTATGTTTCATCATTTTCCGTGCGAGCTGGTAAAGCTAATGTTGAGATTATGCTGTGTTTTATGCATATTTCTTGTTTACATTTTTGCATTTGACATTTCTGTTACTGTTATTAAAAATAAATCTCACTTGTAGTAGTTCGTAGTTTTATTTATTGATAAACTTACCTTCTTGCAATACCTTATATGTTGTGAGCTATAACAATTAACTATAAGAGACCAAAGAAAGAGTATTTTATAGGACTCCGCTAATGGCGAATATGGCACATTTACAAGGATGCCTTTTTACACTATCAAAGAACAATCAAATGAATGGACGTATACAATGAGAAGGGATATGCAGGTATATCAAGTGTAAATATTATCAAAAGATATATAAAAGATATATAGTTTAAATTAATAGTTACTCTACGTTAGGAAATAATACCTGGGTTATATCTTGGCCCATATAGTGCAGCTATCAAATCACAACTACCGTGTTTATTACAATCTGGCATAACCCATATAATATGTGTTAGGCAAGACATAGAAGCAAATTTTATAAAGCCCAATTTTCCGGATAAATTTAAGTACGTAACATTTATGACTTAATATAAGTAATTAACTAGTAAAATTGTTTCGGAAATGATTAATATATCAATAATAATTCATACTAATGTCACAGGTATCTTGTTTTGAATATTGCTGATACAGCAACAGAAAATATTATTCAACATTTTCACAAGGTAAGAACATTTATTGATGAAGCTTTAAACTCTGGAGGCCGAATCTTAGTACATGGTAATGCTGGAATATCAAGATCTGCAGCATTAGTTTTAGCATACCTTATGGAAAAATATGGACTCTCCCAAACGTAAATTCTTATTTCTCTTCTTCTGTTCGTCTTTATTATTAAAAAAATTATTGAAAGAGTATGATCTTTTTAGACGTGCATATACGATTGTACAACAAAGAAGGTTTTGTATAAATCCTAATGAAGGTTTCATGGCGCAACTGAGAGAATATGAACCAATATATCAAGCACAGCAAACATCAAGACATAGCTTATTGACACAAAGAATCAAAAGAACTATCCATCAAATGGATACTGAAAAAACAGAGGATAAATGTGATACAATGGATAGTTGATGTTTCTTTAGTAAATGCTAAAGTTACCAAAAGACATACTCTAAATTAAATGAAAAAAAAATAAACTTCATAAAAAGTAACGTTTTTTTACTTTGTCGCGTTTTGAAAAATACCTAAACGTATGGGCATCTAATAAAATCAGGAGTCATATTATTTAATTTCTAATATAATATACAGAAATTAAAAATTTATTGCAATATGATTATCTCTGTATTAGATAAAATAATTATTCATCTAGACAAACAAAATACTACAGATTTAAACATTTCTCTTTTTAAACTAATTTATAACAACATACAGGTTTTAAACAATTTGTTTAACATAAATCCCCACTACTAACCTTACTTTTTATTTATTCAGCATTTAAGTTTGTAGCACATTATGTATTTAAAAAATAATCCATTCGTTTTTTGTTGCTACAATATGATATTATATTTTTACATTGCCAATGTTCTAATTTCAATAAAAATTGTATGAAACTTTTTTTTATCATGTATATTAAGATAATTCAAATTACAAAACATAGAAAATTAAATTTTTTACTCTTATATTTTATATATATTTCATACAACTTTTATAATATGTATATTTTTCTTCAAAACTAGAATTACAATAGATTCTGGATTAATATTACCTATTTGATTCGTGCTGGAATTAATATGCAAATAATATCTTCATTGTTCTCATCTTTCAGTTGCCACTTTACAGTAACGCTGACCTGTAATTTAATGATTTATAGAATTTACCAATAATGTATTTGTAGCAAATATAGCTTAATAAACTGTCACTCTATAGTACCTTAGGATAGGATTTTAGCACCATTAATGTATTTTTATAGTGTAATGTGGCATCACCCTTCTTTAAGGGACATTTAATGCCAGAATTAGGATCTTGACAAGCATCTGCATTTGGCAATGGGAAAGGTATAGGAACATCCATCACAATACCATGCACAACTGCATTAACTTTTGAAACATCTTTATCTGCAAAATTATGTTTAATTTTTTAACTGTTTTGTGTTTGAAAGCAAACAGACAAAAAGAAATAGACATCTTATGTGAACATACTAACCAACTGTAAAATCAATATTAATTGTTGCATTTGTATTTGGTATTAAATCACATACAGATTTATTCATATCACAGTCCAGAGTTACAGACGTAAATTTTCCCACTTTCGAGCCTGTACGAAGAAAATTGTATTATCAATAATTGTTATTATCTCACTAACATATTCTTACACTGTTTCGAATGAGAGTCGTTTGCACATATTTATATACATGTACAAAATTATGTTGATAATTTTATTTATTATGATTAGTCGTATGTACACCGTTTATGTAAACAAATTTTCACATTGACAATTATAGAGAAGATGTAGGCTCATGACTTTGAATTTCTGAGACAAGAATTTCCGCCATTTTTACGATCATATATTATTACATCAATTGTATGCTACTTAACCGATAATTAAGTGGTATTCCATTCAATAAAGTGTGTTTTCTTAAAATGAAATAATTTTACATTTATTTGTGGTAATTCTAAATTGTAAGAAAACAGTCGTTAGTGACTTAAACTTGCAGTTTTATTAAATCGTCCTTAACGCGAATAAAAATGAAACAAATGTAATTATAATATATCATAAGATCAACACGGTTTTGGACCATGAAATTTAAATGATAAAATATTTAACGCATGATTTCTGAACTTATTTGAATTATCTTCATAATAAAAATGACCAAAACAAAGAAATCTTATCGGTTATAAATCATGATTGTGTGCGTATATTTTGTTTATTGGCTATTTATTCAAATACTGTATCTATATCGATACAGAAAAAATAGTTTTATTATTAAAATAAACAACAATTTCAATTGCTGTTCTATACTTATAAAGTACTTTATAATATTACTAAGGTAGTCAGCGAATAGTATTGAAATATGTATTCAACTGATTTATTATAACGATCATGTTTTCCTTCAGTTCTTTTTTATATGTTACTGATAACCGATACAGCACAACAAAGCTAATTATATACAGTACGTTATCAACATGATGTTATTTTAATTTGTTTAAAACAGAAATACTATTGTTTGTAACTTCTACGTTCTTCTTTTGTTCCAATATTGTACTTCTTATCGGGGAAAAAATATTCATAATTAAAAGTAGTGAAATCGAAACTTACCACAATCATCGATATCGATGGCTCGACAAGTTGGTGAGAAACTCAGGTAACATAGGACAAAAATTACAGCAATCCTTCGATACATGTTGTTCGTTTGGAGTCCGCGCAGCTATTAAACTCGTTGTACGTTGTACGAAGCTCTATATCGAAACAAACATTAGCCTGCTATTCTCAGCAGACATCACGTCACTCACGCTGTTCTTACATTACGTACATATCTTACGCATCAAATTGCTACCACCTACGTCTAATGATAAGTGTGGTATACAATTTTATCGGGAACAATTTTAGATATACGTATACGTAGATGTACCACATTTAATGTTATGATTTGCACTTTACATATTGCATTAAAATTTGGAACTGGCATTTAATTAGAAATCTGAGCAAAGAGATTTTACTCAATATATTAGTGCTCAATTGTTATTTAACTATAGAAAAGATAATAAAAATGGAATTGAAAAGCAAGGTACTCGTTTATAGTATTAATAATATTTGAGGATATAATACGTACAATTGCAAACGGAAAGAATTATATATAGATACTGTTTGAATGAATTGAATTCTGGAAACTGAATTCGTATGGGAATAATTTGTACGAAGACGAGTTCGGATGCGCGATTATAAAATATTCTGTCCTTATTTTTAGTTTCATAATTAATATTAATTCCAGTCACAACTAATGGTAATTTTATTCTTTGCTAAATCGGTAACGGAGTGACACGGAAATGATAAAGACACTTACTATGTATGTAGGGCAATGTTGGGGCCAAAAACCCTGATGCGCCATCTCCGTGTGTCTGCGAAGACAAAAGGTATCGCGTCCAACGTGCGAAAAAACATGCACGCGCACGTACAAACATATAAAGACGCTTGCCAACTTCAGTCATGAGGTAAATCTTCGTCAGTGGATAAATATGTATGTATATGTTTTAAATTACCTACTGCTAATAAGTTTTTAACTCAGTCGCGAATATTTTATCATATGGAAATGCTCTAACTTTTCTCAAGGTCGGTATTTCAGAATGTGACATACGAAGTCTCGTATAATGTCAAATCTATCCTATATTTAGTCAATGCTAATGTTAACCCAGTCAAACAGAAAACAAGGAGCAAATTTTCATGTAATATTTTTTGACTGTAATTTATTTCAATGAAAAAACATTAAAAGCTACACTTAAAAGTTCCCATTACGTTGTTCAATTCATTAAGAATTAACAAGATTTGAATAAATCGTTTGAATATAACTTCTGGGAAAGATATTTAACACATACAATTAATATCACCATGTATTTTGTTATATATTTACAATTTGATAACAGAAACGTTAAACATAACAGACAGCCTTGCCTTCGACCGAAAGATCTGTTTCAGGCATTTTTCGATGGAACGCGAGGCCAGCTAAAAATCACATAAATGTAATAATATTCGCCATAATAAATTCATTACAATCCATAATATGTGTATTTAATATATGTTATTTAAATTTCCTTAAACATCTGCTTAACCAGCTCACTATCTCTTCCCGTTGTTATTCTTTCCATTACCGATCATGGTTTCTTCTTAATTAAGTCTACTATTACTCGCTTCTTCTTTAGTCTTATATTCGGATTGTCCATACTTAATGATATTTATTACGTAACTTTTTCACGAAATTCCGCAAGTCATCTTAAAAAAGACTTTATTCGGTATAATGAACTTTATTTCTTGTTTCTATTCATTCACGATGATGTTGAAAATGACCGATAAATTTTTTAATCGTATCATACAACTTGGCAAAAACATCGTACACATCCTTCGATTTATTTTATTTTAATTGCTTAATTGTATGTACAAAAAACTTTGATTTTCTTTTTTTTTTCATATTAACACGTACTCTTTTCTTTAAGCTCGGCCTTCATGTGGTGGTTCCATAAAAACAAGATTCTAAGTGGCTTAACCATGGAAACTTCCTTTAACGCGTTCACTGGGTGCCTGGGTAATGTTTGTGATTTGAACATTTAAAAATGTTTCGCAAATTTTGATTCCATTTGTCGTATAAATAGTAATAGAAATAAATATATAATTTCGCTTTTGATTTGATTAAGGACAGCTTGATTAGTGGACAACAGTGAAAGTGTTAAATTCTGTTCAGTGGTTAACTCTTTGAAGCATATTCTTTGAATGTTCTTACGTTGCATAAAGTGAGGTGTTATTGAAAACTGTATAACATTTACTAATTATGGCATCGAAAAATGTATCTAACGGTGAATCAGTAAGTATAATAAAAGTTGCTTACATATTAGTACAGATTAGAGTTTTATATTCAAAAATTTATTTTTTGGTTGGTTATAACGGATCGACAAAAATTTATTAACAAATTACTTAAGAAAGTTTTTTAGTTTCTTTTTTATAATTTTACAATAACGTCTATATGATACACTCCTCGCATGATATTGAATTTTGAGCATTTAGAACAATGAAAAATAGATGATTAGGGTAAAATGGTGCTTCAAAGAATCAAGTCACATTGGAGTAACAGTCTCTTTTATTCGAACCGACCGACGAAATTCTTCTTTTACGTGAATTTACGTGTCCAGTGGCAGTGTGTTATACACGATAACAGTGATGTTAATTTTTATGTTACATCTATACGTATTTCTTTATTTTTACAAAACATCGCGTACACTTTGAATCCAATACGAATCGACTAATTTCTTTTATCATTTTTTTCTCTTTCAATGATTTAGCATTCTAGGGATCTTTAATTACATCCACTTTCATAATGTATAGTTTAACACGCATGTCGATTCGTAGTTTCGTAAACTATACGGCCCGATTTACATTAGCGATTTAGTTACCTGTGATTATCGCTACTGTACAGCTTGATTTGCTTTACCGACTTAGCCATATTGTAATTAAATGTTATGCAATGGCTTCTCTGATTATGAGATACTGGATGAAATATCACATTCGAACATACTCGAACTGTAATCGAATTACCATGGAATGACAGAAATTGTTTTAATTTTCTTCAGAGCTAGATTGCGGTCTTAATCTTAATAACGAATCATTTCTTAAATCTTCTTTCTAAATAAGAAAATAACAATATTTTTCCCTATATCGTAACTAGGTAATTAAAATTTGAATAGTAATGAATAGAATGTAAATCGAGCCTTTTTCACGTGATTATTTTTCATTCAATTTTCCTTCGCTTTCTGTATATTTCCTTTTTTTTTTAATTTGTCAATAGTATACGTGGTAATTCGAGTGAAACGAAATCTCCTCTCTGGAAGATTTCTCAATGTTACCAAAAGCGTAAAAAAGATGGTAATTGCCCACACTCCATTTCACAAACGTTCATCGTCGGAACGGCATGTTTCGAAAGCGTCGCTCAGTCAGTTTGATTTTCTTTCGTGAAATGGAATCGTTTCGAATTACGGTATTACAATAATTAATGGGACGAGGTTGAACGATATTGTTCATTGACGATCGAAGCTTTTGATTGACGAAAGAGAATTCATTATATCAATATATGTAGAACCAGATATTTCAATTCCATTTTTGTGCTTGAACCGAAGAAACGGCGATCTCCTTTGATTCTTCAATGTTATTTTCATATACATATTGAATTAAAAATATTGTTATGAAGAACTTTGTACTTGAAGCATTTAATGGTAGTGTGGTGATTTTGGTTGTTCAATACTGTCCGCTTTTCCATATATTTCTTTATGAAATTTTATAAAAATTGATGCTTAACGATAATCTCCTTGTACTATTGTATATAAATTATTATACTTAAAATTCGTATAATTTTAATCGATGATATTAATATCGAAATGAAATATCTCAGAGATTATAATAGCAAAAGATGGACGGCCCATTGTGTCGTATGTGTGAATAAGATATCTGTTATCTTAAATCAAAGACAGAAATTCGAATTAATTTAACGTTCGATTAATCTGTAGTATTTGCATACTTTACGATAATATCGTATTTAGAAATTCTTTGATCAATCAAAAGCAAAATCGAGTCGATACGTCGTCGAACGCATTTTTTACAATGATGATTTGAGCGCTAATGATCTCGCACACTTACACTTTGTAACGTTTACAGTCAATTGTAGGAAGAATAAAATGAAAAACAGAATGGGAGAACGATTGAAACGGACGATCAAACTGTACGGGATACGAGTACATGTCTTCTTAGAAAGTAGCAAACATGTTTGGCTTTCACTTATGGTATAAATTCACTTTTTTGTCTTTTTATTTCATTAAATATATACAAGGAACATCTAACATCGTAGTGGATAGCGTTTTATACACGAGTCTCCATGATCGATTCTGCTTTGAGCGTCTCTCTCCTCTCGTAATACGTAGAATTCATTATTACTGACTAGCTAGCTGAATGTACTCATTTGATTTCATTATGGAACGATTCCTTCTTCTTTGATTGAAGTACGATCAATCATAAAAAGAAAGTCGTCAATCTTATTTTCATGATCTTTGGATATTGGAAATTTCCATTATACTCGCGATTTATCTATCATTCTCAATCACGATAAGGTTCTGGTATCCGTCGAAACACACGATTCAAGATTTTTCTTTTCATTTCGTTCGTCTAAAGGAATTTAAAGAGAAATCTACTCGATAAAATTCAGTTTCGAATTTCCCCTATTCGCACCTTATCTTGCAGTTCCTATATAAATGTCCTTATAAAACTTTCGATAAACTTCATTCTTTTAATCTTGTCACAATTTCATCATTTGAATTAGTTTCTCGAAAATTCCCACGAAGCCGCATTTTCTTTCTTCAAATTTCACGAGTACCTTTAACTCTTCTTCGTCGACGAATACCGGATTCTTCTCTTCCCTATATTCTTCGAATGTTCCTTTAATTTCAAGAAAAAGCTGCATTTACTGCCCCCCTCCATTAGTTTTTGTAGCGCGTCGTCGTCAACTGGACGATGGAAATGGAAAACGGTATAAGCTTTCAGGCCAGGTACCAGTCGAGCGTTGTTCGCTGGAATTTCGATGGAATATTCCTAAAAGAATTTTTCCTCGGAGTGTTGTTTCGAGTATTTCAAATTCATAGGATAGAACTTGACTGGCATTGACGAGACGCTGTATTTTTGATGTTATTTAGAGCAATGTCGATGCCGTGAGAACGTCCGGCACGACTGGAGGGGGGTCCAAACATCACACTATCATCTCACTCATCGTAGCTTGGCACACACGACTCGATACGGTGGCATTCTGCAACAGGGGCTGGTTCTCGGGAGGACTCTTTGCTCGGGGGGGTGGTGGGGCTCTTGGTACTGTCAGATGTATGGATCCGTTTGGTGGACCCTAAAATTTCAAAATAGCGTTAGAAAGAAGAAATTTAAATACTTTTCATTGTTGCTAGACGATTGAGTCTAACCAATATTTCATACGTGGAATATTTGTCAGTTTAGATAATTTGCACGGTAAAAACGAAAGGACCATTTTGATATTTTCTTAGGAAATAAAGCGATTTAGCGGAGCAACTTAATTATCGAGCATGAAAGACCAAAAGATGGTGCGATGTACCGTAAAAAATAAACGCCACATTTTGTATGTCGAACTAATTTTTAATTCGATCGTCACCTCTGTGAGAACGCCAGGAAATTTCGCTTCGTTAATTCGCACCGTGTCTTTCAGGAAGGTTCTAGAACTTTCCAAGGGAAATTGAAATTTTCGGTGAAAAAAGAAACGAAAATCGAAATAAGTATGAAGGAAAAAGACGAAAGTTGGAGATTCGTTTTAATGAAGTTTGTCGCCGTCGTCATCTCTACCAAATCTACGGAAATTCGCTAACAGGATAAAAGGGATGGTACCATCCGCCGTCAAAATAATCACCGCGCCGTGGAACGTCAAGAAGAAGCTTTCCCCGTTGTAAATTTCACCTGGTCAGACTTTAGCAGTTTTAAAAGCTCCTTAATAAGATTATGAATGGAGCTTCCAAAGGCCGTAGCTCGTTAAAACAGCGGAAGTTTCTTAAATCAACATGGTGAGTACAGAGGTCCCCGATCTTAACGTCATGAACAAACTCGCTGTTTCTGGTTGATGGATATTACGAGATATTCCGTTTGTAGTATATCCTCTACGTTTTTTTTCAAGACAAAATAGTTGATATTGAATACCGTGTTTATATTTTGCTCGATGCGACGTCTAGATTGTCTTGATTATGGTGCAAAAAGGGTTTTATCTCGTTTGAAGAGAAATTTCGTACTTGAGTAGAGCAATTTTTGGGAACGGTGTACAAATGAAATAAATGGAATCCAATAGAGTAATAAAAAGAGATTAATACAAAAACAAGGAGAGGTATGGAAGTTTTCATTGACGATGGAATTTTATGAGACATCATTCCTCTATCTAATTGCGACACGCAAACGTTGGAGTAAAATGACTGACTCTCACTTGGGTTTGTGCATTCATGTCCTGTATGACGGAAGCTCGGGGAAGAGTGGCATGCTGTTGCTGATGTTGCTTTTGATAATGGTGTTGATGAGGCAACGTGTGAGTTCCCTGGCCCTGTTGGAGAAGCGTGTTGGGATCGTTCGGAGGGCCTTTCATAACGTTCCTGGAACGACGATCGATCGTTACGAGCTTCGTAACAGTTACGGATTATACGTAATTATTGGTCAACTGAATGCGTCGCTACATTAACGTCGAACAAGAATCGTGCAATAGGGTGTATTGGGGGAAAAGGTGGCCATCGATGATATAAATACGAAAGGGTGGTATGAGAAGCTTATTTACAAGATGAAATGACGATAAAATGATGGATGGTATAATTTCTGATTTGATTACAAACTATTACAAACAAGGGATAGTAAGAGTATTGTTTAACATTAGGAAGCTTATGCGAGCATTGGGGCAAATAACATTAACGAATTTATGACCACCTTTTCAATAATCTCCTACATTGTGTCGTTAATAATTTCATTTACACCATCTGATTAAAATTAAATTTACTTTGATACAACTTGGCACTTTCGGACTCTGTTATGTGAATATGTTTGCAGTTAGCGAGAAAAATTAATGTTACGAAGCTTTGAAAGATACTATACCTTCTCAGCATTTCGTTCTCGACATCGACGATAACTTGACCGCTTCCGGGGAAATGAGAATGCGGCGGAGGCGGTTGTTTGAGCTCGGAGAAACCTCGTGGTCCGCACTGTTGATTTAACATTTGTTGCTGCTGAATGCTTTTTACCGCGAGTTTTGTTTTGTCTCTTTGATAGTAAACTCCCGCAAAAATCAGCACGTTCAAAACCAGTAAACTGCATCCGATCGCGATTGTCACGCTCAAAGCTGTAGAGTATGCAGCGAACCTATAGAAACAACAAATTATTTACTTCTTATTATTCAACCAAATTTCATTATTTCTATTTTATTCGCACTTAAAACTTGAATACTCTTTTTTGGTAAAGAAATCACGCGTATTAACATTAGTTCTGAAATCTCAAAAGAAAACGAACCGAGAAATTTTTCTCAACTAGAGAAGCAGCTGTTTTATAGTAGCTGGTAAAAATAAGAAAGACATGCTTTTATAATTGAGCAATTCTGGCTATCATAGACAATGCTCCAAAGATACAAAGTCAAGGAGTAGCACAACAAGGTACTTTATTAATGTTTTCATTACGTTGAAATTGCTTATTACGCACCCAGCTGCATCCAGGCTGGCCAGAGTGTCTGTACTGACGTTATGAACGTTCTGCAAATTCGTGCTCTGAATGTAACTAACACACGTGGCAGCATTGTAGTCTGTAGTGGTTGGTGGTTCGGTGGTGATGTTCTTTCTTCTGAATTCTTCGCTGATCCTGCTCAGAGGATCCGGTCTCACCGAGCCATCGTACAGGCTAGGGTCCGAGTGTCCACGAAATAGATTGTGCCTGGAATCTACATCTTCCATTCCAGCTCGATGGAGTTCCGGCACGAGGCGAAGCCAAACAGACAGCTGATGAGCTCTGTAATGATTCTTCATCTTTGGCCTCATACCTGAAAAAATAGGATAGAAGTATAAGATTTTTATGAATAATTATTGTTGAAATGATCGCCACTTCTAAGAAAACTCTACATCTGGTCTTCGGTTTTCTCAAGCGCTAAGGTCATCGATAGCGCATAGACAAAAGAATTCGTCGATGACAGATCATAAACGGTACACGTGCGACGTTGGCTTCAGGGTTCTTTTAGTCTCAGGGTATCATTGCTAGCGTGCGGATCTGGACCAGCTTATTGTATTCCACACTTTGTACTTTAATATTCACAATATATATATACTTACAATACCTTACAATTTACCCACGCGTTTCTTTAATTCCACATACATCGAATAACCTTAACAATTATGAAGAGTTTTTAGATAGATGGGAAGTAGAATCTTTACCGTTAAAGAAATCATTTGTTTCTTTTCCTCGTAATTTCCTGGTCTTCGTCTTTTTTTCGTCGTATTGCTTTTAATAGCAAAAGATTCTGGAATTTATTGTTTACTTTTATATTTTAAGGGCTAATATCTCTCCATCAGTTCGATGGCTGATAAAATATGAATGACGCTTATGAAGTCGTGAGTTAGTTCTACCGATGGTCCTTTAAACAGTTTTGAAAGACTTCTCGTGTACAATGCCATTAACGGCGCGCAAAACGAGCATCGGTACGCTTCATAAAGCGTGCTTTATTAAAAAAGTTTTAGAAATCGTCTGATCGAAATCTTTATTGCTTTCGTTGTATTTAATATTCTGAAATCTCCGAATAGCACTGAAGATTTCTTCTACGAGGAGCTCTTCTATTCTATACGTTACAGTCAAAATTATCGGTTCAATGAGAAGCGCTTTTCAAGAAAAGATTTTAGTTCCAACCTTGTGAATGCTAGCAAAACCGCGTACGAGTTTCGTGAAAATTTCATTCGAATAGAAAGACATTTCAACCAGGCGTGTCAGAGTTGAAGAGTTCCTTTCTACTCTGCTTTTCTTTTTTCTTTCTCCCCGTTAGTATAAGTAAAGAACATTTCTTCGCTTAAAAATCCTATTTCTCAACTCGGAGATGAAGCAATACCTTCGTATAATTTAGCATAATGCAATGGTTTTGCTATGTTACAAAAATTGACTGGATTAATGAAAAAAATTCAAAGATTTTAAGATTCTAAAATGTGCACGACTAACTAAATAATTCTATCGTTCTATACGGCGAGAAATGTGGTGTAGGTACGACAGATTTGTTAGATATCGAATTCGCATCTGCTTTTGATGTCCTGGATACGAGCGGTTGTGTAGTAGTTGTCGTGGTTGAGTCGCCGATTCTCTGTGACGGTGAACAGTGTCGAAAGATTGGACCGTTATTCGATCCTCCAACGGCTGGACACGGACATATGCCAGGTGTCATGGTCAAATGGGAACGCGCGATATCAGCCGGAAATTTGGAAATTGCTAGAAAGGTTACGGATAGAGCCTGGTGAAATTGCGATCGGCATCAGGGAAACGTTAATTAGATTCGATTTTTTGCGGAAAGGACGGTTCAAAGCAGAAGTGCGAGTAATTAAAGCGGAACATGACCGACGAATTTGTCATTGTCGCGAATGAGAGAACGACCGGTGTGTGACAGCGTACGCGCATAAAACAATGAAATTAATGAAAATAATTCTCTACTTGCGTACGAAGTTCTATGTTATATATTATTCGCTAATATGATAATAGAGGAATTCCAGAAATCTATTTTTATATTTTCACTTGAATAAATAAGCTTGATGCTCCTTCCTGAATTACTGCTATTATAATACGTTTCCATGGCGCGTCTCGTTGAATTATCAAACGTACCCTCGCAACGGTGAAAGAACATATGCGAAGTTTCGGTCCCAATTAAACGCGAAAATAAATTATTAACACAAGCAAAATGGATTAAACGCAATTGAAAATTTATCCACGTGCTAAGCTGGAACGATCCTCGTCTGTCCAACGGAAATGCAATCAAACAAAGACTAATGTGATTCCTTCGTTTTATTCGATGCTTGGTCGAATTAACTCGACTATCCACTACGTTTTTATACTACGTTTTATATGCGCGTAATTTTATGCGTTTTTAACTGGATACGCCTCCATCGAGCGATATGACTTAAATCTCCATGGGCAATTGACAATTTCAGATTAGATTCCGCGTATAAAAGAATTTACTGTTATTAAGCTGTTTAAGTTACGAACGTAGCTGCATGCCAAATAGGACGAGTTCGCTTAGCACGGAGAAGCCGGAAACAGATGCGAGAAATAATATTGGGTGTAGTTGTTGCGCCGCGCTTCTCCGTGACATTCGATTTCCGGTATTGCACGCGTCAAGATGCTTGATACTTAGAAGTTTGGATCATCGGCAATCCACTAGACGCGGGATAGGAAAAATGAATTTCTTCGAACTTAATGCCGTGTAGTTTGCGACACGTGGCTCGAAATTTGGGTCTTTCACACGGGATATTGGATGGTAGAAATATGAAACTCGTGCTTGTCTATCGAGCAAAATCTATTCTACAAAGAAACAAAGCATCGTTGAAATATCAATGTCAGCTACGATAAAATTCGTTCGGAGGTGATTCAAAGCAAAACACGATAGCGACGAAATTCGTTGAACGGTGAATTCGACTGATAATTAATCTTCTTAGATTTTTTCACATGACGCAACAACTGTGGTCGTTTGAAAATTGAGATTCACGGTCTCATGAATATTTCGGATTTGTCGCGAGAAATTCGCGTGCTTCCACGAGAGCGGCGACGCGGCGCTTCTTTTTGCGCCGGTTATCATCCGATACAGTTGACTGTTCCCGAGTGATAACGACCGACTGGACGTTTCGTTCGAACCGTGCACGTCTGATCACCGATAAAATTCATTTTTGTTTCGTGTACTCTACGGCTGTTCGAATCGTGTGTGTCGTTACGACTCGAAGAAGCTGTAAATCGATTTGGTTTATGATATCTCTATGCTAGAGATGGTTTACGATACGATTTTCTCTCTACGCTTGATTTCTTACGAGACCTTGACAGTTGTTTCTAGATACAGGATAGTTGCCTCACGATTAATCACCGTGAAGGTTCCTGTCGGTCTAAAGTCCAAGCGCTTGATCCTTAAAATCTTTTAAAAACACGAGGTGGATATTATTATTAAACGTGTTGGTTGGTTTATTAACGAGACGAGTGATAAAATTGTAATGGTCGATTACATTAAAATCACTTTAAGTACAAGTACAGAGATAGTACATACATGTTGGTCGTAATCGTCGCTTGCTCAATGTTACTGTTCAACTCTACGCTCGCTACTCGACTGTATGACTCGCTATATTGATTCACTATAATGACTGTCTTAAAGAGTGGTAGAGTCCTCAACCGGTGGTATTATAAAAAATGCAAATGTAACTTCGGTTGACGATTACAAATAACGGGGATAATGTTTTGTTCTGAGTTTGTTTACCTTTGAACCTAGCAAACCAAAACAACGTTGGTATTGCAAGGCACAATAATATGAGTCTCCTCCGATTAAGATCTTTCGTTGACTCATGTGCTGCTATAAACATATGCATGCTCATTTAATGATAGGTCAAGATTATTCGGTGACACACCAAGATAATTGCAAGATTATTACGAGGTTCTACCATGACCATTCCAAGATTATTCAAAGATTATGTGAATATTGTTCAATATCAGGGTTCGTATCAGTAGTTTTACGCATAAGATTCTTTTTTCTCGAGTTGCTAGGAGCGTTCTCTAAAGAGCGGAACTACGTGTTACCTGGAAAGCACCGCGATTCGAATACTCGAGATAAGTTTAATGTGATTTATTGCAAATCGAACGTGCTAACCGCACTTAAATATTGATGTATGCGGTGTCAGAAATTCTGGCCGCGCGAGAGCTTCTAGAAATCGGTCTCTCTGTATGGGTAGTCACGAGACCGACCATTCCGTATCCTCGGAATGTTTGACAACGAGTTCCGTAGATCGGGAATGGCAAACGCTTTCATGCGAGGATTTCCGTTCCTCTAATAGTATCGAACTTATCACGAGAGCATGGAAACCCGTGTAGTACGAGGTAGAAGAAGAAAAGCAGGAAATGAATTTGCGCACATTTTCACCATCACGTGAAAACGTTTTGACGCTTTCTTTTTCTCATTTCCCATCAGCCGATTCATCGAATTTCGATCCGTTCAGCGACCTTCTTCGGATACTCTGGATTGTCTCTCCACACATTTTCCACGCTCCACCGCATATGGAACATGGCATTCTATGATATTCTCCAAGTTCGACTCGGACTTGCTGATTTCTCTGTGCTGTGGCACCTAAGAAGTATTATATCCTTTCTTTTGAATCGACGCTTTTAAAACTACTCTAAAGAATTATTACACAAAGTAGTAAGTTTACTTGAATTTGTATCTTTTTTTTCTTTTTTTTTTTGCTCGACTAAATGGAATAGAAAATTCTACGCAATTTTTAGAGTTCTTTAGAGTTACTTATTGCGATAACTCGGTTCCTCAGGTAAGAACGAAACTCTGGATGAAACTCTAGTTCCAAATTCACGTTGACGCGAACTAGTCTCTGATGAGGAGACACTTTAGTCGACAAAGTAATCCGGGAAACCCCGTATATGTCGTGGCCACGCACGTATATATCCAGACCTAACGACTTATTCTTTTAAGACGCGCTAAAACTTCTGAAGGACGTCTTTCCTCCGCAGACGCTATATTCTCTTGACTTTTCGAGAGTGTGCCTCACCCAGAAATATCCCGATGCTGCTTCACAAAATAAAACGAATAGAAAGCCAACGCAGTAGATAAGCCATGACGTAAATGTCAACACATATCTCATAAAAATTTTCTGCTTCTGTCGTGATGCGCATCATCTCTTCGTTCTTTACTTCCCTTCCCTTTCCCCTCAACTTTTACAGTTCTCGTTCCGCATTTCAGGTAACAGCTTCTCGAATTCTCCTCTTCCAATCTTTCTTTGAGTTTCGTGCTCTTTTTTCTCATCGATAGCTTTTTAAATCCTCGCTGGAGTCATGTAAAAAGGAATAAAAGAAGTTGCTTGATATTCTTTATACACTCGTCACAGCCATACTCGATCAACGCGACCGGAAGCAGCTAGATTTCTTTCGAGTAACACCGTGTCTCAGTGTAAAATAAATCCTTCCTTTCTTTTCCTGGATAACTTCTCTGACATAGCGAATCGTAGAATATGCGAATCACGAGAGCCATTCTTTCCTACCAATTAATGGAATCGGACGTCGGTTCAGTTCTCCAATTTTCACGAATTTTCTTTGTCATAATCCCAACGGGGATCATTACAGGAATTATAATTTTGCTCGTACACGGTAGGATTGGATGTTCTTGTTGACTTTTCTCTATGTGTTTTTCCTCTTTCCTCTTTTCAGGAAGAAACTTCGTACGAATAAAACGGATTGTAGCAAAGCGGATGGAGGGAAAATTAGAAATAGGTTCGTTAGTTACATAGTGCATTTGTGTTATTTTCAGAACTACGGCTTTGAAGTTGGAACAACTCAGAAATATGGTTTTATATTTGACCCTTCAAAGGTTGGTGTGATTTGTTTTTTTCTTTGAGACGGGCAGTACTTCCTCTTGATTTAAACCCGTGAAACATTTTATTTGCGAGTATAGTCGGTTTGCATCGGGATCGCTTGGAAAACAAACAGTATTTCTCTTGGATCGAGTTCATATAATCTCCATCTTCTACCGGTGAACATTTTTTCGATTTCTTTTATAGATCGAAGGACTGCAATTTTTTAGGATTTATGTTTTCCATCTGTAATATTGACGATATTAAATTCCCTTGAAACGCACGAGGCCAGTTTCCACTTCAACCTCGTCATATTGTATCCAAGATATCTCGAATCTTTCTCTCAATTCACAATGCGTTTTACATTATCCGATGAATTTTTTAAATCGCCATCGTTTCCGTGTTTAATTCATGCGTCTTTATTAAATTCGACCCAGCCGCTAAAGAACGGCCTCGAGTTCCGTCCGTTAATTAAACGAGATCGCGCTCTCGCGTTCTTCCACGAATACTACCAGACGTTTGAAATATGATTTTCCTTGGAGAGACGTCTGTCCTCGTTGAAAACGAGTCTCATCACTGCGATCGCATTCAGAAAGGGTCCTCCTATATCCCGATGAGAATGCAGGTTTTCTTTCCTTTGGCCACGTTCGAAGAGCCGCCAAAAGCAAGGAAACAACCTTACGCGTCGCATGATCTTGGAATTAGATTTCCATATCGATGCCTCGCTGGAAATCTCGAGACCGTTCGCTGGATCTCGAATCTTTCGCAAAGGATCCTCGTTTTCCATTATTCTCCCCATGTAACGTTCTCTCGGCTGGTGTTTTTCTTTCGCGCAGCCGTACAAAGCCGTTCTTCTCCGTTGGGGCGTTACAAAACGAAACGAAACATCGTCAGAAATAGGTCCTCGAACGCACCTTTCCGGCCTTGTCTGCAAGGTTACGAGCCGTCGATATTAGATTGTTGTTAAGATTTGCTACAGTGGATTGACTTTATGACGCGCGCGTGACTTTTTCGCCCACCAGCAGATTTAAGATCGTCGTGTGTGCAAACGAGTGTTGCGTTAGCACGGTGTTCGCGTTTATAGCCGATGCAGAGGTAGAGAAGTTGGAAATTCGAAGCGGGACCCGACTGTGTCGTAAATCCACGGGAACGTGCGCGGAACGTATGCGAATTTTAGATGGCTGCCACGGAAATCCTCGTTATTCTTTAGATCAATGCGTCCCTGTCGGTAATATCTTATTTTCACAGGAATATTATTAGTGAAATATCGAAAATCATTAGATTCTATTACCTATTACCTTCAGGTATATAGGAATTGGTAACAAGTTCGCAATTTCCAGGCGTTTACCTGTTCTTCGTCTATAGATAGGAATTCGTATCGAAATTGGTTCGACCCCGTTAGGTTTTCTTTCCACGATGTTTCCTCGCGATTAAACTTGTGGCCAGCAAAGCGACGGAAATTGATACAACGAGATTGTTCCTCGCGAGCCATCGGGTGCCAGCGTCGTCGACCAATGGGAGTCTGCCGGCTGGCAATGCCACGGCTTCCGGCAGAATTATTGTCGGAGTTGTTGCTATTAACGGAAATGCGGAACTACGAAACCATAGAAGCCGAGTGCCGTAGAATCGTCCTCGAAATCCGTGAAAGCGGTTACACGACGCCAAACGACCGTCTACTCGCAAATTGCATTCGCCTTTGTCCTCCTCTCTGTTGTTTCGTCGTTTTGTCATAATCGTCTCTTTTCTCCTGTTTCCTTTTCACCGTTTTTTCTTTTATAGTTTTGTTTTCCCTAGTCACGTTAAGCCCACTGAACTACATATTCCGATAATTGTATAATCGCTTTAGCTTTTATGCAATTTTTCATAGCATTTCACGGCCGATAGCTACTCGCGGAAAGAGAAACGAATATTCACGAATACTTTTTGAGAACGTAGATTCTAATTTACGTCATAAAGCACGATCGCAGCTTATCAATGATTGATAGCTTTAATTTTCGCCATCGAACAGTTTCGTAGATGTTTTTCAATTTTATTTTTATGAGATCCAATAAATTGTCTTGGATTTTTGCTTGTATATTTTAGAAATTTTGTACAAATATTTAGAATGGACTTTCACTGTTACGTCACATTAAAACAGCGTTTGACGATTTACGAAAATGAAAGATACGAATAATCTAGAAATCGAACGTTGAACCAGTTCTACTTCTACGTCGTACTGCATGCCGTAGAATCGTGTGTGTTAAATGACAATGATGCTTGAAACTATCAGCGCTAGGCGCCATTAAGAAAAAGTGTTCCAGAAGTGAAATATAAAAGGGACGTAGACAAGGCTTTTCCTAAGTCGTCGTTTCTAAGTTTTTCGCATTTCTAGAATCTTTAGCAATCACGGTGATCCAGTTGCGCGAAAACTCGAAAAATCGAGTTCTTTATCAACGTGTTCTATGCTGCACGCTGGGGTCCACGCTGGCAATCCACTTCGCTAATTCGTTTCGATTTTATCGCTCGGATCTAAAGTTTCATTGAAATTCTCGAATTTTTTTAAAACGTGTTAAAAGTTAAATAAAAAATTCCTATCACGATGAAATCTTGATTTGTCTTAAAAAGAATTTCTGAGAGAAGTTTCTTCGAGCGAAAAAGGGAGAGAGAAGATAGAAAAAGGATGGAAGGATCTGATCCACTTATTTACTCGCGGCCATTCTATTAAGCGTCGTTCGTTGCGGGACAACCGATCTGCTCACTCGCAACATCGTCACGTAGCCGGTGGTTCACATTTGTGGTAATTGTCGAGGTAGTCTCAGGGTCATAGGGATGGCCCGAATCTCACAGATCTGGAATCCTACGATCTCACATGTCCCTCGTTTCACCTTTATCCTCATTTTGCCCTTTCCCTTGTCCATTGTCCTTTTGTCGACCCCCTTAAATGTCGTCTGCTTCTTTATATTATCCAATTTCCTTCTTTTTTCTTTTTTCTGCTAAATAGACACGACGCGAAGTTACTTACCGTCACCTACTTATCGTTTAATGAAAAAATTCTGCAATTTTTACAATCGAATCGATCGAGTTTACTTAAAATCATCGGATAAATACATAAACAGACGGATCTATGGATCAAAGCTGAACACAGCCGATTTATGTGTCGTCGCATACTCTTCAACTCACGTCTAGCGATTTGATTTGTGTTCGTGCCAATTTGCTCCCGGGAACGGGATAAGCTTGCCCACCGAGGGGATTGCTGATGCCAGTATCGTGACTCAGGAATGACTTCCTACGGTGAATCCAAAAGCAGGAAGGATGTGAAGGAATGAAGGAGGGTAATGGAACCCTTGGGGATGCCCGGATCGCTTTCCACGCGCCTGATAGGAAGCCAGTTTCTTGCCTCTGCCTCGAAATTCTACGCTTCGCTTGTGTGCAATAATCGTAATAGAGTGACCTCTGGTGACAAAAATCAATGCTGCAAAAAAGAACGAAACGCCAATGACAATCTCTTTTCCCTCTTTCTGTAGTCCGTGAGGAGAACGTGAAATTGTTTCGTCGGAATAGTAATCGGGTTTGATGGGAGCAGTTTCCGTTTTAATCTGTGACCGTCGTTAAAGTTACGAGTCTTCCTGACGCGTGATCGTCGTCCAGTTTTCACCGGAGCTAACTCCTTGACCCGATTCTCATTTTCTCTCCCCTTTGCTCTGCCACCTATTTAGATTTCTTGAGCGTTGAAATTGTGTACTCGTTGTCACGCGTCGATCGTCGTTCGACTTCTAAACCGATTTAGCTGACCTGGTTCTTTTCGCTTTTCGCTGACTGTAGTGTCCTCTTTATTCTTAAATAGACGCAGCTCTTCCTTAAGAATCAATCATATCTTAAGTCGTGATGTACCGAGCTTTCGTTTCTTAATTTTCGAGAGTCTTTAAACTGTTACAGAGAGTTTGCAATTTCTTCTTCTGTAACATTTCATTCTTTAGACTTTTCTAACGATAGCCACGCTGCGTACTTAATCCGTTCATCTTTCATCTTGATTTCTATTATACGATGGAGAAGAATTCCACGCTGTGGAACGCAGAGGGGCTGGCTAAACTCATGGACCGCTAATTCGTGGTTTTTGGGGCGGACGCGACTCGCTACTTCTCTAATTAGAAGTCTCTTTACCCGACTTCCTCGACTAAGTCGTGTATCCTCTCTGTTAGAAATCCTTCTGACGTCTTATTGCGCCAGTTTTCGTGCTGAAGCAAGGCCACACCGAGGGAAACGTCGAGGGTGCAACGTCCAGCGTGTTATTTCATTATTATTATTACGTGCTGTTCGAACGGAATTCTTATCGCGATGACGGTATAGTTCTCGTAACATGTTACGCTTGTGATAATTTGGAAAAATTAAATGTGATACCGGGGACAAGCACGCTGTTTCTCGTTTCCTTCATCATTCTCTGCAATTACTTTTCTCCCTTTTTCTTTTTTTTCTGCACCGGTTCCTTACCTTTCTTCCAGTTACCAGTGCAATGAATTTCTCGCGGCTCACGAGTATTCTCCAGCAAACCATAACGAGGAAAGTTCCGTACGAGATAACTTAAAGAGGATAATACAGCCCCTGAAACGATTCTATCCATCTCGTGGAAAGCTCATGGTGGATTATTGGCGTGTGAATACGCAAACGAATCTTTATATTCTTTTCCTCTTCCAAGAATATATCATGGAAAGAGGGTGCCCTCCCTCTTTTTTCGTTTCAGGTAATTTCGAGTCCCAAAAATGGGACATATTGATCGCGTTATTTTTATTTCACCCTACACGATTATTCCTTTACGACTATTTGTTTCCAATTTATCATCGTGGGATGCTATTTTCCACAAATCAAATTGTTTAGCGATAACAAGCTTTTCCTGATTGTCCGTTTTGTTTTTCCTCTGCCGAAACTCTACGTTCGGCTCAACTTTCAGTGCAATTAAGGAATACTATGTCGTTTTTTTTTTTATTCGGGACACGTTGAATCGATGTGGTCTTAATGGACGCTCTATCCGTCCAGCTTGGAAACGTAAGGGGGATTTATTTCCCGGCTTCTGCGTGATTTCATCTGAAGCCATTAGCACCGAGCAGAAACGGTGTGTAAACATGTTATTCGAATTCCGTCTTCATATCCGTTTTCAGGCGACGCCGCTTACTTCTCAGAAGTGTTACTTCACAGGTTAACAAGAGAGAAGAGAAGAGACGAGCGAGAGAAACGGAGGGGAAAGGTCTCCGCTAAAGATGTTGGAAACGGGGAAACGTCGAGTCAAATTAGTATGACTTGGCGCGGTGAAAATGAGAAAATAGGAGAAGAGGAAGATGGAGGATGACAGAGTTGGTCTGAAGTGGAGAAGCTTGATAGAGCTGATTCCAATTCGTATTGAATTAGTCGGGGATTACGGATCCTGGGACTTTCTACCCTTGACGCTTGGTCGTCTGTAAAGGCACTTAGATTACCGGTTCTGCTGTCTGTTAATATTCCATCTTGTTGAATCTGTCCAAACGTGTTTTCGTTCTGAAATTCGACAGGGATTTCATCCGTTGCCTTCTGAATTTTAAAGTCGATTAATCTTTCTTTTACCGGTTGATCGTAGTTTATTCAAAATGTTATCCGAAATTTTATTAAAAATTACATAGGAAGAAGTAACGTCTAGACGTTGCTCTTTAATATCCTCGATAATTCGAGCGAAATTTATCCTCTCTTCTCTATAATGCATTTACTAATCTTCTCCGTGGATCCGTCTTTCCCAATTCCAAGATTTATCAAACCGAGATAATCAAACTAATAGATCGGAGCAAGATAATCGACACTCGCGTTCAATTAGGCAAGGAATGGTATTAATTTCCGCTATGGAATTCGGTGTTGCGAAACACGAGAAACGGGTGCGATATAACCCATCAATGCGAAAATCCTTTGGTTCTGATAGGGTAGAGTATGGAATGACGAGAGACAGGAAGAATACTCGTATTCTCAGAGATCACCCGACAGAATCCCGTTTAGGTAGGAAATAGCTTCCCTTGTCGACGACACGGTTCCTGATCGTTCTTGTATCGAATTCAGTATCGTTGGCTCACCAAGCTGAGCAAAGGTATCGAAGAATAATCGATCCACTTCTCAACGTTATCGTTGCTGAGATTGCCAAAAACCTCTGCCAGTATCGTTTACGAATTAACATAGTTTAAATTCTCATAGTTTAGAATAGTTCCAACTGAGAGTTCCAACTACCACAGCTTAGTTTCGCATACGAAAAGAATTTTAAGATGTTTTATGATTTTTTGTACTCTCGTTTAAGTAACGAACGATTTAGTTTGACTTAGTCCCGATTTTTCAAAGTACAAAGATGTAAGTTTGCATGTCCAGAGAACAGCAAATATATTTGTTGGAAGTACAATAAATGAAAGGAGGCCATAGTAAATGAAAGAATGGTCGAGAAGAAAGGTAACAAGTATTAATAGAAACTAACGTTGACGTAGTCGTAATGTTAGTTGCATTAGTCGTCTAAATCGTTAATCGGTAAACTACTGTCGCAACTATTGCGACCGGTAGGTCGAAAGAGTAGTGCTCTCAGGTAAAAAGGTGAAGCAGGGTCGAGGCCTCTATTAGCATCGTTGGCTCGGTGTATTTACATTTAGATCGAAAAATGATTTATCGCGTGTAGCCCGTTATCAGGTGTTCTACTATCCAAGAGGCCTATGAAATATTCATATCCTTTTCACGTGGCCACTCATAAAATTTTTCGCGCCCCTCTTTGCCTCTCGCTGAATTTATGGCCGGGTGATTCGGTGCTCGTACGCGGCCAGCCTCTGATTCCGGCCAATCTGGATGATTAATTAGATTCGGGTTGAGGGAATCCGCGAATATTTGGAAAACGCTTGTTGCGACGCATCTGTGACTTTATTAGGCAATCGGTCGTCGGTGAGTTGGTTAACGAATTCAAGAATACTCTGGTACAGCGTGTAGCTTTGATTATTTACTATATGTGTAACAGTATCGAGAATCAGAGTGAGAATCAGAAAGAAATATTTTAAGATAGCAGATAGACGTCTATCGGATCTTTTCATCGTTTCGTTTGATAAGAAATTCCAAGCGTGTGATTCGTAACTGCACGTAACACAAAGCAGGCGACGACGAGTGCCTTCGTCGCGGAATAACCATCGCGAAATAATCATCGCCCGAGGTGCGCGATTATGTCTGTCGAAGGTATCATCGTTATTCCATAGAACTGCGTCGAACAAATGAGTAATAGAACGCCGTGGAAGGCGTCGAGAACTGTAAGGGAGATAGAAGAGCTGGAATGTTAAGAAACGACGACGAGATACGAAGGTTGGGGAGTTGCCGTCTGAGATAGCGGAAGATAAGTCGTGTGAAAGGTGAAGGAACGAGAAGAAGGGAGAGAATAGCGAAGAAGACGCGAGGAGCCGAGTGATAGCGATGCTTCGAGAGAATACTAGGGAAACGGGTGAAGACGACAAAGAGCGACGAAGATGGCTGCAAGAGTGGCGATGGGTGTTAGAGACTGAACCGATAGGGCAAGAAAAGGGTAGAGGAGGAGGATCGAGAGACAAATTTACTTAGGTAGCTATAGGAGGGGAAGGAGAGAAACGAACGCGGGACAAGGAATAGTTGCGAAAGAATTTCTTATTAGATTGGAAATTGAAATAAACTCTCGACAGAAGTTCGAACCTACTTCACGGCTACAATGACAATCGTCTTCTTTCTCTTCGTCGTCGTTTTTCGTCGTCGGATGCTCGATTGCGCGAGGCGAGGATCGATTTTCTTAACCGTGGAACATACCAGTGAATTCACGGGAAGTAATTGCATACCGAAACTACACGATCCCTTTTCGAATCGATGAAATCTCCGAGCTTTGCCCGTCTGTTGTTGGATTTTACCGTCGATTTTCTTTGCACCGCGAGACGTGTATAGGAGAACTCATTAACGTAAAAGTAACGTTGGAACGAGCTGGTTTTCCTGGCTTTTAACCACTTCTGTTCCTGCATTCTAGGAAAACCGTTAGTCAACCTGTGATTTTGGTCAAACTTTTTCTATTTTTCCGTGAACCCTTTTCTAAATCAGAACATAAAAAGCCTGAGTCTTCAAAGTGTTAAGAAATTCAGCAACTGTTACACAGATAGATAGTCGGTCATTGGATAAGTGAAGGAGTTTGAAAGGTGGTTTGCAAGATTAAATAAGTTTGCAAGAATAAGATAGAAGCAGTATAGTCGATTTTTGACTCACTATTCTTGAGTCGTCACAACTTTCGTGGTAAGTTTTCTTTCCCTTTCCAAGTCGATGCTTTCTTTCATTTTTACGTTTAAAATACAGTTACTACGAGCCAGTCAACTCGATAAACTCGTTGACCAAGTTTTTACCGTACCTGCTGACACTGGAAAAGTGTTTTCCAGTTAAAATTCTGTTTCTCTTTTTTTTTTTGATAGAGTTTGACGTCTAATTTTACTGCATATCTATGACGCAACATTGTATATTCTAATGTTGCAAGAAAATTACATCGTTTTACCCATTTAACAGTTCCATGTTTCGTGAATCGATTACATTCTAAAGTGGCTCAAGTAAAAACGACGATCTCTTTGATACAGGAACATAATGTACCGGATATCTTCTTTCAATTTACCAATAGATAGACGTATATGCCTCGAAAATTCGAGTCTAACAGGACATCGTTGCACCACCTCATGAAATTTTAACGACACGCTCGCGATCTCATTCGACCTCTCGGGCGTTCGATTTCTTCCAATTCCACATGTTTAATAGTACGACACATTTTATACAGTTATATATGTGCTACCTTATACAAGATATCCCAAATACTCCGATATAAAGAAATATTTTGATTCTGCAGTCGTCAAGTAAAACTCGCTAAAAGCGAATATAGATTAAGAACGAGGGAAAACGTATTCACTACCGAGGGTTCTTTTATTTTCCGTCGTTTCAGAGATGCCTTATACTTCTTGCAAAGGCCGTAAAACAGAGGGGGATGCTGTTATTTGTCACTTTTTCTTTCCGCGGAATTGGCATCTCCTTTCCGTGAAATCACTGTCTAAATGGGGAAAAAGTAGATAGAGCTTTGACGGAGATTCGCTTAAACGAGGCGAGTCAAGGGGGGAAGTCTTATCGGTGAAAGCTGAAGTGTCCATAATTTTGTCCGGAATTATCGGCGGCTTCGAACGAGAAAATTCTTGCACTCATTGAACAAAGTATATTCGTGACGAATGTCTTCTAGATGCTGGCTCGATATTGCTTTGCTTTAATTTATTTTCATACTCGACGAATCTTTAATAAATCCACCAATTAATTCGTCTTGGAATTCCACGAGTTTTTATTAATGTTATAATGAAATTCGCTCTCACAGCATCGGATGTTTAATTAGAGCGTATTTTAGAGTATTTTCATGACGATGATGCGCCAAAATCATTTCGTAAATATCTTATACATGTCGAGAGGATGTTGGAATTATTGCTGCGTCGACCTGCTGCATATCGAGTACCGATCGAGAAAAGACTGAGTGTCTGACCCATTTTCGAATATTAAGATTCATAAAAATCGTAGAAATTTCTATGTCAACGTGGTAATAGCATGTTTGTACGACTAAGTTAACGAAGAAAATATTTACGCGATATTCTTCTTCTGTTATATACCGTTCGAATCGTGGGATTTCACGGAAGGATTTTACCATTTCATCGCGGAATGTAAACTCGTATTAACTTTCGAAAAGCGTTGCTGCTACAACAATTATTTCTTAAGAACAACCAGGTAAGCTGTAAGTTATGCTCAACCAAAACCGCATTTCCCGGTTGAATTCCACTTGCTAGATTTTGCCCTGTTCGTTAGATTCGATAGCAATTACTTTGCCCCAACGTTCCTTGGTAATCTCGAGACTGCAACTGTTATGTTAAATATTCCTGTTCCAACACAGTCGACTGTAATTGCAAAACGTTTTTAAAATCAACGAAGCGTGAGACAGAAAGAGAGATATAATTGTTATCTTCGCCAATTGGTGTTTTCCAGTAGAAAATTCTCCCACTTTCACGCGTTCCGCGCAATAGCGTTCTAGACATCGCTTTTCAGTATCGTCGTGTATATCTCAACGCTTTCTATTTGTTGTCGATGATCGAGAAATTCGCGGAATTCGCATTAGTAAAATGTTCTCTTTGGATCAGACATTCGAACTAATTGAAATAAGCCTCCCCTACGCTGAAGCAAATATCTTTGATATCCAATAACGTCTGTCGGCAGTGTGTGTCGCTTATTCAGAATGCTGGTCGCGTGAATATCATCGTAAAGACCGATTACGAAGGCGAGCATCATCCAGTCCGTTGTAATAGGAAAGTCGAGCATCGATTTGCGGATTTTACCAGGTTCGTTGAATTCGGCTTGCAATTAGTGGCCTCGACCCGGGAATTCATCGACACGAATTCCTGCACGTTCTTCTCCCAAGGATTCGATTCTCGTCCAATAATCACGCGCTGGTTTTGCCGTGTGTTGGGCCGCACATAAATCAACCGCGAGAGAGAAGGGGAGAGTGTTCTCCCGTGAATTGAAGCGAGCGAGCAGCAACTACGCGATTACAGACCGCGTTTGGATCAAGTGAACCGTATCGTGGCCAGAATTTTCCGATCGTCGTTTAATTATAAAATTTAAACGAATCCCTGCTGGCCGATGCCACCGACAAATTTGCCCCACTTTTCGTTTTTCAGCTACAAACCTTTTTTCCTTTTGCATTCTCAGGTTGTATCATCGAGGCATAAGTTTCTTTCGCGTCTATCGCAATAGATAACTTTTACAATCGAATGGATTCGCGTTTTCATCGATGTTGCAAAGTAACCTTGCAAATTCTTCTTAGCAAAATATTCGACTATCGCAAAGGATAATTCAGGATCTAGGCACACAGGATGAACGTACAAAGTAAACGACCAAACAAACGCAAAATAAGGAGGATAAGCTGGATTATGTCGCGACAAAGAGGACGGAGGGAGACGATTAGACTCGAATATACCGTTCTAACTGTCGGCAACGTTACGAGAGTGGAAATTCCGGATAGGTAGGAAATGGACCGTACGCTTGGTCCCTCTTGTTCCTGTTTTAAGCCACCGCGGTTATACGCAGTCGGAATCTCGATGTTCCACGAGGACGTCGTCCGTTATGACCGTGCCAGTGAAATCGTATTTCTAACGTGGTCGTTTCTTGTCACCATTCAAGTGCGGCTTCCGTAACGACATATATGGCGGCATGGCTGCGGTCGAGATAACCAGAAAGTATCGCCGGCAGACTTGGAATTACGCGAAGTAGGGCTTCCGTGTCTTTTCTGGGCGTCGATCTTTCTTACTACACCTTTACTCGCTTGGAAATTTATTGTATTTGCCGGCCATTTTTATTCTTCGTCAGCCACCGTCTTTGCGTCCTTATCGACACCACTAAATTACATATATGGGTTCAAAAAGCGTCGCATGTTATTAAAGAGACTTTGTGGGCTGCAGATATTATGCCGTGATAAGCGAGAATGGATTTTTCTACGTGGAATATTCCAAAGCCCAAGAATTTTAAGCTGTACGCCTATCTGTATGTGTTCTTTTTTTTCCACGAAGAATATTCGATGCGATCTGCACATTTATAATCGTTGGTTTTCACGTGACAGCGAATTATGCGATTTGAATTATTTGGAAAGTTGCATTTGTTGCTGCATGTATTATAGTTGATACAAGAAGGATGTTTAAGAGTTTCGACCGATGGTGTTGCTGGCAGTGATCGAGCAGTCTTTGTCGCTGGAATTTACGAAACGTGCACGCCAGCTTACATAACAAATTATCCAAGTAATAGTTTAATATCTTACTCGAGGAAGAGGAAACAGGCGGACAGTCACGCGTTCCTCTACTACCGAGTTTCCCTCCTGGGGAGGAACAGCAAAGGGATTCGTTATAACATCAGGAACTTCTGTAGCTTTAATTAACTGGATTTATATCACGTAACTGTACTAACGTTTAATATAGTTTAGTTTAATTCGACCGCAATTCTTCCGGGATACTTTTCTACAGCAGGGAGAAAAGCGTTACACCTAACTTTCTGTGTAAATGGGGGAAGCACGAAGTTCGTTAGGCGGGTGGGAAAACTAATTCCAGCCGCCCCTTAACTTTCGTATTTTTTTGCTTCTCCGACGCTAAGGGAAATAATTCGTCCGTAACTCGACGGCTCCGTTTCGAACGTTTCACCTTGTCGTTTATTTTACACTGAAGTCGATTTAACATCTTCTTGAAAAAGAAAAAGAACATTAAGGGTATTGCTTCTACAAAAAGAATAAAAGAATCATCCGATTATTCAACCATGCTGTAATCCACTCTGGATCTTAGCTGCTCATCATTTCCATAGATAAATTAAACAGTTTATGAATAATTGCCGGACGAGTTGCAGGCTAACGAGTTAGTTATGGTAATACTTTAATGCTTCCTAGTGTAGTGAAGCAGAAACTTTCTTGCAAGTCAACGAAGAAGGTCTCCTTGGTGCGACGACAAAGGGGTTGCTGTGTTGTGTTATACGCGATCGCGCGCTTAACTATCGCAATATCGACGGACACGTAGCGTGCCTAACTTACGGTTATTCCCATTTCGTCGACACCCTCCGGTTACGGAAAAGCGATATTAATATCGGATGTAAGCCCCTTCCTGCATTCAAAGGGCCGCACGGCTCGCTGTCGAGCCCATGTAAGACGATTATCGCCAAGCCCACCATATCGGTAACTCGCTAATAATGTTAAAGACATGGAATATACAATTAAGCTTCGTCTACGTCGGTGAATGTCGTCGAGGTGTTTGATAATCTGTCGCCCTGACACCCCCTTTAACGTTTTCTCAATATATTTTTCAACGAGATTCTGTTAGAATAATGAAAGAGAATGAAAGAGAATAATGAAAGAGACAGCGACCCTGACACACGATAACAAATTAGAAGAGATCATTGTATATTCAGTTTTCAATATGTTCCATTTATAATTTCTGGCGTAATTTTATACGTAATTGCACTTTGAAATATGTTTTTCGAATTTCTAATTTTTCCCTGGCTCTGGAAATAAAATTTCGCCGAATACAAGAGGCTTTAGAAGCCATTTTTCAGTCAAAATCACAGATGAATATTCTTGTGTATTTTTCGTTGAAATCCAGGGGATGACTTCGGACGAAGCTTTTTGTTTTTGACAGCTATACAAGAAGGGGGAATGAAAATCTCTGTAGTTATTTTAAGCTGATTGAATTCTTTGTTGATAATGGATCGATGTGGAATGTCGGAATGAATATTTTCCGTTTGCGCAAATTATATAGTCAGGTTCCCTTATTCCCTTGGCTAGAAACTGACATAAACTTCGTTGTTGCTTTTTTAACAATTTTAGGTACAAAACAGTGAAAGGCCAGCAAAAATTCGCAAGAATTTTGATAGAAAATAATTCGTCCATCGTTGTTGCTTTAATCGCTTTTTCATTGTTTCAGTAACTTTAATTATACACGATTTTTATCTGATTTTATTCGCATTTAATGGAGTTATCGACGAAGGAATTATGTTTCACCAGTGAACAAACGAATAATGTAAATAAACCAGTTGGTATGGGTGAAACAGAAAGTATAAATAAATAAACAATTAAAGTAAATGAATAAACAGGGAAGGTAAACAAATATCAAAATAAAACAAGTATAATATGAATAATTGAAAATGTAGACAAATACCATATAAACATAATAGATAAATAATAAAAATAATAATTATCGAAAATGAAAATTTCAACTTGCGATTGTTTAGTGTATCTTCCTGATAGTAAAATTTCTTATTTTTAAATTACGACGTGGGTCGTCAATGGTACATGTGAAAATTATGCTAAGACACAAAAACACTCTAACTAACAAATCGCCAATGGTTTAGAATAAACAACAACGAACGACTTCTTTCAATTATTTTCCAACAAAGGTATTGGATACAATTTTAATTCGCTGCTCGTTTGTGACAAAGCTCATCTCGGGTAGACTTCATTTTCAATGCTCGCGTATTTCCAGCAAAATATCCTTGTCATCATCTCATTCCTCGTTTATGCAACATTCTCTGTTGTTCGAACCAAGCGCTATGTTTTTAATTTCGAATAAAAAACGCGTGTAGGTGCTGCATCGACAGCTCCGCGAGGGAAACACAATTTTAATTAACTCATTAAAGCGGACAACATGCCAGCGACAGTTTGTTTGTTAAATTCGTTCTTTTTTGTACTTTGGAAAATTACGTAAATATCATCCTGCGCTTACGGCGTTTCTCAGTCGCTGGCATTCATCATTCTGCTGAATTTTTTTAATCCCTTACTTTTGAAATCCTCTTCGTCTTTTCTCTTTTTAAATTCTCTCAACCTTCTGTTAGAACTTCTCACATGTTTTTGTAAACTATTCACTAGAGATACAATCGATTGGCATAGGTGTCTCTAAACTCCATTTCGATTGTTCTTAGGTCCAATCTTATTGAATCTTTGTGATTGATTATTTAATAAAATTTCTATCGCTGAAACAATTGATCCCGATGATATTTACAACGAATCTCTATGGTCTTCCTAGATGTATTTATTCAGGTTTCGTACGAACTGGATACCGCTGTTTATTCGGAGTTGCTGGCGGAAAGTGATGAATCCACATTACACATCGGGACATTCCATTATTTCCGGCGCGACCACCGCGACAAACGAATGGTCCGGTGGTCGGGTGTGTCCCAGTTAATCATGGTATTACCGTGACGGAACGCCGCTAATGCGACGCCAATTTGCCGTTAAGAATTAATGCGCCCGCGGCTTGGCTTAGTGGTCGTTATAGGGAAAACTCGTCGTGTCCGCGTCAACGAGAATAAAGTCATGACGAAGGGTTTTCGCGCCTCTCCGCCTGGAAGTAATTAAGATTACATTGTCGGCTGAACGTCCGACGTCCGGACATTCAACGTCGGGAATTAAAAAACGCGTTTTGCTTTCTGGAGTTCAGCTGCAGCTGGCGCGCTTCGAATTTTAATAATCGACCCACGCAAACTAGAAAGCGCTCACACGGGGATGGGATGTAGGGAAAATGAAGAATTTCGAAATTGTTTTAAATCAACGACGTTGATAAATTTTAAGAAATTATTTATTTTTATTAGGGAATTTCCTAAATGCTGTTCTCTGAGGGATCTTTATTGTTTGAGCGTCTGTCCAAAACTTACTATCGATTCGATGGATCATAGATTCTTAGATAGACAAAGTTTTTATTCACCGCATAATACCGATAACACTTCCGTGTTTAAATAGCACGATCTATCTCCCCAAAATGGTTGTAGACGATTAATTTACGTTCGATCAGCGAGTATCTGTTCAAGTCTAACTACACCCACTATGGTTTACGTTGCGAAAAGTTGCTTGGTCCAGTGGAGGATAAAGCTGTGTGCATTGAGCTGTGAAATTCGAGACCCGAGATCGAACAGATGTGTCTCTCTCTCGAATCGAACCGATTTCGCGCTCTGCCATGACGAACTTTTCGTTCAAGCTCGAGCATTCCGCAGAGTAACCCTTTTTCGTGGGTAAACTCAAACGATCGAACATATTTATCCAGGAAGTTCTTTTGTAATTTAAAGATTGAGTGGGAAAATAAAGAAGCTGATATCGGGTTGCGTTAACTTGCAGTAGAATTTCAGAATACCTGATTTAAGTATCGATGTGCGCAGTAGCGAGTGTCGGCGATGCTTTTTCAGCACCACCTTGTTAGCACAAGCTCGCGTCGCCAAAGTTTGACGTTCTTTCGCTTCTGACGGCTAATAAGCTCAACAGTGGAAAGTTCTAGTGGCTTTCGATTCTAGCGAGTCAGAACGTCTGCCAAGTTTTTAAATCTACTCGTCTTGTTGCTTTGCCACATTGTGTACACTTGTTATACACTTTCATTCAAACGATCGTTTGCAAATGAAACGACACACGAAACTAGTAACAAAATCTATTAACGTTACACCATCTAGTTTATAATTGACAAATTCTGTGGGGTTTGGTAGGGGACCCTTTGACTCTGTCTTAATATTTAAACAGTCAACTGCGTTTGACGCGTATACACGTCAATCCAAAATTTTATTTCAGTGCGGTTGATATTCGATGTTTAACATTCGATATGTATACTCGTGTTATCGTCTGATTTTAACTATGTATCCCGTAAAGGATTTTTGAAACTAAATTCTACAGTTAACAGGTTAGATATTTAGCAAATTTTGTTACCTGATAATATAAGATGAAAAGGCTAGGTCAATGATTACCATCAACGATCTTTTTATTAAAATTATTATAAAGATTAATTCTTCGGCAAACTTGCATATTGAGTTTCACGCGAAGGGAAATGGTGTATTGTTGGAATTATGGATAAAATTTGACTCTGCCAGGATTAAGGATTTCCCGAGGTGAAATGAATATTGGATGAGACGGTCGGACACTAACTCGGTTAAATGTCTCAAATGAAAATATGTCTCTTCAGACCCGTCGTTCTACTTGAAATTTCTTCTAAGTGGAAATCGATACCTACGCACTTCGTCGATCCTATCACTCTCAAAAGCGATTACCAGCTTCGTAGAATCTTAAATATTCCAACAAAAAAAAAAAGACTGCATTATGGATGAATTTCATGGCGCTGTAAAACTTGCTAATCGCGGCTCAATCATCGAAAGAAAAGAAAGACGGAAAGTTAAATTCTCTCTGGGATGAATAAATAATTAACTTCTATCTTTGCCACAAAGTGTCTTAAAATTCCAATATTCTGTCATTTGCTCAACTTCTCGTTAGTTATTGTCATCGAGAAACGCCAAGAGTCAAAATTTCCCAATTCTAAGCGATCGACTTTTAATTCGAGACGTGTTAAAGATTAAACCGTTCGAATTAAATCGCGGATAGTTAAGGCAGGCTGATGAACGCGTTTCCATCACCCTTTACGATCAGCCCTGTCTCTCTGCGGCGTGTTTCGAGTTTATGTAATGCACGCGGCGGTTGCGTATTCCAACCGTGTACGTGAATACAGTTCGGGCATAAATTAACTGGACACTAGTCTGTTTGTGTGTGTTGGTGTTGGCGATGGAGCAGTGTGCGCGAACCGGTTACACGGATCCTCCGGCGTACGTTCGAAATAATTTCATAGAGCGCGCGTGTACGTCTAGCTAAATCGCTACTTTGCCGCCTGCCATTTGTGTCAATTGTTGTTGTACGATTGGCAAGATTATTCAATTTATCCTCTGACATTTCGTGTCTACCAAATTTCTGCCCTTGATGGCGAGAGTAATTCTCGACTGACTATGGCTCTTGAATTTCCCGTAATAGGTAGGTAGGTGGGTACCATCTGCTTCGTAAATCCTATTGATAAATATATACTCTTAATAAATATAAACTTCTAATTCGTATACAAACACAGGGATGTACAGCTTCATAAACCTGTCACGGCTAATGTTAAACAATTTAGGGAGGGATAGATCTGCAATTTGGTAATTGCTTTTCTTGCAACAAGACATCCGTGCCTCTGGAGACCATGCGTCAGAGAGGAGCCTGTAGGACAGAGAGCTGTTTGCTTAAACGCGCTATACCTAACGTTACCTATTGTCGTTCGTGTACGCGCAATAATTCTGCGTGTCAAGTCTCTGCGTATGTGTTCGTGGATTAACCTCCCCCGCGTAGTCGGCTGTTCGTTCTACGCTCACATGATCTACGGGATCCGTTGTATTTATTCGTGGCAATGCCCGTCAATTACGAGCTATAAATTTCTGTTTGCGTGTATGTATTTGTAACGACGCGGTCGTATAATCCCCACGGGACAGAATTAGCGGCAATAAGTTCACTCTCAATTTCGTTAACGCGACAGCATGCAGAGGCCCACGTTTGCCGAGCAAATTGTATCTTAATCGCCGAACGTTACAATTAGGAACGGGGACCAGGAATGAACAGGCATATTCATTGTTTCCGATAGTCACCGCTTTAATTACAATCACGCTAAATGATTTTCCAACGCCACGAGCATTTTAACATTCAAGTTTTGGTAAATTTGGTAAATTTCAATAGCAACGAACAATGAAACGCGTTCTGGTTACTATCGGTGTTCATAATATTTTTGTTAATACAGTCCATTGTCTCGTATTTTCTACTCTATTAGTTTATTCGGCTTATTCGATTCGAATATTGCAAACAAAATTTAAAACGTTTTCAGTATTCTATAACGAACTCTTCGATTATTAAAATCAAGTTTGTCGTAACTGACCGGACAACGCAAAAATAAAATGAATCAAATCGCGTTATTTTCCTGTCATCCAATGCAACTTACTTGGTGCAGACTACTATACAATGCTGCTTCGTCGGCTAAACGAAACTTGATCGGTATATGAAACCTTTAGCGTGTATCTACTCCGTAAGGGAACGTAACTTGCGATAGCACCAAGTTAACGTGCAAGTAGAAAATCTGATCGCTTTTTGGATTCGTTTATTCGCTGTGTTTCGTGCCGTCAACCAGCAGCTGCTTCAACTCCCCTGTATAAAAATAAAGATAAATTGCATGCGTCATGTTGAAAAGAGTCCGCCCGTATCTTCAGTTTCTCGAGTGTTTATGAGGCGGTATCAAGTTTAAGTTCAAACTGACGTAACTTTGGCGCAAAGTTCTCGCGAAGCTGGCGCAGTCTTCCATCGAACCGCAGCTGGGCTCGAATCGAGCACAAGAATGTGTTTTCCTTTTGTTCCTATATCAGCGAACTTTCGTTTTTGGCTTTTTCATAAATTTCGTAATGACAGTTTCAGTTAGAGATTGGCTTAACTTTACATGAAAAGGATAGAAATTGCAAATAAGCGAATTAGTTTATTAATTACTTAAAACACACGACTTTCAAATATTTTGCTGCTTCATTGAATTTATAGTGGGACACTCAGTGTCGAGCGAAAATATAATTCATGCCAGGGGAGCACTTTCTCGTACTATGAATTATGTTTACAGCTACAAGCTACCAGGGGTGCGCGTTGAACTGTTAAAACCTGCTTGCTAATAATTTCCAAGCGCAACAATTATACCTCTAACTCTCATTGTATTCCCCTACCACCACGCTGCTCTTCTATCTGTAAATCGCCCGAAATAATTATACGTAGAGTGTACGTACATAAAATGGAAATAAAATGGCATACGACCGATAGGAAAACCAAAATTTTAGCACTGTAGCGGCACACGAGTCAATGGAAGATTTGAATCGGGAGAGACTCATATTATTGCGCCTTGGAATAACAACGTTGTTTTGGTTTGCTAGGTTCTAAGATAAACGAACTCCGGACAAAATATTTGCTGAGAATTGTGGATCTTAATCGCCGAAATAAATGTATAGGAACGCTTAGATTATGCTTACAATTGATACCAAAATAGTTTCAGATTTATTTAATATGTGATTTCTGTGTCTGTTCTTGTCTCAGAACTCTCTTCGACTCACCATCTTCTATACCACACTACTAACGGAACAGTTGTATTCATCTGTTTTACGAGACGCTGTGCACGCACATACTTCTGCCATACTCATACATGTGTGTCACTACTACGTGGCTAATCTAGTGTAGCAAACAAAATTACACATATCTCAATAATATTATTGCAGTTATTTGTCATCGTCAATCAGAGTTACATTTGAATATTTTATAATAATAGCTGTCGATACAAATAGACGAACATGCTCTCTAGGACATTTATACACTATTTCTATGATTGTACTTACAGTGATTTGAATATATTTGACTATTACAATTTTATCACTCGTCTCTTTATTAAACAAACCAACACGTTTAATATCCACCTCAGCACCAATAACTTCAATTCGTAATCTAGCCAATTCCATTACTTAAAAATAATGAGTATACCTTCTATTTCACTATTAAGCGATTTCATCGAGATTCCCCATTTCATCGTTCGTTTTGATCTGATTGATCATAAAAAAGGGAAATAGGAAGGCGTGGCAAGAGAAGTGGATTGATCGGGAAACAGCAATCGAGCTGAGATGATACGATGCCATCACAATTTGGTCCCGGTGCTCTATTCGCTTGTTTCTCGTCCTCTCGCGCTGGTTGTCGTAATGTGCCCAGGTTCCCACGTGCATTAGTTTCATCCCTGTTAAGAGGATGTGTACGTACGAGAGGGTGGTCGAAGTCTAAGCTTGGAAAGGAACTGTTCTCAACTACTTGTGCACCGGAATTTGCCTCGTGAGTCCGTGTTTGTCGAGGAACCTCTAACACCCTTTCATCTTTGGTGGAAGTTCCTTGTTTTTAGGGGTTGAACATCGAAAACGAGGTCTACCGATACTTGTAACATCTTTGTAGCTTCACCGGTTTAAGGGACTCTCGATATATACCTGCAGTTTGGTACTTGCAGCAGTTCCTAAAATGAGAGGAAAACTTTTGCTTGAGGATGACGGAACACCTCTAGCATCGTCTGCTCGGAAAGAAATTCGTCGGATGAGATTATTAATATTTGATCAGCGAGAAAAGTTTGTTTTGAGTTTGATGCGGGCCTCTAGTTGAATTTCTGAAAGAATTTTCTTTGACGTTACCGTGGAAATCAGAGGGTTCGTCGATTTAAAACATGTCTAAAGATATTTATCAACGGGTCTCTTCGTTAACGAGAAAACCTTATTGTTGAATTCAATTTCGTTCGCTTCATTTTTATTTTTCACTCTCCTTTTCACTGTTAAATGCACTTGAAATAGTAAAGGCTAGGGTACTTTGTTATCTCGGTAAGGACTCACGATGCATGACACCACGTTATTACACCTGTACCTCCATCACGTGGGGAACAAACTGGATTTCAAGAAGAGCGGTTGGGGCAACGAATAGCGCTCATAATTTGCTAAATGGACTCCTGGTAACATTGATGCTTTACGAGCACGTGTTGTCTCCGGTCGACATCTTTTTAAGGCTGATGTACGATACTGATGCTTGCAGCGTCTCAGAACACGTCAAGCCATAAAATGTGCACACCATAAAAAAGAGGGAAAAATGTACCTGTCACGGTAATGGTGCAATCACATGTAAAAGGCGTTAAAGCTCACTTTTGGAAAAAAAAATGTGAAACGTGTTCTCTTCTTTTTAAAGTAACGCTCTTTCTGCGTAATATGGTAACGAGATTTATGTTAAAAGCTGAAATGCAACTATTTTAAACGTTGCTGGGGTCCACCAAGCTTGTATCAAATTGACAATACGATACAGGCAAAGTTGACTTGACCCATCCCCTTCCCTTTTAGGAGGAGCCGCTATATAGTGACACCCACGTGTCACACACTCTCAGGAAATAATCGCCTTCTCTAAACTCAATCAAAGCAAGTTAAGTAAGCAAACCTATAGTGCAAAAAATACCCTCCTGATCTTTGATAGCAGCAAAAACATACGCTCCAATGGAAAACTTTGCAATTGCAAGAGAGGGAAGAAGAACCAACCTTTAGATACAAAGATCCACCACTGCGTGAAGAGAAGATCAAGTCCATCCATCATCATATCTACCATACAAACTCTCCTCCCTCCTCTCTCCTTCCTTTGTGTCTAAGGTATAGGTTCGTTAGGTAAAAGAGCCTCACTGACAAAGTCCTACTAGCAGATCTCGAACGAAACACTTCTTCTCTTCTCTCTCCTTTTCCTTATTTGTCAGTCCTACATCCCCCTGCTCTATCAGCTTGTTGTGTTTGTTATTTACGACTCAGCAGCTGCGGGCAAGAAGATTTTGGGCAAGAATTGATGATTACGATGAGTTCTAATAATCGTTCATCCAGGTCTAAATAGGCGTCAGTTGTGGCCGCAGGTGTGTTGTCGTCGACCTCAAGTAACTTTTCATAGACAATGTTGAGCCGTATTCCAAATGTCGTCGACTTGTTTTCGATATGACATTAAGAGGTTGAGGCGGAGATATGTCGTCGTACTGCTCCTTTTTCTTCTCATTTACCTATTCTCATTTACCTCAGAACCTAAGTCCTGAACGTTCGTAACCAACGACGCTAACCACTCCTCTACCGTCGTCCGGACATAATGTGCTGTGGAGTGCCGCTATAAGATGTTTGTTTTGCTGGTCGGACCGTTCGTATTCGTCGAGTAGTCTTGATACGGACTGGAATTGGTCGTTCAGATTGTTTTGCTCCCGAAGCAAGGAGATGATTTTTTTTGCGTTTGCAATTGTTACAGTCGAAAATTTTATGCGCATGCTTCGCGACGAAGGTACTTCGTTAACGAAGGTGACACTCGTGATGTGTGATCGATGATTCCCGATACGGAGTTGTTCCGGCTGCAAGTTGTCGCTCGTCACTGTGCAGCGGAATATTGTTGACGTGTGCTTCGCGAGAGAGGTGATCCTTTCCAAAGGTGACACTCGTGTTATTGTGAGACTGAAGTTGTTGAAACTCTTTATGCCGATGATTGTCCAGCTGGGGACTGCGTGGTTACGTTCCTCGACCAACGGGTTATACCTCTTCGAAGGTGACGGTCACTGACGTCACTGACAAGTCGTAAATTCCCGTTACGATTATATAATCGACGCCACGAAGTGATCGATCCCCTATTTCGTTTATATTTCGATAATAGAGGTGGTTAAATTGATTAAAACACTGGACTAACAGGTTACAATATACACTTTATTCCAACAACTTGTAGACACGATAGTTACGCTCGGTGTGTATAGATATAAGTTAACTAGATGACTGATCTAAGGGTGAAAAACCAGTCAAGAGATGTTGACTGATCTGAGAACGATAAACCAGTGACAAAGTGTTGCTGAGTGTTGGTCGCCTCACCACCGGTCGCTTACAGGTAGAAATGACTGTTGAACATGGGAAAGACCCGGCGTTCCCATTTTATACCTGATGGAGCAATAACCATAAGGAACGCCTCGGCTTGAATATATTTTATAACGATTAAGGATAACGATAAAATACAAATGCTTAGTTTTATTACAGTTCTTTAGGATTATTGTGGTCTGACTAATTATATTTGCCGCCTCGATCGAGGAATGGGTTACATAAAGAGTCCACGGACGTAACAAAAGCAATGTCGATATTACAATCGAAGATAATAGCTTCAAATTTTCGACGACGGATATTTATTAATTATCCATTTTTATCAGACTCGACACAATGCGTATTATGCCATTGTTGCACACATTTTCGGTGAAAGCTTAGAGCGAGGATATTTCGGAGAATAAGAGAGGAGAAATTCTTGGCTTCGAATCGACGAGACAATGAGATTGTAAAGGGGCACGTAGTGGATAAACGATATTTCGACGCCGGAGGCGGTAGACGCGATCCCTTGAATATCAAACGTATAGATGAAATTATTATTTCATCTTGCACGACGTAGTCAACCCTTGCAGAATCGCAGTCTTACAATTTCTTCTTTATTGCGCTGATTACTCGTTAGCTTAATCTTTGCAGAACAAAGAACACCAACGCGAGAGTTTGCCACGCGTTTCAGAAATTTCTCCGTTCCAGAAAATAGAAAGGAAGCGAACAACGCGAAAGCTATTGGCCGGTAAAAGCAGTGGCATTGGAATTTACGTGTTACTCGTGAAACGTCAGCCTGAAGGTGGCCAAATACATCGTTGACGCGAGAGAACAACGCAGAAATAGGACGGGCCGTTTCGAGGAAGAGAGATCGGCCGCCTGTACAACGGATGGAGACGTGGTTGGATAAAGCGTGTCGGAGCAAGGGAGGGAACACGTAGTAATTCACCAGAGCACGTATGCGTAGCCTAAGTGATACTACGTGACGATTTATGTTGGTGCATACGCGTGCGTGATGTTTAGCTAATATTCACAGTTACGGTTCGTCGTTGTACCCGAAATCGACGCGATGAAAGTGTGTAAATTTTCGAAAGAACGAAGGAAGCTACTCTCGAACGTTCTACCTTTTTTACTAGATTTATTTAAATGTTCATGCATTACGTAATGTTTGGATAAGGAACAATTTATTATGTAAAATAAATACAACGATTTTTATGCACTTATATGTATATAAACTTGCGATTTATTATTTTATCGATATCCATTGCAGCGATTCATGCGAATAGAGGCAGAAAATCAAACTTCGAGTCGAGTAGCGTGTTAACGTGAATTCATGCAACAGTTGACGAACGATTTGCATACAGTGTAGTCATAAGAATTTATTTATTTGATATACGCGCGAATTCACACCCACTAAAGTGATAAATAAAAAATTATTTTCGTAATCTATAGTAGAGAAGTTGTTTAATTCTAGAAAATATCTATTCGAATTGAATGTTTATGAATTTATTCAGAGTAATTGATAATTCCAGTAAAAACGATTGACGCACAAACTTTCATCGTGTGCCATGTCGGCATTTAACGATACGCTGATTTGTCGACGGATTAATTAAAGTGAATCGAATGGAAATCAGAGGGAATCGAGGCCACAACCGAGATTGCGACGCGGCCCTTGAGCAACAACCCTTCTTTTTAGGACTTCTTTACTTATGCCTGGGATTAAAGGCAGCAAGTCGAGTTAGTATTGGTAACTGAGCTGCCAGAGACTATCGCAAACCTATAAAGCGCTAAACACCAACTCCACTATCTCTCCCATCGAACTTTCGAAGCTTCGAGATTTTGCTTTTACCGAGATTAGTTGAACTACCAGCCGAAAAGCTACCGTCGGCAAACTCGCTAATTTATTACGAACTACCAAAGATGACACGCATGAATTTTCTCGCCAGGGCACCACTTTCCTGCTTCAGAATCTTAAGAAATTTCAGTCATATCGTGTAACTCGGAACAATCTTTCCGTTCATCGAATCTTTCATGCTGATAAAATTTTAAAATTGCTGATAAATCGCTTCTAACTCTGGCGCAATTTATTAAACAGTTTTATGCGAAACGAACTGCATAATTTACGTTATATTATATCGCTATTACAATGTGGTAAGAGCTGTCATGTACAGTGCGAGAGTTCGCCATTTATCGAAATATACGAAACGACGTATGATCTATAGCTGCTAGTCGAGATGGTGCGACACACATGCGCGTCGCAAAGACATCGATAGTTGGAATTATACTATGGAAGTATATAAATCTCTCTCTTCCTTTTCATCATGTGTGTCTTTTCTTTTATGAATCGTATGTGCCCTTTACGAACGAATACTACGTATGAAAGTTTATATATCAAGAATCACAAAGGTAAAGCAACTCTTTATCAAAGCCTGCATTCCTGTAGTCAAATCAAATATTCTACTCGTACTCTACGATTATAATAACATAATAAATCCATATTAAGTATCGAGAGAAGCGTGCGAGGCTCGCGATGGGAAATGCAAATTCGATCGAGGAACAATCTTTGCCTGTATGTTAACTCGTCGGAAAAGTTCGTCGATTTGGTAGACGTTGTAAACCATGTGCCAACAGACGTGAAACTTACGCGTCCTGGCGACAACTTTCTTAGAGCGTCGTATCGTGCGACGCTGCGCGGTGTCGTACCGCGATGCGCTATGCGCTTGGACGACAATGTTTGTTACCTGAAAAAGTTTCAGCGCTCGTGAAGCTGGTATCGTCGTCGTTGTCCTGACCTGCCGGAATATATTCCTACGCTAGGATAAAGAGGAACGAAGCATGGTCTTACATGTATCTATATCAGTCTCCTCTCGGATCCGCGTAATGGATTCAACTACAAAGTGCGAGGAGGAAAGTTTGCCGAAACTTCCCTCCGGTCGATGTGAGAGGCCAACGAAACTTTCTACTGGTAATCAGCAAAATAAATCTGGAAAGCCGAGATGGAATGGAGGAATTAACGAATTTCTGCCTTACAGTACGTTGTCGAACAATTCGCGCAAAGTCCGTTTGTACGATGTTTATCGATTGTATCTTTGAGAATTCACGATTTTACGACTACTATTAATCGTGACTGGGTTTTCTATTACCTCAGAAGGAAATTACAACGAGGGATAAAGGTTTTCCTGTGCTTAACGACGTATCGATCGGTAATCACTTTCTTCTAAACTTCTCGTCCTCAACCTCATATAGATACATATCTTATATATCTTATAGCTCGTTAGTAGACAAATTTGTTCAATATGATTCAAAGTAAACGCCCGCAGTAAACTTAGTCAGTTGAGAGTTTAAATTAGTTTTTCACCGGCAAACACGCACAATAGTGTGTAACACAATCAAACTTTCGACAAATTTGTTTTCCAACGTCGCGATGACCCGCTTTAATTTATGAGATTAAACAGGTTGCTGTAGCGAGCCTCTCGAAAGTTCAATACCGAAGTTTCATCGCAATCACATTCTTGATACGCCCAGTCGTGGTATCTCGCCGCTCTTTCGTTGACAGTTTTATCGAACAAAATAATTATTTTCGTGAGATTCGAGCCATGTAGAATGCTGTTTGCAGCATATTCGTCATAATTGACGCGCAAAAGCATTTACATTCGACAAAATTTTGCCTCATTTTGCTATCGTACTCTCAACAAAGTTATATACATATTTTCCATTATGCGATGGTCCTTGCTGTTACAAATAATATGATAAAAGGTGTCAATAAATCTGGCTAACGTTTAGTTTCCTCCAAGCTAAATTACACTTTGATGGGAAGTTTCGACTGAATTTCCCACCACCTACGGAAGAGAGGGGAGGGCAGTTTCGAGAAATACGTTGAGCAGAGTTTGAGTGCAATTAAATTTTACTTTGATTCGTTCCTAGGCCACTCCCCGCTCGTTGTTCAATGAACGTTCAAGGAAATGAACTTGTACAATTTCCCTTATTTCCCCTGCATTATGACGCCACGCCGGTGTTCGCACTAACACGAACGTTTATTCATAGCGAGAACTATTAATAATTTTCACAGCAGTGGCTGCACCCACTAAATTAATAACCGTATTTTAATTAAAACGCATGCCGCATTTCTGTAACGAAAACGCAATGTGCCTCAAGACGAGGGGAATACATTTGTGGTGTTTTTATACTCTGAATCCTTTACAACGATGATAAACAAGGACTCCTGGCTACTAGCGTTCTTAACATTGGAAAAGTGCCGACATTTTAGTAATGAATTTGTTAAAACTGCGAATTCATTCACTTTCGATCGTCGATGGCGATGCAGCCAGAATTTTAATATTCAAAGCAAAGTATCCATTGTGATTATTTTGTAATTGCACTGTTTGTAATTTTCTAGTTTTATGAAATTCTCAGTCTTGTTTATTTTATAAGGAGAATCGAATCTTGGAAATCACGTGATTAACTTACCCTGATACGCAAATAGACTTTATCGTCGAGCCCGCCGTTGTATTTTTCGCCGAGACTGAGGAATGTTTAATAAAAGCTCGAATATAAATCGACGGCATCGAACGACGAGAAACTGTATCGTGGCTCGCGTTGGCCGTTATCGTTAATCAGAGTTCACGATACCTCTCTTGATAACAAAAGCCGCAGGCATGATCGAGCAACTCGATAACGCTTTCGTTTATAATTCGCGTAGATGAGAATTGTTTCGCTAGTTACCGGTTTGAAAAAAAATTTCGTTTTGTAATATAGCCGAGTATAGATCCGAATTTCATAAATTTCACGAATACACACGATAACATTGGAAGGGACCTAAAGCTTGGCGACAACATGTCGATTTTCAGCCTTGGCTCCTTGCCTTGAATGATCGGTCAGCCCATACATCTTATTCCCTAGCCATTCTTCAAAAATGGCGCCCCCAAGCGCTCGTGCCATAAATTTGACCCTCGGAGATAAAGCTCGTGGTAGTAGCTTGTCATAAGTCGAAGATTATTACTAGATGCGTCGAATGTTAAAAAAGATTATGAACGATCGGTTCTGGATTTTTATCGTGTTGTTGTATCATGAACGTGACCGAAAGTCTTTCAAATTTGCATCAACAACCTCTGATACTGCGATCGGCTTAAAAGATTTTAATAAAGCTATAACATATGTATTACAGAGATGTACACAAAGAGATTTTTTTTTACTGGAGAGACAGCAAAGCAGAATTCGTTACTTATTTAGTAGTTATGCGTGCACAACTTCCTTGGTCATGAACATAAAGAAATGTGGGCTGTCACAGTTTTTAATTAGATGTAAACGTTCAACCGGCAGAGTTGCGAATTTTAATAACACGTCGCAGCCGCCGCTTCTTTTCAGCTTTCACATTGCCACTGGGCAATGGCCGCGCCTCCGTTTCTGTCCGGAGAACACTTCATTTCCGAATCCGTGTTCGTTGAATTCGGGCTCGTAAATTCAACCGAACGAAAAGAAGACAGGGGAGTGAAGCGGTGAACGAACAAAAGCGTCTTACGAAATGCGCGATTTTTCTCTTCTCCTACGATATATTCTCCACTCCGTAAACCCTTTCCACTTCCCCCACCTTTCTTTCCAAAAAAAAAGAAAAAAAAATGGTTCAACCACACCAGATATTATCTCTTTAAATTGCATTTTGTGCAAATGTACCGTGGCGCGATATAACTACGTAATTTTGGATTCATGACAAGCGATTATCGACTTCCGGTGAGTTCCACCGGCTCAGGAGGAACTCTCACTTCGTAAAAGCTCGACGAAGAGCCGGGGAAGTAGCGTTGCGGAAGATGGCTTGCAGTGAAGTTACGTTTAACGAACCTTCACCGCGCCGTTTCACCGGCTTCCGCTATAACGCTGGGTCTTAAGCTCTTTTTCCGCCTTCCGGTGAGCCGTTAGCTGGCTTCACGGAAACCGGTTGTTTGCGAGACGATGCCGATGGATTGACTTCTCCGCGTCGTTTCTCATTCGATCGCTGCGCATCTACCTGGAAGAGTGTCGGTAGTTAAAAAGTATCGCGATCTCGGCCGATCCTTTTGCGATGCGAGCAAACGTCGGTTTGCTGGACGTATTTATGGCAAGAATCGTAAAACGTAGACGCGCGTTTTTACGATTACGATGGTACAACGGAAGCGAAGGAAACGACGAAATAACGACTAGTTTTGTCGTTGCGCATCTTCCCGAATTGCATGCGCAATTCATCCGAGGTTTGGTTGTAATAATCCTTAAAGTTCATGTCTTATGCCAGTACTTGGGGTTAGCCCACGAAGTAATTAGAATTCCTAGAATTCAAGAACTCGAGAGAAGTTTAGAACTTATATGCTAAATTTGTAAAATTCCACGACGGCAAGTCTCACGATTTCTCGGACTACAACAGTTTCGAATGGAGGAATTTTTAAGCTATAACGGGATACAAAGTTTCATAACGCGTATCCATTTCTACCAGTGTTATATTTTCACGCATATTCGCTGATTTTAAAATAATAAATAACAGATTATAAAACTTTACAGCCATAGATAGTTTTCACGCATTCAATCACAGAGTGTCAATCATTTGTGTATCACTATCGAAACGTGCCAAACGCGAATTCTCTTTCATTTCATATATCTATCATATTATTCAAGCGCACGTCGGGTTCATAGTATCGACGATAAGATGATTTATTCGAGCCTGATGTATAACATTCGCGAAAGGTGAACACGCTGATCGATTTGTAGCTGCTTCATCGTAGGTGAATTATTTTTCTCGATACTTTTGCAACCAGGCAGTGGAAATTTTAAATCCATTTTAAGCGCCTGAATGTTTCACGGGAAAATACCAAGGGGATCTTTATATATGCAACGTTGCTGCTAGTCCTTTGCTATTTCTTTCGTGAAATATCCTATAAACGTCTAATGCATATTCTATGCTGCCGTCGTTTTCCTCTACCTCTTTTAATCCTCCCCCATACTCAAGTAATTTCATTTTCAAATGGTTTGTTGATATACTTTCATACTCTTCAATCGAAACTTTCCCCCATATGCTGAAGTGAAAATATGAATAGTTCTCATCAACTTTATTTCCCTGTCTGATATAACTTTGCCCCAAAAACTGCTATAATTTCCAAAATATTATTTATCGATATATCATCGAGGAAGGGTATTGACGAATACGTTTCATGAAAAAAATCAGCACTTTTTGATCTATAGGTTCAAGTGGAGTTTTGGAAGAAGAAGAGCAGGAAGAGTGGTCACAGTCAAAGCGATTCAGTCGAACTATGCATATCGTGTTTGCCCACATTATCTAATTCAGTTTACATTCTTTTCACTTGCGCATAAATTTGTTTTAATTTCTAGTATTTTACAACCAATATTTTAATATTACGCATTACCTACCTGTATTTCAACTAGTTTACTTTTATCGTTAGAAAATAATAATTTTTTAAATAAAATTTAATCAAATAGAATTTTTAGTAAACTATTATGCACTCTGTGCATCTCCAGGAATTATTTTCACTTTGCGCGAAGCTTCCTGTAAAGTAGATCCTTTAAACGGTAAGAAAGTTTCAACTTTGGATACCTTTGCTCGACCTCCATTTTCTATTTCTCTTTTTTCCTCCACTTCTGCATCTTCTTCGCAACTTACCATGGGAAGACGCTTCCAACGAAGAAGACTACAACAACAATGCGGCGGATTGTACAGATGCAGCAAATGTGTTAGCGTGTAGTTTGCAAACAGGCGAGTTTGGGCGGCGTTGCCTTGCAGCTGCGGCACACGACACCCCCATTACGCGATCGCGTGCACGACACCCCCGTTGAGAGACCGGTAACTGCGATTTCGAAACAACGTGTTTGTGTTCGGACACGGTTAGATGCATGCGGTCCCGAATGCGGAACGACATCGCCTGACAAACTGTTCGAACGGCTAGAAGTGGTTTAGATCTTATCGTAGTCCGGAATCTTCGGAAAGTTTAGTTGCATCAAGTGCAGTGATCTATCGTATACTTTTGAGAAACGTTTTAAACATTTACAGATAGTAGAAGATAACCGTAAATAGAATCTGTAGAAGGAGAACGAAACAGTTACTTTAAAATGATTATACGTGCAAAGGTAAATTAATGTACCAGTTTGGCGTTTTTCTCTTGGCACTTGCCTTTCGAAGTTATTTCTCTATTCATATTTGACCGAAGAAGACGTGTACGAAATCGCGAGTTCTTGGAAATTCGCATCGCCAATGCTTAAGGGAGTTTGCTTACGTGCGGTGGATGCAGAGGATGGAAAACGGGTGGGACGTGTACTACAAGTAAATTATAGCGACCGAATGTTGTTTTAGTCCTGCGGTTGATTCTGGGTGTGTGCGAGCGACGGGGTTACTGTTGGTACCTTAATCGATGGCGATACGGGATATGTTTGTATCGAAGATAAGGGTTGGTCACGTGGAACCAAGATTTATACAGGTTACTGCTTTGTACAAAGTTGCTGGTTGGATTCAATTATCGATAGGAACGCTTTTAAGTATCGATAAAAACGTAATCGACGATTTTCATAAACGTCCTACATTCGAGATGCTTTTAATCAAAATTTTTCTCTGAGAAGGGAAGAGTACAATGACGTTTAGTACTTTGGCCAATTTCTCGGGGAGTTAATTAAGTCCCGGGATTAAGGAAGCTTACTCTGCTTCGTTTGTATTTGTATTAATATAGCGAAAGAATATCGATTAATACATATTACACGTCAGACATACACATCAAGGAGCGTACCGGTTAAAATTTCTTTCTCGCGTGAAAATGAATCGTGACATCAATTCCAAACGAAAGAATGTTTCTACCCTTCTTAAACTGTTGTAAATAAACAGGCTCGTCCGACACAACGTTTCACGATCCCTAAACAACGTCGTCATCCCCTTTATGGAACTAAATTAATTAGCTTGTGTCTGTAGGAAAACAAAGTTACCTACAAAGATGTGGTTTCTCTGGGCCGAGAAGAGGGTTGTTTCCTCTCTGGTTGGCTGGTAACGAAGAGGCCAGTGACTTGAGATCCAAACCGAGCTCATTCGGTCAGATAAGAAAGACAAAGGAAAAAAATTAATGGTCCTCCCTTTCCGGTCCATTTTCACGGCCCATTTTTCACGGATCGCGCTCTACAAGGATCGTGGGAACAGCTACGGAATGTGGACTATTGCTTCACAGTGATTTTTCACTGCTCCCTGAGAAATGGTAACTGCAACCGTGTCCCGCCGTGTCTCGCTGACTCCTACCTATGTCCCTGCCGCGCCCACCGATTCTTTAGCCGATACCGAGCAGCCAGTGAATCGTTCGGGAACTACCGCACCGGTGATCTGTTTCGCCGCCCGTGTCGCTGATCGAAAAGATTCTATTCTCTTTTTAGCGTGGTACACGAAGAATGGTCTCTCGGTTGATCTACTCGAGAAGTCGCTCTTTTTACACTGACGTGCGCGACCGCACTTTATACGTCAACTTTCTTAGAATTTCTCTTTTATTCCTTTTCGAGTATCGAAACTGTTTGCTCTTATTTGCTCGAAACTTGGTTTGTTAGAGACGTCTAAACTAATTAAAGTTTCTCGTCAATAATCTTCATTTTTCACGGATATATACCATATACCTCTCTGTGTAAAATGACAAGGTTTACGAAAGATAGTTTCCAGTTAGTTTAAACCGCAGCCGAACGCCTAAAATGGCTGGATATGATCAAAGATCTATGAACGATGCGTAGCCGGGTGATAATAAAGTCCTGGTTCGACGCACTCGTTGACGAGTCACGAAATTTTGATAATATCGTTAATAGCGGGAGCCTGGTTAATTAGCGCCTAATGAATTTCAAATGACGGGGGTTAACGATAATAATAAATTATACGTGATAGGGTATCGAAGCCGATGGCCGGCACTGCGGTTAAGCAACAGTCGGTACGATTACGCTGGTCCAACTATTGATCACTCATTAATGAAACGATCGTCTGATACGTTCGCCGAGTTTCTACCGCGCTCAAGTATCATACACCGCTGGCACACACTTGACAGCTCAATATTTCACCGTGGTCGTCCGGCCTCGATACAGTACCGAGGACGATTACATCAACCCGTTATTACTGGCAGGATATGCGAATCGGTCAGGACTAATATTAATCTCGACCTGAATAATGCACGGTTTAATCACATCTGACGACCACGATACTAATTTCGAAGGATCTTTTCAATTTTCTTTTCGAATTTCTTACATCATTCTCATTGTCAGTGACAAAATTCGCTCCGAGAACGAGGCAATCTTTCTCGATAAATCAAGCGAAACGTTCAATTTCCTATGACTAATGTCTCCCACGTGTAAACAGAAAAATTCATGGCTATAAGAACTACTGTGCCCTTCTTCTTGCTTCTCGAATTCCCATCAATAGATTTGGAAGAGCGTATGAAGGTGTTCGTTCATGAGGAATACAATAAGAATCCAATACGACGAATATAGATACGTTTCTCTTCTTTTATCAGCTCTATCATGTCACGTAGACGCGGAATTCCGTGAAAAGATGCTCCTGGAAACTGGGAAACGTGGAAAGCTAGGGAATTCGTTCACGGAAGGACGATCGTGGCTGAGCGAATCTTCATCCACTGAAAAAGGCTCTTCCTTTCCAACCTTGTACACGTGTTGTGGCAGTTTCATCCCTTTGATAACGAATTTTCGCTATTTCAACGGGTGAATGCATCGCTCTAATGATTTCATTAAACGAATGTTCGTGGTCAGTTATTTACAGAGAGAGAGTTTATTTCTCGTTTCAGCTACACCTGTCGGAATATCATTTTTGTTCCAATTCGCTACACATCCGCGTGCGTTCCTTTTGAACCGTGATGCTCGTTGTATCAAGCGAATCGCTGCCATGAAACACTCCTAATTAGCTTAATTAGTGCTTTCACATTGCCTTGAAATGCTAATGGAATTATGCTGGCGTTCATCTTTACGTTACGAGGCAAAAAACGCGGCGCGTGGAGTAGGGGAAAAAAGATAAAAAGATCGGTGGAGAAAGACAGAGACAGAGAGAGAGAGAGAGAGAGAGAGAGAGAGAGAGAGAGTGAGAAAGAGAGAAGGAGGGGAGAAAAGCGTAAACGGGGAGGGAATGGATGAAAGAGTGAAAGAGGAAAGAAACGGCGGGGAAAAAGGCCGCAAATTCTTTTCCAGGTCAAAGGGTTCCTTTCACGTCATCTGCCGTGTGCTCGAGAGCCGCTGAAAATAAAAACGATCTCGCGAAACGTCTTTTCCCTCTCGGCTCTTTCCAAGCTGGACAAGCGAGCCACGAACCCCGTTTCCACAGGGGGCACTTCATTTTTCCACTGCGATGGAAACATACCTCTGGCGGCTAACCCCTTGATTCCACGTTAATTCGACTCGCACATGATTCATGAGCCACGTATTACTGGTCTTCTAAATGAAATCATATAGCGAAAGTGGCGTAGAACACTGTGCGCCCGATGAAGCTACCCTCTAATTAGATGGTCAAAAGAAAGAAGCGTCGTAAAATTCGTGTAACAGGATCTCAGTGACTTGAGTGATTTGAGGACTTCAGGTGTTCAGTGACTTACCGATTTCCAAGTATTTCTGGTGCACTGGATCGTATTGATCCCACGTCAAGCTACGGAAACGGCTTTTCTCCCGGCTGGCGAGCAGAAGCGTATCGTTTCGACTGTGGTGATCGATCACGTTCGGGTTCCTGCAAGGAAAGCGTAAATCGTTGTTTAGATACGTACGTATGCACATGGAGACTTGTTCGAATAGCCCGATCGCAGTTCCACCGACTGCTGCTCAGTCGTATTTCACTCTGCTTTCTCTTCGTATTCGAAAGATATTCTCTACGTGTCCTATTACTATTCCTCACAATTCATTTACGTAAATTTCAAGTGATCTATTTGACAAATGGAATCTTACATAAATCTAGGATGTCTTCCAGCGGTGGAACGTTCAACCTTCGAAGTACCCGTTTCTTAATACAGCTACGCTATTTTCAGGATATGTCCATTTATTCGGCGCAAATGTCTTTTCTTTAAGCAATAATGATATACAGCGTTTTGTTTCATTTTTCCACGTCAGCTTATAGAAACGGACAGAGATCAAAATGTAACGTTTATATCGACGGCATTATTTAGATAATTAACTCGAAGCAACGTGTTTGTGACGATAGCAGTGAATAGATTGAATAGTATACTCTCTATCGATGTCTCTTTATCATACTAGCAAAGACAGATCGAAGCTTCCTAAGCTATATGGTTTGTCTCAAATAGCATGCTTGTCACGTTACGCGATGATGACCAAACTAATCGAAGCGCAGTCTCCGGTTGTCGATACTCGTTAACCTTTCCGGGAAATGAATTGCTTCGAAGGAGGCGCGTCCAATCCGCAAGCATCGACGAATTAACGCAACAAGTAGCGAATCGAAAGTGAATTAAGCCGCGAGCCGCGACGTGCGCTTTGTTCGCGCGTTTCCAGTCCGGCCACGGACAGGCTGGAAGAACACGGCCACGGAATTCAGAATGTGGTCGGCGATTCGCTTACCAGGATTCGGGACACGATCACGGCATAATTCACTATCGAGAACTTTGCTTGTCCGTGGTTCCGTGCATACAAGAGAGGGGTCGTTGTCCCGTACTGCGACATCGGTTCAATTACGTGGTTACTTTATCCTGTTTTCTGCAGGTAATACGCAATCAAGCCGTTGTTTACAGGAACAGTACACGCGCTTCTCCATCCTTTGACGACACTTGAATTTTTCATGGAAATCCGATCGAGAGACCTAAGGTCGACTAGATTTTTTCCTTTGATATACGTTAGTGGTTAGGGGTTTGTGAAATCAGAAACTATAAGAAATCATGTTGGATTGCGCGGTTTTGTTAAAACTAACTATAAAAGTGTTGCGATAGGATACTGAAAATATAAAAAGGGATATCGCAAGAACATTAAATTAAAAAATAATTACAAGATGATCGTAAAAAATGTTAGTTTGCAAGAGAAATTTTTATTCGGCAATGTCACACGGATGGCACTAAAGTGATTCGAAAGCTGAAAGCGACGTAGGTGCACGAAACAGATAGCTGCTCGTGTCTCGCGACCTTTTCTGCCTCTAGGGAGGCAGATCTCGGTGTCAACCGATGGAGAACAAACATGCTCTTTTTACGAGCGAGAAAACATGCGGCGAGAGCTTCAGTTTGCCAGCGAGAATTCGATTTTTTCCGACAAGACATATGAAAACCTCGCTTTAAGACAGCTTCCGAACACCGAAAACTCGGGAAAAATGGTAAACATTGAAAACGCTGTGTGAAAAACGATCCACAAAATTCACAAAGCTCTCAAATCGTTGGAAACAATACGACCGATAGGGAAAGCTGACTGGTCCCATCAACGATGAAAAATCATCCCCTTTTTCGTCGAACGTAATTTTTCAAAGAAAACCGTGCGGTTATCCGGTAACGAATAGCAGCGTTAGAAAAAAAAAAAAAAAAAAATTGGATCCCGCATCGAGGTGGTCGGACTTTTGGTGAAGCGGAATTTAATCGACGGAACCAATTGACCGAATTCTATGACGCGCTATGCCGCTTCAAAAAACCATCGATCCGAGTATTCCGCGGCGATAATGGGGAACTGTGGCTGCGTATTATTCGGCCGGACGATTCCGCGAGATTTATAGCTGGGCAGGGGATAAATGTTAAATTTCGTGACGCTTGATTTTGAAGCGGTTTGATGAATCGCGCTCCCAGGCGGCAAAATATTTTCCTGTTTGGCGTATAATCGCGGAAATTGGTCTCGTGGGTTCGCGTGCTAGCGCGAGAATTGCGTACAGAATGATCAGGAATGTAAAATATATCGGTCAAGAACTCTGTTCGAGTTGCCTCGGATGTTTCTGGACGCCGTTGGATCAGCCTCATCACTCGTAAAACATTTAGGAAAGACCCCAAAATATTAGGTAGTTCTTTGTTTGCAGACCTCATTTAGGATCACGGTGAATTTTAACGAATTTAAAGGAGAAAAAGTAAAGCTGGAGGACTGTAAAGGTCCCTCTGGATCTGGCAGAGAAAGAATCTCCCATCCGCTTTAATTCTGTAATTAAAGAGGTAAATGGTAATTCTCGGACGCCCCAATTGTGCTACTTGCGTTTAAAGCACCAAGTCCCTGACCCGTTTTCAGCTGAAGTATCTTGAACAGAAGTTCCAACAGGCCAATGTATAGTCACGAATTCGGATTTAGTGGATCAAGTGCTTAAAGAGGCGCGTATCGTGCTGGGATCGAGAAGGAGGTGCAGGCGTCATCGTATAAATTCCCTCGATGGTACAATGCTTATCAAAAAGGACCTTTCGATCACGAAGTTCCTCGTCGAACATAGTAATTAGAACAAACTGTCTATAGGTGCAACAGGAGACTTGTTTGAAGTAGATTGAGGCAATAAGGTAGAGAGGATCTGTCTATGTTCAGACAATAGTCAGATGAAAATTTCAACAGTCGTGTTGTTGTTTTCTAGCCGCAATTAAATTACCGTAAATTATCACGAAATGTGAATACAAAGCGCTACTTTACGCCTAAGCTCTTAGACGAATACAATGGAGGCATCCTCGAGTTTCAGAAGCTGTTCACGAATGCTCGAGTGAAATTGCGCTTATACTATATGTGTCCTTCCTTTCTGTTCACGACTTCGTAAGCATCCAGTGCAACAATCTGCGTGCAGTGTATCCGACACATAGAGACAGGCAAACGGATAACCGAATGAATAGATCACGTAATCGTGCGGGAGTAACGATTAAATGGAAATGCTGCACAATCCAAAAGCTGTGATCCAAATTCCGCGGTATGGTTGCATTTTCGCCAAAGAGATGTTCAACGTGATTTCCTGCTTCCCCCTTTCGTGATTTTACATGTCGCAATTGATCGATTCTATGCATCAAGGATCGATACTATGCGATGGTAAGACCCTACATTTCAATCTCTGCTTCAATGTATCGTGTCGAATCTCTGTGATCACTCCGATAGCGAATTCAAGCAGGTAAGACAGTGTGCAGCTGTTCCTTATTAGACAAACGCAACGTAGTCAGCTTCAAAGGTAATGAAGCAAAGTGGGAGTGTCTGTACGGTAGAGTAAATGTAAGATAGCATCGGTATAACGTAGGATGGGTTAGTGTATCGTCAGACAACGAGTATACCACACGATGCACGTATATAAGTACATTGTTCTTGTCGAAAGAAAAATGGCGCGAAAAAGAGTAACAGATTGAACCTAAGCTAAACAGTTACACGCGCGTTTCCACGTTTACCATTTATTACGGACTTTAGTCGAAAATATGTGTGACTTCGAAGTGCAAAAAGGTCCTTGAATTCTTTCGTCGACTATTTTTCAACGTATTCTGTCGCAGCAGTGTAACAAACTGAATGAGAATTCGAGGTAAGCACGGCACGTGGAAAGCTGTTCCCGTTTTCTTTTCCTCGTTTTCGTTCGCTGTTTAAAGCGCACTTTTATCCGTTTCAACCGAGCGGACGCTCGCCTCCTGACTACCGGCACAAACTTTTCGCACAGCCAGAACAAAAAAATGCTACTCCCCGAGACAAGAACTCTACCAGAAATGGCGGTTCAGTTATAACTTTGCGGTGAGTTAATGTAAACGTTAACGAAGTGCAGAACTTGCGATGAACAAAAAGTCGAAGTTCACGGATATACCGATAAGGGGAAATTTAAGATTTCAGCTTGAAGAATGGCAAGGTTGCGGCTTATAAAATAAAACCATGGATATCTATAAGTTTTTGTGCAAACATCGTTCTTTTCGCATGAAATAGATTAAGAAATTAGCAACTTCTCGATATGCTCAACGTTCACGCCTTTAATTATACTCTCTAGAAGATCTTTATTCTATTATTATTATTAATCTGAATATCATTGAATCGTTGTACAAAACGAAATCTGGCAAGTTCGGTAGCCGATTTGGCGATGATCCAAAGGATTCGAAGCTGTGATGGCTTCAAGATTGGCCCGGCGGTGAGTGAATAGGCAGCCGTAGGAAAGTTGGCAAGCGATTCCAGTCGGCCGACACCTCTCCTCCAGACTTTTTTCGTGTTGATTGTAACTTCCTAGGTGTGTAGCTGTCGGCTTGTTCCTCGTAAGCTGACGGGATTCGGTTAGACGTGACAAGCTTGTTTCAGCGTTCGCACTTCTTCAGCTTCGCGATCAAATTCACGCGAAGAGGCGTTAATGGAAGTCTAGATCGGATATTAAATGTGGTTTGTTCTAATTTAGTACAAATGAGATTTGATGACTTTACCAAGATGTTAGGGCACGATCCATGTGGAGATTTGTAAACAATTTTAAATCGGCTCCTACTAGGAAGGACAAAAATGACTTGCGATCGTCTGATCGTGCATTGATCTATTCCGTTTATCCTAAGTGCAAATTCTCTTTAGAATCGGTTTTGTGTTTACGTGAAATAGAAGGTTTATAGTCTTCTTTAATTTTATATTATACAAGGTAACCGATATCCAACGTCATTGTTTCAACGTTACTCATAATAATCAGCATTCATGATCATCGCTATCGGACTATCGTAAAAGCGCTTTTCATTTCCTCTAGAAGCAAATCGTTGATTCGCCACCGGGTGAATGAGCAAGCAAATCCAAGCACATTTAATCACAGATAAATTTCATCGTATGAACCGCTCTCTATTATCCACGAATTAATGACATCGAACGGACAAAGTTTCATTTCCCAAATGTACCGTACGGATCGTGACAGAATTCCAGGAAGCTTGTCTTTTCATCTACCGGAAGTGTGAAATGCCACGGGTACAGCAGCATCTCGTCCAACGAGCGAATTATTTTGATTAAAATTGCTTCGCGATTGATCGCACACCATCGGTTCCGGTAACGAACGATTTTCCACCGGTAATCCCAGTCCACTGTGCTGCGATTTCATTCAACGAGCCACTTCTTCTATTTCCTTTTTCAATCACTTCCGTTTTCCGCCAAGGTAGAAACTATTTGTTATTCAATGGCGCGAAGGAGGCAACGAATACGACTTGACAGTGGAAAAAATAGATCGATTGTCTGAAATTTTGTTGAAAGATCGCGGAGCAAGTAAAGCTGCGTGCACGAAGAAAAAATGTCGAAAGTCCGGCATTTCTCTCGCTGGAAAGCTATGCATTCTGTCGTAATTACAAGCACTAAATCAACGTTATAACTTGCTACGACGGTTTGCCTCCCCCTCAATTTCGCCTTCTCTTTCCCAGCGTGTCGTTAGCACATTCTTGGCCGCCGCACTGCAGAATTTCCTGCTGATACTGGCGAAAAAGCTTCATATTCGGGCTTAACACCCGCTTTACGATGCCACGAACATCGGATGGGGACAGTTCCATCCCTTCCTAGGCTAACCCGCTTCACGCATACATCTTGAAATTGTACCAGCCATTGCAAACGAAACATGCTGGAATATTCTTCTTTCGACCATTTTTCGATCTTCATTGTTCCATGGCGACCTCAGCGTTGTTAAAATTGCTGGTTTCGCAGAGTTTTGGAACGAACGATATCCTTCTCTATGGCTCAGGTTACTTCATTAATTCTTTGGTTTCTAACTCTTCTAAGTTTTTCCCGTTTTCTTTTATTTTATGGTTCTTTTCCTTCTGCGTACAACTTGATTTTTGCACAGAACAGAATCCCAGGCATATAATAAATGCTAATGATAATCTGTTCTACAGATCTTCCAAGTTTAGAGTCAAAACTGTCGTGTCACAAAGAAACTCTGGCCAAAGTTTGCGCTGATCTAAGAAGGTCCACTTTTCTTTATTAATCCCGCAAGGGAATTGAAGACACTTTCAAGGTTTTTAGTATATGGAATCCATGTTAATTAGACCTTCGCCAGATTAATGAAAACGCTAGACTTTGACACGGAGAAGAAGACTGTGACCCCTCCAGGTGGCTTTAACAACCCACCTTCATTTCTTTCTTCGTTTGCCAGGCTCACAATAATTATGGTAGTCGTACGATCGCGTTCCCAACTCTCTTCCCCACTCCCTGTCTTTCAACCTCGCTACGAAGGGTTGCTTCGTGGTCGTTGGAAGATAGGTGGTGGCGGGTCGAGTTTTAGTCCGGGAGAATATTAAAGTTTGCTCATTAACCGCTGATGCATTGCCCCCGTCCACCCCCACGGACAGCGACACGCTGCTCTAAGAAAGAGGGCCAACCCTTTTCTCGCGGCAACGGCGCCGCTTTACAAAACGAATGTTGGCCGACGTGTGCCGGCAATTTAATTAAACAGATATTGATTCTACGTCGGAGACCTGAATGAATATTTCTTTTACAAAAATAGTTTTAATAAATTGCCTGATAGGCGGTTGGAATTTAGTACATGAAAGTAGCGAAGTTATATTTATCTTGCTTTCTATCGAAGGTTATTCCTAAAAAAGAAGAAATGTTCTACGGATAAAATTACAGGAAACATCGCAATCGAACAATTTGCGGCACCGAGGAAATTAATTCAACAGCGAACGCGTAATACGAAATCAGTCGAGGAAACGCTAATGATTCCCAGGTGAAAAGGTAAAGGGCGGAATTCCAGAACGGACTGGTGTCGCTAATACGGTCGTCGCATCGTCAGTTTCATAACGCGAAACGTGGTCACAAAATCTGCTCGGTTTCCGTTTACGAAATGCGTTTAGAGAACGATAACGCAACAGCGGGCGGTGCGAAGCTCAATTACGCGCTACCTGGATCTGTGTGCTCCGTAAATTGCTATCAACGGTTCCGTGTACGCGGTAAAATTGTCTCGACCAGCTCTGCATCGTTCCGAAGAAAATGTCCCATAAAATTTGCATGTTTTTCTATAGTTGGATTCCGGAAACTCCGTTTAATTTAAAAGGTAACGCATCGTGGTACTTATAGTATTTTATAGCCTGTTAATGTTACAGCAATGATCGCACTTGCGCGCTTGCTAGGGTTAATAATGGAATTCACGCGTCGCTGAACAACCGGACCCGCTGATTTATTATTGAATTAACCCATTCATTTGCGCGCTATCGATGTGGAATTCCCGCCTACTGTTGTGCCGGTACGCGTGAAATTTCAAACTTTGCAGAAGCGTTTAGCAATCTTGCGACATCTACGAACAGAAAAACGTCGGCGATAGTAATCGAACGATGCGCTCAATGGACATCGAAATAATATCGTGCCCATTAACTATGGAGCTTTTGCAGTTCTGAATCGTACACTCACAAGCCGATAGAACGCGGAATTAATCGAATTCCGGTTGCTATTGAACGTCGCTGAAACGATACGCGTAAAATTGCTCGGTAAATTTAGAGAATGATATTCGGACATGGGTTGTCGTGATTGAGTTAATTAAATTTCTATAAAACTTTAAATTTTTCTGTTTTTTAAGTACCTATTACATTTCATTTCGTATATATGCGCCAAGGTTTTCACGATATCGGATGGTTGCAAGGGTTTTGCGATATCCGTAGCAATCAGTGACTGTTACGATTCTTAACGAAAAGCCTTGTTAACTAGGTATACAGCGTAATTACCCCTTTGTCACGCGCATGTAAACCTTGAAGGGGTAGCTATTGGCTAGTCATCGTTAAATGTTTCGCTTCGCGTAATTAGTAACATTTAGATTCGAGCAAAGTTGCCGATAGCACGGCACCGGTAAAACTTTGTTGTCTCTTATTGGAGCGTTATTTGCAATTTAAACGACACAGCTAATGGACGTGGAGCACGTAATAAGTCGCGTGTTACGATCGAGCCATCTGGCGTGTGTCGTGCCAGCGGTGCCGAATTCGTTGCACGAAATCACGTGCTCGTTCTCACAATGTTCGGTCAATTGTCAATTAACTTACGATATAATGGCATCTGATGTTGGCGGTAGATCGAATTTAAAATTATACGGCTGCGAAAGAAAGTACCTAAAAGATCGTTCTATCCATTTTCTCAATATATCTGTTATGTTTCTTATCCAAACGATCTCCGTACTTCTAGAAATATTAAAAAAAATTCTTTTCGATTTTTGACATTTTACATTATTGGTAGCAAATTCATGACATATTGCCCGCGCTGCAAGGAATTTCTTTATCCACCGGAATTATCGAGATCTCGTCGTTCCCTTCCTTTTTCTACGAGCCGATCTCAGCTTCTCTTCGTCGCTCGCGCGGTAACCTCGTAGCATCTATTGATTCGCTTTCTCTGTACCGCCCTGTGCCACCCCTCGATCCATCCATCCATTATGCATACCGCAAGAGAGGAAGACCCATCTAACCGCCGACTTACCTGTTGCAAGCTACGGCAGAGAGGGGTTTGCGGAATTCCCAAAGAACATTTGGTGCTCCGTGTAAAGGACTCAGGCACAGCTGCGAAGAAATTATGCTCTCCGATGCTCGCGATTGAAGATTTAACCGGATAGTTTATGCAATCTGACTGAACTTTTCAGTCCGGTAAATTGGCTCTAGTTGAATATTTCGTAGCAAGTCACGAGTAAATCATTACGCGTAATAGCCTTTTGATATATTCTTCGATTCTATGCTTCATCGTCCACATTTTTCTCATCCTGTATTTTTTACACGATTACTAACACAGCATTGCATTAACCAACAATTCCGTGGCTTCAGACTGTAATCCTATATTCTTTCTTAAGTTTGTATGCTTATTTCCTTTCCTCGATGAAGTTCCTTCCTCTTGTTAAAATCTCTGCGCTTTTCCGCCACTTTTTTCGTCACGTTTCGTCTCTTCTTCACATTCCTCTGCTAGTATCTGTTTTGCTCTAGCTAGTTTTACTTTACGATGCTCCTTCCGGAGAGTCAAGAAAATGATATAAACTGATGTGGAAAACTTTTCTGGAAACTGGTATCACCGCTGAGTATTCCACGCTTCCAAGTTTCGCCAATAATCTTCTCTCTAGTCGCGACTCTTTGCTAGATTGAGGTAGTATCAGTACTTACAGTATATCTTATAAAAATCTTGTAAACCAGATTTGTCGGGTTTACAACCGAGGAAAGGCAAGAGAATAATTTTGCAACTACTATTTAGCAACTATTACTTCTGTAATGTACTTCCTCGTATTTTTCACAAATTGCCTCGCAACAAAATCTAAACTCGTCAATTTCCACCATATTGCCTCCTAAATCATCAAACTGTGATAATTTCGTGGCAATTTGCTTTTCGTCTCGGTGAGAATCGCGCATGACCAGCTGGCACGGCATTAACGACCGGCCAGCGGCGAGTCCATGGTAAATAGACGTATAGGATACGGTGCCTGTAAACAATAATTTAGCATAATCGCGCGGACTAAACGTTACGGCGGCCCAATAACCGCGAACGTGGCAATCGCAAACAGTGTCGCGGCACTGGCGTACTTTACTCTCGTAATCCGCTGGCAAACACAGTATAATACAGACATACGTGACAACGACCCCTCGAAACTGTCCTTAATGCCCTTCGCCCTGTGCTTCCGAGGAAAGCGTAGGGTGAGACCTGTATTAAAGCTTTCGATCTTCCTGACCTTCGAAGAATGGAGATTATTCTTCTGGTTTCACGGTGCAATTACGTGTAGAATCGATCGTAATAGAATCCGTGGGGGTTGATTTTTCAAAGGCGAAATTGGTAGTTCTCGACGAGGGCGGTTTCCGTGGTAATAAAAGAAAATTATGCTTTTACTCCGACACATGGTTTCTGTTGGCTTTCTTCCGTCGCTTGGTTTTCTTTCTTCCTTTCTTCTATTCTCACGTCTTCACTCTCTTCGGTCCCTTCTTTTCTATTTTCTCTTCCACTTTTTCCTGTATATGGAAACCAGAGCAGCAACAACATGGACATCGAGTAGACATACTGCAACTATTCTTCGTTGACAAGCTTCGTTGACGACAGACATCTCATAACAGAGTATCTGCAGAGTGTTGTATCTGAATATTTCTTCATTCTTAGTATTCATCATCGAGCAACGTATTCTTCTCGTTTTATTGAACAATTACTTTTAGTCAACACGCAAAGTAATCGTCGTTAATGTATCAGCTGTGTTTAAACATCGTAAATCCAGTGATAGGTGTTAGAATCAATGTCGTTGTCCATTAAAGCTGGACCATGCAATAAATAACACGGAGGAGCGCACTTAAAACTTTGCAATCGCATTAGCACGTTACGGGACAAGGTTAATTTCATCGGTCATCCCTACCCTCAACCCATTCCCACCCCATCCCTGCCGTGAGCAATTATAGCCCCTTTGATATCTCTAGATAATAGCTTATTATACGGTAACGTTGTTCGGCCGCGTGCACGGGCTCACAAATTTCAAATACCTACGATATCGATTTCGTATTTATTATCGCTCTACTGGTAACGTAGTTTATCATAATTTACGGCAAATAGGGCCGACCCCATGCCATCACACGTCGTAATTCAGCCCTGACTGACGCTAACTCCGTGGGATTATCCCTTCTGCCCACCTGGATTCACCTCGTCACGCTGGCCTTCCTGGACCATGCTGGTTTAGTCGGCATTTTTTTCTTCTCCCTCGACATCCTCTATTCCGTGTAATTGACAGAGATGATGGATTCCTCATACTATCGTTGATCCTTTGTTACTTGTGACAACTTGTTCACGGATGATCTTATGTCGTTGAATCTCTCTTTCCTACTTCCTTACAAGTGACAGCTTTGCTCCTCGATAACTTCGACCAATGTCTCGTCGAAACTTCCGTCCTATCAAACACAGTCGAGTTTTATAAATCGCCCGAGAAACTACGAATTCCTGATAGAGGCTCGACGAACGAAGCATATCGTATCCAGTAAATAAAATTCAGTTTACCAGCTATCTCTGTTATCGTATGGCAATTTGTATCTCCCCTCTGTAGATTAGAGAAGAATTCGCGCAAGATTTTCGCACCAGCTCGGTGACGGTTACAGACACTGGTTTTATCACTGTACGTATGGTAATGGAGGGACGAGGGGATGAGAGGGAATGAAAGTTTCTTGCCAATAATGGAAATGGAGAGCGCATTCAAATAGAGATTGCACCGTGTGGTAGATTGCTGGGACGTGGTACAAAGCTCGGCCAGACGACGTGGATGCTCTTCTCTTCGTCCAGAGACTTTTTCTCCTCTCAAAGAGAAAGAGCCGGGTCCCAGAATAAGGCTTTTGTCAAGGTTATGTCTCGAAACTCGTTCGAGCAAATTTCTCGCTCAGGGACGATGTCTCTCTTGTGCATGTTTCCCCGTCTTATTTTTCTTCTTCTTTTCGTTCCCGTTCTCTGTGCTTTTTCTTCTTCACAGAGGAGACAAAGTTCCTCCGGAAATAGTATCGATAATGTTTGGAGTGCATCTCAATGTCATTGTAAAAACAAGGTTAGATAAGGACAGTTTCGTAGCGAAGATTACGATGGAACTATTATAATTAATTCGAATAAAGAGGTTTTCCTTTAAAAAATGCCGCATACGTTCTTTATCGTTTGACCTGCGCGAAAAACGCGGAACGACGTCGAGCAGGAACGTTTCTTCCAGTCGATTCGACGCAAAATTACATTTTTTCTAGGAAGCTCGTCTTCGTTAATCGAAACTCCCAGTCACTCGGCTTGGTGAGAAATATACGCGAAAGAGAAAGAGACTGATGGTAATTCCTCGCGTGTCGTCCGGAGAAATCGGACGCTGAACTCGATCGTACGATGGGCGATAAAGTTAGCTAAGGTTACACGTGACTGATCCTTGAATCGACAGTTTACTGGTTTCCCTTTAGTTTTTCCCTCCAACCGCCCTCCTACTTTTCTCTTTCTCCTTTCCTTTATCCTTCTTAAAAAAGAATGAAAAGGAGGACAGAGTCGAGGAAACCGGAAACTGGACGAAGCATCGGCTTAAATCGTTTCCAGAGCAAGTAGTAACAGGCCGCGTACGTCGAACACAAGGAACGACTTTCTCGAAGTGGAAAGTCATAGGGTTGCGAAACTCCTCCATTTGCCTGGGAGTCATAGACGGAGAGAGAAGAAAGGGACGAGATCGAGGTTGGGAAGGTGGATCGAGCAAGAATCATGGATTGAAATTTACTCGGAAAGTTTGCCACCGAGGCGCTCCTTGCTTCCGAGCAAAAACCGGAACGGAAGTAAATATGTCACGCTCGATTCGCGCTCGAGTAGCTGGCCAAGAGGGGGCTGTCTAGAGTTCCATTTTTTTCTTCTACGCTAGTTCTTTGCCTTCTTTTTTCCAAGAAGAATGCACGAGTACCCCCTGTGTATTCTGTCTTGAAAATCGAGTCACTGTGGAGAATAGTACCATGGGAAGTCCACTTTTCTCGTTCTTGTTTGCCTCGTCGAGTGTTTAGTCCACAATGCAACCAGGGTCGACGGAAGGATATTATCGCGCAATAATGATTTTAAACGATATCGCGACGGTAACTTTAATTTACGCTGTTGAACATTGTTGGAAACATTTTTTCCAACCGCACGGTACACGTTGCGCCATAATTTGCTCGTTCTCGATCGGGATTAAACGATATCTACGATAGTACAGCGATCTACTAAATAAAACAAAATGCATCGTGGTTGCGATAAAAAGCAATTTCAAAAGCGAATCCGCGCGGTTCATCCCGGCATGTGCATGAAAGATAGCCGGATTGCCGGAAATCGAAATTTCGTTATCTCTTTGTTCGCAAACCGCTGTCCTGGATAACTCCATTCGGTCTAGTCCGTTTAAATGCTAATTTTATTTAGATATTACACAAACAACCAGGCCTCTGATGTGTTTATATTTGTGCTCGTTTAGTTCATGATTGACGATAAGAGTAAGAATCATACTCGCTTTCTAATAGGTAATACGAGTAATTTTCGTACGATTTTATCAGAAACGATCTTATTTTTGTGATACTGAATAGCGCCTTTCATGAAAATCAAGCAATATTCTCAGAATTTTTCATCTTTTCCAGTAGATATAAGATAGTGGATGAAGTCTTTATCCTAATTGCATTTTATCTTTAATTTTTAGTTTTCATACCAATAGCGAATTACTTATCCATCGTTTGAAACGATGCAATATGTAAAAAAAAAAAAAGAGGATTTGATTGAAAAATGACTTTTATAGGCTAAATCAATCTTGTCGCGGAAAAGTAAGTTCAGAAATCAGTTTGCGCTTGGCTCGGAAGAGGTCGATTTTTCGTGTGAAAGTCGTGCATAATCCGACACTCTGGCCCTATAAGCGACGAAACGTCGACTATTTTCTGCTCGTTAATTAAACGAACGATCAAAAAGTAGTGGATGGAACGAGTGGATGCTCGTTTCCAAGCCGAATTAGCAATCACTGCGTGCTGATTGCGAGTCGAATCAAATCTGGTTCGAAGCGGAATTCGGACGCGTGCCCTTTCACCCGCGGCCAGGTGATTTTAATTGCTCCCCAGCGGGAAAAGCGAGGAAGAGGAGAGTAAAAAAGCAGAGAATCCAGATCATGGGATTTAACGATCCGAAATGTACCTTTTAGGAGACGTACTTTGTTCTGGCACGCACTCATCCTCGTTCGAAACAGTCACGCGATTAGTTCGTATTATTTTAGTACTGTTCACTTTACGATTTTCTGACAGCTTATTCATTTACCAAACGAATACGGAAAGCTAAAAAATTGGTACTACTGAAATTTGATATAAAATATCTTTGTTGAATAAAAAGCGAATATAATATTTTTTCCGCAACTAGAATAGAAAAGAAATACGTGTAAACGCGCTATTGACCGTTTGAGTTCAATATTTTGGCTATATCTTTGCCTCCGTAAAAGCTTTAATCGATCTTTTATATCCAATGAAAATCGCGCCGTTTTCATCGCGATAAATCGATCGTTTATTTTGGGCGGGCCGCGACGGTGCGCAAAAATTACGAGCCGTCGATAGGATTATTCGGGAACACGAATTCGATGGGACACAAAATATCAGACGTAAGGTTTAGCCCGGTTGAATTCAATGTATCGTGTTATCCGTTAATCGGGCTTTAGCCCGTGTCAGCTGCATTTTATGTTTTACAGGGGCGAAAAACGGAAACAGATAGAAAAGAATCCGTCTTCTATATCAAGTCTTCGTCGTTTCCTTCGAAAAGCAATTTCTATCGAATCTTCTGTGGATATCTTAGAAATCTATCACTCGGAAAATCTTTCCTTCGCTTCCAACAAGCAAAATGCACATTCCAAATTTCTTCGAATAGAAAGATCTCGGAATCCCATTAAATTCTCGAAATCCATCACCAAGTATTTCCAGATTCGTCCAGGCGCAGCGTAGATAATCGCGAATGAGGAAAAAGATATTCTTTCGCTGCGTAAAACATTCCGCTCATCGATATTCCATTTGCGATGTTCGACGTCACGTTCGACCACGCAGATGGTCTATGAGAGAAGGATCAGCTACGTTGGCACGATCGTGTCGCACACCGGAAACAGCACATTTGGTCGAACACTCCTTTACGAGGAAGTCATCCAATTTTCCTATAATCCTCGGCAGCTTCTTCCCTGGAGACTGGTCCGCGGCCTGGTACACAGGTTGAAAACGAAACTCTCCGTCCTTATCGTTTCTCCTTCTCCGGAATCCCCAAGATCCGGTAATAATACATGAACACAGAACATCAGTCGCGGTGAACGAATTGAAATTTTCATCATCCGCTCTCCATCTGTATTCTTGATGTGGTTTTAATGTAAAATACCCATCTCGAGTCGCTTTCAGTAGACAATAGACTCTTTTCGTCGATTGCGATACAGCCTTTGAAATATTCGTACGGAAGATGGAAGGTTTCTGTTAAGGGTCGTATAATACTTGATCATATTGTATCAAAGGCTACCTCGGATTTGATAACTGACTTATCTGGATATTAGGTTTAACAAGGGATCGTTGAAGCTTTCGGACAGAAGTTTCCACGTTTCCAGAGGAGATGTTTCTTTAGAATCTGATAAAGCGAACATCTGTAACGCAAGTTTCCGCTGATCAATTTCAGTGATATTAATTTCGTGAAATAGTAAGAGAGCGAAATAATGTTCTATTTGCCTTAGGGGTAGAGTAGTAGATAATCTGTATTATTCCAAGCCAGACTCGATTTGTTTCGTAGTTCCACGCGAATTTCCACAGATTTCCCCTGTACGTCATCTAAGCGAGTTCCTTTAAAACGAAAAACCAGCCGACCGCGGAAAATATCGACCGTCGGATGAAAGATAGCCACGCGAGAGTACAGAATCTACGAATTCACTCCCCGTCGTGCAATACTCGGGGAAAATCGCCCCTATTTCACTTGTACCGCGCTTTGTCGATCGTTAGAGGCACGATCATAGATCGCTACCACCGCAAACGAAAATCGTATTACCGCGTATCAATTCACGACATTACTGCCTGGCCACGGGTGTGCTTGTACACGCGCACAGACGAAAAAGGTGTCTATGTGCTTCGGGGATGTATCGACAAAGTGAAATTTACGTCCCCCGAAGCGAGAGCCGCACTGAAATATTATCGGTTTGCTTCGAGCTCGCGTTTGCATATTCATGCGTGGTTGGTCGACAAGGAGGGAAAAAACTATAACGTGGCAAAGGGGAAAAAAGAGAGAGGAAATGATAGAAACGAAAACAGAGAAACTGTAGAACGAGAAAAGGCGTGATAAAGAGACAAAAGAGGATACGGAAGAACTTGACGGGCTACAGAAAAATATAGAAAAACGGAGTCTCAGAAGACCTTGCAGAGAAGCATATAGCGGTAGAAACCGAAATAGAGAAACATAGCGGGCAAGAATGTGAAAGCGGTGATTTCAGAGAGAAGAGTAAACAAGAATTTAGTGAAATGAAGAAAAATACAGAGAAGAGAAACACGAGGAAGAGTGGCAAGAGCAACGAGATACAGGCAGAATTACACGAGGTCCCGGACAGAAAAATAGAGATAGGACAATGGTTGACATGTAAATAGAAAAAATGCGGTAGAAGAGCGAGTGTAAAGAGAAGAAAAGATATGGAAGGAGCTGAATTTTCGCACGTGTCGTCAATGACTTGCCACTTTCCACAGACAAATCCACTCTTTTCATTCTTTCGGTTTATTTAGAGATGTAGCCATATATATACGCTGTGGTAAAGCGCTGAATCATCGTTGCCGAAAAATGTCATTGTCCCCTGCGTAGAAACGTCTACGTGATGCATTAACAGGGTTAAAAAGAATATTTCTACGCGAGAATATTTATACCAAATGGGACGGCGAAAAATGGCGCGCGTTAGAAGAACATCAGTCACTCGTGTGAACAGTGAATCAGACGATTGGAAAAATGGCTCATTTTTTTTTCCTTTGTAGCCACATTATGAGTTTATTCATGCATAGTACTGTTGAAGAAAAATGTCAGCAAGGAATGCGAGATATTTCAGCAAAGTCTGTGTTCTTCATGGAAGATGTTTGAGGGTACAATAGTTCTACCCTGTATTATATTTTCTTAACAGCGAACATACGTGGTACTTTCATTAGATGAGCAAGACTTTGTGGAATTCGTATAAAACAATGCGGAAATTTGATATGTAAAAGATGCAAGAGAGAGGCGATTTTGATGAAAAGGGAAGGCAAAGTACCAACAATTTAACAAAGCAACACTATTGCTCTTTCGACCGTGATTAATTATATAGAAAATTTAGAATGCTAGTAATTTAACAAGTAATTTGAAGTTTTGTTACGTGTTTCTTCCAAGAAGAAATTTCACAGTTTTGTTAAAATTTGATTGTTGCTGACTGTGAAACAAAAAATGTTTCCAGACATCTGTGTCACGTTGGGAAACCTGCAACATTGTAGTGGCCAGAGTATCACGTAGGATTCCCATGTACGTGGCTGTATCTAAACTCGTAATCGAAATTACTTCTTGTTATTGTACGTCTTCTTGCCGCAGAGAACGTGCTGACGAGCATGCACCGGTTATGCGATTAATTGTTATTCGATACTTATGTCCAATAAATTTCGAACAGTTTTCGAACATTTATGGCATTTCTCTAATTTTACGATTGCCTTCGTTGCACGTAACGAGTTTCGATGTAGCTAACGTAAGAATCCTGACAATGAAGAATTCAGAGAGATGGAAATGAACGTTGAAATGAAATGATTTAATTAATAATTGTCGGAATGCTGGAATGGTAGGTAAAAAGTTTTAAATCGTTATTAACGTTTCTTTGGATCACGAGGACTTCTTTGAACTAGCGACGAAAAATCGAGGTGGTACTCGTGAAAAGAATGGTTTGGTAGAAAATTGACACAGTTCCCTGCGACGAATGTAAAATACAAAAGAAAGGATATTAACGCGGACTCATTAAGCGGAAGCACTCGGAAGGAAGGCAGCTTCCTGTTTAATGTTTTAATCGTAACCTTAAAGCTCACGAAGAGCAGACTTTAGAAGTCGGTCACCGTCATAAAAAATTACTATTCATTTTTTAAAAGCTCCGGTTGATCAGGAAGTACCAACAGGCTTTAATTAACGGAAACCGCACCACGAAAAATATTGGCCCTGTTTCGAATCGAGATAGACTGACGAAAGCGTGATTCAATTTCGTAAAATACAACCTGGTCAACTATAACGAATCGAATATTTAAAAACTCGGTGGAATGAAATCAATCGAACTGAAATCAATGGTGTCCGATGGTGCAAACCGCAAAACCGGTAGCAAAAATAACAATAATTATAGCCGCGTGAACGTTTCGAAGCGGAAGAAAACAGGGAAAAAGATTCAGTCGGCGTAAACGTGTGTTCGATGTCCAGGTAAATTCTCAATTACACTCATAAATGTTTCATTGGGACCTTTTTGAATATGTAAGCGTGTCCGTATCGTAGTTTTGCTCTGCTGTTATCGATTTGTATCTGTTGATCTTGTATCAATTTCGCACCGGATAAAGATGCGGTAATAAAAATATAATTCATTCGTAAAACACGATCGTGGGAACTCGGCGATATAACACCACGGGAAATACAATTTTTTTCATTCGTAAATTTAAATTCCATACTTTCATTTTTCCACGAGATAAACCTATATTTCAGCTTTTGGAAAACAGAAAAAAAGCATTGGGTTTTTCCAATTTTGCACAAATCTTTGTAAACCACTGGCATATATCAAAGAACCACTTTAAAATCCCTTGTATTTAATTTCGCGATTGAAAAATGCCTTGAATCTCGATGCGCTAGCCGCTGGTATGAAGAGTGAATTGCGCCCTCCGCGTTCGCTGTTCTTCGTTAATCCGTAAATTTGAATATCGTCAATCCGTGGCTCGATCAGAAATTCGGCACAAGCGTAGGATGCTGCCGCTGCGATGGTATTTGAAAAATATTTTCGCACTAATCCTCGGCCTCGTCTGTTCCCTCTCTGTCATCGTCCGGCATACTTCGTTTCTTTTTGCTCTTCGGCCCACATCGTTCATGAATATGGAAAATCAGACCTTTCGGTGACGCGATCCGCATCTCTCTCTCACCTTTTTCCGCATTTTTTTTTTTTTTCGTTCGTCCCGCGGATCGCAAATTGATTCCGCGCAAGTGGTGCCACGTCGCTGTTGATTCAAAAGGGGAAAGAATTAGTTTGCATTGGGGCCCGCTCTCAGATCAAAATTCAACCATCGCTGAATCGCCGCCATCGTGAAGAAGGAAATGATTATTTTCGCGCGGTTCACCCGAGGTTAAGGAGATAATACCTACGACAGCTTTGTCACGACGTTCCAAACAGAAGAATTCGGAGAATGATCTTCCGCTGCATCGACGATTTTTCATTTTTATTTCCTGAAATTTCGCTATTTTATCTTCCGAGAGTTATTCCGAACAAAAGTGGCAATTCTTACGTACAAACGTTCTAACAGAAAGAGTAATACTTTCCAAGCTGAAAGTCGGTTTTGTTCAACAGGATCTTAAAGATCGAAGCCGTATTAAAATTTTTACTTGTAAGACGATTTCTTATCTCATGTTCAAATAGAAAGATGTCAGTAATGAAAATGCGAAGCATCCTTAGCTAATCAGTTTGATGCTCATAAGAAAAACCGTAGGGTCAATAGATAGAACTAGCACTTCAACCATCGATCAAGAACTCTACTTACCCAGTTCTGACAAAGTTGGCGAAGTACTGTAGGATGCTCTCGGAGAGTGCTACTTCAGACCTGGTGTAGTTTCTGGGGAAGTGACCGAAACCGTCCACCAACGGTGCTCCGAAGACGAATGGTAATTCCTCGCCATGGACAGAGCCCATCTTCTGAAAGCAAAAACGAACGGAACTGGTTAAGTTCACTCTTCGATGAAACATCGATGAACTTTCATCTCTATCGCAGTAGACATTGGTCGCATGATAATTGAAAGATATAGGTTAACTTGTATTTCGAGAGGAACATAAATAGAAAGCTATTACTTGGAATCTAACTTTGAATTTGCGAATAAAGAGCATGTTTAAACCACCCTGGTGACCCATTTCTCATCGCACACCCAACTTGTAGAATCCCAATGCCACAACCTTTCCGTAAGCCAGAAACTACAGCTACTCGTCGCGTTTCCTAGCTGCTTGGCAATTATTCGCTCGATGGAGAAATCTACGAGGCAGTAATGCGTTGCTTATCGGCCCCAGGAGGGATTTACGAAACGGTAGACCGGATTCTGCCACAGCCTCGATCACGTTGGATACGTCAGCTGCCGGTAATTCAATTTCTTCGGGCTTCGAGCCCTTTCGCCTGGAATTACCGACACCCATCTCAGCCCTTTCTGGCCATTGCAGGATGAAACAACGAGTCGTATGATATCTAAAAGGGACGTGCAATGCTTCCACCGATACCATTTTCTGGTAACGAAAGACCGAACGTTGCGAGAAAGAGTAGCTGCGTTGGTAACAATTCTAAAGGGATATACTTTGATATATCTTAAGTTTTCTGGAATTTATATTTGTAGGAACGAGCAGATTTTCAAGACAGAATTTCTCTCGGTTATTCGCTATAGATTCTCCGATTACAAGATAATTAGTAGAGATTTTGGGAGGAGAAATGATTCGGTAGATAGAACAGGGTCTTGTCTGACTAGATACGGGTTTGTACTACTTGGTACTTAGAAACTTACACTTAATTAATCTTGTAGCTCACTATCTGCGATCATTATTACGTTATTCGGTTACCAGTTAGGTTATGTATAAAATTAAAATACATCCTTATTAATTACTCCTCGTTTTTTCATAATCTCAACTCAATATGACTTCGTTAAAAAAAAGAAAAAAGGAGGAAAGACACGGCTCCTTCATCGTCGGTCGTTAATTTCATCAATTGCCTACTATGTTTTCTTCCGAATGAGGGTAGAATTTTCGAAAGAGCCAAATTACACGGTTGACGAACAATTAGCGTTGCTAAAGACCAGCTACACCCATTCTTGGACAATGTTGCCCCTCGATCGGCAGTCTTAATGGACGATTAACGTGAATCACGACCAACAGTGAATTTCTTCGTTAACGACGCCGATTTCCTGTGGCTCCGGCGTTTCCTATTATGCTCGTTAATCCGACAAATCACCCGATTTTCATTTCTCCGCTCCTTCGTCCTTATTGTTATCGACCATAACGTAGGGTCCATCTTAAACACGTTCCGTTCTTCCTGCATCCTCTTCTTGTTCTCTTTGCGTTTCTTTTTTTTATTAGCGCCATTAACAAGAAGATTGTTTTACCGTCAGAATTGTATTCTCGCCTTAATAAAGTGAAGTACCAGCCATAAAATTGCTCTTACTAAATTGCTGTTTCTCCTCTTTTCACTTGAATCAAGAATGCTCTTACAATAAACTAACCTACAATAGCTTGCTCTTACAATAAACTAACAATCTAATCATGACCTAACGACTCAAGATGGAAACCGTTCAAAAGCGATGGAACTCGTTTTTCACGAACGTTAGGGAAACAGTCGAAAAATGAAATTTTTACTCCTCCCCAGAGAAGCTGGCCATCCATTAAAAACAAAGCAACGGCGAATGGGACGGATTAAATTTTGTTCGCTGCGGAAAATTGCTTTTTTGTCGACCATTGGTTGCCGCTACGGCGACCGACCGCTGGAAAATAGTTTCAGCTTCGTGGAAATGAAGTTCGTGGCCGCAGTTTCTGGTTCGCCGACAATCGGTTCGCGTTTTCGGCAGCAGCGTGCCAAACTTTCCGCCTGCTCCAACCGGAATATACGCCTTTCTGATTGCGACAGGGTAAATAAGCAGCCAGAGAAGAAATTACTTCACGCTGTTGGTTGGTCGAGGAAAAGTTGCTCTTTCTATGACCCTTCGAAAAAAGTTTCACGTGCGCAACTTTCATTGCGAAACGTTTTACGATCGGCAAACTTGCTTTGCAAGATTACAGTTACTACGAATGCATAGAAGCGATCCTTTTATTGAAACGAATAAGCACGCAATTTGCTAAACTGAGACTAGATTGTTTCTTTGGGTCCCACGATTTTTAATTCTTCCTCGCTTTCGCAAATACCAGGATGAATAATTCATTAGTTTTCGAGGACTATTGCGTTAGGACAATCGAGCAAATAACCATCGGTTAGACGACGAGGGAGATAGCAGTCTGCCAAAGAAAGGACATCGATCACGGCTTCTCAGAATTCCTCAGCCCAATATATTGCCTAATGAAATTAATGTTATCCAGAGAATTGTGGCTTCTAGTCAACGCTTGCGGAAACCGGTTTGCGAAACAATTTCGATTTGAGTTCAGTGCCGAATGGAACAGTGACGAATACTCGACACGACATCTCAGCGTATGGCTATTTTGAATTCAGCTACAGCTATTTCTCTGCTGCGTCTTAAGGGAAATTTAATAGCGAGGTTAGTTGATTTCCTCGACTAATTTCGATAAATGACCCATCAGTTCAATTGTACTGGCGCAAGTATTGGAACCTGGAAGATTTTGCTACATGCTATTGGATAAAATGATACGATTCAAGGCTACTATACTTAGTATTCGAAGAAACGATCGTGAAGTGGTACTTAAAATATGTAGCCAAATGTTTACATATACTACTTGTTACGTTGGCCGACTCTCTACCTAACCCAGGCCACTCACTGCGGGCAAAATGGCATCAAGATGTCCACACATCCTTCTTGTGTACTCTCAATAGTCATAAGCACCGACCATAAATCTAAGGAATTTTCTAGCTAAAGTCCTTCAGACCGAAGATCTTTTTACTAAAGCGTTTTCTATGGTTTATTGTTTACTACGAGAAGACACGGGAAAGTTAATTTTTCTCACGTACGATGCTTCCCACTATCAACTTTCTATCGAGGGCGGCTAAGACCCTTCCTACTCTACCAACTTTCTTATTATCTGTTGAGATATGTATAATTTTCTGTGCTGGACTGGGTTAAATGCGTATTAGAGTTACTTGTATGTGAGTATCAGTGTGTGGATACATGTGTGTAAGCATCAGAGGGCGTCCAGGCCTTGGTTAGGACAAAAGACGATTGGCAGTAGTTTAGAAGCATCTGGAAGAGTCGGTTAGCGGTCGAGTGTAGAGAAAGTGCTGAGACGCGTGCAAGTGTGTATCGATGAATATATGAGAAATCGTCCATGAAATAAATATATTATTATTTTAATATTAATCCTCAGTGTATATTCAGTGTTCCTATAACATTATTTCGGCTCCAAAGATCCAAAATTCTCAACATTATCCAATCAGAAACAATGTTTACTGCCCTCACTTTCCTAATCAAAAATGTCATTAACAAATCCGATGGCCCCGTGCGCTAGACACACCCATCGCTAGCTTTCCCCCGACACAGCATCGTCTCTAAACTTCACTTATTCTTCACCGCTAGAATAATCAACGCGTATCTATAATGGATCTCTACCCTTAAATCAATCACTTACTTAACTTGTACCTACGCATCAGCGTAACTATCTTCCTTTACAAAGTTATTGGAATAAACATTATTTTATACGTGTTAAATCAGTGTAAACTCAATCGAACCACCCTTATTATCCTAATAGAAATAAGGGGATCGATCAGTTCGTGGCGTCGATTATCTAATCGTAACGGGAATTTACGACTTCCGTTGACGCGCTTTCTCGCGATCGCGTCTCTCCGCGAACGGTCGATTAAACACCACTGAAGAAATAGAATAACATCGTGCCTAATCATACGTCCAGTGTATTGCGTCTTGATTTTTAATTTTCAAGATTATTCATTTGTAAAGTGTCACGCGTTTGAAATAATTTGATAAGACATCGGATGGTACAAGTGGAATACTTTCTGGCTCAAACAACACTAGCAACGTCGTTTAAAATTATTAGCTCTCCGGTTCCTCAAGCTTTGACTATTTAAATGCATGCACAGTCGGATGAAATCGAGTTCCTTGAACGATATTAGAAAGTCGTTCACTAAGGACACAAGGTTAGAGATCGTTTGGAGAAATAACATCTGATGGAACGATACATTCCTATACGTGGATTACTTTAACGAAGTCCTGCTGCATTTGTAAAAGAATCCTGATTAAATCCAGAAGATGTAACGATAGCTCGATCCGATAGTTCTCCTTTTCGAAAAGGAGTACGCCAATTTCGAACAGCGAGCAACGAAACGGGAATAAAGCGAAAGAGCGGCGGCTTAGGTAAATAAGACTGGGCACGAAGACTGTCGGAAATAAGCTTAATAAAATAACGAGTTGATACTAGACGAGCTCGGGTCCGTTCCGCTTCTCGGATCCACCGTTTTAAAGGGGTCACTGCAATGCACGTAACAGCTGGCTTTCCACTTCACCGACTGGTTCATGTCTTAATTGAGGATTTTTGCATTCCGTTGAGTGTGTCTCTGTGAAAATCCTTTATTCTAGCCGCGTTGCTACGATAATTGATTCGACTCGTTGAAAATAGAGAATCGATGTTTGCGAATCTCATGAAAGTGAGACACGAGTTGCAGAAAAAGAAAATATTAATTGAAAGTGACAAACGTTAAAATTTTTTTTATTCTCTAAATAGGATCGTTTAAGACAATGAGATTTCCAGCAACTAGTTCTATGCTTTCCTAGAGAAGGAAAGAATTTCGCACGAAAGCAGGAAAAATTCGCCTCGTTCTTTATTCGTACGTAACGGATGAGGAATTTCCTTGTAGCACTCTGCTCTGACTTTCGAGATCAATTATTCTCGGCTCCGAAGGAAGGCGAAAGGAACAGAATAAAAAGCCACCAGTTCTTTTTAAATCAAGCAAAAAGTTTGGTGCCTCGGCGCAGAATTATTCCCGGAGATGGACCGGCGACAAAAGGGAGAATCGGTTAAACTCAGTCCGTAGATCTATTGTCGTCTTCAACGTCTAGATTCTCATCTTTTTCTTTCGTTTCTCTTTAGAAAATGTACTTCATATACGTGGTACTATCGTACGTTCAATAACGTCCAAGAGAGTTCAGTTTCCAGCAAGCAGTCAAGCTCACGTATCACGTATCACGTTAGAATTGAATTGACAGATAATGAACAGAAATATCCTTGATGTGGATTTAATTTATAAATATTTTAACTGAGAAGTGTATCTCACGATATTTCTTTTCATACTGAGATGCTGTAAGTTTGTAGCTTAAGTAAAGTATTGTCCGGACAAACAAAGAAATAAAATGGAATGGCATAAAGTTGAGCGGTTGTGCGAGTAGAATAGGAACATACATGATCAGACCAATCGGCGCACCAGAGTTTTAATGGACATTTCGTGACGACACGATTATTTTAAATCAATTAAATTTCAATGAAATTGTATAGATGAAATTTTAATATATAGAAAGTTCTCGGAACTTATACGAAATATAGTATAATATATTTAAAATATCCGTTTAAGTATTTAAATCATTCTGTGTCTGGTGAAATTAACTATTTAAAGAGAAATTATTTATTCAAATATTACATTGCACGTTCTAATTTTCTGCTTCACCATGGAACCAGCAGCTGTGAAATTTAAAGACGGAAGATCGAGACAGCTGTACCTGTGTTTTAATTCTCACTGAAAATTCACAATGTTCAATTCGTGGAATCGACTCACACCGATTACGAGGTTGGTTCCCACGACGCGTAACGTCATCACGTTGCACCACATAGTCAGGGACAGACGATTTCCCCTGCGACGTCGTGTGTTTCTCGTTTGTTTCGTAGGCAACACTGGTACAACCTGGACGTAGCGGAATTCTCGAGTGAAAGTTACATCATAATGGCCCAAGTTCGTCCACGCCCAAGAAGCGTTCCGCGAATATTATGTCGGGAATGAAGAGACGTCGGGAGGTGCATCGTGACGCTTTTGTAACGAGGTCGAGTTTAATGACGGGGAAGCAACGACCGCCACGACGCGCGCCACGACGACATGGAAACGCAAATTTCGCATATTATTTTCGAACCGTTCTTACCCTGTAACGGTTTATTTTCTTTTTCTAATTGTTTAACCGTGAAATTAACTTTCGCATATTTTAAATTCATTTTTCTTCGTGCTTCGAAGCCAAACTTTGTTAATGAAACATCTTAAACTTCATTGCATTTTCACAGAAATACCGCAACATGTACAAGTTCACAAAATTCCACTCCCATGTTTGTTCATTAGTCGACAAATAGTGGCGTTAAGCGTACAGCCTGCAACGATAGCTCGTCGCTTAATCGCTGAGGGAAAGTTACGTAATGTAAGTCGGTGGATTCGTCTGGCAGAGTGTTCGGTTAATACTCGCGATACGAAGGAAAGGAGCTTCCCGCGTTGTCTTCGTAACTGTGCCGTAAGTTCAGCAACTGCACGAACAGCCAATGCAATTGTCGCCGAAAACCCCGGCGGACTGCTCAAGCTACTCTGCGCGATACGTTAACGCACTATCTCCCGAACACCTTCCTTTTCCGAATAAAACGGGCTGTTCTGGTTGCCTGTGAAATTTTGTCGCTATATATTTTATCTATTTTAATCGTCTTAGAAATGTCGTTCTCACATATTCTTAAACTGTCAGAGTTCTGAAAAAACAAAATATTAATTAAAAAGTTTTTGCAACGGTTTATTTCTGGTTTGTTCGTGGCGCGATGTGAAATTAATTAAGGATTAGTCTTTCCTGAGTTGTATGTAGAAACTTTAATAGATTTTGTTTTACTCGCATAACACACACATGCTTGTATTTTATAGTTGGAATCCGCAACAAAATTGCATTAGCTGTTAATAAAAAAAAAGTAGAAAACAATATTATACAGCACCTAGAAAAGATCCGACTAAAGACACGAAAGAATGAAATAAATTGGCCTGAATTTCGCCTCATTTGCCGTTAGGAACGCGTGAACGTGAAATATACTGGTGTGAATGCACTGAACGCGATGGTGACGTGCTGTTTCGAAAGGCAGCGAATAGACATTGGTCGCCACCGTGCTGGTTCGTTCCAAGCGTTAATTACCGTACCATCTAATTTAGATTAATTCATCATATTTTAATCTCCGAGCTACGCTCGCGTTTCACGCGAAATCATAACGCGACAATGCCTTCGTCGTTCCGCGTTTGCATTATCGATTGTTAATTACTCGCCAGCATTTCTGATTTTCCACACTATATGAACCTTCGCTTGTTTCGAGAGTCAATGAGAATTCAAAAAGTTCACCACCGATTCCAGAGACGCGAATTCGATTGCAATTTTTGCTCTCTCCAAGGAACAAACGAACAACGACAAAAGAGTAATGAACAATGAATCGACGATGAATGCGTTATACCGTTCGAGAAATTGGTCGGACAAGCGTTAATTAAGTAAGTGAATAATGGGTGGATTGAAAATAGGAGAAGGTGGGCTTGCGCGTTCCTAACCGTGTTTTACATCTTTCGCAAGCATTCCTTTTTTTAAACAACTACACAATTGTATCGAATAAAAAAAATCGGAGAAAATTACATAAAATGAGAAGATAACTTCTAACAGGAGAGAAAGTAACGCATAAATTATTTCATTTAAATTCCTTTCAATAACGAATACATGTAAATGGGTCTGCAGGATAGAAAGAGGTACAAAATAAGATAGGTAAAAGTCCGATAATTGGCTGAACAAGTACACCAATTAGCGAGAAAGCGAGATAATGAGCCGTCAAGTGGTGGAACAACTGAAAAATTGGATAATAGTTCATCGATCAAATTTGTTGAGCTAAATGAATCGGCAATATGCAAATTGACTAATTTCGAGTAGTATGGCTCGTTGAATAAATAATCTGTCGATCGAGTACTAAAAGGCACGAATTGCGTTTAAACAGCTCGACGAGAAAAAAGAAGAGAAACCGTACGATTTCCACGGTAATACATTCGACACAAAGTTGTGGACAAGGTTCGTAGGAACGAAGGTTAAAGCAATCCCAGTCTCTTGCTGGTTTTATTTGCTATTATTTCATCGTGTCTTCACCACGGATAGCACAGCGTTTCTCTAGTCCTTAACTGTGTTAGGTCGGTAAACAGGAGCGTTTTATCGGCCAATAGAACCCGCGAAACTACCCTCGGGGTGATTCCCACGTCGGATCCGGCCGGCTCTTGCTGTTTTATTACGCGGTCAAAGCGATTTTAAATCACCCCTGGGACGCTCTCGTGCCGTTGAAAGGTTTCGTTGTCTTTAGCCTCTTGGTGAAGTAAGACGAAACCCTTAGTTTCTGTAAGGAATCTGGGTCACGATGGTTGGCGATCTTTAATAATTCCCTTATAACGGATTTTCTGACGACTCTTTGTTCCAGACGACGTCACGATTCACGAAAATCCGATTTCTAGACCATCGATATAAATTTGAGAAAGATATTACCGATTAAATGTTGCATTGGTATTAAAAGCTCTTCACTTTTCTAGCGTTTCATCGAAGAAGTTAATTAAATAAAGATGAAAAATAAATTAAGGTAAAAGAATGAACAGCTCGTTAAAATTCATCAATCGTAAAATCTTTCATAGACTAATTATACTGGTTCGAGATTTAATTAAATTTATTAGAGAATATCCGATATTGAATTATATGTTCGAATCCTGACTTTCATCAATATGATTATACACGTTCGTCAAATTTTTCTGATATTCGACTCCTATAAAGTTTCACGCTATTCGATGACTCTCACGATATCGCAAATTCCCGAAAGATCTTCCCGCCTTTCTTCTTGAGTCGGGGTTTTCAGGTCAACCAAGTTTTGTCGCCCGCGAAGACTATCCTTTAATGGTACGTTGAGCTTTCGTGTTTCTCGATTCGATTGAATTTCTTCTCCCTCTTTTCCCGTCCGAGTTTCCGTTGGAACAGCTTCGATCTCCATTTTGTGGATCATTACCCTTTTCGTGACGCCGTGTTCAGACAGTCGAGAGACATGGGATTTCCTTAAGCTCGTTACCTTCTCACTCTTGGTTACGATTGTTACCGGAAACATCGTTTTGTCCAAACCTTTCGAAACGTTTTGCTATTGTAAATCATTAACGTGATAGTCTTTCATCTTTGCCGTAAAGCATTTCGATGAAAAGTCGCTGAACCCTTCGAAGTCTCTAAGGCAGGCTACGACAACCGAATAACTTTCCATTTTCTGGAAATAACCTCTCCTAGAGGGATAAAACTGTTCCAAACAATTCGAGAGCTTTTGAAACAACCGAAAAACCTCTACAACCGCTGAAAGATTCTGTGCAATCCGCGTAAAGGGGAAAAGTTCTCACCCTCTTCTCGCGGAACAAAGGTACTCCGATGTCAAACAATTTCACGAAATGACAATTTATTGAATCCAACCAGGTCCAACCCTGACATGGAAATACTTGAAAATATTATACACCATTTATCGAACGTATCTCTTAGCATTTCTGTATAGCTTTTCCGTATTTCGTCCTTTCTTAATTCATTTAATTTGTTTTTTATTCCAACTTAGCTGCTATTAATGACTAGATATTTCTGTTACTTCGATAACCTTTAACAAACTACAAAGCAACTTTGCTATCATCGAGGATTAAATTTGGACGAGGAAATGTCTTCAGTCAGCAGCCATCGTTCCACAGTTCCCCACAACCGACACTTCATTACTTTGGAGATCGTCAACGGCGAAGGAAAGATCATCTGCGACAAATCCCTTCCTTCCGCGTATTACACAGATTTTTCTTACGTTATCGTTCTCCTGAATTCTTTCCTACAGGAATTTAATTCACCAACGATCATCTTCGTCACGTAATACCGAACTAATCTTGCAGAAAACCGCGAACAACAAACAGCTCGAACAGTTCCAATCTTTCAAGTCGTTGTTCACGAAGAAGGCGAGATCCTTCCTTCGAATGGCGTACCTATCTGGCTTTTCACAAAATTGGAGGCGTCTCGCGGTGGGCCAATTGAAAAACCGGTACGAGCGGTGCTGTGTCCGGACTTTTCCATTTAAATTTAAATCCGTGGCGGTGCGAGCGCGGGTCAACGCGCTCGTACTATGCCGCGCAATAGGAAACCTCGTTGCTGAAGCGGCTAGAAAATGCGGGGGAAATTGGCAACCGGGTAAAGTCGCGCTACCGAATCACGAGAGCGTCGCTGAACGAGAATTGTTTAACGACTAGGGGATTTCTTTTGATGAAAATTCGAAAGAGGCGGAAGTTACTATTGTTAGATGATCTTTCTTAACCTCAGAGTAGCATAGTGGACTTCTGCATTCCCTACGCCTTTTTGTTTTAGCTGCTTCAAGAAGCTGACTGTTTTTCGTTATTCATGCTTCCTGATGCGAAAGAAACTAACGTTATTCGATCGTAGATCTGAACTTTCTTCTAATTCTTCGTATGTTAATAAAATTATGTTTGTCAAACTCCATCTCTAATATCTTTCATGACATGGGTTTATTTTTGAATTCAAAATCTAGTAAATGTATGTAGACATCGCTTCGATATAGACGATTTTAACATACAGAAAGAAATGCAAATTCTGTCCTAATCAAAGTGCAAATTAACTTTAATACGAGGCAGCCTGGGGAACGTGAATACCGCTTTCTCGTTTCGATCATTACCCTGCTCGTTTTCTTCGGGAAAGCTGCCCGTTCGTCGACGCATTAAAGTCTCGCATAATCGGATGCCAGCAGGCTTAACTGATCAGTGTCCATTACACGCTTCCAAAGGAGTAATCCGAGCAAAGTCAGCCATTATCGTTCACCGCGTTCTCGTTTTGTTTCGTTAAAGAGCTGCGAGCAGCTACTTATCGAGCATTTTACAGGCATTCCAACGGATGCGCGTATTGCTTACAAAACTACCTCCCCTGGTGAATACTATAGTTATACGTTGCTATTTCCTCGCAAAAGCGAATTTTTTTATGGATTTATGCACCGTATTGCCCAAGTTAAATTTCCCGTTTTGTTCTCGATTCTAATCCAGCTTAGTTGACCCATTTTTGTGGCTGAATATGCAAATTTTTAGCTTGGTTTAGACTCTGAAACCTGGAAGTTTCTCATAACGAGCGGTTTCGATAGTATACTAGACCTTACAATTGTTCAGTTCGAAAGAAACGTTCATCTTATTATCTTAAGTTATTATTAAACTTATTATCTTTTGAAAAAGAGAGATAGATAATGGGAATAACCAGTGGAGCAATCGGCTCGATCGTTTCCATGGTAAACTTTACACGCTTTCAAGTTTTCGCCGAAGCTCAAGTTTCTAGTTCGCGGGGTAATTAACAAACATCGTTCTTATTCAAAGTGTAAAACATCGCAAGGTCGATTGTAGCTGTGTTCGCACACGGCCCGTATGTTCTTGCAACTTACGACGCGGCATTTAGAATGCAATTCTGCTGGAACGACGCTTCTTGCTTAGGAATGCGTTGCCAGGTAATTGCAGCATTAAACTGTCTAATTCTAAACACTGTTTTAGATCCCCTTTCCACTTTACGCCATTGTAAAGTCTTTGGAAGATGTATTTAATTATAGACCTGGTTCAATTGGCTTTGCAATTCCACACGATTTTCCCTCTATCGATCACAGCAATTTCATAACTGAAATCTTTGTAGTTAGATATGCCAATTTTATATTATACATGTACGAAATATTGATTAAATATACGGAAATATATTGACGAAATATGATTCGAGTAAATTGTTTTGAAATTGTCGATGTTCATTTCTGCGTGGAAAAACTTAATTTCATAAAACGACGGAAAAATTTAATTCCAGCTATTGTTTCAATTCGTCAACAGTAAATTGACCGATCGTGCTTGCAGTCGTGTGTTATTTAAAATCAATTTACTACTTACTCCTTTTCCGCATGACTCGCGCTAAATAGAAACGGTTAGAATTAATCGAATTGATTAATCAATCTGAAACATTAATTCATTTGATTAAAACGTGAAAAAACGAACGATAATCTTTACGCAAAATTACTCGCGTTCATTCTGTATTCGTTCTGAAACATCGACGACATTTAATCTTCGCAAGTACGTTATATTTTATATCAAATTCGTGTTTTACAAACATTTCCTTGTTCTGTGAAATCTTTATTAAAATACCATACGCTCAAAAGCAATTCTTCTACAATTTCCCTTTCCCAATTTCAGCTTAATTTAATTTACAGACACCTGTAGTATTTTGCATATAGCATTCTGAAAATATATCTTCTCTTATCCCATACAGATGTAGAATCGTATAGTATTTTTCTTAAAGCGTAACTCGTGATTTGTGATAAAAAGTTGCGGCAAAAAATTAATAGATTTTTCTTTCGATCTTTAAGGAGAGAAAGTCTTAAAGTCATTTAATCTAGCGGCCTATAAGGTGAATGAAAGAGGAAATGGCCACGTGCTCCACGTACATGACAGACGAACGAAAGGTTGCCGTAAGTGGCTATTACAAGAGCTCATAGCCTCGTTCTCGAACGTATGATCGAGTCCGGTGATTCGATTTCATTGGCGATTCGCCATGAAACTCGAAACGAACTCGCGACATCCGATTTACTTAGTATTGCCTTCGCATCCCTTGGCTTCGTTCCGCCTCTTGCAATTTTGTTTCGTCTTCCGGTGGATAAATGAATCGTAAATCCCTTTTCCGTTACCCTCCTCTTCCGTTCATTTTCCGCCTGTATACATTTATTCTGAATTTAATATTCGTATATATCGTTGTATATATCTACTCCGTGTGTTTACGTCTTCGTTGTAATAATTACGAAGATACGAATAAACATGTCACACACGACAGTAACTGCATACATGGGCAAGGAAACATCCATCTTCAAGTTTACGATTATCAGGAAACAGTTTTAAGGCTATCGCAAAGCGGCTTATGCTTTGTGCAGAGGATTGTGGAACGTAGCGAAGTAATTTGTTTCCATGAAATATATGCACCGTAGACCGATTATGCATGCGCTTTACACAGCAACAGGTATGTTAGTCTCCAAATAATGCAGGTGGAAAACTCAACTCACTGGCGGTTCAAACGAATCTCATTTTCTCGCGTTCCTTTCTGCTGGGATTATCGTTGTCGATCTACAGTATTACGTTCTCGGTCACGTTGCCGTTGGAAATAGCAACGTGCAAATGAAACGTCACTGCTAATTTGTAATTTGTTATAGAGTGAAATGTTTATCGAGAAACCATCGGGGAAGCATAGCTCATCGAGTCTATTATTAGATATCAGTAGATATTATTTATTATTTACATCGAAAGAACGAATCTCAACGAAGAAACGATAAATTTCCTTCGTCATGATATTCTCTGATTATTCTTATAGAACAGATATCAAATACTGTACCATGAAATCCGACTGACTTACATCTATGAAACTTGAACGTGTCTTCATCTTAAATCACTCGGTGACACTTGATATCCTCTTCAATTAATCTAACAAGGAATCAATTTCAAGCCTGGTGAGAGCATGGAGGAATGCCTCCAGATGGTCGAACGAGTCAAAGACCGGATGAAACAGCAGTAAAATCGTCGGTACAATTTCGTCTTGGATAGTTTTAATTAAATAATGATTCGTTTCTCTCTCATTTCCAACATTTGCTCGATTCTTCGTCACAGTTCTGATAATGAAGTTTCTCGATGGAATATTCTCGTCATTGTAACGTCATCGATCACGTGCCAACCAAAAATGGAATCGAAAGAAGAAATCGAGGACGGAATCGCCTGCGGCTTTCAAGAGGAATCGAAGAAATTCATTTGCTCGCGACCGATCTGATACTCCAGGCACTAAGGCGAGATCTTATTTCAAGTTAAAAAGGAAAAGAAAAGAAAAAAGAAATTTCACGCAGAAAAGCGAGAAGGAATCCGAATCTTGTTCGAGAATTCGGAGACAAACTAGATATAGTCGTACACTCGTTCCATTGCTTTCTCCCAAGATTATTTGAAACTTGTACGTCTCGTGATCTATACCACGAAAAAGTTTCCTCTTCTGCCCAAGAAAGAAATTTTAATGCGATACCACTACGCTAGCGTAGCATTGCCGTGTTTGGAAAGTCGACTGAGTGTAGAATGTTGCTTTATACAGGGTGAGGCACGCAAAACAGGTCATCTGAATATCTCGGTTGTTATTGGTGATAGAGAAAAAAAAAATTGTATATCAGATGAAACATGCACGATGTCGAGATACACAAATCGTTACACAAATCATAGATGGATGGATGTAGATGGAACGTAAAAACCTTCGTTATTCCATTGAAAAAAAAAAACAAAGTTGACTTTCATATGACGTCTACGCTAATAAGAAACTATTTACATCAAATTATGCACTCTTTCACACCACGTGTAAATTTGGTTTGACACATCTGTTTCTATCACCCATAACAACCGAGATATTCAGATGACTTGTTTCAGTTACATCACCCTATATATGTATGTACCTAGCTGTTTCCATCTTTTTACAGGAATTCTTACTCCGGAAGAGAGAATCTACATAAAACCCAAAGATTTACAAAAATGCACATTTTACGATCCATTAAAAGATTTCCACGTACAATGACATTTCCGTCACACTCCTTGAATAGAGGCCAGTTTCACACAATGAAGATCGTCCCATCCTTTCCAAACGATGTTCTCCCCTTGGAGAAATGTATCTCACAGCGTGGAGAACCAGAGCAAATATTTCTTTTATGCAAAACCGATTTAACGTGCTCTCTCACGAGTTTCAGTGGCGGCGACGAAATGATATATCGGCCGTGAGCACGTTCGCAAGAAGAGAAAGCAAACAAATACGAACCGAACGCGTAATGTCAGTAGCGTTCATATTTGTTCCTCTCTCCATTTCTGGAACTCATGCGACCACCTATCTCATATTTCCGTTTTGCACTGCCCCGGGCCAGTTAGTTTGCATCTGTCATTTCAGAGACAGCCTTGCGAACCTTACGCGCGAAATTGATAGTTATTGAAGTCCTGCGAAATTGATGGTTATTTGGAGTTGCCTCTGTTTGATCGTCGCGACCCAACATCGCCATTTTTTCAACCAAACTGTTGGCTCATGAATTTTAGCGGCTTTCGATCGTTTTATGAAATATTCGGTGAGGAACAGGTCGGTTCTCTTGTTTAGCTAAGAGGCTGTGTAAGTGTTGTTTTAATCTTTACAGTTTGTGTAAAGAACGCGTAATACAAGGGCTTATCAAAGCCCAAAGCAATTATCGAGATTTAGACAACACTTCAAGTCACTTTACACCGATACCTGGCAAACATTCAAATTACAAACAAGCTTCAAAACGTTAGAGCGTGTCTCGCGACGTGCACGGGAATCGATGTACCGAAAAGGGTAATAGGATTTTCCAAGACGGTTCATACGCTTCTCAACCTGGCGAAGCGTGTTATCGCATTTAATTGTCAAAGAAAATCTTGAGTCAGTCCCGCAAGAAACATCTACGGGCGAGCAAAACAGTTTGAGTAGCTTAGGTTCGCTGAATGTCGCTTTCACCTCGTTTCACTTTGTTTCATTATCCGGAAGTGTGTCTTACCCTTTCCTTTGGTCCTGAATCAGTTAACACTAATGTATGATATGGAATATTTTTACAAAGTCCACCGTCAAAGATGTTTTCGATCTACGACGAATTGAACGTTTGATTACATGCAGATGTCGAGTGCTTTACGCCTTCTTTATGTTTCGTGGCAGCGATATCTTCTTTAGCTATTTGTAAGAATATAGAGTTTCGAGTTAGAGAATGAAATTGCAATTATCGTACGAGTAGCCTGCAAGTTTATCACGTGCTATTACAATGTAGCCTACCTCTCTTTTGGATACTCATTGCAATAGGAACATGATAGACTTTAATTGAAATGTTATCCTGTAAGTCGTGTAATGGGGCCCCTTCTACCAATGAGATCCAATTAGTTGGCCGTTTATTGAATTAAATGGCGAAGCAGTTCCATTATCTCACACACGGGAGTTACATTTTGTAAGCGCATTATGTACAGAATAGCTCGGTTATAACCTGATTATTTTATAATATTTTAACATTATCTACAAGAAGCCAAATATCGACAGTAATTACTTTTAATTCATTAGAGTTCTCTCTTGTTTACTTATTCACGCTCTACTTGTTTAGCCCACAAATACTATTACATTATAACATCCATTAAACATTCTCTTATATATAATAAAATTGACTATTCAAAATAAAATATGCATGAAACAATTAAGATAATGAAATGAACGTACATTACACGTACGTTGTTTTTATATGAGAAAGAAAGAACAAGATAGAACGGCGAATTATTTATCTTCTGCACGAGATCGTTTTCGAGTTTTCTCATCGTAACCGCAGTAATCGCTATCGGAAGATGATGCGAGAGTTTCTCAAAGTGATTGGTCGTGGAAAGAAAACCACGAGAAAAGTTATCCTTGGTCAGAAAATTTGGAGCTCGCAGGGAAAGTCCCTGCCTGGAATTGGTGAGAGCTCTCCGGGAAAAGACTCTTGTAATCCACGGCTAAAGTGAAAATTGACGTTGCGAATGGAGCCCATTCATTTTCTAACAGAAACGAAATTCGACTGGAAGACCGTTTCGGAAGATTTGCCAAACCCTTTTTATTGATATCGTCGATCTATAGCCGAAATGTACGAGGAAGAAAGTATTTTGGCTTTTCTTTTCTGCATTTAGAAATTGATCGAAGTTCGTTTGGCAACTCGGTACCTTTTTCTCGTTTGGAAACATTTTTTTCGAATGCATGTTTTAGTTCCCATTCGTAAATTTCATTGTGGATATAGCATACTGGAAAGCGTAAATTTATGCTCGATGCTATTGAAACGGCAGGTAATGCGCGCAATTGAAGGGAAAGCGATCCACTCGGTTCCAATTTGAACAAAGAGAAAAACCGTGTAAGCTCGAATCAAATCACGTTGAATCGACCGGCCAAATGAAATTCCAACGAATCCTGGCGAAATCGACGGAATGTCGTTGCTATAAAGGACCGATAAATTTTTTTCCAAGGGCATTTCGTGAGAATGTATCGTATATTGGACGTGAAAAACGCTGTTTCGACATGCCAATTATTTCTACCCAAAGAATCGTCGCAATCGTCAACCTGATACAATGAATGCAATCAAAGAGGAGAAACGAAAACACAGAGTTTGTTTCTAATGCTATATACAGACAGTCTCGAAATGGCACACTGCAAAGGACACGGTTTCAACAACGTTCAATTTAAGATTTGTTAGCTAAATTGTTTTAATATCGTTCAAATATCTGTTTTACTTAACATAGTAATTAATGATAATATTAATGCCATAACTCATGGTATATTATAGTGTAAGTCGTCGTAAAATGTAAGTAACTACGAAAAACAGATTTCCGTTTCCAATCTATTATCCTCATTTATTTCTTTGAGAATAAAAATTTTCAATTCCATATAATTCGATTTCATATGACATAAACTGAAGAAGCACTCGAAATTATTAACCAGTGAGTAATTATTAGACATCAGTAATTAATATTATAATTATTGTTGTAAACGTTTACAAGTTAGTCTTTCGATAAATCTAGACATTTCCCGGAGGTATGTTTCTCATAACGGATATTCATGATTGGCAATAACGATACGCCGGCATTCCAGTTATTTACCCAGAACGCGTATTATTATTAATTATGCATGACTTTTACCTATAATTTTATCTGCGATATAAATACTCCTACAATTTTGATGAGCGAATCGCGGCCGTGTGGCAATCAATAACGGGATCAATGCAATTCTGACGGTACTAAAACAATGCCAGACTAAATATATCCCGTTAAATATAATAACAAACTTCACCATTTCCATTACTTTCAGATTTATCCTTCTCCTCTTTATTCGTTATTTTCATTTGTGCTCTTAAAAAAAGATATATAGAAGTAATATAGAAATAAACTGTAATCGTGTAAGACATACGAAACCTTCAGGCAACAATGCCCTGTTAGAGGCCAGACACCTTACAATATCGAGTATCTGCAACGAATGTTAATGTAACATTATTTTGCGTTAAGTCGACATAAAATCGATCAACGCCGATTGCCACAGTCGCAGCACGCGATTAAGTCAAGAGTTCGTTTGTTCTCCGACGCGAGACGCGCAAACGCAAATTTAATTTTCCAAGATTAATATCCACCCATGTTACGAACGTATTCCTGCCATATCCATTTCTTTATTTTCCATCCTATCTCCGGAATATAACAATCAGTTGCCTGTTCGTTTAACAATCCAGAGTTTAAACTCATTTCAAAGTTTACTTCATCCAGGCTGTACACGTAAGTTCGCTCGTGGTAATCCATATCAAAGCTTGGAATCGTTCGGTTGCGAGGTATCTGGAGGCCGTCGACCGGATGCGTTGTCTCTCGACGAGTCACACGCGTAGTTCCGCCTCGCGGTCTCGCATCAGGGAGATTCACCCGTCCGTTGATATTTCAATTATTAAGCATGGACACGATCCTGCGAAGTCATCAGCCTGTGGATCATTAGGCCAACTGATATTTCGATAACGAAAAGGGATTCTGATTGGACAGTCGCTGTATACCGTGACGCGTAACGCTTCTCTGATCGGCTTAATATACCATAAATGTTTGAAGTTTCTTGATTGGAAATATTATTTTTTTTTTGAAGTCTGGTTGGCTTTTTTTAATGCGAGCATGTTGATTTTTATCTATGCTTATGACAGGCGTAAAAAATATAAGAGGAAATCGATATCGAAATATTCAGAAACTGCAACAAGTGTGTAGTAACTTATTTGGTAAATAATCCGCGAATATTTTATCTGGGTGAAAGTTTAAACAAACTGCCAGAGCTTCGTGAAAATAATGGGAAAGCGAAACGGAAACAAAGTTACTCGTCCGCAGTGACAGCAAATTATTACGAGTCCTCGACTCACAAAAAGCCACGCGAAACATGGCTGCAGGGTTACGCGTGTTGCAAGCATTCGCTATTCATTGTTCGACAAAAAATAACCGACATAAAGTCTCTTTCCCGTCGACGAATACGCGATTGATTTCAATTTATCGTGTGATTGAACAATAACCATAATATTATATTTCGAATCTCTTATAAAGCAAGCAGTTGTGAGATCGTTTGAAAAGACCAGTTGAAGTTTTCGTGTTCAATTGATTTTCGCTTTTATAACATTATCTCTCACGATATTCTGCGGATCTTTAAATTTCCTTTTTTTCCTAACTTTCGGTACGTACAATATCAAAGTATTTTTTAAATACATCGCAACAATTACATCGTATTGAATTATTTCGTGGATAATAATTATAATTCAAATTCACCGACTCGACAATAATTTTTCACATCATGCATAGTTGAAATTAATCTTATAAATATTAGTTGCAACAACAAGATACCAGGAAAATATTCAAAAGATGATAAGATATAATTATTGAATTTTTCTAAACAGCACTACACATGAAACGAGTTACTACGAATTACGTCGCTTAAGATTTCGACACCGTCAGCTGTTTTGCAATAATGCTGAACAACGAAATACAGTATCTAGCAGAAACTATACTTCTACAACAAAGACAACACAATATTTCTATGAATATAGTGGACGCTGCACTCTGTACGCTTTCTATCGTAGCTAACATTCGACTGGGTGATGAAACTTTATAAAAAAGCATTTCAACTGCGAATCAAAACAACTGCGCTTCATGTAGTGTACATATTGCATGACAGATCCACTGTCAATAAAACGCGCGACAATAGACACCAAACGCTCTGAAATGAAACAGAGAAATCTCTATGGAGAGAAAAATAAGTGACTATAATTACGTAAATAGTACATATCAGTTTAAATATAATAGCGTAAATAAAAGTTTTAGAATGTAGATTGTAATATATTGAAATTTCGAGGAACGATTCACATAGTATGTGAATAAATAAAATACTGCATTAGGAGAATTCTGCCAGTTCATCAAATATGTATATAATGGATAAAAAGTATCGGAAAAATATATGACTGTATGTTCTATAATTTATAACATATTCCGGAAACCACAAATAGCAAAAACAGGTATTTACATTTCAATAAAATATTGTGCATATTTCACCAATAGTGAATATTACAAACCCACAATAACGTAGATATAGTCAGCTGTATGTGTTACGCGTCATACTTCAGTATACATTCATTCTTTGCAAAAACCCACTGTGCACTGGGAATGGCAATAATTTTGTGATATTGAATATAGAATTGGCGTAATTTAACACGTACCATAGCACATAGACCACCGGTGACCCATTACATCTATTACTGGTAACTTTAGTATCAATTTAATCATGTACTAAAATAAGAAATATTCAGAAATGACTTATTAACACGAACGACATTAATTGCATTCGTATAATTAGTAATACTTGGCTACTAATACCCGATCCTTACTAGTAATAACAAATAATCTTAAATTCAATCAACAAAAAATTCTGTTTTTCAAAGTTGTTCACATTATAAAATCATGATATTCATTTTTCAAGAAAAAATATAGAATCTTTACAGTAGCTGTCAAACAGGTGAGAACTGGCCACAGAGGAACATAATTATACCGTGTAGCAAGAAATCGATTTGTAAGGGAAGACTTAATCGTACACACGAGGGGAGAATGAAATTATGGTAAATTCTATGGCTGGCGTTTTCATAAAAATTTCTCCCTACCGACGACACTGTAGCCAACACGTGTACCAATCTCCTACGACTGGTGTTCGTGGTAAAAGTATAATAACCCGGCGTATATTGCCTAGCCGGGGAGAATAACGGGAAATTCAAGGTGTTACGTGCACCGCGCAATCCATATTTATCTTATGTACCTCGATTATAATAAGCGTCTACGAGGGCAACGGAAAATTCGAGGGAAATATTTTTCAACCGGCAACCAACAGCCGTATTTTGACTTTCGAACTGAAATGGACTGCTACGAGACTATCATTATCAGAAACTATCGCTCGCTTTTGATCTTTGTTGGTCGTATTTTTCGTATGGCCGATGTAAACTATTTTTATTAATTTCTTTACTAATTAGAAAATCTTTATTTTCCACGAATTTGTTAAGCAAAAGAGCAAGATCGATCTATCGAAAAGCTACCTCCTCACCGACGTCGATTAAAATACGTGAAATTTGTTGTCAAGATCATTATTATGAATAATTTTTCCCATACATGTAATGGGTGCCCTATTTCAGTTTTCAAGTTACGCATAAAGGTATGTTTGGTAGATATCGCATGAAGTGTACTATCGATGTGTTATCTTCCTATAAATTTTAACGGGGCGTGTTAATATCTATTAATATCCAATATCTATCTAATATCTATATCAATATATATGATAATAAAAATTCCAGCCCACGTAACTGGGCCACTTAGAGTCCGTATAAATGGGCGATTTAAATCGTTACGTAAAAAGTGACGTTAAAAAAACGGAGAAATGCCGAGTTGTCCACATATAATAGCGTGTGCCCCATCAGTAAAATTGTCTAATTTACAATTTTGTATAAATTATAGAAAGAAGATACATATATGATACCAAACATACTTTAGTGTAGCTCGAGAACTAAAATAGAGCACCTATTCTATATATGGGGAAAAGCTGTTCAAACTTGATAATATATTTTAAGTTTATCGAAATGCAAGGAGGCTTTTCGATAAGTTCACTAAAAACAATTTAATAAATTCCTTGTCTCTTGAATTCAAACATTCAACTACTGTGGGTACTGGTACTGGGCTCCAGTGAAGAGCCAAAAGTCGTTGCTATTCCTTATGCATAGACTCGTGGCACCGTGCAAAATACACTGTAAGAACGTCGTAGCTGTATCCAACGAAATGTACACGATGATAAGTCACTTTATAATAAGAAACTTGACATAAATTCAAACAACTTGAAAAAAAATCTTGACACTAATTAAGTTACCAACAGTCAATGAAATGAAAACAATTTTCATTAAATATGATACGAATTGGATTCTCCTACTTCGTATTTATGTATTCTATACAAGAATAACCAAAGGGAAATTGAATGTGATCGTTCATCCAGTGAAATGATCTTCACGCTATCGTGAATTGTCGTAAACAGAATAGTGAAGTATAGTTGTAGCAGCTCGATACCGTGGACTAATTAAACCGAGGATATTGCGTAACTGTAATTACGTCCTAATTGTACGCGTTCTACACTGATACCGTACGATTTTGTCACGCACCGTGTTGTATTTCGTAACCACAATGCTTGTTGCGTTCGTAGTACGCGATTATCGTGTGTACTGTGCGTGTTCTACGAGATGCACGGATTCACACTACCGGAAGAAGACATTGTTACTTTGTTACGGGGATTCGCTATCACTGTTTTAATTGACACCAATTAAACGTCTGATGGTATGAAACCGGTATTATCGTTTTCATCGTTGCACTTGTATCTTGATAATGCGACAATATTGGGGACTGTCTAGCGCCAACGAAAATTTGCAATTGATAAAAATTTGCATATTATAAAGAAAAGATTCAATCTGATTTGCTTCAGTGAATGAAAATTTTTTCAAGATTTTATATGTGCAGTTTCTTTTACAGCAAATGAGGTCATAAAGTTTACGTATTTTTTACAACACAGAAAGGACGTGATTTGCATACTTTTAAAGTTCATGCACGCGATGCTCCCGGAAGTGAGCTATCTCTACTATCATCGATTGGATAATAAGGCGACACGAAGTATTCTCGTATAACGAAGTTAGAAAAACCTATCTCTAAAGATAGCTACAACAATTTCAACAAATAACAAGAGTTTTGTTTGTCTATATGTATTTGAATTTGAAGGCTGATTAACAAAAATTGTATTCAATATTCATACAATTTTGTAATTACAACGAATAGTAAATGTTTCATTTCGGTAATTGGAAAATTATAATAAAATTGATTTGTATAATTAAAAAGTATCGTAGTTAATGTAAAGAAAGTATAGAAGATATCATGCCTGGAAATTGCATTAATCTTAGCGAAATGTTATTTCTGATCCGTTTCATTGAAGTACGATTGATAGCTGCAATCCAGTTCGTTTATTCGGTTGATGAAACATTGTAAACTGATTTCGCTGTGCAAATGCTGCGTTTACACGTACCTATATATTTTTTTCTTTTTTTATTCATGCTTCGTGTCGCACCTCTCACGGTGTTCAAATTTGATCAATTGTACTGTAATCGAATTGTTCATATAACATAGTATTTTATTTTTAACAACTCCATAAAAATAGAATTTTTATGAAACTTTCTTCTTCGTGCAGTTCTTTTCAAAATTGGTTTAAATAACTAATATATTTATACAAATTTTGCAAGGCAATTTTCAATTTTAAACATTTAACAAGTAATATTTTCTTTTTTTACTTTATAAACCATAAATATAGGTAACCATATAAACTACATGATATTATGTCCTTACTTTATAGATATTATGCATCATTATACAGAGTGAGTGAATAAAGAATATTATCTAAAATAACTGGTTACCTGCTGGTTTTATCGAGAAAACGTTTTAAACAAATTATGTTACATTTCAAGGGAATCATCGGATGAATGCAATTTTATTCTTGTACATTTTATATTTTCTGAGATATCAAGATAACCTTTTGCTTTTTAAAATGGTGCTGTATATTCTTTATAGCATTAGTCGGTCTAGCCGGACATTCTCTACAAATAGGTCTCGGAAAATATAAAATAATAGAAAATAAAATTGCATCCATTCGACGAGTCCCTCAAAGTGCAACATAATTCGTTCAAGATGTTTTTCGATAAAACCGATAGGTAACGAGCTATTTTAGATTTCAGACAGTACTTTTTATTGGCTCACTCTGTATATGTATATGTAACGTGAATGTATATATTTTGTGACACAGTTTCTTTAACGACTTTTAAAAACTTTAGACTTTCAGCCTGTACTCGACATGGTAATGGAAACCAAATGGTAATCTTGCTCGCATATGCATATATATATATATATCACGAACAAAAGTATTGGTATACTCTTTAAAACAGAATAACTTTTTTAAAATTGGACCAAACGGTTGCAATTTTTTTTAGAAGTTAGAAGGATTAGTTTATTGAATGACGTGTAAAAAAAGTTTTGGACAAATTGAAATTGATCGGAATTGCGAAAAAAAAAAGAAAATAAAAAAACAGCAAAGGCCACCTTTTACAATATTTCTATCTGAGCCTGAAATGAAAATTTAAAAAGTACATTTTATAGATTTATGTTAATTGTATGCATGATGAAAATTTCGTCGAAATCGGTTTATGCAGAAACAAGCAACAGGCATCGAAAGATGAATAAAAATGTAAATTTATTACAATTATAGACTGAAAGTCGCAAAAAAAACTGAGACTTTTATCATTTTTAACCGTTTGTAGCTTACAGCAACATTTATCGATTTTCATAAAATTTGAAACTAACATAAATCCATAAAGCATACCTTTTACATTTTCATTACAGGCTTAAATAAAAATGCTGCAACAGATGACTTTTACTGTTTTTTCGCGATTTCGATCAATTTCAGTTTGTTCAAAACTTTGTTACGAGTCATTTGCTAAACTAATACTTCTAACTCCGGGGAAAAAAGATTCGAGTCGTTTGGTCCAATTTTAAAAATGTTACTCTGTTTTAAAGAGCGCTGCAATACTTTCGTTCGTGACTGTATGTATACAGTAAATTGCATGCAATTACAATAACCGAGCTACGTTACAAACGGGATGAATAATCTGTAATATACTGTTGTGGATGAAAGTGGGGCACATAATTCGTTTATCGCTGAAATAACTGTATTAACTTTCTTTGAGTTTCGACTGTAAGTTACATGCCGCTATAATTACACATTGTAAATGTGACTCCAAAACAAACGAAAGTTATTATCTTTATATCACATTTCATGTTATAAGTCTCGTTGCACATACGTGTTTTCCACAGTTCTTATAAAATAGAATAATCGTTTCTGTAAAATTGAATTCTTATTCAGGAAGAGCTATCAAAAAATATCGATGATCGATAAATCAAACGATATGACTGATCGTGACAGTCATTTCCACGCAATCACGGGTCAGTGCGCAGCATTCATAATGTTTAATCGTGAATACAGAATTATCATGTCCATCTCACTTGCTTTTGTCGTTCGCATTAATATTCATTTAAGAGTCTTTTATAAACGAAATTAATACAAATAGCCAGTCGTTCTTGCACGATGCAATTATCGTAAAACGAATACGTATATTTCATACTGTAACATTAATGATGAAACAGACTTTTCGTGTAGTCACGTGTATTACAACCATTAATCAATTTAATCCTATAATTTTCCTCTCGTAATCGTTCCTGCTGCTCGGATTTCAATTAATTGAAGCTGATATAATAAACTTTACATTGTTGAATTTAAATACAAAGTAAGCAACAAGATAATACTTTTGACTCCTTCTTGGAGTGGAATTTAATAAAGACTAGAGCAATCTACGTGTTAGATGCACCAACTATGAGCGTTAAAAGTCGACTAAGGATTAGAGTACGCTAGCTTAATTAGGTATCTCTCTGGCCAACAACACAACGTCACTATAGGAACGTCGCTCCATTAAACGAGAGAAATTAAATAAAACTTCTACGATTTTTCAGCTTTGAGCCTTTCTAGTAAGCAGAGCAGAGACAGAAAGTTTAGGAAATATTTTTTCGTTGACATAGTTACGGTTGAAATTGTGTTATGAACGTTCGAAATAACAGGCTATATATTATTAAATAAACAACTGAAAAATTACAAGCCAAAAGTGAAAAACTGTAGGAAACATGTTAAGCTTCATTTGTTATCTCGTGTAAATTCCGAGCGATGAACTTCTTCAGGACTCGCTATTTCATCCTAAAATCGAAGATATGATGTTCCAATTACCAACTCCTTTCGCAGGTATGGTTTTTTATTTTCCTTTTTCTCTTTAGAAACTTCAACTTCTAAATTAGCCTTGTATTTCGTGTTTGCATTTAACATACATATATGTTAATATACGTAATTTAGAAATTTATACGTACTATAATTATTTAACAAATCTGTTACATTTCATAAAGTGCAATTAGCAAAATTAGCCTGAACCTGTTCATATTTAGTCGGAAGAAGTATGTACTTGATTAAAGTAAAACGGACGTATAGTCGGTAAAAGGGAATGTAGAGTATAAAATCCTATGTTAGGCGAACATTAAGCCATTTGTGCTAGAACTTTGGCAAGAATGGGACCAAATGTGAGTACTACGTAAGGGCTTCCATGTCTTGCTTTTCACACCATTTACCATCACCCTTATTTCTTCTTTAAGATAGAGAAGAAGATTCCGTATATAGTTGTTATCAATCGCACTTCCACGGGGTTAAATATGCCGCGGTCCCGAATTTTTATATTTCAATCACGCTCTTGTTTCAACCAGCAACAAAATTTTTAATATTGCGAAAAGAAATTTCATACACGCGCATAAAAGAAATTCGTTGACAATAAAAAGACACGATTGGTTCTAAAATGATCCAAAGAACGCAGCAGCGTTAAATAAGACAGGCGTGTTGAAGGTACACAACTTTAATCGATCAATTATTTACGTTATTTAAGTGAAATTGACACCGTTTTCTTCCTGTTTCAACTTCGTGTTTCACTTTGGTCAGATTTATGGTCTTCGAAATATCGTTAAATAAAAAAACTTAAAGTTCCGACTGTTACGTTATCGTTATTCTTGTCGTATTCCTGCACGTCACGCTCGTACATTGCCACTGACCTATCGCAAACTCGCTACCTATCTATTGGTCACTGACAAACATGGAATCAGCATATTTTTACTACCCCTACTTTTACTACGATTTCCACAGAAAAATGTAGGTCAATGGGTTAACTGTCACTCATTAATCTGTACGTTAAAACGCTGCGATTTAGAATGTCATAACGAAATGAAATAAAAAGGGAGGTAAAGAGAATCTTTTAAAGCACATGATCCAAATCAGAATCGAGGTAATTATTATAAAGATTTGGTATTCTTTATATTATCTGTAAGATGACAATTGCTTTTCACATATCTTCCACTCAAAAAATTTTCGACGTTTTCACATACAGCTAACTTATTATTCTAAGATATAGCCTTAAGAGACAATAATTTCACGTAAATGATCCATGTTTGAACTATTTAATGTTAATGACGTAAGTTAGTATCGCATTCGAATTACTGTGCGTATTCATATGGTTTGTACATTCGAGTGTTTTATGCAACTGCAATATTACAACACGACAGAGCGAAGACTAACGAGACATTGACGCTTCGTAAATTCTAGTTCATTAATTCCGTAACGTCACTATCTCACGCTCCAACATTCGAGTACCTCATTTATTCCGCAATACATCATTCCATGTTCCCCTTCAGCATAATCTGTTTCATTTCACAAAACTTTAGCATCTCATTTATTCGTATTCGCTAAATTTCAATGCTTTATCGCTCTCTGAATTCATGTACGCACGAACATAAATTTTCTGTTTTCAATTTCATCCTGATTTATGACATTCTTTCGTTATGATTTTGTAAATGTTGCGATTGCACTCTTACTGTTTCCCAGCATAGACGTCGTCACCTTGATAATATCAGCGTGAACGTAGTACTATTCTATAATGAAATCTACGGAACCGTTATTCCACTTGAAGGAGAATACTTTCTTCCATCGGAAGTACTTTTATCCAATTTTGCTTTGCATGTTATTCTGATCGTGACGATATATTTCGCTGCCATCGACTGGATTTTGCATGCAATTCTCGCGTAAATATGAAAAATTTGATCGATCATAAATATCGACAAATTAATGATATCTCCTGGGACTATTTCAAGCATAGATTCAAACGGCTGTCCAACGACGCCTCAAGCAGTTTCTCGAGCAAAGACATCTTGGTAAATTGGAACTGCAGATTTTATGAGCGGCTAGCCCGTTGCATCGAATATTACGTACGAGCCATGGGATTAGGTTTGGATACTTTCTGCGAACGTATGGAAAATTTGCTGTTCGATACTAATACCATCATGTTCTATATTCGTGCAGCAAATGTACGAGAGTTATGGTTTGAGAGTTTAAATTGTTTCTCTCGATACACATGCTGGTGGTCTAACATTATCGTATAAGTTTCTATCTCTCTTTTATAAAATATTCACTTCCCTTTCAATAATTTGTGTATTAACACGTTGTGATCATTACATCACCATAAAGGACTTCTGTATAACTTTCTCAAATAAACGAACAATTTCGATATAGCACGACTCCCATTTGATTCCAGGAGAAATACACGCGTTGCTGATTAACGATTGAACGATGAAGCGCAATCAACAAACTTTGCAGTTTATATGCAGAGATATTTGCGTTTCGCGTTGCTGATTCATGCACAGAGTACTGCGGATGTAACAATTCAAACAACGGTTGCGCAACTGTTAACGGCGACGTGTATAATATGCAGCAGAATGCTTAAGATGCGCTCGATGTTTGCGCCTTTTCGACAAATTAACGCCAGTGAAAAGCGAGAACGAACTTGTCATTTCGGCGATTCACGTCTCCGCGTACCTAGTCACGGTGTTTTTGCATATCTATTCGCCGGTTGATGGACACGAACGGAGAAAACTCGTATCTCTCTCCTTATCAGACGTAAATATATTCGTTCTTCTCTCTCTTTTTGTCTCTTCCTTTTTCTTTCCCTCGCCATTGTGAAATGTTGCACTCAATTTGTCACCTTCTTATACATCATGTATCATTCACGTTTTCAAAGCATGTTTTGTCGTGTTCCTCAACCGCTGTCGTAATGACGATACAGTTGTGGAAATTATAGCGGGACAGTTACCGAAAAATAATTTACATCTTTTTCTTCCATCGATAATTCTTAGTGCTTTTTCACAATTTGGGAAAATTGTTTTCATGGAAATGCAACTAACGGAATTATTTACATATAAATGAAAGGATCCAATCCGAAGTTCGTAGTCAGACGCATATTCTACTGCACGAGTTTAAAGTTAAGGCGATTCTTACTTAATCATAAATAATTTTAAATATATTGCGTCAAACGTGATAGAATAAAATTATAAATACGAAATAAAAGAATTGTCGAAACAGTTCGATCTTTGTTTGGAGACTTCGGCAAATGATTTTAAATATATCGCGTCAAATGTGATAGAATAAAATTATAAATACGAAATAAAAGAATTGTCGAAACAGTTCGATCTTTGTTTGGAGACTTCGGCAAATGATTTTATCAATTGCAAGCTATAAAGATGCGTACGACAAAAATGTGGAACCCAGCAGAATTCAATTAGTTTTTGTTAAACAAACAGCGCAGTTTCAGTAACTTAAAAACAATCGATTCGTTCGATTCATTTACGGTATTTACGAGAATATACGTTCGTCTCTCGGTACCGTTTAAACAGCGCTTTTATTTGAGTGTACACGTTCGAAATAATAAATGATTGCACCGAGCGTAAATGTATCGAGCCGACAATTTTGCAGGTATTACGAAAGCTGGTACATGGCGCCGGCGCGAGCGCAAAAACTCCCGGTGCTGCTGTTGCAGAAATGTATGGAGCCTAGCCGTTTATCAATCGCTAATCTTATCACCGCATCGCTGCAAATCTTTGCCACGGTAAAATTCGTTACCAACCCGTTATAAATCTGACCCGTATCTCAAAAGGGAGACCGTGCTGGATCTATCTCGCGTGTCGATTTTCTCTTTTGATCAACAAACGATCTATGAACGAAATCGAACACGATCTTCCGCGACTCAATGAAAATTTTACGCTACTTTTAGTTTCAAAAGACAGGAAGACGTTTCGCGTTTCTTTCAATGAAATAATTGCAAAAAAAAGAAAAAATATGGGAAAGTAACGAAAATCTCAACACATATGAACATATCCAGTTCGGATTCTACGGTACCGCATTATTGATCTGGTAATATTTTCTATTCAAGATCGTTCAAACGTCGATATCTTACTTCTGTGAAACACTGACACGGTCATCCAGAATAGGAGTCGACGTTAAATCGGAAATTGCAACAGTCACTCGTAGCGAATGATTTACCGGATGTCAGATATCTTTTGCGTTACAGTCGGCTAAATTAAGTTTCACTTTAATAAACGCATTCGCCGGCATCGTCCGCTATGTACGTCCGTCTGCTTGTCCATGGATATAAAATTCAGTAGAGAAAGAGTGGAAGAAACAGAGAAATAATTTGTTGGAGAACAAGCCACGCTATCTGCCTATGATTCGTAGTATTTTTTTTTTTTTATCATTTTACCTATAGAATTTTAATACGATATTTATGTCTTTCGCTAGAATTTAGAAACATCATATTATATCGAGATATTTCCATCTCAAAAATCAATAATTGGAGAAGATACAAAAAAAAAAGATTGTATAATGGCAACATTTTGGTCACCACTCCAATCTGCCACTTGCCGATACAAGAGCAAAAACGTTGGTACAGTATTTGCTTTCCCAACCCTTTTATGGCTCTCGCTTTTATGATTAAAAGTAATTTGAGGTACAATTTCTATGGAGATAAAATAATATTATCTGACTTAATTACTGATGCGTAAGATAAAACGAACGAAAAGGAAAAGAGAAAATTGAAAATCGAAGTGGCTGAATAAAATGTTTTCACTGATATTAACTGCCATCGTATTGTAGTTCATAATTATTTTCAATGGTAATTAGATGCTCATGAAAAGAAATTTATTAAGAAGAAACGAGCAATTTTGTCAACGAATTTATTAATTTAAGTTGGAATTAATTAAATTTCATTAGACGAAAATTATTTTATTAAACAAAGAATGCGTATCTCGTAGCTCTTCGAGCTGCTGGAGCGCGTTAAATGCCATTAGATCGTGCTAAGGAACGTTAACGAAATAAACGTTTTAGAGATGTACGCAACATAAGATAAAAGGAATGGCCAGGAATTTTTAGAAAATTAACATTTATTGTTTGTTTAAATTATTAATTATAGATAATGTAGACATTTTATTTCCCTTCGCATGAAAAGCAAATGTAACAAGAGACAATTTAACAAAATATAAATTAAATCATTATCACTACAGTGACTGCTTGTATTCTATCATAATTCGAGTTTTTTCAACAACCGAGAGAAACGTTGGGCGTGCGACAAACAAATGGAAATTAATTCCGTTGAACACATTGTTAATTAAAGATGGTTCGCTTATAAAATGTATTCGAGTTTACAATGGTTGCACATTGATTTAATTATATGTCCTTAATATCGCAATTTAATTACGAGGGTACGTTAGATTGAAGCTTCGTTCATACGTTCTTTAGTACTCGATATAAGCTGTCGAAAATCTAGCAACCACAAACGACAAACAAAAGCTTAATTTTCGCAACTGTCGTTTCAACCAGCGAAATTTCACCGCCACAAACATATAGCGGTGAAACATAGCATGTGAAATCGTTTCATCGTTCATCGTCGCCATCTCTATGCTTTATCTTATGTCTGCGACTACTACGATAGAACGAGAACTTTTTTCATATCCTGAGGAATGAAACGAACGAGCTCGCTAGATAATTTGCCAGATTCTTTCGCCAAGCAACGCTGAGGCGTGGCATATTAAATTTTGAGGCGACGTAAGTTACACAACAGAATGATGATCGCAATGGCGCCTTGTAGTTTCATCTCGAGCTACGAAATGCAAAGTGAACATACAATGTCAGACCTATTTATCTCCACAACTTATATACGGATATTTTAATACTTTTTTTTACGACATTTTAATTAAATTTTAATTTAATTTTAATTTCGCGAGAAAATATTTCGACCATAATTTTATTGGATCAGTTGAAAATTTATCGAGCACCAGGTAAATCGCAAGATATGAACAGCGCGTATAGTTCGGTCGTAGCAATCGAGTTATTAATGGTGTTACGCGGGTTTAATTTATCCACGATATGGAAAGGAAGTGCGCGAGCGCAGATGCGTTTCGAATCTAATTATCTCCTAAAGTTGTGCGCTTTATAATACCATGTTAAATAGTTTATGATCGTATATGCGTATGCGAATATGAATGGTTTATCGAGCTGTTATCGATAATTCGCGGATAACACGAAACAAAAAGTATTCTCTAACAAAGGTGAATTAAATGAGATTTCAATAGCAAAAGACAATAAGTTCTTTACTATTTAGTTTCGTTTCAATTTAGCGAGTGAATTTCTCAGCTTGTTTGATTCGATAAAAAGGCCTACAAATAATTAATACCTGTATAAGTCTATACTTGTTTGTCTCTCATACCTGTACACGTTTTCTTTAATCCCCTGTGCATTTTACCACAGCTTGTTGAAAGTTTTCGAAAGCATAAAATATTAACCACTTACCTGAGGGTAGTCTCCATCCTTCATCTGATAATCGAACACGTAGAAGTACGTTTTAGGCAACGGTTCCTTCTCGCTTTCCGGAATCGGTGCGATATGAGGATTATTCGGTTTCTTCGTGTGTCTTAGAGTGAATAGGTCGCCAGTTTGCACTAATGGCGCCACGAATTGAGCGTCGCTTAGTGCTTGGACACAGGCGTCCTTCGTATTCACTGGATGTTGCACCGTACGTTCCCAATCGGTGTATTCGTTCACCACCTGATTCATCGACCAAAAGTAATAATATGAAAAAGGATGTAAAATTAGAACGCCGTTGATTTCAAAGTTAATACATTAATATACGTTAATAAAAAGATATCTTCTATGTAAAAGCTAAACACAATTGGCAAGTCCTCTCCTTGCATTTCGTTTATAATATATAAAAATTACCAACGACTTTTATGAATGATAAAAAAATGCAGTATAGTATTCGAAGGCCTTTGCGAAACGCATTCTATATTTGTTGCTGGATAGTATTCTTTTCTTTTTTTGTTATAGCAGAGCAACGCGATGTTTTTCCGAGGGGAAACTCGATCCTTTTTGTTATTTTCACAAATATCACAAATTCAGCTGGACCAGTTTAGAAACGTTTCTATGGCAACAGAAACATTTCCCTTCAACATGTATTATTTTTCCATATTGGAACCATATTTTGCATCGTATAATTTTCAACGTGTTGATTCGTTCGACGATTGAATTTACAAAAATTTAACTTGAGAAGTGAAATAGACTAAAAAAGAGATCAAATTTTTCAACAGAGATATTTTCCATCAATATTTTCGCAAAACCATAAATATAGCAACGTACTGGAATTTTCTACGCTAAAATTTGGCTCGAACCCTCGCATCACTCGATACCGAATTTGGTCGCACAGTTCGCACGCCACCCGTAAGTAGATAATAATTTCTGATTACGAATAATCAGACAAGTATACGCGATATACTTTGGAGGGGTTGGATGGTAGTTTCGCCACGAATGTGCAACGAATTATTCCCAGAGAGCGCTATGAAAATACACGCGAAATGACCGTGAAATAATCTTCGGAATCGTTGGCTTATCGGAATATGTGAAAAATGAACGATCACGGACCGTTAAACGCTTAATCGCGTATGCAAAATTGTTACGACCTTGTCTATAAGTCTTTTTATCCTTACTTTTTTATCACTGAGTTTGAAGCGTAATTATAATAATAGAACGATTAGTGAATAAGTCGATTACCATGCGATTAGAAGAAAAAATACCTACAAGTAATTTAGGCGAGTACGAATTTCAAATAAAGCATTATAATTGTGAAAACAGGAGATAAATATAAGTTAGATTTCTCAATTTTTACAAGCGATTTTAAAATTCAATCAAGAAAAACGAATTCATTCTTCTACCACGTAATCTTGAATTGATTTATCACAGTCGGTTTAATTATTAAAATCCACGTACCGTGTAAAATATTTCCGTGAGGTGATACACGTACGCGTTCCTCACGTATGTCCTAATGATCCTGTCTCTCCTCTCACCCTCGAACCCTTGCTGTACGTCCTTCTCCGCGAATTTCCATAGTGCTTCGCTGGTAGTTACACCGAATAACAAATCGTATTTGTTATTACTCGTGATCGGAGCACCGTGTTCAGCTTTCTTCGGCAGTGGCCTGCAACAAAATTAATTTATGTACTTTGTATGTACCTCTTTTATCTTTTCCTTCGTTGTATTTAGTTACGTGTGTTAACATTTATGTGTTTTAGCGACGTCATTTTTAATAATATTACGATCCGACGTAAAGTTTTCCGTTCATCGCTACTTCCAAAGTTCGTAAAAAGGAAAAAAGATGCACCGAACACCTTGCGACACTGTTCCAACTGTTAGATATCGAATATGCTAATGGACCTTGTAGTAGTAGCTTGGGTCATTTACAATCGCGTTAATGAATCGTACTATAATGTCTAGGGTGAGCTTAGCTGGTTTCACATCTGCTTTACATTTAATGAAGGGGGACGTTGATAAAATTCTGAGATGAAAAACGAAGACGTTCGTCCCTCTCATAATTGAAATATATTATCAGTACTCCGGTACAAGTTCTTCCAGAAGTTGATCAAGTAAAAAATGATAAGATGTTCATTATTAATTAATATCCATTAAAAAATGTTGAGAATATTGGTAAAGCGGGGAAAAATATTGTAATTTTATAATAATGTAAAATCTTTGTAAATATCTTATTTTTTTGCTTTCAAAAGAGAATAATTGATTCCTACCCGAATCCTTGGAACTCCGGACCCATGTAGGACAGCAAATCTTTTTGAAAGTCTGCCTTGATGACTACACCGTCCACGCTGGGTCCAAATGCACTCAAAAATGTCGGTGGTTGAATGTCAACCAGCATAAGCTCTTCTAGGCTTCGGTCTCGGAGACAGTCAACAATTAGTTCGTTGTCTTTGAGCAGATCCTCGGGGATCGAGCAATTAACTGCCCTGGCAAGTCTCAAAGCGTAAGAAACAGGATCGTCGACGACTGCCCACGACGACAGAGCGCTGCCTGATAATAGGATAGCTCTCTTGAATAAACCTATATACAGAAATTTAGTATGTTCGTTTAATGATGCTGCAGTATATAAGAAACTATTATATAATACAAAAACCATTCAAGCAATCTTTGAATACAAGTTTTTGATAAGATAAAAAAAAATGTATTTTGATTATTTTTCAACGCTTATTCAACCATTTATAATACCTTTTAACGTAATTATCATTCAATGACAATCTTTGACATCTCGATAAATTCTATGGAAGTCTTTTTATATAGAAAAATTTCTTTTAGTTCCATTTGGAAGTAGAGCATATCTTTTCTTTGCGTCTCCTGTTTTTAGCATCTCTGTGAGAGAAATATTGAAAATAATCGAAGGTATGGTGCTTTCCCCAGACGATCGTATATATATTAAACGAGCACATTCTAACCACGGCTACGGGAAAGAAAATTCTAGAAAAAGAGAACATTTTCGAAGAGAAGCTCGTTTCTGCTTTTTCTTCTACCATGAAAAACAACGGGGCAACATTTCTCTTGCCGTCTACCCTTTGAAAGTCTACTTTTCCAGGCGAAAAGAAATCAAGTTGTAACAAGAAATAGCCGTGAGATGCTTTGATCTTTCTTTATAGCCTGGGATATCTAGGAAACGTTTTCAAAGCATCTATTCGAAGAGACAACTTTAATTTATCGAACCTTTCAAATTTTACGTTAATACCTGTGGCTCTAAATTAATCCTTTTAGGAACTAATAACGTCTAGAAAAACTTCGCAATAAATGTTGCGTTGATTTACTGAAATTCCCGTTAATTTTCCCAAACATTATTACACGAACAGTACATGGAAAATTAATTTAGAAAAGAAAGATATCGAGATAAAGAAACTTAGATAATGATAAAATTCCTATTATATTGTAAGGATGTAGTATGTCGATGTAGGGCACGGAGCTATAAATTACAACGAGTCTTTTTTGTAGACGCGCCACGAAGATCGGCGTTAAGGAGGAAACTTGTTACAGTCTGGAACAAAGGAGATGGAAATTACATCAGAAAGAACGATATCGTACGAATAACAAGCGCGTTGCGCTGGTTGTACTTATCGACGACTGTCACGTAGCAAGGATAATTGAGCTACCATTCCGTTCTCGTCTCGGTTTCGAATGCAAAAGGCTCCAGAAATTTTCGAAGAGAATACACTATTGGTAAAAGAATCGTTTATGTATAATATATTTTATCGCATTGCAGGTGATAACACAATTCTTGTAATTTGTGGAACACTAAACGAAATGGATAAATAGATGCTCTGTGTTTAAAACATTTCAGTCGAGAATAGAATGCCTTTATCGCTCCGATTTCGATGTAAACGATAGCAAACGACACGATTAGACAACCAATGTAAGACTTCGGAAGAATGTAAGATTACAAACCTTCTACCCATCTACAACGATCCAATCGCCAAGAACAAAGCTGTTTCGTTAACTTCTAAAGCCATTGCCTCAATTATACGCCTTCTGCTGGCCATCTTCGCGACCGACAATTTATCAAGACAGATTTATACCAGCAATTTCCAGCGGCCTGTATTCGGGAAGCCCCATCGACGTAACCGTCGGAGCAATATCGGTCGGGAATCGGCAAGGCTAAGCGAGAAATTCCAGTCTGACAGGCTGGAACGTTCGTTGGAAAAAAGACGAGATGGAAAAACGAACCCAAAGAAACACAGAGCCAGATCGTGGACGTTCCGCGGCCTCATAAAAGCAGGAAGTATTTTCCAATAGCACGTGAGAATACCCGTGACCACTGGGGAAGAAGAACGATATTTCACGCGCATAATATCGCGAGAATTTCTCCTTCCATCGTTTTCTACTTTTCAGCCTATTACGCTTTATCCCGTGTAACCATTTCTCGTTTCATCGTTGGTCGAGGAAGAACCGTTAACAGTTAATGGAACCACGTGAAAACTACTAGAATGAAGATAAAAGAGGAAACAAATGATATTGATAGCTGTATCATTTATATTTCAGCGTTTTTACACTCTCTTGCAAATTGACGATCGCAAAAGTTTTTTAGAATTTTTGCACATTGCTTTCCAGTTTATTCGTTTCTGTAATCTACCGTTTCTTGTTCTTTTTCTATCCTGTTTTGGCGTGGAGAATGCTTCAGTTTCTCTGATGATAATTATCTTATCTTCGACACTCTCCTCTTCAAGAATGATACAGGTGGTTGGCAAAGATAAAGGAAGAATTTATCGGAGATACGTGAAGAATTAAGGATGAAATTTTATTCGCGTGAAAAAACAGACGACCGACCAGATAAGATTATAAACCCTGGATAACTCGATACCAACTAACAGTCGAACCATCGAACCATAACATTGAGCCATCAAAGATTCGTATACTCTGTTATATTCTATTCTCTTAATCTGTAATTTTATAAAATTTTACCGTTACGAATACAAAAGTTATTCACATATTTCATATCTGTTATTCTATTTTTATAAAAGATTATTTGTGAAAGTTTAGGATGTAAAACTCCTCACGATATAGCAGAGAACCAATTTTTTTACCCGCACTTCGATAGAAACGGTGATTGAAAGATTGAAGTAGTATAAGCCTGTCACGGATCAGACAACCGTGTCGCGTTACTTATATCTGGTATTCTAACTACTCGGAAACTTCTATAAAAATTATTTCTAAGTAATATAAATCGATATTAACTTTATTTCTACTTCTTTCTCTTGGGTGTGTTGAGAATTACGAACAAGAGAAGCAAGAAGCAATCGATCTTCGGAATTGCATCTTGAGAAACGTCCGAGCTTCAACGTCGATCAGAAACCAGTTCGACACACATAAGCTCGTTTCCTTCTGAATTCTTCTCGAGAGTCTCGTTAGCGGTTCGTTCTACGATCGAAGGAATCACCGAGAAGTATTGGATTCCCCCATTGAAGAAGAAGAGGCTTCGCGACCGTCGCCGTCTCGTTATTTATGGCATAACGATTTTTCTCTACTCTTTGCGCACATTCGACCAGAACATCGTAGCTCTGGTTAATTGTTTCGGCACAATCGGCGCGTGCGAACAAAATTATGAACGTGACAACGGTGTATAGAATTTAATCGAACCGAGAAGAACCGTAAAGAAGATGTAAAAATGGTTTCATGCCTTGAGTAACGTAGAATGAGAAACTGGATTTTTATCGTGTTACGCGCGAACTTTTCCAAGTTCGTTGAGATTCGTTGAGATTACTTGGCGAAAGTCACAGTCGATCGAATAAACTTCAAACTTGAGAATAAGGGAGAGAGGAACGGCGAAATTAAACGTATTCTTGGTAAGCCTGATTTTTTATTGATCTTTCAATTTTAGAGAGTTTCTTCAGAATTTATTCTATATAATTCGTTTCGCCCGTGGTTGAAAACTTAGAGAGATATTAAAGATGGTTTATGAAGCGTTACATCGTGAATCGATCGTTTATTTGAATGATGTATATGCCAAAAGTACGGAGCATATTGTCGACAGAGAGAAAAAGATTACTCACCACGCATGACCGTCGGGCTGATGGCGAGAAAATGAACACAGGCGGCCCCAGTCCCTTGACCCATCAGCGTCACGTTATTGGGATCGCCGCCAAACAGAGCAATGTGCTCTTTGACCCACTGAAGCGCCGCGATCTGATCCATCAGACCATAATTCGCGACCCTCGCCTTGGTCTGAGGCGCCATGTTGGCGTTGAGAAAACCAAGCACGCCCAACCGGTAGTTCATCGTTACGATCACTTGGTCCGTGTAGCTGGCTAGTACACTGCCATCGTACGGATTTCCGCTGCCCCAGTCGTAGCTCTCCCCGTGGATATACAGCACTACCGGATGCTTTCTACTATTGTCTGCCATGCCTGTGTACAGAAACATATCTTTTATCGTTTCCTTCCATATAAAAAAAATGTGTAAAAGATATCCAAATGAGAAATAGGGATATCCCTGAGACAGTTTAGAGATCTTCTTTTACTCGAGAATAATCTCTCCCTTTCATCCTTATTCATGCGATATACCATAGCACGCGTCAAATCCGATAACCGACATCGACGCGACGTAGCGACTAAAATATTAACAGTGTGCCGTCAGTCGATGTTTGGCAAACAATCGTCGAAGGAAAACGTTGCAGGCAACTCTGAACTCTCGTTCCGTTCAAGGTCCGTCGCAGTCTTTGTTCCCTTATCGTCGTCTCGTCTGGTTGAAGGTACAGCCCCGAGCAACGAAGGACGCAACGAAGAGTGGAGAGAATCGGAGGGTTGAAAGGGGATGGAAGTATGATGGCATTGTTCACAGCGAAGTCTGTCAGCGATTTACGGTTACGCCAGAGAAGAAAAGAGAAGAGAAAGAGAGAGAGAAAAAGAGAGAGACGCGACACTGGGAAAATTAACCTTGCGACAGAGAATGCTGGGCGTGACGAAACGTTCCAGCGGATATGATGGCCCGCTAATGCTTCTTTGCTATTGTCGCGTGCTTCTGTATGACAGCTGGGCGCGTTCTAGGCACCGTGAATTGCGACATGTGTCGATTCGTACGCGGGATCGCGTGAAACGCGCTTGGCCGACAGAATGTAACGAGAAAACGCGTTGGCTAGCACAAACGGCAGACTTTTGATTAGAGCTGGAATGTTTTACTGGAACGCGTCTCGTGATTGGATGCAAACCCACAGGGAGCTGCGGGAGTCACTCGATCGTTCTTCTATATTGCAGAAATTCGTAGATGATTCGACATTTGTAGAGAATTGTAATTGGGATGCGAAGATCAGTAAGAGGGAAAATTTCTTCTATCGTGATTTCTTCGAGACAAAATATAGTTGACGGTACGATTTAATCGTTTGGCTATTGTAAATTGCAACAGAGCAAAATGACAGTAGTGCGAGTCAATCATAAGATTAGCTTCTCTAATCTCGCTCGTAACTATTCAATATTTGCGTTCATCAGCAATCACATTTTCCTGCAATATGCACTGACTATTTAGCCAACGATGAAATTACCAGAACTGGTGAACAACTGGTCAATACAGCATGAACTACCAAATACCGCTTAAATTAACACGGTACGTATTTCGATGCTGTATGAGCTCGAGTTACCTTTGATCGATTTTATCGAAAAGGAAGAATTCCAGTGGTTCGCCTATTTCCTATCGCGGAACACCGACCCCTATTCGAGCGACAATATCAACGTCCACGAGAAAACGGGCAAGGAAGGAAGCGTTAAAGAAAGCAGCACGTGAACGACCCTCGTCGAAACAAAGACCGATGTTGACCGTATGTCTGGTCCTATAGAAAAGTTGCAGCCAGGGCTAAAGAGAGGCTTGCAGAGACGAGACGAGGCAGGGATGGTTGGCAAAAGGGATTCGAGTCTCGGTCTTCGCCTCACGCTTCAGAAAATATAAAGTCTGGGACAGTTCGTCGCTCCGAGCGCTTGAATAACCGTGAAGGGCTTTAATTTTAACCCAAAGATTGCTAGTTTAATGTATTTTCATTTCCATTTTGCTCTGTTCCATAATTAATGCCAATTTATTTTATGCGAGTACCCGAGTAATTTTCTGAAATATTGATGCTGTATAATTTAAGGTATTCTAGACACGAAGATTGGCTTTTGCTACATGAATACTCGAGCGTTGAATAAATTGCCACCAGGCGAAATGAGAAACCAAGGTTGCAATTTTCATTTGGCATTCCTATTTTTAATACCTCTCCGTCACCGAGGCGAAAGATGTAAATTCACCAGCCGTCAAATTTTCCATTTGCTACGAACAAACACCAGTTATTGAACACATTACACTCTTTTCTGCCTCCCCACATTTCCTTCGGTAATATCGCGTAGCTATATCTATCTGATATTCTATAAATAGAAACGTGTGTTACGTCGCAAGAGAAAAATGAATATCGCAGTAACTTTTTGCAGCCTGTTCCAATCATACCTAGCTCCTCCGCTCCCTTCGTTTCTTTACTCTAACAAGTTCTTCCAGATACTATTTCGTTACCTTTAACCGACTTTTTCCCTCTGTTATCTTTCAGTTTTAATTATTCTTAAGACTCATTTCTGACGACGTACTGTTATATATTACCGAAACCCGGAGCTTGAAAGATTTTATAAAGGACCGAAGGAAAAGAACGGCGACGATAAGGAAAATTAGAAAGGGTCTGCGTAATAAAATCTAGAAACCGTGGAATTGTAATCAGAAAGGACTAACGTTTGGACCTCGCTTCAAAATTCATAATTATCGATCTCATCCCTTTTAGACAAAACAGACGGATTGAAAAAACATCAATCTTTCTCTACCAACCTCGATCAGATGATTTTTAATAATTACGATCCTTTTCTCGAACCTTTGCGATTGGTTATCTTTTTCCTCGGTCCCTTTTGACACACAATCATGTCCGAGATTTTTTTAATTCGAAAGCTGTCGCGTGTCGGTTTCCTCTACCGAATTCCGCCCGTTTAATGGCACGCAGTCAGCCAATAAACCGCGTCGCAATTCTCGCGAGAGCTGGCTCAAAGGGGATGACGCTCGGTTTAGCCTCGAATACCCGTGATGCACGCACAGGCTGCGTCGAAAAAGCGGTCCGCGGGTGCATTGTGTTGCGGCCAGTGCAATAATGCGGTGGCCCGCGTCCAACCCCTTCTCTAGTTCCACCCTCTACTCTGTCCCAGTGAAATTAAATTGCTGGCTGCGCTTAAGTAGCGACCCCTTCACTGTTCCGAGCGCAAATCTGGTTACTCGCCTTTTCGAAGGGATTCCGGAGATTCGTAGGAATATTTTCAGCGTTAAGGGTGGATTTAAAGCCTGTTAACCCTTGAGGACCGCGTGTCGATAAAATTTGACGATGAAAAGTAAGTACGTAATGAAAAATTAGACAGAAGTAATATTTCTTGGAACAATTTGGTGTTTAATGGTTTGTGCAATAATTTTTTTTTGGGGGGGGGTATATTTTTGTAATTAGCTAATTTTTTGTATTTATAACTAATTAGTTTTACCCTGTCCTATTTTTCACGACATTACTAAAGTTTTGCTTAAATTCAATCATAAAACCACGAAATATCTGACACTCCTAATTCAGCTGTCTGACTATGTACAGACAGATCTACTTAAAGTTGGACCACAAAACCGAAGCGCCAGAGATCTACAGAGATACACGCAGTCGCGTAAAAAGCACGAACAACATCGAGAAACAATTCTCCACGATGTTTACTTTCATCCCATCCCGCATTGTTCACATTCTGGAGCATCGGCCCGTTTCATTTCCGGCAGATTTTCCTTCCATTACTTTCTCATCGTACTCGTACAAACTCCTTAACTCGTTTCTGCAGAACTTTTTCCTTTTCCTCGCCACATCCCCGCCGATCGCCTCCTCCTATCTTTCGTACCGTATTTCTACCGTTTCTGAAATTATCCCAGGATCTTAATCAAGTAAGTACTTCGTTCCGAAAAGCAGAGTTGCCGAGAGGCGTTTAGCCGGGTTTCTTCGCAATAGCTGACGCACGTCTCATATAAACATCCAGTTTATTAATGCAACTTGCACATTTTTACACATTTGTATGTACTTTAAAATGCTCCTTCGTTTCGACTTCGATTACTAAAGGAGAATTGTTGATTTCTTTACAAATCGCTGTTATCTCTTCGATATTGAATTAATTTTCTGAAGATGACAAATTTGTGTAGATTGTTTCTGATTCGATGCGAATGAAACATGGTCCCCTTATCCGACTATCCGTCTCCTCTAAGCCTATATCCATTAATCTCTTTCTGTTACTCTGTCAGGTCAGATAGTTAAAGAACAGTATCTTGCTGTGGGTAACCTGGCTCATTGATAACCATTACACAAGGGACCGAAGGGAAGAAAAAAGAAAAAGACGAAGGGTTTCATTGGAAGAAGAGAACCACGGGATCGTGTGGGGAGACAGAACCGAGCTTTCCTAACTGGCCTTTGTCGTCCACTGACAAAAGACAAATAACTCGCCTTTCATCTTGCCACCTACGGAACCGCAAAAAGCCATTCCGAGTTTCGCTTCATTCCGGACGCCGGACGCCGGACGTCCTCTGGATTTCGTTCTTCCTCCGCGAAAGTCCGAAAACTGGGACGAGTTAAAAGCGGTTTTCACGGGCCGCGTAGACACAGGGACAAACGAACGTGTGGGCAGGTCGTTCGAGGCCTCCAAAATACGTTCGGTTGCCTTTGAACGGCGCCATTCGAGTGACTCGTCTTACACACGCGCTCCCATTCGACGTTTTCGACGGTTTCTTTCGTTGGGATTGCCTCCTGTCTTTTGTTCCACGTTTGTTAGAACCTTTGTGAAATGGTCAACTTTCATCGTTGCTTTCTTTCTTCTGGTTCTAGGCTAGCACGTATCTTCGTTACAGAACAACCGAGCGAGAAATGAAACGAGTGAGAAATTCTTATTTTAGTGGAGCAGCATAATACAAAGACGATGTAACACGGATAAGAAATGGAAGAACGAAGATCTTAGTTTGAATTCGTCGGCATCTTCAGGGATATTCGCATTTAATTTAGATTTGGTGTAGTCCTCTGTTACGCAACAAGAATAGCGCGATTATTCTTTTTCGTGGTTACGCGGTTGCGATTTAATTGCTATTAGAAAACGTGGTTTAAGCATATTACATATTTTGGGAAAATTGAACTTTTGATCAATTACCTTGTATCGGGTGTCGACAATTTCTTTTCAGCTAAACCCTTTAATCTTCAAACATAGCTGGGCAAGACTTGCTTGTTACAAAACGGTTTCTTCTTCATTCGATGGATAAACTGCCAGGAACGAGGCCCGCAGGGAACAGAGCTTGAAAGAAATATTTCCTGGTCGTAAAGAAATTTGCTAACTGAAGTAGCTCGGCAGCTTGCGAGACGGCCAGGAACGCCCAGCCATGCTTCCGGTCCAACGGACTCCATCAAAAGCACCAGCTTCTTCTTCTTCTTTCGTTCTCTATCTTCCGTTCTCTAGTCGCTCTTCTTTGGCCCGGTCGCAGGCAAGTAGTGTTGCATATTTGATGAGACGTTTCACGGAGTCCTTTCAGCCGGCAAGTTCGCCGGTATTAGCATAGTAAACATGGATTTACGTTATGCCTATGCATTCGCGCGGGGATCAGGCGAACTTAGGCGTGTGCTCGCGCTGCGACTTTCGCGAACTATTCTCTGGCACGTACACGGTTGGCCTCGGTTGTCGCCGACCGGATTTCGCCTCTTCCACTTTGCTAACTTTCTTTTTATCGCTTTGCTTCATACCTCGCTGTCGAGTTAGTTGATTTATTTTAATCTTTCTAGTTTCTCTCGTCCTTCGTTACGCATATCTACCTTATATTTAGTGAAATATAGAGATTTGATCAGTATACTAATTAACTGGATTTTGGATTTACGTTTCATTTCAATTGTTGTATCATTGATGTATCCCTACGCAGCTAATTAATATCGAACTAATATCTCGTTGGTATTTGAACAATATCGTTGAATCGATTGCTAGGTGTTCGTGTTCTATACGCAGAACGTGATATTTTGCCCAATTATAATTAATATTACAATAGAAGCTCTCATTTTACCGCAAAAAAATAAAAGTAGGTAAAACGAAACTAGGATACGTTGCAAATTGCCCAAGTTATCAAACAATAAAAGGATATAATAGCGAAAAATTCAAGAAATTTTTGCCAGAAGGGACTTGTACGAATTTCACTCGAATCTTGTCAACCTCCTTGCGATAGACATTAAGGAGGTAAAAAAGCAGCTTCCATACGAGGCAGTTTAATTTCTCATTTGCACGAAACTACAACAATGTCTGCATACGGTAGCAATCGGGCGAGACACCGTCTCCATAGTGTCTTTATCCTTGATTGGATGCTGGCCCGAATCGATGCGCTTCGCTCTGTCTGTCCTCTTCCCTTTGAATTCCCTTACTTCCTCGCGTTCAACCTCCTTGAAACTATGTACACGGAGTTACACGTATTTACACGCCCTGTTCGAGCATCAGGTTTCGCACGCTTGCTCCTGCGCATAACCAGGAACGCGAGCACCGATAAAATTAATCTGTTTTTGGTGGAATGACGATTTGCTCGGAGAAGGTGCTTCGTGGTTGGATTGAGTTAAAGCGAGATCGTTGTTCCAGCTACAGACGTAGGTAGATAGAGAATTGAGTCAGAGGTAACAATAGTCTGAGCACTTTGACGTGTTTCAAAGTGTGTGAGTTAGTTAAACATTCTGTGAAGTAGATGTTTGCAAAATTTACAATTACCTTTGTGCAGCGCTTGAGTTAAGGCGGGCAAAGTTAAATTAATTAACGAATAGATGAACATTTTACCGAGACGTTTCGAAGTTGCTTTGCGCGTTTCAATACGAAATTAAACCATTCCGTTGCAAATTAAAAATTGGGTTCGTTTGATCGGGTTAATTGAAATCTTAAGTATTTGTGGGAGTCTCTTAATAGCTCCAAGATTATCATTTTGGTTACGGAAGGTATTAAGCCTGAATATATAAACTATATTTTGCTATCTGAATATTTACGTATACATAGGGTCATCTACAGAGAAATCTTGTACAAGTATCTGCACGACTAAACGGCCAATCCTCCTATCTTGTACATATCTCTCGTGAAGCTATTTGCATCCTGCATCTTTCGAAGATAATCGAAATCGATCCGCATCGTAAATGGCTAACTTTCGCTAACAGATATCCGCTATACTTGGTGGATGAATGAAACGATTAGGTTATTTTGCAAGAAAGGGATAAAATACCCGTTTAATTTAAGTATGTTAGAATTATCGATGTACGTTAAGCAAGATAACGAGTAAATTATCAGTCCGTGGATAAAGTTCTTTATTGTAATTGAAAAGAATGCTAATATACATATAAGAATAACCATTTTGTCAGTTATTAATTGGTTCACTTACTTTTTACTAGACCCGTTAAAGCACTTTCAGCTGCAACAGATATGTCAAAGGACGCGAAACAAAAACGTACTATAAACGATCAGTTTTTGATACAGGGCCGACAGTGTGGTTTACCAAAGGGGTGAAACTTGGCAAGCTGACCGCGACCAGGTAGAGTCTCACTTAATCGAGGTCGCGTAATTTAAGTTAAGCAAGTCGTAAAGCTCGATTCGTAATTACATGCATCCGTTATGCACCAACACCGAGCCATATTCGTACGTACATGCGTAATCGAAAATCGTTTAATGGCAGGAACCAATGGCCGTTTGCCCCGCTAAATTGTTTCGGCTTCGTCGTGCTTTCTTTATTTTCTCTCGCACGCGTGCCTTTCTTTTTCTTTTTCCTCTTGCCAGCAGCCGTAGCGGATATTGGAATCGTTCGAAATTTAATTGAAGCTACACCGATGCACAAATCCACGTTATATTTCCGCTATCTATTTGCCTCTCTACGTGTGTCTCTTCTCTTTTATTTATACGAGCTTTTACCCGGTTTCGTCCAAAAATTATTCGGTCTTAGCTTTTAATTTAACCATTGTATCACAATTACGCGTAAAATATTTTCACAGGTATTTTAATCACGAGATATTTTCGTTTCGAAAGCGGAGCATTGAGAGCACAAAGAGAACGAGTTAGTGACTTGGCCTGAAGGCAGCGAATGGCTATCGATGATACACGCGATCACGCATCGATATCTGTAACAGACAGCTTTCCTGTTACAACGCTTTCGATTATTAAATTGTTCATCGGTACCGCGGGACGATGCCAATTAAAGTGCATACTCGTGTGGGTAACGATAGTTAGATAACAGGTTTCTAGTAATATGGAAATACAGATAATGCGATTAAATATTTACAGGTTCGTGTCTGGTCGAATACGTTTTACGGATAATTGGAGAAAAAATGACTCGATCGAAAAAATTGGATTTGTGATCGATCAAAGCGTTCGAAATTCCTTTTAAAATATTATCAAGGGATACAAAGAACTATGATCTTGTTTTCTCGTCTGTTTCATTTTCATCTATAAATCTTCAGATATTTGTTAACTTGGAAAAAAATTTGCACGTTCAGATTCAGTATGTATGTTGACAATATAAAATTGGACAATATTATGCAACAGAACTTGCATATCTGAGACAAACTGAGAGTGTTCGATTCTCAACTACGTCTGCGTCGAATCTTACACGCGTGAGAAGTCGCAGCTGCTTACATACAAATCTATCTAACTAGACTGTTGTTTCTAATGCTTCCCTCACTAAAATTTATTCCGCAAACTCGGAAAACACACCTTCTGGCAATTGTCAATTGTTTCGCCCTCCGTGTATCCCACTGGTTGCACTCTGTTGAAAGCACCGCTTCCGGTGAATTTCTTGATACTTTGTTTAACTTTGTTCAACACTTGTATACTGGCTGATGCCTTCTTCTTCGGAGAACTAACGTTGCTAACAACTTTACTCAACATCGTAGTTTCGATGTTAGCGGACGTTCCAAATTTTTTAAATCGTGTTTCAACGATTCCAATGCGAACAATACTCGGGAAGGGAAACTTGAAAAATAAAACTACAAAACGTCTTGCTTCGAAAAAGAAAACTTTAGGCTCTGTACGATGACGACGAACGTTAATTAAGAATAGTTGATCTGACGTAAAACGATGTAAAACTTTTAATCGATCACGACATTCTTGCGTGTAATATCAAATACGCTAGCTATAGTGTTTGAAGAAAGTTAATATTATCGACTGCCAGTATTATCGTATCGTCAATGTTTCTTTTACAATATCCTTTGTATCGTTCGAGGACAGAGGTGGGTAAGAATTTGCACTAGAAAATTCTATTGTACCTCGTTTAACTCTGACAATTGATCAGAGAGAACCGAGGTCCTTTTAAAGAAACGATAAAATAATAAAGGGTTAAAACAGCAGTGTTGCGAAAAAAATTCAAGAACAGAACTGTTGCAACGCGAACGAGGAAAGTTTCGCTGTGACAATGAAACGGAAGGAACGCACACGGGTGGCCGGATTGCCAAGGCACGTTTCGAGTGCCAAACCTCAGGCTTGGCCGGGCTTATGCGCGTGGAACGCCGCAGCTGGCTAAATCCGAATCCGCCTAACCGCTACGTGCGCCTCTCTTCGCTTGTTAAATGTCCCGCAGAGCGAGCCGTAAGGCGGCCATCGGCCCGAATCCGCTGGAGGCGTGCTCGTGCTGCCTTCTCTCAACTTCGTTTCTCTGTGTTTAAGCGAGTTAAGCCGTTCTCCTCTTGATTCGGAGCGTTCCGCGTTGCAACGAGCGACGGGAATCGGTGATTCAGCGTGTTCACGCGCTAGGATTAAACAGAGTTTGGCTAATAATCCACTTCTAATTACAAGTTTCTTCGGTTTTCCTTGTCATTAAGCAATTTCGCGAATGTTTGTAAATCGTGGTCGTGAATTTTGATGGGAACAGGAAGGGCTGCTTTTTATGAGCATGAATCTTCGATTTTCTTATCGTTGGAAGGTTTTGACAGGTACGTAGGAGAAAAGAGTGTTCAATAAGTAATGACTAGATGAAAGGCTTTTTCTTCGAGAGCATGCTGAAGTAAGATAATGATAGCTCAAGTAATAGGATTCTTTTGTGCTCCGAGACCCCGATCTTCCTATTCCTCGATATCGTCAGACATTGTTATAGCATAATTTTCAATAGTCGGTGATTAATTTTCGAGATACAGACTGAAGAAGCGAAGACTGAAGTACGAAATAAAGTTCGGATGTTCCATTTTTTCTCTCCTTGATACTGCGACTGGAAGATTTCACAGCATTTTTAAATTAAAGTCTTTTGAAGGAACTTGAAAACAAAATATGAAATCGAATGGTCAACGAGAATTTCCCACGTGACATTTTATTAAAGCCGTGGCGCAATAACTGGGCATCAGATGGTGGGCTGGCAAGATTCGTTCTCGCGGTGTAAATTGTCTGCTGTATCTTCTTTTTTTCTTTCTGTTTTTTTCTAAAAGGAACGCACCCATGGGAGCGTCAGGCAACAGTCGTAATTCCAATAGAAGTTCAATTCCATCGGATTGTTACGTTTTTATGCTCGATTACTCGGTAACCGTTCAGGCATCGATGCGTTCCCTATAGATGTAGGAAAATGCGCGCTCTCATACACACAGAGATATCGTACGGTAACATCGCGGACGATAAATCAATTAGCTGACTTTCAATGCCATGAAACCGCAAAACTGCACCTCCAAGAGAACACTCAAAAGGTAGACAAAAAAATGGGTAAGGTGTGGATATCGATTTATCGTCCGGTCAGCGGTTTGTTAAATTTTTTTTGTTCAAAGTGGTCGCGTTTCTCTCTGTTCCACTGTTATGGACTTTCTATGCACATTCGATTGGTTATTTTTATGACTTTCAAGTCCACTTATTGGCAAACGCCTCGCGTACGAGTTCCTTTTAATCCGAGTAAAAGTTTCATGCTTGAAAATTGTGTCTGCAAACGAGATTACGTCTACATATATATCTTAATACAAATCGACGAATGACATCATTCTTCAGTCTTTGATAGTGGAAGAGCAACGCCAGCAGTGTCCGCTGTTGATATATATTTGTATACGAGATTAAGAATTCGATGATTTCAACGTCGTAGAGATTAAGTCATTCTCATCATCTTTGAGCTTAAACTACGATCGCTGAGGATTGGTATGTTAAGATGTATGGTCGCTTTTAATTAACTTTGTAATTACAGTTTAGATACGTTCCATGTAATCTGGCTAGCTTACATTACCACATTGCACTATGGTGACTATAGTTACCAGCATAACTATAGTAGGTGTTAAATAAACGCAGAATCTCTTGTTGCTTTGTCATTCCACCCATATATCATGAATAATATGGATGAATAAGTAAAGTTTTGAAGGCGATTTTTCTGAACACAGCGTTGCAAGAAAATGCACGGCAGAATTATTCGAAAACTGCGTGCTTCGACTGTAATTCACTTTGGAACTGCGAGCAATTTCGATAAATCACCAGGCAATACCAGCCTTCCTCGCTTCAAGCCGCCTTGTGTGTTTGAAACACTTTCACGTTATTTCTTCTGCGTGCTAAGGAAGAAATGCGGCAGAGAGAGAACGAAATTTGGGAAGAAACGACGACGAGGGACAGCGAAGGAGAACAAGGATCGCTAAAGCATACAACTTGCGTCTTCAGCTTAGAAAACCACCTTGCCGTTGGTTTTATAGGGGACTTAACCTCGTCAAGGTCTTAACTAAAAGCGTCACGTACTGACGTGGGCGCAAAGGAAAAATACTGCTCGTGTTCTTCATCGTTTTAGGCTGTCATAAAATAAATGCCTTCTTCGTGTCAACCTTAGACGATATACGCCACTTTGACCATTTAATGAATAGAATAAGAATCATTGTCTTTGAATCTTTTTTATGTCCAGATTTCATGAACGTGACATGTAGAGAATGGTGGATAAATTGGTCCGGTCTTTTGGTTCTGAAGGTTCAATTAAAGAACAAAAAGTGGGTTATGAACAATTTCCGGAGCACAAGTACGTACGGCTCATTAAAATACACGGTACAATAGAAAATGGCTCCTACATAGTACAAGGTTGGTAATTAATTCCTAATCGACCTCGCAAAATCGATTTCGAATTTTACTCGACTCTCGAACTGCTCCTAGTCGACTATTCCAAAGTTAATTAGTCAAGATCGATGTAGATGACCAGAATTGATTATACTCGTATTAACACAATGCCAGACTTCGACGTCGGGACCAAAAGCCGACCTTGTTAACTTCCTAAAACAATTCTCTTATACCTAGCTTTACGATACATTTAATTTTATTGTTACAGCAGAAACTTATCAATAAAGTTCGCGGAAGAATTACGTTCGTCGTTTCTCAAAAAAATTTCACTCAGAGTACTCGAGTCTCTACGTATATTTTTTATAATCGTGAAAAAATCAATGTCCGATGGCACGAGGACAATCGTGCTGAAAAAAGGAAAACCGCCCGCTCCAAAGGAAAACCGCTAGAGTGTTCTTCTCGTAGCCGTTCTTTCGATAGAAAGAGGGACGCGATAAGATCGAGTATTGTTGAGCTTTCAGACAATTCTTTGCTTACAGAGGTTCGTTGGAAGTCTCCTGTTAGCCAACCAAGACGATGCTTCGACTGTTCTCTTCCTGCCTCGTCCTTTCTCCACGATAAAATGGAATTATGGCGGAAAGATTGTCGAGTGTGACTTCAAACAGAAGCTACTATATCTCTGGCAGGCTAGACAAGCGAAACTGCTACTTCTTCGTCGTTGTACGTGGTTCACCAAAGAGCTTGCTGGTCAACAAATCGAGTGTTCGACTGGTTTGCTACAGTTTAGAATACGATGACAGAAAGGTATCTTGTTTTCGTAATCTATGATAATTCTTTCTCTTTTTAACAGGATGCTGAATGATCTTTTCGTTAAAGAACATGTTCAATTTATAACGAATATAATTTGCAAGTGAATATTTAACGTCGAAGTAGATATATAAATCACGTAGAATAGAAATTGTTACGTAATGATCCATCCACAAAGGCGTTATTCATTTGCTTCATAAAATGTATTAAGCTATTGCGAAAATTCCGGAATGTGAATGAACTTTCATTCGCTATAAAGACAAGAGACACGAAATGTAAAGAGATAAAGAAGAGCACGAAGAAAGATTAAAAGCGTTTCGTTCATACCCTCACCAGAAAGAGATAATCGCTATTTAACCTGAAACGCGCACAAAGCTTTAATATTCATTACGAGGAGATTCAGCGAGGGTGACGAACGTACAAACGTTCGCCAACAGGAAAAGTCGTCGGATAAAAGCGATGCAACGAGAACCAATAACGAGCAAATATTAATTAAACTAATCCTCGATCGTATTGAAACAAACAATTGTGAATATGACGTTATACAGTATCGGTCAAAAGTTTCGATTGGAACGTCAAACGGTTGACGAAGTGGTCAAGTATTTCTAAATAACATTTTCTCTAGGAAGTTCCCTTGCCTTCTTCAGTTGCAATTTTTAATATGTATGTGAGTGTTTCATTTAAAGAAGTGTCGTCTAAAATCACACGGTTCTGTAACGAATGCAAACTGCATAAAAATATACGGAGTAATGCATATATGCTTAAATACGTCTCGAGTATACAAAAATTTTCATGCAAATAAGTTTCTGCTTGCCAAGAAAATAAGAGAATAAGAAAGAATAAGAAGAAAAAGGGAATTAAAATTGCAGACGTATTTTAAAATAATATTTCCATGTACGATCTGTTTCAAATTATTTGACTTCAATCTACGATCACTCGATAGTCCGGCACAATCCATTCTACTTTTTCAGCTATGAGGTACAAAGTTTTGACAGATATTGTTGGAAACGTATATATGTACATAGGTACGCGTGACAAGGTTGTTCCATTCTGTATCGTAACGAATCGCGTCCAAGAATAATTCGACGAAAGCAACGTTGGAATTGATTCATCGACAGAGAATTGATAATGGCTGAGAATAAAGGCCGAGCGGAATAATTAAAACGTGCGGGTACGGCAGAGCCCGCTGGTCACAGGGCTTAATGCGAGTCGAAAGCTTTTGTTTCGGACCTAAATCAACCGGAAAAAAGAGAATGTAGAAGCATTAATGGTCAGAGATTAAAGAGGAATCGATCGAAACGATAATCTCCTGTGGACCGATGTTAGCTAATCTTTCGTAGAAATCAAAGGAATAGATAGATTAATGGTTAGCGAGACAAAGACAATCGATGGAACGAAGACATTTATCTCTGACATAAAAGGTGAAATAAGTTTCACGAAACTACACGGTTGGCGGCATGTACTCTCTCGATCGACGCCGCAAACTTCATCGGAACATAGCATGGGAAATAGCGTTAGCTTGGCTTTGCTTTATTGTAACATCGACGTTACAGTGTTAATGGAGTTAAAAGTAATTATCGGTCCCGCCAAGTACGCGGCGTATTACGTTGCGTCTCCGCATTTCTCCTCGCGATTTCATGAGAAATTTTGACGAAATTTTGACCACACGGTGTTCGGGTAATGCAGTTATGCATAAAATAATACCATAAACGTTCGAATTTGGACGATTCCCGATTCTTCACCGGGTGCAACGTACCATTTTATGAGGAGAATATAACGCATATACCTATAGATATATACGATTTATGAGTTTCAGACGAGATCATGCACATGCAAAGAGATGGCATATGAGAAGGTTTTATCACCTAACGCCTCGCCCTCGAGACCCGTAAATATGTTATTGCGATGATGGGGTGACATGTTCTCCCCTTTTATGGCTTGCATTCTTTTTTGGCTTGAAATATTTGGAAATAATTTGCAGATAAACGTATCTCGACGTTCTGAATATTATATAAGTGAATAAGTTAAATACTGCAAGAGAGAATAGTTTTCTATACGCATATAATTGTTTAAGCTGAGAAAAAACATTCATCCAGGAGTCATTAGTAACACTTCGTCCAACGTTTCAGTAGTATAACTTGCCACTGGTCAAACGGGCCTGGGCAAAGCGCAAGGACCGCTGAAACCGTGCAACAGCCAACGGAGCTCGTTAAACGCGCTTGTCCAAAACTTCCTAGCGTGCAATTCCAGCGGGCAGACGCTGAAAAATTCCTTTGGTCAAGGCGGATTACAGGCAAAAACGCGACAAGACAGAGGGACAGCGAGAGAAAGAGAGAGTTTCGTGCGCAGAATGGCAAATAAGACGAAGCAGTCCGTCCAGGCGTTGGCAATCGAGGGCTGCAGCAAATAAATAGGGGCAACGAGACGACAGCCGCGAATAAAAAGTGGCGCTCGCAATCAAAACAGCCGTGGCGCGAAATGAAATCAGCGGACCAGCCAACGAATGCAAATTTGTACCGGGAAAGTTCTGTAAATTGATTACTGAATTATTTATCGAGGCTCCTTTCTTCCATTTCCGATTCTCCCTTTTCGTATTTCGTAGAAAGTCCCATCGTTCACGATTGTCCATTATTTTTATGGACTGAAATTCGGCTGAATTCCTTTGATCAAAGTTTTGAAGGCAGACGTGTTTCATCAGCATATATTCTGATGGTGGTAAAGTACGTTTTCACATATGCGATGTTCATTATTGTGGTTAAAGAAAGCGATATCATCTGAGTTTCTTCGATGCAGAGAAATCGTATCGAAGAGTAGAGGTTGATCAATTTATCAATTTTATTCGATTATCCTTGTGACGATGAAAGGATCGAATTGACGCCGTTGCGAACTACATCCTTCGACTGCATCGACAGAATTTCCCTAACTACGACGCCATAGAACCCGATATTTGATTAACGCGAGCCATAACATATCTCAGCAAATCGGTGAAACGCTCGATAACGAACACATTTCAATTACGATAGCGTCCACCTGAAATGTAAATGAAAGTGTAATAGCTGTGTTTGCCTCTGCAACTGGTAAACAATATTTAAAGAGTTAAACAATCGTTGATACAAAACATGCCTACAAAGATCCGTATGACTTAACTTTCTCTTAAATTTCGAAACTTTTATTCCGTCATTTTATTACGCAAAATAGTTATGATTCAATTTTTGCGTTATCGTCGCGCGAAAGTCAGCGAAGTTATAAAGTTTCGCAATCGAACCAAAGACGAAGAGAAATAATCGTAGGAGAGAAATTATGTCAGATTTTACTTAACTGGAATGCCATTAATTTTAAGCCATCGGGCATTCATGGCGGCAATTATCCACACGTACAAAAACACCGAGAAAAACAGAATGAGATTTATTCCCGCTCGTTTAAAACTCATCTCTCTTTTCCCTCGGTAAATTATCCATCGGTGCTTTTTGCATTTCATTCATCATGCTGTATCCTGCTTGCAATTTTATTTCGCGTAGTCCGTTTAATTTTCTTTAATATATAAGACGCAAACAGAATCACGGATAATCTTCTGTTTCAAGTTGTCCGAGATCAATTCCTCGAAAGAAATTAACGTAGCGCTGGATATTTCACAATTACGGAATTCTCCACGTCGCTTCTCTCCATGGGATATCGATCAGATATTACGTAATACTAAATACACAAACAAAATATCCAACTGTTTTACTTTACATTATTAAACAATTCGCTGCAACAGTTTCATAGCTGTATAATTTCCATCTGTTTTTAGTATCCTCGTTTATATACATGGAAACTTCTTCGTAGATAATTCATATGTACGCAAATTAGGCGTAAATTTCATATCAGAAGAGAATTTCTCCACTCGCAAACGTTACCTTCTCAACAAAATTCAACTGGAAATCGATTGTCCGTCAGCACATTTCGGTACATTTCGGTTGAAGTTCGACAAGCATACGTAGCAATTTGCTGTCTTGAATGTAATACCGGCTTGGAGAGGCAAGACTCTGCGGCTTTCCATAAGCGTATTGCTAGTTGGACCAGCTTGCATTACACTGATAATCCGCGGAATACTTGCGAGTTCATAATCGAGTCATCTGGCCCAGAGATCTGGAGGGTGCTAATCCGGAATTACAGCCTACTTGGCTTATTTTCTCGATCGCATATCAGGATTCTTACCATTTTCCGTCGTTTTATACGATTAAGCTGAGCATGGCTATGCGGCTACTGCAAACACAGACTGAATAAAAGCGCATATCTACTTAAGATTCTTTAATATCGTTCTTCAAACAGAATGACTATTGCGTTGTGCAAACAGACGATGGATAATGTTCCGTGTAATCATCTGCAGAGATTGCCGCTTTGGTATCTTAATTGTTTCGAAGCTAAATGCGTGACGAAACGTACGAAAATAGAACGTTACCATGCAGCTGCCTTTCATGTCGCGCACGCGCTGTCATTTTTCTTTCCTCTCCTCTCTCATCGCTGCTTTTGTTCCGTCGTTTTAACTTTGAGATATGCGATGCAAACAATCGAGCCGCTTCATCGAGGCCTAGCATATACCACCGTTTCGATTACGGGCACAATTGTTTATTGTACGGGCTGCAATAATTGTTTCAAGCATTCGTATCTAGCGCCTGCACTCTTTTTCTGCCGGAATCCGACCCGCTTCAGATTCGAAAACGTTTTGAATTCCACGCGTGTATCGCACGAAGGCTCGCGATTCCCTGCGAAAAGCACGGCTGAATTCAATAGGTTTGTTTCCAGCCTCTTTTTGTTAAATTTTCATCCCATACTTTCCAATCTGTTCCATTTTACGAATCCACTGTTGCAGACTTAAGAGAATTTTTCAAGTGTCGGAGATCACGGATTCCCTGACAATTTTAGATGTTTTCGAGAGCCTGGAAATAATTCGTGGAATAATATGCGGTCACGAATTCATTGTTCCTCTTGTATAATGAAAAATATCTTTGAATAGTTCGTTAACGAAAAAAATCACGTTATATTTGCGAAACTCGCGGTCCAATAATCAAAGCGTGACAATCGGTACTACGTTGGTCTGATTGCGCGACTATTTCCTTCTTTCTGCCAAGTAAATCGCATCAGAGACTACCCTCGTTCTCGCTTATTGTTCCATTCTTGGGAAGGAACGTCGAGTCGTCACTGAAGCGTTGTGCTCGCGAGCTCGTCGCGCGCGTTTGCCTTCGCTTGGCGAACTGTCAAAAACAAAGATTCGTTTGTTCGTATCGGTGTAGAGGATGCAACTTCTGTCGAAAGGGGACGAGACAGAAGGAAAAGGAGACAGAGCAGCGGACGTAAAAAGCCATGCGGACGAAGAATGGCCTGAAAAGGATCGAGTTTCATGGAGACGCGTCAGTGCGAATAATGATAAAGACGAGAACGGTAGGACTTGCTCGTTGCGAAAATGAAAACTGAGACAGACGAGAGAGGCTGAAACGGAGAATAGAACTTTATTTCGAAGGAACAAACGCGTGACTCTTGAACTACAGAATAATCGAATTTTCCTAGATTCTCCAAGATAATCTCTTCTTTCCTTATCTTCCGATATTCTCGTACGATATTCATGATTTATCTAGTTTGCAGAGTTTCCTCAGACAATTCGTTAAATAAAGTTAAGTTTGAAAGAAGATTGATACGATACATTGTACCGTGCCAGACACAGGAAAGAATCGTCCTGATCTAAAAGAACGCTCTCGCGACAAAGCTAGATGGAGGTACGAAAAATGTTAGGGACATGGTCTGAAAGAGTCCAGTCGGAAATAAAGAATAATAAAGCCGGGTAACGAGCAGTATAGACGGTATAAAAGCAAAAATACCAAGGTGAAAGGAAGACGAGGGGAACTCGACTGACTTAAAAGCACTAAACACTGATTTCAACTTAACTCTGAGATACAAGCGGCCACCTTACGACAGGCGTGTGCTTTTCAACGCCCTTGAGTGCGTCCAACCTCGAAGAAACTGAAAACGAGCCACGTGTCCTACTAACGAAACTTCAGAACGTTCCTCTTCGCTTTTCACCCATTTTCCTCAGGGATATCTCTTCGTTTACGTTAATCTATCGCTCCCTTTATAGCGCCATTGTAACTACCGAGTCCAGATTAGACGGGATGGATTCCGATGTGAACAAGATAGAAGCTTTTCGAGAATCAATATTGATGGACTCTGGGGGAAAAACGATCCAAATTACTTCAAACCTGTTTCAAAGTCGCGATCAATGATTTTTAACAAAGAAGTATTTCTCGAACCAAAAACAATTATAGGGCTATGATTTAGTTTAGTAGTTTGTTGCGTTAAACTTATAAATGATTCTAGATTTGCCCTTGTAATTTTCCCAGTCCTAGAGTTTGAGATATAGTACAAGAAATGGTATGCCCTGTCTTATTTTCGGTCTTGTTTTTTATGATTTTCGCGATCTTTCGATGCCAATATCTATAAAAATCGTAAAAAGTTTCTGAACAGGAACAATGCGCGAAAGGAACAGCAGAAGTGACAAGTTCACAACTGAGAGGCAGGTGAGCAAGAACATGGGGTTGGAAGAAGAAGCTCGGTTTCAACGAGGAGCATGGAAAGACAATGCACAGGAGAAGTCATGCTCGCGGGGATAAAGAGATCGAAAGGAAGCCGTGACAATGGTATAAAAACGAGAGAACTGTTTCGTTTGCTTTCTTTTGCGCGGTTACTTTTGTCCTGCAGCAGTAACCGTGCCACGAACTTATCAGCCAGAGTTGAAGGTACGAAAGGATGCTGAAGTTTTCGAACATTTCTGCGAGAACTTTGCTGTAATTGCCTGTACAGCCTTAATTGTCTCGTCTCGGCATTTTCACTATTATTGGGAGACAATTCGGAAAATTCCCGTTTCTTTCAAAGAGAAGTTAGATTTATGTATACACCGAGGATTCTTTTTCGCTATCTTCTCAGAGAAGGTTTAAGAAAAAGTTTAACGTAGAAAGTTACGGTCTGCTGAGCCTTGACAAAGGGGATATTCGAAATCAAGATCAGAGGGCTAGGTCGAATTAAACCTGTGCTTTACACTTCAGTTCTTCGGCTCGTTTTCCTTCTTTACATCCAGGAATACCGTCCCTCTGCAGAGAAGCATTAAAATCACGATCCAACGAACTGTGTAGGAGGATACCTCAAGTAAGATAAAGAAAAAAAAAAAAGAAAGAAAAAAAGAAAGGAAAGTGGAAAAGGAAGGAACGAAACAGAATCAAATGCCAGGTCGAGTAGAAAATGTGTCTTGCCTTTCAATTTCTTTCAGAACCCGCCCACTGCTTCAAGAAACGTCCCACCAGAGTTCGAAAGAAAGCTTCGGTGAAGAATCTAAAACGAAGGTAGCAACGGGTGAGCATAGCGCTTTTCTCTGGCCATCGACGAGAACGTTAACGAAGGAAAGAGCTGGAAACCCCTAATTCGAGACAATAGAAGAGCAAACCTTCGGTCAAAGAGATGGTCTCATGAAATCCTAATTAAAAGCGTGCACCAACCTCGATTCTTCCACTAAAGGGATCTTTGTTATTCGGTCCACGATCAAAACGTTCCAGTTTTCCAGTTACGCTCGTACATCCGCACAGACTCGACGAGAAAATTCGTGCGGTTCACCTCCGGATTCCTTGATTTTCCGATATATTGCTACCTTGAACGACTGTGTCAAATAACGAACATGATGAAGCTAATAACGGTGAAACGAGCTAAGTCTAATTTACTCGAGCTGCACGGACAGCAGGAGGTCGATCGAAAGAAGGATTACCGGGCACGTGTTCCAAGTAAAACGTGCGAGCGCCCAAACGGTTGACGTAGCGACGTTTCCTCGTTACCGAGCACCGACCGGCAATAACGTGAAACGAGCGCAGGGCTAGATCAACGAGAAAGCCTGGAGAACGTCCGCACGGTCGCGGCGGCAGAGATTTGTTGCTCGTCGTAAATCGGATCACGCCAGGACTAACGATTTTGTCGATACCCAAAGAGCGTTTCCGGGTCCGCCGTTCGACCGTAACCAACTTCGTATCGGGATTTAGCTTTATACGGTAGCCACCGATCGATCGGGCCAGCGTACGATTTCCCGCGTAAAAATCTGGCACTCCGCTTTCCTTGTATGTGTATCAAAACGAACTAGTCACTGGCTTTTTCGAGTCAGTTTGGGAATATTTGAAAGAGTGGAAAGTGATTTATTGAAACTGAGGCGGATAAACGAATCATAAAAGCCATTCGAGTTGATGTGACACACTACATCGTTCAAATAGTTAGAGAAGTACAACGATATCGAGATACAATCGTGCGAAAGAAAGCTAGTGCAAGGTCAGTGGCGGAGGAATTCGAAAAAGCGTAACTATTTGCTAGAACTAAACATCGTTGACAGGAACGTAATTCGTTAAACTCTCTACACTCGCTGGATTCCAGTCTCTAAAAGTCAGTTGTTTATCCACGAGCCAATTCACCAACTAATTCTTGGAATTTCTTCGAAATTCCTCAACGTATCCAATCCTTGAATCCTCGCAATTCCTTTTAAAACACTTCAACCGGAATTCACGACACCATGAGACCAGTACGATCATTTGGTGGAATTTCATGAAAAAAAGAAGCAGAAAAACCTACGCGACGTTGATTAAAAACTGATACACCCCGACCATGGAGCTTCCAGACATAAAGGGGCTACGTGAATCGAGAAAAAAGAAAGATTTTCCAGGCAGTTTCATGGTCGTTGCCTGTTCAAGGAAAGATTTCGCACAGGGAAAGAAGAACGAGGGACTGGAAGTTCGTAACAAAAAGTTTTCCAGGGCTACATTAAAAGATTACCTCCGTCCCCTCATGGATAAAAGGGTGATCGTGCGGGTCTTTTAAAGAGTCCACCGTAATCCCTTCTGACGTGGAAAATTTATCACTCGCCGTTCTTTTACGGAAACGCTGTCCGTTTTGTTATTAATCGTGTTTACCGTAATACGTTAAACAGCAGTTTCAATTACAGTTATATAGATAAAACCTTTCTTCCAACTTCGAAAATGAAACAATCTCTCTCTCTCTCTCTCTCTTTTTCTCTCTCGTGAAAAGTATTATATATTTCGAAGCCATTACGCTATCAACCCTGATCAGAGATCCGAGGTTGAACATTTTCTTGTTTCTCGGTAGAAATTAAGATCTTGCGGTTAGACCAGGCGAGACACGCTAATAGTAGCTAAATAGCGGCTAGATAACGGAAAAAATTTAAATTTTTATCCCTCTTCTTGCGATTCTTCTGGCCATCCGTGTGAAAGAAGTACGTGGAGGGGGCCGGTTTTATGAAAATTAAAGGTTGCCCTCCGAGTGAGTTATGCATGACGGCTGCTCCGTATAATCTAACGCTTCGTACTTGCTGCAGCCCCAGAAACATTCCCATGGAGGTTTCCTTAGTTTCTAGAGAATGTTCTGAAACTCTAGAGAAAGAAATTTTGTCTCTGGACAAACGGGATGGTATTAAGGCAATTCTGTAAATTTAATTCGCTATGACTTAAACAGATCCTTGATTAAAACGTAACTTCTCCTTTTTCAGAAGTTCGAGTCTCAGTTTTTGGCATACCGCGCATACGGACGCAAGAAAAGTTTGTTCTAGTTACAAGAACATTTGACCAGTCCTGCGACAAAATGGAGTGTAACGCGTGCAATCGCAAATAACGTAATTGCAGATTAATAAATGTATGGGAAGGGGATAATGGGGGGATAATTAAATCGCAGATTACTAATCCGTTATCGCCTCCATGCTGCTTACAGATTTTAGCTACGTATCTCTAAATGCTTGTTTTCTTACCTATGTAATTCCATAAAAACACCATATGAACTGTTAAATTAAATAGCATATTCGGAGAATAATTCATTCGTCCGATTTAGTTATATATACGTTAAAGTGTCGCATTTTATTTTTCGAGAAATGGTATTAATAAAATTCTCATATTACTGCAATAAAATATGTATAACATTCCCCATTATAGGAAGACAGAATTACCGTTGAAAAACGAACCAAGATCCCGATACCACAAATCAGAGAATCTATATATCAAACCTACTATCGCTTCCGTCGCGAAATCGCTTCACCAAGTTATTTTATTACGTTATTTTCACGACAGTTTCGCTTGTAATAGAAAATTTACCTCCGCAAGAAACTACCAACAAAAAACAAAAAAAATAAAAATAAAAGAACGCTTGTCAGTCATTCAGCAGCTACAGCACATTGCAAGCGCAACGTTAAAAACGCAGCGCTTCTACGGAGAAACATATTGCGTGGGGTGACATGGCTTTCCATTTGCCAATAAATTTTAACGGTACTGTCAACTGTCGAATAAAGATTTCAATTACGTGACGCGAGAGCTTGGCGACACCGAAAATATCGGCGATTAGTTTTATTTCGCGAAATTAGCGATTGCGACCGTAGCAATATCGTATCCTGTTATTTCATTCCATTCTATACGGAAGGATAATAGAAACCAGACCGAACGCTATTGTCGGACTGTCTCCCGAAACTTATTTTAATGTTTCCTCCCTGATGTATCAGAATGGGGAAAAAAATTGACGATGGTGATTTGCATGAAACGATACTAGAAATATTTATCTAGTCGTTCTATACTCGTACAAACGAATATAAAGTTCATTAGAAACTTTATTAGATGTCAGAGTGTATTTGAATGTCATAGATAGAAACGTGTAGACAACAATTTGCAAAGAAAGGTGTGACGGTGTAAGTTTCTGGAATACAAGTGATGCTTTGAGTGATTTGAATGACAGAAAGTATAGGCGCGTGTGTGTGAAAGATCCAGAGTTCCAGGTATGACAAAAGAGAGCGAGCGAAGGATCCTTGCGAGCGTAGAAGGTTGAATTTACTGTCATCGAGTTGCTGAGGATTTGCAATTTAAAGTGCACTGTATTTAAGGTTTATGGTGTATTCTAGTTAAGAAGAAAGTCAGAAGACTCGTATATAGTCGTCAATGGATATGGGCGGAGGACTTTTTAAAGTTTACTAAACAATCTTATTATATTCACGAAAAATTTTATACAAGGAACACTATTTTTATCAAAAAGAACAAACTATATACATATTTAAATTTTGTTTCCTTATACGTATATTTTTATTACTTTCGTCCTATAAATTTTTATTTTACAAGTTAAAGGGTATATATCATTCATAATGCTCCATTCGTAGGAAGCTAATTCGAAAAGTGTAAGGCGATAAAGCGTGTACGAGAGGCACTTACTTTATTAAACTTACTTTTTTTACGATTGCAGCAAAGGGAAAAAATATTGATTCGCAAATACTCTTTCGTCCCGTTAGAATTTAAATTGTAAAAGGAATTATGCTTTAAAGCAAAAGCTGCCGTCAACATCGAAATTCCCCTTTTATGAAATTCTTCATCCACAAGGGTGTATTTGTAACGCGTCGGAAATGAAGATTTACAAATGTCCCGGGTATTCGCGTTCGCGCCAGCTTTAAACTTTTCCGGTATCAATAAAATTAAAATAAACCAAAGGCCCTTTTACGTGCAGAGAAACGTGCAAAATTAAAACAACGATTCGTTGAAATTGCACGCATGAATAAACGCAAGTACAAAAAAAGAGTTTAACCATGAAAGCTGAAAACTTTTATGAAAGCTTCAACGGTAGAATTGTGGCCGCAAATCTCTCTGTTTTGCTAAATTCTAGTTTATCGTTACGTATATGTTGCAATATATGTTCTGTATACGCATGCGTGTGTGCCTATGTTCATCTATGTGCGTGCATTTTTTACAAAATGAAATTAATATACCAGAACAATTGCATGCGTGTATCTCGTGTTTTTCTGCAGGAAAATACTATTTTTCAGCGATGTTACTTTAATTCTACGGAAATAACTACAACTATGAATCACACTACATGGTAGCAAAAAAACAACTTGCTAGAAATTCAACAAATAATCTAGTAATATTTATATCAAACCAAGAATTCACGGGATGGAATCTACAGAAATAACTGTGCAACAATGGTATATTGTATGAAAGGAACCTGTTGCAAGAACGCTGATCTACGGAATTAACCGCCAACTCCGTTATATCATCTACAAAAACATTCATCAAAGAGGAGAGGCCATTTAATGCAGTCCAAAAGCTATTACGGCCTTAACACTTTCGATAATGGAGCTGTCGTTCGTGGAAACGATCGAGTCCGTCTCGAAATTGTTTCTCGTCGAACGAAGCACACGAAATCGCACAATTATGTATCGCCCGGGAACAGATAACTTCTAAAATCTCCGCTTCTGGTTGCGTGAAGAGTTGAGCGATTCGAGGAGACAAATTTATAGACGGCGCATAGATCCCACACGTCGATAATCGCGGATGCACATCCGGTGGATGGTCGAAAATCATTTTATCGTCGATCAGCGCAACGAGCCTAAGCGACGGCCGAGAGCCGATAATCGAAACACGATCAGTCCTTTCACCGATTCACCGTCGAAGCGTGACGAAATTGAATTTGCGTCGGAGCGCTCTGAGAAGCTTTTCGAAGTTTCTAGCTTACGGGAAATTTAACTACGATACGCGTGCGATTAACGCGCCGGAACCGTGACGGAAATCACGATTCGTCACGGCGGATTCCATGCAGTAAACCGTCTTTGCAAGAATTTAATTTTTCAAGATTTTGAAATTTTTTACATCTTTCGAACACTCTTCTAAAACATAAATTCCTACAGCCTTTTAAAATCTGTGAAATTACGAGAATTCCCATGGCTTATGAATTTTCCGAATTTTTCAGGTTCCTCGAGTGCATTCAATTTCTCAGAATTTCTAAATATTTCAAAGTCTCTGCATCCTTTAGATTTTCGAGGCTTCGTACGCGCTCTAACCATTGGGTTATCGCTAAATACTTTATATTTAATCTCTATAATATATGATTTATTTTCATTCAATGTAACGAATCGAATGCCACTTGAAATTTGTGACACTCTAGTACGAAATAGAGGAAGCTTGGAAGTTTATTAGAGCAGGATATTGAAACAACAAAATTCCGATATATATGAAAGACAAAGAACTCTCGACTGCGTCGCAACAAAGACACAACGCGACGCTTCTATCTATTCGTTCATACTTCATTCGATACAGCCGCAAGTAAATCAGGTGCACGCGCGTGAAACGCGACATAGCGAGCTAGTGGGTGTGCGGTCCAAGTCGAATCCGCTGGAAATAACGCGAGAATAAAAACGCTATTTACGAGGACCGGGCCGAGAACGGGAAGCCACACTATGAATTACACGTGCCATGCGACAATGGATCCTTTTTTTCGTTAACTTCCTGCCGGTGCTTCTACGCCGCCAGCCAGCAGAATTCCGTCCAATTTTTCTCCATTCAGTTCCTAACAATCGGTCGGCACCGGGATTGCGCCGCGAAAGATCGAGCGGAATTCGATCGTCATTCGAGTCACGGCATACATAACGATCCTGCGCGCTTTCATGCGTTCCCTTCTCGAATCCTTGCTGGTAGTTTGGACAACCGGCGCAAACGGACACGAGAAAAATATGCGATTGGAAGAGCAATCCACGGGATCCTCTAAGGGATCAGTATTCCTTTTGTTTCACGATGAATTCGTAGATGTGAAATTGCTTTTCGTGAAAAGACTATTGAGATCTTGCTTTGTTTCATTCGATAGAAAATTGATTATAATTGACGTTCTAAGAATTTCCATATATTTTCCTCTCCTGTATCGTTTTTCTAATTACTTCGCTTTAGAGATAACATTCAATTGCTTTCTTTTTTAATTAAACTCCTTTCTACAAACTTTTCTCGTTGTCGAAATAAAGAATCTTTGATAGTATAATGCGAAAAGTGGTCACGAGATCGTCGGTTTTCCAAGCATACTAATTGCTTGCACGCGAACCCTGATTATCCACGCGATTTCGACGGAACACGGAGGAAATTATGAAGACGTGCAGCCAAGTCAGATCCTGGCTTTCGCCTTCCTCTTTCCGACTGGTCATTAATTAAGACGCTCGCGCGCAATTACTCTGACAGTGCCAGGGTTAGAAAACGACGTACTCGGCCGCATCTGAGAACAAATTTCTCATCGCTTCCATTGAGATACCGGAAAGTCTCGTAAAGCAGATCGGATATACGGTAACGCGTTTATGGTTCGTACGACTTCGATAAAGTTCCATCTCGTGATCGCGTGATCCTGTACCATGTTACGATTATTAGAGTTATTAAATGTTAAAGCTTTAAAAGATGTTAAAGTACTTATAAACGTTATAGTAAGTGTATTTTCAGGAAATCGGCAGCTATTAAAGATAGTGTTCCAAACGATGAAATAAAAATGATATCAATGAATCATTCAGATATTTTTCTACTACGACAATACAAGTTGAAACGTTTAAGTAGAGTTTCAATCGCAGCAGGTTCGATCGTATCGTCATTAATTACACTTTCATAACCCACGGTGATTGTTACGCCGATTAACTCATTTTTCTTCCATCAATGCACCGTCAATCTTTTACTTAATCGGCTGAAGTATAAAACTGAAAGAGTCGAGTGCTCTTCCGTTAAAACATTTCTCGGTGATTCCTAATATTTTCACGTTATACTATACCAAGAATTAAATTCACCAACCGTTGACCCGATTCTATTATATTAAATTACACGTTCCCTGCCACGTACTTTAAAACGACGATGCGAACTCGGACGAGAGTAAGTTATGGAATTATCGAACATCGTCCGTTTCCGGCTAAGTGTCCGTGAAGTGTTTGGATTTCCATTCCATAATGGAGATTAGGCAGCCGTTTGGTATTGTTCCAAACAATCCCGATGACGCCGGTGCTCTACTCTAACCGTCATTGTCGTTTCGTTTCCGGTTTCGCTTCGTTATGATTGCCCGCATTGCGACAGAGATCCAACGAACAATCCTGTACAATTTACTTTTCGAACAAGGCTCTGTATATTTTTTCGTGTAATCGACTTCCTATCTTTCTTCTAAAAGATGCCACTGAAAGTTCAAAGGTCCCTATTCGCGGCAAATTGTTCTTTTACATCAGTTTTATTCAACATCATTTTTTCTTCGTGTATTATACACAACATCATAACCCAAGTTTACAATACATCGGGCAAAATTTACGATTCGGACCATTTGCAGGACGATTTCTACGAACCTGTTGCGAAAACTCCTAAAGCATCGATAGACCGACAACACAACAGCCAATAAAAAGGTATTTTTACGGCAGCTTTCACTTTGAAGGAAGTTCGAAACTGCCTCGGTAATCCTGGCAAGCGAGCACACGGAAAGCGTAGGATTGCGGCCATCACAAGCCAGCAATTAAACATTCTCGCTTAATGCAGTCTGGCTTAGTGTTAAGCCGCCTCGTTGCTAATTGGAATTTGAGAGTTACGACTCAAAGAATCGTCCATCCGATGTTTCGCAAAGACCGTTTCCACGCGATGTAACTTTTTTCCTTTCTATACTTTTCCTTTTCTCTCACTGTATTTATCGAATATATAATATTTTATTCGACGAAACGTTTAATCAATCACAAACAACGAGATGATTTTTTAGTATTAAAACGTTAAAAATTTTGATGTAGAAAAAATATTTTGTAAGGACATTATGAGGCAAGGTATATAGGACGTCAGAGAAATTAACACCGATTCAGTAGGAAGGAAGATAACTGATTCTGTTTATCAGATACATCGGCACTCACGGATTTATGGACGCACATCGACGTGTGACGCCTCCAACTATTGCTCTCCTTGATGGATGACATAACCGGGGAATGGATACTAATTGTCTGTATAGTCTACGCATTGATGTCTTCCACGATGACCGAAGCTTAATTGCGGTATGATTATAGCAATTATCGTCATTGCTGGTCGCTTCATCCAGGGAATATTAAGTTGAATTTGCAAGGCAAATAACAAAAATTCAGCGGATTAAATTTTTTTACTAAATATGGATTTTAATTATAAATTTTACAATGATGAAAGTAAAAAGAACACTGTCGCTGACAAATTTTTATTTTGCGATTTATAGAAGCTTGGTCGGAACTAGAATTTCTCAAGCTTCTCGTTCGCAATTTCTCATTTGAAACTGGTCTGAATGTGTTCAAATAACAACGACTATCGCAACGTCTCTAATTAGCGCTCGACGAACTTTTCGTTCGTCGAGCAGCGAGTTGTCGTCGCAACGGGCAGCAATGTCACAATTAAACTCGTCATACCTGGAATTAACAAACGTTTCTGTCGCTTCTGAAAGTGGAACAAATTCGTTCGATCCGTTTGACACGCGTGAGTTGAAGGAACGCGCGAAGAAATTGCGAGAGACGTCAAAATGTGACTGAATAGCGCCTTGGGGTATAGTTTGTCGAAGACCAGCGATCCTTTATCATCTGTGAAAGACACTCCTGTGGGTTCGAAGTCTACTGGTAGAAACTAACCACAATTTTGTCTCTGTCCTTTTATTTCTTGGGATTTCGTTACTATCACAGACCATTTTTTTATTTAACCATTGTCTAACTATTATATATTTGTAAAAACAATATTTGGAAATAACATCTAATATATTGGACAAAGTAGAAGCGGAACAGAAACAATTTCGTTCATTCAAGAAATATCTTTCTCTAGTGATGTACAGGAAATATTTATAGAATATTCGGAAGGAAACGACTACCAGAGGGAAGCTTCATGTAAATTCAAATATCCTGCGTCTGAGCTGCTACTTTCGAGAAATAGGAGAGGTAAACAAACCGAGCGAACAAAACTGCTCATCGTCGATTCTCTGTGCAGGAAATAGCGTTTGTAGTCGATGATTATATACAATAGATATCTTTTGAAAATTCCAATTGATAATTTCGCAGGCGTATCCATAAAACAGATATACCGGAGCTTTCTACGAAATCGTTGAACAACTTTAGGACGTTTCTTTCAATCGTGTATTAATTATATTGCATCAGTTTGTGCTGCATTAATCAGACACAAAGAAACAGGATGCAGAAAATCAGGAACAAGGAAATTGCTCGCATCGATGAAGAATATTATTCTCGCCCCAAACTGGAACGAAGATCATCGAGCGTGCATGGGAAATAAAATAACAAAAATCTAGATGGAGATGAGGAACCGATTCTATCGTTAGCTGACTCGCCAAGACCTTAGAATTTGTTCCTTTCATATTCAGCTATTATTTGACGGAAACTGGGAGTGGGGAGTGGAAGAAGAGAGAAGGAGGAACCGTTGGAATTTCCGAGCGAGTCGCCACAACGGTGCTCGCAAGAAGGATCTCATTAACCCGATTGGGAAAGCAGGAGAAGAACGCTTTGATTTCTCAGTCTCCCTCTTCCTTTGTACCGGGTCAATACGAAAGATGTGCTAGAAAACGTATTTCGTCCCGCTTTTCTATCTTTTCCTTTCCCCTTTTTATATATATATATATATTTCTTTTTTTTTTTTTTTTTTTTTTTTTAGTTTACTTTTCTCTAGGCCTTTAGCTTTTACTGTCGTCCCGATTTCCATCGAACTTTTTTCTGACAAAGAATTTGTCATTACGATTATCGATTTGACATTATGTCTTTCAGCTATGAAATTTATTTCCTTTCCTTCCTTTCCATTCCTTTAAGTCTGTACGTTATGTCGTTACGTTGCGATATACTTGTTGCTTATGTTTAAAGAATTATTAATTAGAGCCAACTGTGATATTCACGTACACGAAATTTCACTGAGCAGCTTATTGCATTTACTGACTTTACTTGCGAAATTTTGCTTGTTTCACTTTTACTACTACGAAAGAAGGAAATATAATTTTGAACAATACAGGAATAAATTGCGTTTGCTAGTTTCGTATCTTCGAAAACTCGTTAGTATATTCGTGTACAGTGATTAGTTTCACATTCACGAATGAATCGATCATTTTCTATCAACACCGGTTCAGAGTGGTGTTTGATCAATTCATCGACCAAGGGTTAGTATTCACTTTAGTGAACTATGCGCCCAGACGAAATCGTATTCCCAATATAATTTGCATGAAACACGACTAAGACGAGGGTCAAGTTTACACCATAGTCTCTCGAATTTAGTCAGAAGAATCGATTTTTCTATCTAGTGCTTTCGATCGCGGTCAACGTATTAACCACGCACTTCATACCATCAGAATCGATATTTTATTAGTTTCCTTTCAGAAGGCTGAGAAATCGTCTAGATTTCTACTCGTCTCTTGCAGGTAAAATATCCTTTTAAATTTTACTCTTTGTGTTATAGACTTTGATCGCATCACTTACGTCACGATTTACGAATGGTATTTACGTCCTTTAATAATTACTCGTCTGATTTAGATAATGCATTTTACAGATCGTACCTTTTTAACGCTAAATATTCATCATTCCCTTGTAACAGCAAGTGTGTGTCTTTCAACTTGAGTGTCCTCTCAACGATACATCACACAGCATACACGTACATATGTTATCGTTCATGGATGTTTGGACGCTTTGACCGATTTATAGCAACAGTATATGAATTTTCCGAGGAAAACTTTAAAACAATAAATAATGTATCGCCCACTGTATGGACTTCGTTTCTTTCTATAATTACGTTTGAAATGATTTTATTCTTTTCTATAACTTTATTTGAATTCCACTCGACAAATGTTAAACTTCGAAGTAACAGACGTGTTCGAGAAAATCGACATTCGCAAGACACGCGATCGAGGCGACCGTTTTCGAGTCGGTGACCGTATTGCCGACGAACCGGTGACGTGACGAAGATTAAATGGCACGTATTGAACGGAGAATCTTTTTACTTCGAGGCCAGGGATCTCCTTTGCTACAATGGACCTGATTCCGAGCTTACATCGATCTGCTTCTTGTCGCACGCTACGGCACAGCTTCCGTCCGCGGAACTCAGCTCAAAAGTTATTCATCTGGAAACCGATTCCTTGTCAGTTGTCCGTGACTGAACTTGCTCTTCATTCTGGACCAAATTAAATTACGATAGCGGATCATTCACGAATAAGACGATAAACAGGCTGAGCGTGAATCAAGTTTATTTGCTATAGATACGTGCTTCAAGAAAAATCGTATTTCTCATCGTTATATTTAAACAAATTACATTGAATCTCTTAAAGTTGGCAATCTACTAAGGGCACTTAGACTTCACTGACCGATCGATAAAAATCGGATCCAAGTTAAACCTCTCGAAAGCTTTACTTCGTCAACGTCGACGGGTGCTGTAAACTTTCGACGATCGTTCACGACCTCCTTGAAAGGATACACTTTCCGTCAATCGTGTCATCAAACATCGAACAGCAACGGGATTAGGTAATCGTAAAGTTGTAGCATACGAAACGACGATCCACAGGTTAATCGATTAATTAATACTTGATTATAAGACGTTCGTGTATATATACGATACGTAGTCGAAGATACTCGTTTTGCTAGTTCTCTGGATTGCTGCAAAGGAAATGTACTCGTTGAGAATCCGCAAACGTTACGAATATGTCGTATCAACGACCAGGCATTCGTATTTACCAAGAACTCCTGCTGTTTCCACAGTTTACTTAACGATGCATCAAAACAGGACGTCGAACCCGTCAATGATTTACAAAAAGAACTGTATACCGCTCGTTCCATTAGCTTTTGTCGCTAAACTATATTTTTGTTTGTGTCATTTATTTACAACTGCGTTCCTTTTGTTTTCGTGTGAATTTCCATTTGATTTTCCATACCGTACGAAAGAGTCACGATTACTTTCTCCGACGTTATATTTTGAAAAACAATCAAGCATAGTGATCGATCGTAATGTTTTACCGTATGAATGGGAAAGATACGGAAATGAACGGCGGCGCAGATTTTCGAATTACAGCGAATTGTTTTCGATCACCCACGGGACACCAAGCGTAGAGAGATTTTTCGAATCGTATCAGGGCAGCGTTCCAAACATTCCATATACAGATTTCATGCATCGAATTTGCCAGTCGGTGGCACTGCAAAATATAAACGGCGAACACAAATACCCTTACGATCCTCTTTTTCTGGTTTATGTTTCCACGAAAAATTAACGTATCTTGTCATGCAGTTTTGTTATAATTCTTGTCAGTTTCGTTTCAAAATTGATATTCCAATAATTTCCATAATAAAGCAAACCCTCTTTAACGAGAATGTATTATCAAAACGTGTTAAATATTCATTCTGCTAACGATATTTCCCCTCGTTTCGTTGCTGTATTACGGGTTAGCGCACTAAATACGAATTAGTGGGACTGTTGTAAATCATTTTAATTAAAGAAACTATAATTCACAAATGTCACATACAGCCGTGTAAATTAATAATTTTCATGGTGGAAAATAAAAGTCCATATTATTTTCGTGCTTCTTATCGTAATGCTGTGCAGCGACAAGGTGTCTTATTAAAAGCAAACGGATGTCAATAATTCAGAGAAAAGTGCATTGTAAAATGGCTACATGCCGTGCAAAGATTTTAAATTGTTTAGCTTGTATCCCGGCTGTTATTCGATAAAAGATTTCACATCGTAAATTTTCTTCTACGAAAGAGAAACATTTCTTTCTTAAACGACAAATGTACGCAACTTTACATCGTCCCTTCATGTTTCGTAACTATTCGCCAAGTATTTATTCGCAGGGGTAAAGAATTACTCGAGCGTTAAAAATTATTTTTAGCAATTTGAAAATGAATTATACATCTTTTATCTTTTCTTCGTTTAAATACAAATCTCGAATTTACAAATTTGGTACAGTGTAACAAGTTTTACTTGAAACAAAGACAGACAAATTATGAGAAGGGCAAATAGCGCAAGCTAGTTCATTTATCTCATTCAGTGTATGAACTTCGTGACGGTCCACTTAATTAAAATTCAAAACGCGCTGTTCCAAAATCTACGCGTTTCCCTTTCCTCAATGATCTGTTTTATCTTAGTTTGTTGCACTTCCGTCGTGTGTTTTGTCGCGAAGAAGGTCCAAGTTCGCTGTTTTTAACCCATTAACTGGTAAGTTTGAGGAAAAACAAGAACAAGCGGTTGTTTCCCGTAAGAACAGCATTTCATTGTTTGCTCTGGCCCTGACCGAGGACCGACCAACTTTCTTCCCGAGGTTATTGCAATCATCTCCTTAGAAATTATTCATCGAGGAAGAAACCTCGGTTATTTCGTATGAAAACCTAATTTCCCTTTATCAACAACGAAAGAACTAACCTGATTACGGAGATTTCGATTTACTTATTCGACAAAACGAAGCAATTTATCGAATTATTAATCATTTTTATAGAAAGTTTGCCTTCTATTTCTGCGTAATGACAGAATAAAACGACGACACGTAACAACGCGTCGCCGTTTTTATGGTGTGATATTAATAAAAGCTGGACCGAAAAAAAAAAAAAACGAAAAAGAAGAGAGAAACAAAAAGTGTGGAATGAATTCAAAAAGGAAAGAGAAAGGGGGAAAAATTGTTCCACGGGCGTGATTTTTTCCCATTCTGTTCGAACGTCTACGGTGTTGAACGACGAGGCGACGTGGCGTTTAATAAAAGTGACATCGCGTAGGGGTGGAAATGAAAGCGCGCGAAACGCGTCGGGACCGCGCTGCTTTCATTTAACGGGGACCCGAGCATCGTCATCGAGAAGAAAGGAGGAAAGAATTTACGGTAGTTTGAAAGCTATGTCATCGGTTGAATTTCATTTTTCTAGCTACACCGTCCTCTCCGACTGGAAGTTCTTCATTTTTCCTCAAAGCAATTCACGCGAGAACAAAATATTATTTTATTATTAGTCTTCACCTTGCATGATATATTTATACATTTATTAATTTTGTAGCTAAATATTTGAATCCACTTTAAAATGTGCTCAGTTTTTAATTTTCCAATGATTTTGTTTTCGACGTTTTACATTATGTTAATATAAATTAAGTACCAAATGCATTGCTTCAGTGAATGTTTCGAGTAGCAAAGTGAAATAGCGAAGCATTAACGATTGTTGAGTGCTTCACTGAATATTTCTCGATAAATAACAAGCTGCACGGTGTGGAGTAAATTTCTCGACGATTAATGACTTCAGACGGAGATATTGATGAATTTGCCGCTTTCGAGCCTCGCGAAATCATGAACACGATCGGCAGCTGTATTCGCAACGATTCTGCACGATGATTAATATCGTGTCACCGGAATAACAAGTCGATCCTTTCGCTTCAATTTCTTCCAGAAAGTGGATGGTCGATATGTTGGTGGATTACTTAATGATTTACTTCTGCCTCTCGCGAAAAATCTTCGCATAAATCGGATTTTCTAATTACTAATAGATGTCTATCGACATTATCGTACATTTGGGTAGAATATTCTGACAGGAGCAGGTTTCAAATTCTTTTTGTGATATAATAAAGAGTATCGAAGATATTTTTCACTTTACTTTGCCATCTTTTCTACCAATTTTTACAGAAGTATAACGTTAATACGAGAAAACTAAAGGGATCTGTATCAATCTTCGTTGCATCTTTTCTATATAATTTCTTAGTTCCTGTACGATTTCTATTTTCCCTACACCTCTCAAGATTATTACCATTTACTTATCTTGACAGAGTTATATCTTTGCTGTTCTTTCAGAATCTTTTTCATTAACCATCATCTTATCTACGACTTCCAAGATTCATCCTACCATTTATTGCTCCACTCTTCTTTCTATCTTTGAACGCCAATTAAAGGCGACCATTCATCGAAGCAAGATCAAGAAGAGATAAACACGAAGGGAACATTATCCACGCGTTCCTTCAGTCACATTTCACACATGGGAAGGTATCACGGTAAGCAAGAAAGAGAGGATAGAAACGGAGAAAGATCAATCACAGGAAGAGGATAAGAGCATCATGGCTTACAACTTAATTCCGCTAGAATGTGACGGCCCCAGCGCTAGTGAACTCCTACCTTCCCATTCTATCTATTTTCGGATTAGACGAACGTCACGTCGATCTCGTTTGTTCGCGTCGATTCATGATTCATCCATCTAGCTTGGTTCGCCTTAAAGATTACTACTTTGATTTTTAAATTCTTTCAGAAACTTTCTACTCGCAATGCATCTTAAAATTTACTAATATTTAATTTCAAGGAAAATACTTGTTTATTTTGTATTGCTTTATTCGCGAAATCTCACGCTTAAACGTAAAGGGAGGACGTCCAAACTCATTCCTCGTCGCAGAAAGCGTTACAGGATATCGATTTTTCGACACTAGTCGTACGAAATCAAAAAAAAAAAAAAAAAAAAAGAAGAGAAAGAAAAAACACGGGAGTACGCGCATATTCATGAAGATGCACCGCACACAAGCAAGAACATTGATGAAAATTCAGCGACAGTTAGTAAAGGGAACCATCACAAAAGAAGAAAGAAATGAAAAATAGATTCGAAGTAGATCGTGATCGAAAACGATCGTGTTGGTCACGAACGTGAGAATGTTTCGATCAGCCGGTGTCAGCTAGTTTGTATTGATCGCTTGTATTAAGCGGACGTATGTCGGTGTTACACACGATTAGCATACTTATTTACTGGGAGATTTTTCTTCTGCGGACGTCCGTGTTAATTATGGACGGTTTGGGTTACTTTGAAATTAATCAAGTACGTATTTGTAATGAAACACAATTTTTTTAAATATAGATATACTAGTGGCTAGAAAATATTGAAGAGTAGAAAATTACATGATCTGTGTTATAACTATAATTAGTTATATCAACATATTAGCGTAGGTTGGCAGTGCTGTTTGTCATACGATTAGTTTACGGTACTTTGTGTGTAATTTGAGTCACGTCGGAGTCATTATTGTAATTGATTTGGTTCGTGGTTTACTAAGGACTACTGTATCATGATTTAGATCACGTTATGGTTTACGATGTTACGATCCAAATCATGTGATGAACTACAGTGTAATAATACGGATCCTACCATGGTTTGACACCGCACACTACGACTTGTCTCGCGTCATGGGTTATAGTAGGTTACTCCATGAATCAACATGATGCAATTCCAACTGCGTTATAGATGGAGTATTGTAATTGGAATGACGTTTCGCTTTATAGTATTGTAAATCACACTAGGACCTTAATTCTGGTTAATAGCTAAGAGAACGGATGCAAGCTGCATTTCTCACCTGATTATCTCTTTGTTGTAGCTGTCTAAAAACTGAAACTCAACACGCACTTTCAAAGTTATTAAAAACCAGCCATTTCCACTGTTACCAGTTGCTTATCGTTGTGGCAGCTAGACAAAGATTTCTTTCCTCTTGCTTTATTCTCTAGCAAAAAGTTACCACAACATTATCTTCCTTTTTAAAATTTATTTCGTCGATAAACCCTGAGAGAGAAGGGTGGACGAGTGTAATCGCCTTCGAAGATCTCCCTTGCTCGCATTAACGCTCTACATGGACGTTTTCCGTGTATACGACTGCGGGTCAAAGGGAAGCAAGAGGAAAAAAGTGGTGAAAGAAAGTCAGGAAAGAGCAGAATCGCGGGATTTTCGCGAGAAAGGTAAACGCGACGGCGTCGACGCTGTAAATTTCTCATCTTTCCGAGCAGGGTGGAGGTGAATGGCGAGAAAGAGGGAGATGGCAAGAAAAAAATCATAAATTGGACACGGTCGGGGCCTTTTTCACATGTAAATTTCCCAGGAACAAAAGTGCTGGCCGAATGATATAGTGTCGCGGGCGGATTTTTGTTTTGCTCGTTCGGGACTCGTCTTCGCTAGTCCGACCCGCTCTCCAGCGTTTCTTCGTCGTCGTAGCCGTCGCTTTTTGTTTCTCGTTTAAGCGCCATTCATGTTTAAATCGACTAAAGTGGCGAGGCGAACGGAAGGAAGCACATTAAATTTACATTTTCAACGAATTCACGCTTTTAAGAATCGAACAGGATGTTTGATTTAGTTATTTTGTAGCTGATAAATAACACAGATAGATTACTCTTTCGATATTCAGACGCTCTTGTTAAGTCACAATCTTTTAACGAAATTCTTCCCTTCCAATTTTTGTAATGTTCTTTCCTGATTCTCGATAATTTCATCTTATCGATAAGTCAAAAGAATTGACAGTAAGGAGTTGCACACGCTGCGTATTTACAAAAATTTTGGCAATCCTTCATTTTCAACAGCTCGTGTTCAAGCACTTTTTATTCCGTTTAACGAGCGATATGTGACCACCGGTGAAATATTAATTCATTTCACGCACGGCCCATTAACTCGGCCGAACGTGCGGCCGCGTGTCCTGCAATTACGAGCACATCCGCCGGAACAGAAGAGGCGAAACAACCATGCGAAATAATAACCGTTCGTGCGAAATGCGACGATTCTCGTTCCAAAATTCCCTAGCCCGCGAACCAGGTCGTCCGTGCGACAGTTCTCGAGGTAGAATCAACCTTCCGACTAATTACGGAAGTTGCACCATCGATTTTGAACAATCTTTCCGGAGATTACAGTCGACGAGGGACACAAAGCGATCATTAAATCACCTCTGACGCGACAACTCGAACTGCATCTGGAATTCCAATTGTTCTACTCGCTTTTTCTAACATTTGCCAATCGCTGAATTCTTTTTACAACGACGTAGCTTTAGCTAGATTCGTTTCTATCCACGAATCAACTATAATCTCCAGATTCGATAGCATGAATTTCCCCATGAGACGGTGTATCAAAAATTCCTTCATATTCGTTTTAGTTCTCTAAAGGATGTCATCGAACACGACTTATTACCGATGATTTCTAAGAAAAACGAATAATTTCTCAGCGATCGATCTTGACGCTATGATGCTACGTTGAAAAAATCGCATCGTCGACGAAAATCGCTGGGAACGTAAATGATTGTCCATAGGTGAGTAAATTGCGCGATCGCGTGCGAGAATATCAGGGTAACTCGGGCAAACCGTCGGGGACATGTCCAAAAGGTGGCTAAGAATCGCTGGAAACGAAATGAAACAATAACTTTTTTCCCCTTTGGTCTACGCGCAAATAAACGATGCGCAATGGCGCCCCTGGGACACGTTTATTCCAACCCCTTCCGAAATTTATCCGCATCTGGGCACAGTTCGCAAGAATGCTCTTTCGTTTTCTTGTTTTTTTTTTTTTGCGTTGCTCAGCGTTGTTTCAACGTTTTCTTCGCTGTCCTCCCGTACATCGACTTTCGGCTGGAAAAATGCTCTCGTCCCAAGTCCAGAAACAAATCCAGTCTTTGTAGAAATTCCTATTAACGTAACAAAAATTCTTAAAATAATTTAGAGTCAGATTGTCGTAGATTTTTTTCATATACGTTTTCGATGAGGAGCTGCTCGATTTTTATATCAGGCAAATTTCTCAATTGGCTGAGTGGCAGTAACAGCGAATTAAAGAATCAGGTCGGCGCCTCCCACAAAATGTCAGTGCTTCGATCGTTTACTTGTACGTAACCGGCTATTTCGTTGCTTTATTATACCAGATAGGACCAATAGCCAGCAATCTGTTTAAAATTATCTGATACGTTGTTTTACTAGTAATTAAAAAGTAATTTTGTCAGGATTTGCAATGTATATAACTCCCTTTTATTGTTCGTTCTTCTTTTATCCTGCATCTATTCGTTTCGGCTTTTATAAAAATATTACCTTCCATTTTTAGATTCAATTAAATTGAACACTATTATTTATGGAACAAAGCAGAGAAAGCTCATAGATTTATCAATAGAATTCTGTCAATTAACGTTTTGAAATTTGCATTTACAGGAAGGATTCCATTTTTGTCAATTTTATATCTCGTCGAATGTAAACTGATGCGATTTAGAAAAGCCGATGAAACCGCGCGGCGAAAAATTTTCAATCTCCTTGACAATGGCTGCTGTATGAGGCCACGAACGAGCACATTTGCCCAAGCTGTCGCCATTCGATTCGGCATCGCGAGTACATTGAAACAACGAATATTCGAATCAGAAATCGTCGCATAATTAACCGACAAAACGATGGTTTCGCGTTTTGTTAGATATTACGATCCTTTAGAATTTATCGAACCTTTGTCATGAAATTTCGCAAGTGGTTAAAATGGTTGTTTGAACTGGTTCTATTGAAACGCGATTTTGTCGTATTATTCTGATTCAATCATGCTTCTATCACGAATTGAGAAAGGAATACTTGTCGAATCACGGTAGAATAATTGTTGAAATACGACAGCGCGAATTAAAACCTCTTGCTATGATTAATTTAAACGCTCCTAGTAAATTATAATTTGTAATATTTAAATTTTTAACAAAATCTAACATTTTAAAATCAGGATCCTTAAATAACATCGATTTTCTCGATCGATATCGTTCTCCATGGATCGTTCAACTAGTTTATAAACATAGCTCATCGGAAAGATCTGTCGTGTTAATTATAAAACAATAGATCATTGAACATCGTACAATCAGTCGGCGAACGATCGACGTGAAACATTAGCGGTGATTGGTAGAGAGCAATAGCAGTGTCTGATCACCAGTGGGATACAAATGAATGCTCATCAATGCCTCATCGAGTACTTAATCTCGTGAGCGCGACCTTTTCTTTAGCACAGTGTCTCAAAAGAATAATTCGAGCTTAAACTAAGCAAATGAATGAATTTCTCTACGAGGTTCTTGGGTAATTAGTTTTCCTCTCAAAGAATTATGATGAACCACGCATGTACCTTCTGCATGATGTATAAATTAAAGGTTAATTCACTACCTGATTACATTTTCGCTCTTTGATCTTGTGGTTATATAAATTATCCTAATTGTAATTTAATTTTTCTCAACCCTTCCATAATATTCGTTGTTTAATATTTCACGATATTACCACGGTCCTTTTGTCCTATTCCATCGTGTTTTTAACTTTTACTTTGAACACATTATCCTCTTTCTCCCCCTTCTCTTGCGTTCTCTCTCTACTTTTCTTTTATTGCTCTTATTTTCTTCCACTTTTTATTATTCATAAAAGATATAACTTAAAAAAAACGAAGCTGGCACCCCGCTGGGGGTAGCCGCCCACATGCTATATTTATTTTTTATTTTTATTTTTTTTTCTTCACCCACAAGATATAACACTTTACCAAATGTCCATAAGGACAAATTGTAAAATAACCAAAATAAAATAAAAAAAAAACTTTTTATTATTTTATTATTTTTTCTTTCCTAATTTTTTCCTGTTTCTTGAAAATCAATCTTCTCGTGTCATAACATCTTACAGTGCGTAATTGTAGTAATACTTATACTTTCAGATCATCATTAACCATTTCATTATCAGTCAACCTTACGATGTACCTGCTTCAAAGTATTTATGAAAGGAATTAGCAGATATTTGACGGATCGGTCATGATCTTCACGGTATTAATAATCTCGTTCGCACTTATATCAACCGTTCGAAGAACTTGCAACGGTAATTGGCTGGAACATGGAGAAGGATCGGTCAACAACATTCTCTAGGTAACTGAAACGATCGAACGTAATTCGTAGGGCTTAGCCAGGCGTATCGTCGCGTAATCGGCTATCGATAAGTCGTGAAAATGGCGAGCACCCCGTACAACTAAACAGCGAACTTTCGAGAGGCAAACGATTGGAGGAAACTCGAAAATCGCTTCAAGAACTTCGAAAGATCTTCGTGGAACAGCGGAAAGTGATTCTGGACCTGGTAGAAACTTGTTTAAAATGTCTCGGTGATTTTCGATTGGCCCAAGTACCGTCGTTACGATTCCACGCAACGCTGCCAGTTAAAAGCTGGCCGAACGGATCTCGGTGTAAACGAAAAATAATATTAATCGAGCAATGTGCAGCGATGAATAAGTTACGTTCATGAATAATTCCGTGGTAATTTTACGTGGCGGCCAACGTGATACACACCGGGGCCAGCCCGCTGGAACAGATATCGCCAGTCATAACAGGAGACCGCCGTCGACAAATTGTTTCAATAATCGATATCAACAGACCATGGTTCATGCTACAACGATACTGGTCTTGTCTACCTGTTCTTCCGTATGGAATCGCTTTTCCAAGGAATCCAACGAATCGATCTCGTCGATTATCTCGTGGAACACGTTCTGTTCCAATCAATAAAAATAGATAGGACGATTCAGCTGCGAACACCGCTGTATTACAGATCATCGCAACTTTCGTTACTTGCTTTTGTGAGCTAATGATAATTTTCGGATTTTTAAATCTCTCCTCTGCCATCAGCCAATGGAAGGTTTGTTCTCTTCGATCTAACTAGTCCTCTCTTCATTGTTTCCAGTAACGCACACCTTTCCTTATAACGTTGAATTTATCAAACAAAACCTTTCTTGGCTACGAATCGAAACCAGATAGCACCTGATCCTCGATAGAAATTGAATAATTTTCAGCCGAAGAAATCATAGGAACGCAATGTACTCCTTACGAACCTTGAAGTTGGTCCAAGAACTAGTAGGAGAAATTTTTTCGAGCAACTCGCGAAAGAGCAAGAAACAACCATTCCGAGACAAATAATCGGCTCTTTTGAAGGAGACATTAACGGGATGTCCGCTTAATAAATACTGTCAAATTTGCAAAGTCGAGAAACGAAATTAAGGAAAGTTGATAAACTTCCAACCGGTCAGTGACCATATCCCGAGCATCTTAAAACGCTAAAATGAACTTCCGGATATTGTTATTTATCCAGTTTCCTCCAGCAACACGCACATCGTTTTCTATAATATCGATATTCCGAAACTGTATTACCGCCAGACGAAACTTGCTACTTCTTTTTGTATTCTTCTTCCCCTTTGTTGTGGCATCGATGTCTATCCCGCCGCAAGACATCGTCACACGGAATAGCGATGAGGCTGCGATTTAAAATTAAGATTTTCCAATTACGTCGCGATTTCAGTGGAAACTAGAAGCCAGACGGGTTGAACATGCGGTCAATAACGCGGGAATATTTATTTACGCGATTTACATGTTATATAACCGGGCCGGACTGTCGTGAATATCAATCGATGCTCGAAGAAACTTGGCAGAAACGTCGATCGTCGAGCTTATGAAAGAGTACATCCATTGAGCACTGGTGTATAATGAGTTTCTTAATAAATCTTCCTCGACGTCGAAAGCTTTAATGACACGCAGTCTCGATTCATTAGGAAGTTTCTGTTGCGAAATCCATTACCGCGTCTCGTCAGGATTTATGTTTCTTTTTTTCCTCCTTTTTTTCTTCCTGAAGTTCCTAGAATTTGATGGATCACAAACACGATCTAGATTTAAGACAAAATATATCGAGCCTCTCGCGAATTTTTACACGTACGTATTTTGAAATTTGTATTTAGTAAAATTCTGTATATAAAGAATAACGAATATGATCATGAAATTGTTGCGGACGAGGAACGTCCGCAATATCGGTTTATAAAATTTTATTAACACAGGCAACAGCTAAAAATTATGGACGATCGATGTCTCGATATCGAAGGCACGTCCTTTGCATCGGTAGCATTTTGTTTCCGACTTTCCGCGCGTTAATTACGTCGTTAGCAATCTTCTTCCTCGCTGTTGTGTCTCGAATGTCGCTCGTTTATCGTCACTCGACGCCCCGCGTGATTAGTACTTTCATTCGCGGGCTTCGTTGAAATAGCGCCGCCCAGGAAAAGATCGATAGCGGTATCGATCGATCTCGCTGACAAATTACCCCGTTCGTTCGAATTAATAATGGTCGGTGGAAATTTAGTTGGTGGATTAAAAGAGCGGATTTGCTATAAACAACTGGAAAAAAAACCTGTGAAACAGAACGGGGAAATTTTAAATTCGAATTTCAGAGTAACTGAGCTGTAAGTAGATTTAACCTATATAAGTCAGACATAGCGATGTTGGTTGAATATGAAATTTCTCCATTAACATTAATGAAAATAATCCTTCAGATTCGACAATTTAATGCTCTGTTAAATACTCCGTTTGCTTTGTATAATAGAATTATTTGCGCAGAATATCGTAGAAGAAGGAAATTCGTGGAATAATTTCTCTTCTTGCGTTCGTCTTCTACTTATTTAAATGCACATTACACTGAAATTTCCTAGACATTCTCAGCTTCCTTGACTCAGAATCAATTAACTTAGTGGTTAACCAAAAACGTAGAACACTATGCAAAACACCGAGCAAACACCGCGCATGAAGTTGAGTGAATACAGCTGCATGCCGTTGCACCGAAAATTCTCTTTCTTGCCACTGGATTTCGTATTCCCCGCCGTTACACGCCTGCCTCCGTGTATATGGCGGGTTTGAACATCGAGATTGCGGGAAACCGGTGTCTAGGGAAAACGAAACGTGATACGGATATATAAGAAACGTGGAAAATCTTACGAACGTATTTTACCCTAAAATTCTACTGTAAATCGTTGTGACACCGACGATTTACGATGTCTGGATCGATTTTACAAACTTTCCAATTGCGAACGATCGCTATCGCAATTTCCGTGTTTAATACTATAACGATGTGACGCGTGATTCGTTATTTATATAGCCGAGTTGTATATATCTTTCATTTCGTATAAAAAAATAAACGTGTCTATTATGCGCAATTTATTCAAAAATTACCTCGGAAACGTTGAGCGAAAGGCAGAATTGCAAGCCCCGGCATCGTATTTTATTACGTTGTGCTCGGTCGAAGTTTCCATTATATATACACAATGCAGATAATTCTAATTTCCTGTAGCACGCGACCAGCTGCTTACGCGGAAACGTTTCTAAACGCGCGGCCGCGTCTAATTACGGAAGCGAGCAAACTCGAGGCGGCCTCGGGAAACTCTTGTTTCCGGCAGACGAACAACTAGAAGAGAGAGAAAGAAAAATCGTCGAAGCAAGGGGCGAAAGACGGCGAAGAAGCCTTTTGTAGGTCAGGGTGCTGTGTAACCCCGTTCAACTTACCAAACCCTGCTTCCTTCTGTTTATTCTTTAAGCAGCATTAACGAAAGAATTCTCGTAAATCAAGTCTGTTTTTTATTTTCGTATTTTTAGGCCGTTAATCGACCAACTGGAATACTTGGTACTTTCCGTAACATCTTAGTATCTAATTTAATTAGTTTCATTTAAATGCTCGATTTAGTTCGACCTTAAAGATTTAAGACGACAATAAGCTTATGCTGCGTGACCTTTCCATTTAATTCGCGTAGAAAAAGTATCGGAACCTGTTCAGTTAAATTTAGCACGCTTTTGCCACTTTTACGTACGAGAAATATATAATTAAATAGGATCCACTTAATTTTAATAGGATCCATGGCTCGATTTAACGCTAGTCCGCTATGTAACCATCCGAAGCTAGTTTCAACTTTCTCGGAAATAAAACTAAAGCACGACAAAGAGACCCGTAATAGATTATCACAATCCAGAGCAAACCGTCCAACCCGTAATGTTCATTCTTCTCGTTCTTTCGGTAGAGCAGACACCGGGAGGTGGCAGCGTATGAAAACCGCAGAGCGTCGAGGCTTGAACCCGTGGAACATTCACCTCGTTTCGCCTCCACGGGTCGTCGTCTTAAGAATGACTGCCACTTAAGTGGCTCGGGAGTCGGGAAAGCGCAGAGGAAAATGTCGGAACGACTAGAGGAGAAAAAAGAGACGACGGAAAGGATGGTGAGACACACAAGGGAACAGAGGGATGAGGGAGCGATGATCTCGCAGAGAAGACGAATAACCTGCCGAGGTGCTCGACGAACATTGGGAAGACCGTACCCCGGAACTTTTCTATTACGGCCGAATGACGTATAAGGGAACGCACAACAACAGTGCGTCCAAGCGGATTTTACGGCGGTGGTTGGAAAAAATGGCACAGGGTTTGTTGCTTCGTGATTTAATCCTATACCTAATCTGCGTTCTTTAAACGACCACTCGCAACGTTGAAGTAGACAATCGTAACAAATAGACGAACAGCTTTGTCGTTCTGTTGCGTGTTATTTCGCTAATTACATTTTCACACTGAATTCGTTGCAGTTTGTACATCGACTGGTAAATTCTTGACCTCGCGAAAATTCGAAGAACGCCATTGCAAAATTCCCTATTGTGGATACACTATCGCTTTACCACTGTCGGAAATACCGTTTCTCCCATGAATCGCAGAAACACGTAGAAAAGGTGTTGGTGAACACACAGAGGATGGAACAGAGTTATGATCGGAATGTTGTAATTCATCGAGATCGGATCGGATTCAGACGGAACCGGGGGGCGTTAGCAATCGCGGCCCGGTAATCTCAAGCCATTAACTGTCCACCGATATACCGGTTCCCTTAATCGACAGCCCTGTGACTCCCGTGATCAATAGTGCGCGCGGCAATCGAGCTCTAATTTCTGGGGACGCGGCACCGCCAGTTTCTGCGGTAATGCCCATAATGCTTCGCTGATTGTGCTTAAACTGTCGTTTAACAAGCTATACGGATATCGATCATTTCCGACTATCAACGGTTCCTGCGTCACTACTTCCTTTTTTCTCTATTATTGACTTTGTATCTCTTTTTTCTTTTTATAAAAAGTTCGCCGCCTGTTGAAACGTTGTAAAAGTTTGAAAAATTTGCATACTGAGAAATTATAATTATATATAATATCGAATTTAACGATTTGTTGCAGTCGTCTTATCTCGAAACTAGCTCGTTGTCTCCGATTTTCTTAGCACAAAGCGTCTGCGAAGATCAGCTGTCCCGTTGGAACGCGTTTCTCGGAGAACTTGTGAACCAGTGGAAGCCAACTACGAGAGCATATCCATAGTTCGTTCTAAGAAGGGGTAATAGTTCAGAGTAAACTATCCTGGGTAATCGTAGCCGATGAAAAGGAATATTAACCGGAGAACAAGTAACGAGAACACACGAAACGCTCGGATGGCTAGATGACGTAAAGTGTAACTGTATAACCGTAACTGTAACCGCCACTTATCTCGGGGTAGTCAGCAGTAATTGGAAACGGGACACCAGCTTGGATGTGGCGGGACTGCGACGAAACTGTCGCGCGATTTGTAGCAGGGTCACGCGTGCGATTCCATCCACCCAACCGGTTAGCCAGTGAAATTAATCATCAGGGATGGATTAAGCCGCGCCTCACGCCTCGCTGGAATTTTGCAGCTTTCCTAGCTGACTAACCGGTTAGATTCGATACGTGACGGAACGATTTACGCGAAAGATAATCGCGGATAACTCTTAAAAACCGAAAAAGATTATCAGGAAATGTGTTTTTTGTATCTTCCATAAGGTGATGTTACAACGAGTCGAAGTGTTAATTTGGTATTACGTTAGAAACGGTCTTGAATTACGATACGAACCTGTGAAAGATACAAATTTGATAGCAAGATGCTCGCATCGTGACGACAGCAAAGTGGAACGCAACGGAGGTGCGATAACAGAGCAGTGGTAACATGGTAGATAGATGAGGACATAGTGGTGGAAAGATGACAGGGGAACAGAGGTATGTGCTGGTATCGCGATAGCAGAGTAAAGTGAAGCTACATGGCGAAACATGACAGAGTAAGAGTAGCAGAGTGACAACGCGGAAGGCAAAGAGTTTACGAATGGAAGAAACAGTTAATTATTGGCTTCTGGTAAAACTGCTTTTTCTGTAAAAATTGACAAGCAAAAATTGGATTTTTTTTGTAGTTAACTAGCGAATTTAAGTTAATTGGATGATTTTTATTTATGTCTGACAGTAGCACATATTTTGAAACTTTTCTTCAGCCTTTACACACACTGAAGGACAACGTCACAGTTCTATTATTTATCGTGGAAAATGACAAATTAACGTAGAGATTGCTTCATTTGTCTACGGATGACGCGTGGTTGACGTGATCGATATATCCATAACATTTAATCTTCCGGCCGGATATATCGATAACATTTAAGCGAAGCGAGCGATTTCTCTTCCCTTCTTTGACGCGATGTGAAAAAGGGAAGCAAGGCTTGTTCGAGAGAAAATCAATTAGGAACAGAATTTTAGCGGATATAATAAAGGGAGAACACTTCCGATACGTTTGAGAAAAATTTTGTATTAAAGGAGACGAATGAATTCGGACAAAAGGCAGATTTATACGATGACTGAATTGAACGTCGATGTGCATTTCAAATAATTAAGAATCTTTCATCTGCGTAATAGATATTAATTAACGGAGAGCAATCGACGAATTAATTAATTGAAAATGAAGTTGAAAACGTAATTATTCTTATCGAAAAATGATCTGAGATCTAGATATTAATTACAAAGGGAAATGAATTCCGACTACCCAATCTTTACCTAATACTTTCTACTTTTTAGAAATTGATAAAATATCGAAATTAACATAAAACGTATTTGATTTTTCACGTGTTTGAGATTGATTATTTTCGTGTATTTGAGATCGAATTGGAGGGTGTTATCAGTTTTTCAATTTCACCGCCAATGTTATCGTTTATTTAAGAACGAACGTGTTTGCTACGTGCACGTCTCCAAGATGAGATAACGCTACGTAAATGTTATCATAGAATTTTCTCATCGTAATTCACGGCCTCTGATATTTTGTCTCAATTGCAGTTGGTCCCTCAGAAACCGCCCCCGGTGGTAAATATGCATTTGACTACGAGTGGGATCTGCCTTCGATGTTGCTCTTCTACGAGTTTGGATATGCGACAACGAAATAACGTGACGCGTTGATGGGGTCGCGGCCACACGTGTAAACAGACCACGAAATTCAGTGGCATCGACGATGCTCGAATTAGAATAGTGTTTCGTGATACTCTTGGGAAAATAACTACCGTGGCGGAATATACCATGAAGGGTAATTTGAGAAGTAGATTTGGTTGCTTGCTGTACTAATACTGAATTACAATAAGGTAATTGATTTGGTTAATACTTCAAAAGAAGTAAATGGTAAAAAATCTGAAATTTTCTGAAAAATCTGAAAATCCAGATACTGTAAAGTATAGAGGAGCGTAATTGAAATCTAGTTAATTAAAGGAAAATTTTACTCACTACGATCCGAGCATATCAGTACGAAACGACGAAGCATCGAATTTGTGTTGAAAACAAAAGAATGGAACTTAACGAACGTTAATTGTTGCAGTACTATGCGATTTAAAAGTACCCAAAATTTTCCAACTGATTATCTGCTGTGACAGCTACGTCGAGTTATTTAGAACGGTGAACTCGGTTGAAAGAACAGAATGGAGAAATCGTAAAGTTACACCCTTCTACTCTTTTAGCTTTTGGCATTTAGTTGTCAGCCAAGTAGACGAAATTTTTTGTGCAGCATCATCTTCCCTCATTTTTTACACGTATTTCTGTTTCAAAGCGTAATTTCAAGGGAAATGGAATCATGCTAATAAGTGGACTAATGCGACCGCTCAAAGCGAGGGATGAGCAGTCTCCTCCATCCCCATCCACCCTCTTTGTTCGCTGCACAAGCTGCATGTAGCTCGAGGCGTGTCTGACAGGGTGAAAGCCTCCGTTACCCGTTACCCAACACTCTGTCGCCGCTTATTTGTGTTACGCGATACTTGCCGCATGTTAATTAGCAGATATGGTTAACAGATATGCGAACCATGCCAGCCACTCCCTTCATCTTATTCCTTCTCTCAGTCACAGGAGAACATCGGGATAACGTATTCCAGAAACGATCCACGACGAAAAAAATGGCTCTCGTTTGCAAGTCTGTTACGTGTTTGAGAACGAGCCTAGCGACTGAAGCAAAGAGAATATTGAATTTTGTGACTTCTTCGAACAAACAAAGTACAACGTTTTGGAAGAAGTTTGGGTTCCAACGAATGACTATTACAGGACATATGGATTCTCTCTTTTTAAAAGCACAGACAATCTTCGTATTGATTTCTGCGAATGGAAATACTCCATCTTAACTTTGATACAAAGTTCAAAGAAAACTTCTTTCGAAGTTTCGAAAGACTTTTTTCTAAACGCTATCTCGAAACTCGTTGTTCACTGTGAATGACAAAAACATCGGGACGTGTGCGAAATTTTGTTACGTGGATCGCAATTTTCGCACTTCTACTTGAAACATTAGTGTCTTGAAAATGTGTCAAATATAAAAATTTGGGAGATACAGAGAATTTTTAATTGACACATACACGAGCGATTTAAAGATATGCACGCTGCTGTTCAATACAGTTGCGTGTGCGGATCAACTATCGATCGTGGAAGGCAAATGAGTAATTTGTGGAAATCCCGTGGAAATTCATCGAATTAATCAACTGGACTGACGAAGGTTTATTTGGCTCTCGTGGTGTATTTTTCACGAGCCTTATCTCGAAGCCATTCATTTTGTCCACGCTCCATTATCGACAAACGCAACGAACCAGGGCGTGTCGTTCGAGACTTGAACGCTGTGCGGATATCGTTGCAATTAAGACTCTGCGTGATCTTTTGTAATAACGATAGTGAGATCCGTAGATCAGGGAATTATCGCTGAATCACCGTAATTAGGCAATGTTTGTCTTTAATTTACGAGCACGCTTTTGATGTCGCGAGGCGAATGATAACGCAACGAAAATTATTAAATAAATATATTTAGTTAAGAAAAGTAAAATAATAGTAATTTTGCCGGTTTTCTACGCATAACGCGAGATCAAATATGACGACTCATTCACCAATCACTTAGACCCTAAATGGAACACCCTAATGGAATCTTCTGATCTCATCGTCCTAGAATTATCTTAACCTGATCGAAAGGTTTCTAATCTCGCTTATCGTTTTTAAATCGCCAAGATTAACCGGCGGAATATCAAGAAAGGTCTGGAAGAACGACAGAAGGATAGGAAAGGGAACAAATTGTGGTAAAAACTGGACAACGATCGCGGAAACAAGTTTAAGGGAAAATGAAAAAGGAACGTCGACGAATCGAGTCGATTGTAAAAGACGCGCAGTGAGCGAGCGTAGGTCGGAAGACACATTGTAAAGTATAACAATGCAACCGGAAGCTAGGAGGTACGCTAAGAGTGTCCCGGCGAGTTTCGACCGCTATCTCGCGATTTATTGCTCAAACCATTTGTGCCGTCTTATTTAACTTCCGCTTTCCAATAGCAGGACCCTGGGCTTGATTTACCGGCGATGCTCGTTGGCGACCTCGCTTATTAAACTTCTGGCTACGTGAGAATTCCGCTCGCGATAACGCTCCGAGAAACCGTAAGCATGCGACTGCTTGCGAGATTTTGCTTCTGCGTTAAAATCCAGAAGGCGTTCAGGTGGTCCAATTCGTTTCACAGGAAAGTCAATTTAAAAGGACGACCGTTTATATCCAATTGAGTTTTTATCTTCGAAGAACACTTAGCAGCGAAGAGTCGATTTCATCTACCTCTCGATCACCTTACTCGCTAAAAGATAGCGCCAGAAATTACAAGAGTATAAAGATTGAGCAGTTATGAGGTTGATGAGTGGATATGAATCGAGCAATCGAACGTTCAATCTTCGTAGACTCTCTCCGAGAAATGACTCGTTTCAAAAGTCATCCTTCCAGTTATATTATCATCGAAGGTACTTCTATCGGCTGTAAACGGGCGTCGAGTATCGAACGACGTCTATTGAACGAGCTTTTGTTCTCTTCTTCCTTCGTTTTATGCATCCAACAGGAGTCTTCGGTGTGAAAGCGGTCCGAGCGTACCGATACACTTGTTGAAGCTCCTATATCGCGATATTAAATCAAATTGCATCCAGATATTGTAATATTCGTCAAGATCGATAAAAACTTTCAGAAATCTTTTAGCGTGCTTCATTATGGCAGATAAAAACGTCGTGAAAAGAATAGGCAAGAGTTATCGTGATCGGAAACTTTGCGAATCGATCACTGAAAATGTGCAAGTTCGACCGAAGATCGGCATCGATGTACGACCTATACGACAAAACAGCCAACTTCAGGAAAGCGTCCGTATTTCTACGTGACGTGCATTCTTCGAACTGAAGTGCCGCATTCCGCTTGAGAGAAGGCCGGAAAAGGATGAATCGACGCGTACACGACCGCCATCGTCTCGTCGCGGTAGCGTCGTGCGAACGAGCGAACAACCGTTCATACGTTCCGCACGGCGTGCATGACGAATGGCTGGAAAAAGCTCGCCTGGAAACCGAGTGACAGGATGCAAAGTTATGGATACCGCCACCCACCGAATTCCGACTACGCGGGGAATCCGTGCTGTTTTCTTCTCTCTCTCTCTCTCTCTCTCTCTCTCTCTCTCCCTCCCTCTCTTTCTATGTATGTTCCTCTTCTTCCTCTCAGTATATCTACTGTCTGGCTCTCCTGTTCCTCTTCCTCCACTGTCTTCCTCTACTCGTCTATTGCTTACTGCACAACGCGTTTTCCTCCTCCTCCTCCAAGCTTCTATTCTTCGCCCGCAATTCTACCTGCAACGAACCTGCACCTGGTACGCTTAACAAGCCCGGAAACTGCTAGCGCTAAGCTGGGCTTTCCCCTAAACCCCATCGTCCTTCTTCTACGGCTCGTCATTTGTCCTATTCCGGCGTCGTCTCTTTCCGGTTTCCTATATAGTACAGCCTCCTCCTCTCCTTCGCGATGCGCGTTCCGCTCTAGCTACTCAACGCACCTCCATTGTGTACGTCGTTGTTCCAGGATTAATTCTTCGGCGGAATTAGAGGATCACGCGGTCTCCGGGCGCGTGTTCAGAGCGATTGATGGAATTAACGTGATTCTCCTATAGTTTGAGGTTTCGGGAAAGCTTTACTAGGGGGTGGTTTGTTGCAATTGAACGGTGCAACGGGAGAGGTGATGTTGCCGGTGGCTTTGACTCGTTTCCAAGTCGTTGAAATTTATTATTTTTGCTATCGTTACGCGACGATAGTAATGCGCAATTTTGCAGCAAATGTACATTGCATTTTGGAAGAAATTAATCTCATTGATGGTAACTTCAAATACTCGGCTATTTAAATTTATTTGAATTTTTCCCTTAAATATGTACTAGAAAAATGTAGCCACGTATATTTTTAGATTTGGAAGTAACGGAATTGTACAATTCCTTATCTACAAAAATTCCAAAAAATGTTTTTATTTCAAAGAGGAGAAAAGAAAAGCTACGAAGAAAGGATAGAAGGAGAGAGAACGTATCACTGTACATACTGATGGACAGGCTTCGATTTGTGTCGAAATAAAACCTGGAAACGATGAAAACCGAACTAGGATACGCGGAAATCGAATTCGACTATACTTACAGACTTTTTTAATAAGTTTCGGTAAGAAAATTAATTTAATTATGTTGATATGAAAACATCTCCTTCATCATAGGAAAGATATCTTTTAATAGTTTCACGAAGGAAAAAGCTGGCCAAGAAATGATTATATTTTATAGATCTCTCCAGAGCACGCTAATCAACTTAAGTGCTCATTTTTCCGCCTGTTCTCGATTGCGGTGTGCCGCTAACGAGCACCATTAAAGAGGCTAGCTAAATGAAAAATCTTAATTACGCTTTGTTACGGCATTGTGTTCGCTGTGGATTTAATGGTCTTAATCGCAATCAACAAAAAGCACTTTTGAACGTTTGACTTTTCGCGATTAAATATCGCAACGATCGAATTCTTTTTATCGTCCCTTACAACAATGTCTTAATAGAATTTGCAAAGTCGTTAGTGACACGATATAAATTACAGCAATATATTTCACGCTATTAAACAATTTCCCTTCGCTGAGAATGAACGTGCAAGTTACAAATCGAGCAGAATTTCCTTCCGATTCACGACCGAGTCGAAGGACAACGACCCTTACATGGAGAATTAAATGTTGTACTCCATCGATTAGGTTTAATCTACGCTGATAAATGTAGACAAGGAAGCTTAGCTTAAATCTCGGCTTTAAGACCATGTCTCCTGACCTTTTAACGATATTGATTCGACGATATTCCTGCAACGTTGAGATTCCTAAACGATTATTTGTATTAGTAAAACACAGAACACAAATATACAGTTCGCTAATCGCTTTTCCAGACAAATTCCATCAGTTTGTGTTATCTTCAAACGAATGTGGAACGGACATGGATTTAGCAAAAGAATCTAAGAGAAAGAGAAATAAGTTTAGAAGATTGTGTGACACAGTTACAGCTGGTTAAAATGAGTTAGCTCCTTCGCAATTCACTTGGGGATAGCGACTGTCACCTGCCCGAATTTTCGTCGCGGTTAGCGCACTATGTACGTGGTGCAATTTTAAATGGGGAACGCTTTACGATGTTGCATGATTAACGCACAAGCTATTACAAGGCGCATCGTCCTTCGACTCTCTTAGCACATAATCGCGAAAACTAGAGGCAAAAGGGAGACGCATGCGTGCCACGAGTATCGTATCGATGATTATCGTCAACGCTGGTAATGAAAGCTGAAAGTCAGAAACCGAAAACGCTAATAGCGCCGAATTGGAGAACCCTTTGACAGCTTCAATTAAATGGTTAGCTGTATAGACGTTAAAATTAGATGTTCCGGCATACACCAGGCAGAATCTTTTATCATATTACTTATTTCTAAGAAAGGATTACAAATTATTTTCTATAGTGCTCTTAATGCAATTTGTGGTATTGGTATTGTCAACTGTTTTTTCCACGTTTCTGTAACTTGTTGGAAAATAAAGAAATAGAAGTGTCATCGATCGAAACTTTTCTCCCAAGATACTACAACGAGAACACGGTTTTTACGCTCAACATCCATTCTGGCCAGATTTCCAATCAATGCCCACGTATTCTTCAATCTCCGAAAACATCAAGCAAAAAGAGTAAAGAGGAATATCGTGCCGAACAGTCAGAGGAAAATAGGAATATGTACTATTGTTTCTATCGATAAATTCATAACTTATTTTCAACAATTCCAGATTCAACGAAATGTAACGCTATTAATGTCTAATTACACTTTGAATCTTTGTAATTCTTTTAAACCAATTACGACTAAAGACAATTAAGTTGCAAGAAAAGGTACGGATAAAAGATTTCTATACCAAAGTCCCACTCATCAGTTTCGATTATTTACAATATTTCTGGAAATTTCAAAAAATTTCAAGATTCGTCAGAGGTACGATGAGAATGGAATTTTTTGGAGAACGAAACTCAAACTGACCAGTCTCGTGTGGCTAATAAGTAATGTAACAACGTGTACGTCAAACGTATTGCGTGAACGTACAAACGTCTATCGTGCGGCTATTGACAGAATAGGACAGTCCAAGACTAATTGCCACACGTTGGATCACACGTTTCATCGACGAAAGGTACTACGAATAATACATACTGTGTATTTAGCTCCTCGATCGATTTATTGCAAAACAATAATTATCGTCGAGAGCACAGCATCTGAGAACGTATTCGTCGATGAAACGTCTACTTTTCTACCCGTTTGTTCGATAACCGATACCGTTCGTCCGATACTTAAGCAAGAAACAATCGTTGAGTGGTGTGAGAGCGTTGATATGAGGCGGTTAGAACATTTTCATCGACGATGCTTGATCTTTGAAAGAGATGCGTCGCAGTGGCTTTACAGACATTGTAGCCGACTATGATATACCTGGATTCTTTCACGTAACGGCTGCCAACTCTAAAATCATAGTCCATGCTTTTTACAGAGTATTCTAGGAACATCCACGGAAAACGCAGATTTATAGGACACGCCAGATAACGTGGACAAAGAGTCCGTACGCTGATGGAATGATGGAATGACGGAGCTCTCTTTGAGCTTAGGGGAGGCTGAAAGAGGAAAAAATCGGTGATACAATCCCGACGATCCTCGTTGGTCAACAGAGCGATACACTGGGTCGTAAATCACGAATCAGTGGCGATTGGTCTTAATTTCCTACGACTACGTGTCCTGAAAGCCAATTCCTGCCGACAACTGTCTCTGAAATGAGGAAACGTGGCCGCAGTAACTTGATTCTTCGGAAATTACCGCTTTTTTCTAAAGAAACGTTAGCGCCCTGTCAAATCAACGGGACTTTGAAGACGACGAACCCATTATAGATAGATTTTCGTCGTTTATCGACAACCAAACTTATTCTTCGTTTGGATGATAAATTGGATTACAGAAATATTCGCGAAGGACACACTCTAACAAAGTTTAACATAACGCGTAAGTTATGGACTCGAGGACCCTTTCTCGACCCTTCTTTCAAGAGATTACAAAGAGTCCCTACTTTCCAAGATAAATTGTCGATGCTTGAAAGATGGTTGAAAAAATTTTCAAAACCACTTGCCGATTTACAAAAAGGGAAAAATTGTGTCAAGGGGAGTCCAGCGCAAATCAAATGGTGCCAGATATTGCTCGCAGATCAGATGGAAGCGAACATACAGAGGTTCCCGGCAAAAGCACACACCCTGTTAGGACTATCGACAGAGAACCCTAGTTGCCCGGAAGCTGTTTTCTCACCTACATTCCAACACCGTTGCTGTGAAAATATTTGACCACGTTTTAGGAAAATTTCGCGACCTGGAAACAGCCGGTCACCTGGTACAGTTGTTATTTCACGTTGTTGTAAAATTCAGTGCAGGACAAGACGAGATTCTTATCCGATTCCTTGGAAACAAATTTTATGCTATAGTTCTTTCCTCAGACATCGATACTTCAGATCGTGTTACTTTTATGCGATTCGATTACTACAATTGGCCATACGCAATCACAATTTATACTATAATCGACCATGGAAGAGAATTTTAACTCGATGCGTTTTGCCATTCAAAATATTGAGTCAAAGAGTTAAACTCGAGTCGGTATGTAATCGACGCTCGTTTCAGAAAGGAACACGGGAGTACTTGATCGAATTTCGGAATGCTGTTTACGTACCTAGCATTCTATCTGCCCTTTGTAAACTGACATTTTCGTTTCTCCAACTCAAACAATGGGGATGGTGCACGCCAGGAGTGCAGCAAGGCTGGTCATCTTGAAAATGGTCGGAAATAGGGTATTAGTTTCCCTTTGCTGGACTATCCTTTTGGTACGAACGATCGATGTTTCGCAAACGAGACTTGATGTTTTGTTAACAATTGACTTGATTGTACGATGCAACACGTAAAAATATTTGACTGACCTCGGGACTACCATCGCTACAGCTCGTTCTAACCACCGAATACTTTATCTGCTTGAATTCCCACTCGCGTTTAAAAAAGTATTAGGCTTTTACATAAATCGTGAACTGACTTTATGAAAATTATTCTCAGGTAATTCTAAAGAGACCAAATATTTTGTTTTGTATTAAACTGTAATATGTAATGTAAAATTATTGATTATGAGCCTCATTTTTGTTTCATCGAGAAACGTTACATAAATATTTGACGAAAGCAGTTAAGAGCTTGCGCTTGTGAAATATACGTCGTCGTTCATAGACGAAAGAACGTTTACCTACTAACTGGTTTACGCTTCTTTCATAGGAATCAAGCGTAAACGAAACAAAGATTATGATTCGTTCCAATCAATACGAACACCAGCCGCGATAAAAATTCATAAGGACTGAGGTAAGCCACAGCGAAACGGAAAAAGATTCGTATAATCCCGGACGCGGTCTTAGGAATTAAGACGGAGAAGCTTATCTCGCGAGGCTTGGACCGGAGAGAGCTGGCTTTTTACTGGAGATCGTCAACCCCTTTTATCCGACATCTTCCACTTTCAGCTAGCATTCACCTGCTGTGCCACGCTCGAGAGGAATATTCGAGTGAATCCAGAACGGTCGAAGCCTTGGTGTAGAGAAAAGAGTTATCTTGCTCCTCGTTCCCTTTAAATGCTACTGCCTCGTTCAGAAACTCTCGTGACGGTCTTGCTTTTCAGAATAAACTTAATTTCTTTGGCTCTGGCGATGCCAAAGGAACGCGCCACGACCAACTCTTGCCGATCCATCTTTAAACATTTGGAAAAGATAGATTTCGATAGCGAAACGCGAGAAATTACGAGTAATCTGAATTTAATGAGTGGTTTCACGGATTCGTTGTAGTTAGTAAACGCAAAGGAAACTTGAATTTATACGCTTCGTTCATAAATTTACACGGTTCCTGAGTTTTCGCTATTGACATTGAAATGTGGAGGTATTAAATCGAAATAAACCTCACGGTTCTTTACCTCGAAAATGTAGAATCGATTGGATTACTAATTTTAAAGGGATCATCGCAATTTTATCAACAGCCACACAGTCTTTAGATCGTATTTCATACGTTGTGAAATTTTACGATCATGTATCATTTAGTAGACGCGAAAGAATGACTGGTTACGCAAAATCAATGGGAAAAAAGAGCCGAGCAATAAAATTCGAATTTATGTTCTTTATTATTCGACAGACAGCTTTATAGATTAGTTGAGTTGCCTTTTATTCGTGGACGTCCGAATAGAATAATCTCTACTTTTTCATAAATAAAACTTTCCAACCTTTGAACTTACTGCTGAATTTAGAAAATGAAATAGTTTATAAGAGTAAGGGATGGTTACAAAGAAACGAGGAAGTAACTAACGGACTATGTACAGAGAGCAAGATTATAAAAGAGACCAAACGAGACGAGATCCGAGCTTTCCAAGCTATATCCTTGCCTGCGAATACCATTAAGTAAATAGTTCGTTTCAAAAGGGAATAGACACTCCACGATAGTCATAGAAAAGGAGGAAACATGAAAATCGAAACAAATTCAAGAAAGGAAGTCGATGGCAAGGTTTCTTGCTTGAAACGTCGAATACCTCTTACCGCGTGCCTCGATGAGATGACAGCAGTATAGCGTTTTGAGATAAGCTGCTAGCAAATACGGATGTCTGAACTCTGTCCCAGTGAAACCAAGGATCTTAGTACAAGGAACGTCTTGGGAAAGGTTCAAGAACAGCGAGGAAAGAGACTTTACCTGTATAGTGGCCAAGAACATGTTTGAAAGAAAATAAAATCACATTCGAGACGGGTCCTGGATATTCTTCTCTATTGGAGGGAACAAATTCCAGCGTTTCAGCAACGCTCTGCAAACCGACATTATTATTCCGTTCGATTGGAGCAGCGAATCACGCTCTAACAAGATTAAAGTTAAGTCACCCTCGATTCCGATTCCGATTCCGCTTTTCTCCTTCGACTTGAACAAAATATCCAAATGCTATTTATACGGACGAACAAAAGGGAACATTAAGAATATATTTGAACTAGCAGTAACTCACTTTCAGATATCCTTTGATATTTCCAGAACGATATACTTTTCTCTCGGTTGCTCGTTGTATCACACCATGTTTTTTCAAAAAAGAGTTTCAATGAAAGAAGTTTCATCAAAAAGTTGTTTCTCTCGTACTATTTAATTTGCAGATTTTTAAGAGATGAACCCTCGAACGGTGATAGAATTGTACGAACGAATAAAAGCGAAGAATTATTGCCAATTAAAGGGAGATTTCTTCATAATTCACCTACTGTGACTAAATCGTAGTTAAGTGTTTGTTGGTTCAGAGAAGGATCTAAGTTGCAGGCAGCCCCTTCTTGTCCCAGGAGGACCAACGACGCCTTGGTTGGGACTTCGTTACCCTCTGTTAGGCTCTAGTAGTGTCTAACTTGGATTTTGGTTATCCCTGGTAGTAGTCGGTGCGTGTCCGCTTTGGTCGTAGCCAGGTCTTGGTTAGATCTCCCTCAGGCATTGGCAGGGACTCTGCTAAGTTCCAGTTAATTCAAAGTTAATCAACATTATTTTCCAGCGCTGGCTTGGTATACGATACGCGGGTTATCGCCCGCTAAGTTTGGATTTTGTCATTAATCAAGACAAACAATCTCAGCAGAAACCTTTAGCTAACGCTATTATAAGAAACTTCCGCGGACTTGCTTATTTCTGAATATTGATCAGAATACCGAAAGCTGTTAGCACAGAATTCAGACAATCTTCTCAACATAAATAGCTTATTTTTTCATCGTATCTCATAGAATTTGCATAGAATCTCCTTGTGAAAATACAACGGACAACCAGATCGTTCAATTGGTCAGATACTAAAAATTGACCAGAATGAATAATTAAATCAGAACCAGGTGGTTCCACGCTATCTTGTTTGTGTGAGCCTCCAGAGAATCGTAGTATACGTTGGAATATAAAGTGATCGTTTTACAGTCGTGGACGCGCAGCCCTGCCTGGCGATCAGTCTTCCTTGACACATCATATATCGTTACGAAACTTACGCAAACCAGCGAGGCGCGTCGTTAACGATAATCCAAACTGAAAGAATAAATTCGCTCTTTTGCAAATAATTAGTTACTCGCCTTATCGAGCGTTCTAATAACCAACAGCTATTAAGAGACGATTCATACTGGCCATCACGGTACGATCAGATCACATGGAGCGAAGCACCGGTCAAAATCGTTTACACGTAATGCAACGAGATCATTCATAGTACGCAGGTGGTTCGATCGAATCAAATGAAAATCTCTTGACCGGTGCCTGATATGACGTAATCTGACCGTACCGTGATCGCTGGTCTGAATCAAGCTTCATGCTGACTCCTTCGCGTCAAGGTACTTTCGTTCGAGAACAATTTGTCACGTTCCGATCTATTAAAGCGAGTGTTATCGTAATCAGTGCTACCATATCGTGCGTGTACGAGGTTTCTATTGCCTATTCAATTTCTCAAGACTTTAATCAATTAATTAGACGGAAAATTGTTCACAGCAAGGGAAGAGTCATATTTCACTCTGATAAATTGTAATTGCTTCAGACCGGAGACACGCTTAACAACTAGTACTAAGGGTTAATGATAAACAGTTGGGGTAGGACGCGTTTTTACGCCAAATAGGATTTGACAGGAAGTTCCGCGCTTTTAGATAGCGAAAGGCTCTCCGGAAACTTTCCCATGCACTTCACCGCGCGCGATTCGTGTTTTCATCGCGAAACTTGGGTAATTGAGAACTTTGTACTTTATAACTGTCCATCATAACGTCTCAACACTCTTATAATAGCCAGCAGGCAGTTTTGTCGCGTGCGCGCGCAGGAACGTAGTTTTATTCGCAGCCAACTTTCTCCGAGTATTTTCTAGGAGAGATCGAAAAAAGGGTACTCCGAACCGAGTAAGCACTATTCTGGGATTTGAAATCATAGCTAACCTCCGTGGCTGACACCTCGTGAAACTCTCGTTAATTTTAGAACTGACAAGCACTTCTAGAATAACGAGTACTTACATACATCTGTGATACGAAAAAAGACACCGATATTTTGTATCATTCGTTAAATTATTCGTTTGAAAAATGTCAAAGGTCACAAATTTATGATATTTGTACGTTGCAAATTTTAGTATTTCGTACATCGTAAATAGTACTCTTTACTGAAATAATATCGTGACGATATTTATACGATATCGCGTACAATTTCGTGGACACAATTTCGCGGACATAGTTTCGCGGAATATTCCTCGTTAAACGGATGAGTATCATCGGAGGCCATATGTATGTAAAATATAATACACCCACGGGGTGCGATCCTGGCATGTACAAAACGACAAACTTCCAGGCGTTTCCGATTTTCCCCTGGCATGCTGTCGTCGATGCTTTGCCGCGATACGGCTGAATTAAACGGTGATAAAGGTCGACGATAGTCTGCCTCGCGATGAATAATTCAACAGGAAAGTAGATGCTGGAGAATTTCTTTCTTAAAGCCCTTAAGCGGGCGAACGTCGCTCGGGTTTTGTTGAAAATGAGAAGCTGCGAGATTGAAATTTGCTGAGTACTTTACCACTAATGCGTCTAATAAGGACCATCTAAAATATCATCGATCGGAAAAGAACGATTGCCAGCAAATCAACTCAATAATAAATAAAATCTAATATAAAGCTTCTATTGTAAATTTCAAGCTTCTGTATCAATCTAAAATTTAGTAACACGATAGTTTCTATTCAATATTAATCGTTCCGGAGAGTCGTTTGACCGCGAGTATGAGAGTAGGTATTTTGCGTAAAGGTAAAGCAGTATTGGATCGAATTCTATAGACATATAAAATTCTAGACCTTATTCTCGTCTGTGACAGTGTGGTTTCAGATCCCAATCTAAAGCGTCGCAACCCGGGATCAAAGTCTTTACGAGTTCGTCATTCGTCCTGGTGAAAACGCGATCGTAAAAGAGATATTTCGCGGGCTGCCTTCACAGTGAGTGCTTGCCAGTTTCCTGATTCTATAGAGACCAGTCTAACATTTTTTTTTATTAAAATAATACACAGATAGGCCCTACTCGACAGTAATTTATCTTGAACCGAATTTTTCAAGAGAGAAAATGGAACTATAATAGATTAGTGATAACGAAAGAAGAGCCGATTATCAAAGGTTGCAAAGCTCTTGAAGTGCTTGATGCGATGTAGAGTGCTCTCGTATACTTTGAGCTCGATGAGGAAGTCTCAAAAAGCCTCGAGAAAGCAAAAAGTCTTTGCTAGATATCTGAAAAGTCTGCGGTCTTCGAAAGTCGCGCATCTTGCGAACATCGCCGTCTATTAGAAGAAATCTTGAACCGTATTGGCGCGTGTGGTTCGAGAAAATTAGAAGACTATCGAAATATACGAACTTACGTTATATTTTTTTGTAACTTTATATAAACATGTAAAGCGATTAAACTTACGAAAAACGAATAAATACAGACTATATCCGTTGGTATGTTTCCGCAGCGACATTTCGTTTCAGAGAACTCAATTTCGCTTGGAAAATAGGCGGTGCGACGGAACAAATGGTTGAACCGCCCTGGATGTCGCCTAATAAATCGCTCGCATGGAGCACCGTACTTTTTCGCCTTCTTTTATCTGCTACATGCACACTACAATTTTTCTCCTTCTCGTTACTTCAGTTTCATATATGAATAGAATTGCCCACCTTACATTCGTAGGATTGTGACTCTAAACTCAATAAAAAATTTATTTAAAAGAGAAAATGACCAGTTAGCAAGATATCCAGATTTTTTCTAATAAAGTTGATTATTCGTCGGTTCGATTACGTGCTAGATGCTGCAAAATTCTATTCGTTTATGACCCATTTACTCGATATCATATACGTAAGCGATACTGTGAATCCACTTGAAAACACATAAATAGATAATCCCACTGTAGTATTATTCGCGGGGTAAATAATCGGCAGAGACGAGAAGCAATCGAGAAGAGGCTAAAAGCAATTCCTTGCTACAGCTTCACTTTCCCCGTGTCTTTATTATCTTCCACGCCTGCTTTCCACGCGTTCTCCTCCACGATTATCGACTCGTAAACGTTACCCAAGCCGGGCACCCGGATTTCTTAGATTTCAACGATTCGTTTTACGAATCAAGTTGTTTTGTGGTCTGTATTGTAAGGCTTTCTCCACCATGCAAATTGTTATCGAAGTTCTTCGATTTATTTTCGGTTTGGCAATTGAGTATCCCGAGAAAGTTTCTTGATTGATTTATCTCGGCTCGTTAAGGCATTTCGTTTGTTGGGAAATTGTTGAATAATGTGGAGGGACAGTTTGTTCATTCGAATACTCTTGCACGCGACGTGTCGGTATTGAGCAACCGGAATACAAATTGTAAATTAATTTAAGTTACTGGAAAAGTAGATAATTCCGTACAATAGAACTCGTCACCACGAGTTCCCATTCACGTTGGAAGATCGCAAATTTGAATTAAAACTCTCTCTTGCTCTCACCGAAGTTTGGTATTTCTTAATTATTTAAAGAGACACTACCATCCAGTCGCTGCTTCTTCGTTACACCGACGATACGTGCATGGATGAAGGTAAATGCGTGTTTCTCTTACAATACATACTTCCAAGTATAATACAGATAGATAAAAAGTATACACCTTTTCAGATAATATCGAAAAAATGTACCAGAACTACATAATTCGTTACTGAAATCAACAAGATCATTTTCGTCTAATTTCCACGCAATTCTCAAACCCGCACCACGCTCCGTCCAAACACTCGTTCGAATTTCGTCCTTCCTCCGAATGTTTCGTAGCACCCGCCGCGTGTCCCGGAATTCGTAGAAACTCATCTAGCAAAGAACGCTTAGGAACGGAAGAGAAGACGTGTGAAAGGGTCAAACGCTTCGGCTAGAAATCCTGAGACCCCCTGACGATCTCCGCGTGCCAGCAAGAAGCCAGCGGAAACGTAGAGTCTGCAAGCACGCAGGGGGGGAGACGCCAGAGAAACCAATACGAGGAACAAGGAGGAAAAAAAAAGAGAAGCAAGAGTAGAAGAGACTGGCGGAGTAGAAGGCGAAAAAGGAGTAAGAGCAAAACGATGAAACGAGGCACAAGCTGGTGGGGTTGAGGGCACGCAAGATCTGATGGTAGTCGGATAAACGGATGGAGGTAATTTTCTACGGTAGCTCAACTGCTGCCATTTTCTCCTTTTTTCCCTTTCTCTCTCTCCTATTCTTTTTCCTCGCCCTTTCTCCCCCGCCTTCTCCCGAAGGAAAAGAAGGAGCAGTCGTGAATGTCGCGAGTGGAATTTCTCGAGCATCACCGCTACCTCCCTCGTCCAATTTCGTTGCCTATCCTCTCTTCGTCCGTTCCAAAAGCTGCACGTCTCACAGAAGAACGGCCACTTCGAGACACTACGCTATCTTCACGCGTAACCACGTATACACGCGACAAAAACGAGGTAATAGCATATAATAGCCCGTGGCATTGCGGGGACGAGCTGTTCCTTAGCGGATTTCTGTTGTCTTCCACACCCCTTTTAGTTTCTCCGGAGGAATGGTAAGAGCGACAATACGTGCACGATCGAGAGAAACGTTGAAATGTAATTGATCACGCCCTCCTTCGTGATCCCGTGACGACTACGAGAAACGAAGGTTTCTTGGGAATCGTTAAGGATTTTATTTCGCTAACCTGAATCGCTGACCGTGTCCACGCGAACACTGTTGTTCGTTGTGTTGGTGGTGTTGGCAGCTGCAAAGGATTGCTTTGTACTTGAAATCGTTTTGCTCTTCGTGGAAAGAATGTGGATCGGAATGTTAGAAATTCAAGTTGGAGTTGTAAGTGTTTGACCCATTTTTGCAATTAAGCGAACAGATTATGTTGGAAAACAGAAGAATCACGGAAGTATGAAAGAAATGGTAAGAAGTGGAATAGCTCTTTAAAATCCCAATGGTCCTTAATTGGAGACCGTTGGAAATATTACTGCTTTCTTTCTTAATTTTCGACACCAGTACGCGAACACGGACGTCCTAACGACCCAGTGTTAAAAATTTAACGAACAATTTACCGCGTGAAGTTACGGAAGAACGAGCTGGTAACCCAAGTTGCAAAAAGCACTTACGCTTTTAAGAGAGTTTCTTGCATCATAAATGCCTCCTACCTGCCCGTTAAAGTATCGTTCTCAAATTCTCGATTTAATCGCCCGAAAATTACCCGTTTCTCCTTTTACGTTGTTATTTCGTACGAAGTGCGATTAATTGACTCCAGTGTATGCATTTACATCGTAATACAGATAATACTATCCACACATTGTTGATGTGGTCGTTGCATTAGTCGCTTAATTGCTTTATACCTGCTACTTAACGCGTACTTCGTACAAATAATGGTAATAGTTATATGACTTTCATAACTTGGTATCTTATAGACGAATTAATTTCTTAACCACTAGATTAATGAAATCACTACAATAAATTATACACAACTTTTCATACGTGGGAGGCGACTGTAAAATCGCGATACATACTGAAAGAAGGTAATTTCTTATGTAACGGTAAGTGAAAGATATTACTAACGTTACTTTCTTTTACACTTTTAAGGTTGCATCCAACCATGAATATTTTAATTGCTCTAATAATGTACGAAATATTTGAAAACACTGACCTTAATATTGCAGAGAGATTCTTGCTCGACGTATCAAACACGCGTGTCATTACTATTTTATTTTATATTCTTGCATCACCGAAATAATTCGTGCTACTTCCACGTACGAAATAATTCTTCCCAGTTGTATTACGACTTCGGAATTACCGTGTACATTCTGCGTGCACCAGTAATTATTCAGGAAAAGATGTATATTAGAGTGTTGAGATTCGAAAGCCATTTCCACGTGATTATATTACACTGACCCTAATGAGGTACCCCTACTTTACATTCATTTTCTTATATATTTATACATACGAATTTGTTTTCTATATGCTCTCTAAAAGTTACAAGTGTCATTTACCATATTTAACCTCGTTGCTATATTCCCGTACTAACGTTCTCGCTAATTCTATAGTAACAAATAGCTACATCGTTTTAAGGCACCTAAAGTACGAAGCATTGAAAATATTTTTGTGGCATTTTTATAGCCATCATAAAGAAGGAAAATAAATTAATTCGATATTCCACGGTCAATTAACATAAACTTCTCACAAAGCAGCAGTTTCTGTTCGCGACTGGAACGCGAGCGTACGACGCGACGTATCGATTTCCCGCGGATATATGCCGAATGCGAATGGTCTTTCTTGCTCGGCCGTATTTTGTATTCGCCGGATTCGACCGCGGCTGCTTAGAAATTCGAATACCAGTGCGCGCTACGAAAAATAAGGCGATCTAGCCACCGATTGATTTATACCTGACATATTTATGCGTTCATCCCCTTACGTGTACTCGTCGAACGCATCGGATTAAATTAAAAACAGCATGGATCGCTGCTACTGAATAATATTCGACCGGTTGGGAAACGTTTCGCATCCCAGTTTCGTACGCCGTAAAAAGATTAACATAAAGGACTGTGCCCGTTCACATGCGAGTTCTCTGAATCATGGCAGACGATACGATTTAGTACGAATAAGGGTTTCTTACAATTTGTAAGAAAGAAAACAAGGAAGAATGGCACTGTTCAAAATTCCAAAGTTTCTTTCCTGGCTTCTATATTAAAGCCATCTCACGTAGGATTTAGATGTACGGGAAACCAACACCGACCAGATATCTTTCCCATTGCGTATCAAATGAAACGGAAAAGATGACGATTCGTCTTCGAATAACTGTAATTACGCGTCGCCTGGACGAGCAAAAGCAACGACCCATTCCCTTCTGCTGGGAGATAAACTGCGGGAAATGCTGGCGAATACTCCGTCGGTCCGGTAGACGCATTCTTCCCGGCGGAAAAGCGAGGTGGCACAGCGATTCGCAGGCTCCGCTTGGGATTTCATTTCGTGCAATTTGGACGGGCGTGGCGGCCCGTGGAAGCTTGATAATGCGCTGCCGACTCGGTCCCGGTGAAAAGAACAAGGGAGGATCAAGGGTAGCACGGTTAACGTGGCAAAGAGAAGGACGAGGGCCGGTTGGCTGGCGCCGCCGGATGGAAGCTTAGCATGAAAAATGTCTGGATGATCCGCGACCGCTAAAGAAAAATTATATCTTAAGCTGTCCTTCGCATACGTGTCTTTTACGGGCAACAGCCAGCCTCCATCAGAGCATCAGGAAACTCTGTTCCTCGCTCATTTCCAAATGGAGCATATGATATAGAACAATTCTAAATTATTAATGGTGTTCGTTCTTTAACCTTAATTCGTTCGTACGACTAAGTTATTATAATTGCAAATTCATAAATATCCAAGGAGAATGAAATTGCTATAGCGATACAACAATAGAACGTCGATGAGTTCAGACACATTTCGAACAATATTCATACTGTCCATTGTGGAGAAAACGAGGTAGAGGAATAACAAGAAATGAATATCTTGGATATCCGTGGTGCGGATGAAAGAGTTTGAACGTTTGATCGTTTGTTTAAACGTTTTCGAATCGAGGATCGTTGTATCAAGCTGCTTGGTCGAAATGGATTTCACCAGCGGCGCTATTGTATCGATAATGGTGGTGTCCTCGTAACTATTTTATTGAGCCAATTTGAACGACGTAACCCGTCGTAACGAGTGACAGCGCACGCAAATCCGCCGCTATCTACATTTTGACACGGTTGTCGCCGCGATAACGCCGTTCGTCCCCTCTCCTCCCGCGGGCTATCGAAACCCAGCGACATTTCCGCCAATTCCGACGTTCGTCGGCTGGTTCCAAGTCTATTTACTCTTGTTTCTACCTTTTTGTTTTTTTTATGTTTTTTTTTTTCGTCATCGACAATTCTGATACGAGATGAAATATGTTCTGTGCTGCACGAATATCGAACGCGAAATTCCAAATTTTTGGATTGGTTTACCAATGTTAAAATCAAACTTCTATGTACGTTGAATTTTTATACGAAATTTCGATAGATTCAAACTCGATATTTTTATCACCAGAAGTTTAACTAATTATTCTTCGTAATATGTAGCAAACATGGTTCTTGAACGCAGAATACGATCATCGACGCATTTGACGATGAAGTAGCTTCAAATTCCAACCGTTTTACGAGCAACATTATCATATTCATCACTTTGCCTGCTGTTTAATCCTGTCTTCCGTGTCAAACCGGTGTTACTGCATCCATAATAATCCCCAAGGATCGTAGTCGTAAACGAAGCCACCAACTGTTTAATAGTTTTAGATACAGCATCTTTGAGTTGTCTCTGGCTCAGAAGCCAGCTTTCCCAACTGGTTGGAAACGCAGCCCTATATGCCATCGGGATATTAATCAACCAATAACCAGCCAACTAATCCAGGAATCAGTTACAATACCATCAGCTTGTGTCTATCTGTTTTGACTATAGATTCCTAACTCATCGATCGTACGTCGAAGAAGATTTGCGGTTTCAACTTAGATCCCTTTGGATACACTGGCTATACTGATTTGTTAAGCTGCAATCATAATTATTGGAGGAAATATTAGTTTAGAGTCATGAAACGAACGGAATGGAATGCTAAAATTCTCAGACTCGTCGAAACCGGATGCTACGCGACTCGATTCGTTCCGAGGACGAACGATTTAAGGTAGATGCTAAAAATGAATTCAATGGCTCGTCCGGATTAACCCGATTCCAGGCTAGAGGCGAAGCCGCTCGTTTCGTTCGGCCATTCAATTTAGCTTCACGCAAATACCAGCTACTGGGGCTTGGAACAGAGGAACAAGGGGGTGGCCCAGGCCACACGAAATTATGTTTGCATGTCCCTTTTGGCCCGTGTTCGAGAGATCTGCCTTCTTGGCCATGCATACGAGAAGCTTTCGTCCAATCGCTAGAACTCGTTATTTGCCCCACGATTCGTCAGAAAGCTCGAAAGAGAATTTTACTCCAATTTTGGAGATTCTTATTCGTTCGTCCACGACGAAACTAGCGCAATGAATGCAGTTAATTTAATCTACTAAAATAGACTTCGTAGGTAATGGAAAGCACAGATGGTTTTAGATTTCATGGAAAATGAGACCGATTAAACAGAGAACTAGTAATGGATTCAAAGTTAAACACAAGTAGGTTCGAACATTCCCTTTTAAGTAGTCTCGAATCTAAACGCAACAGATTTAAACCTTTCGTGAGGATTAAAATTGTAACTACTATAAAAACAAAGTTTAATCGTAACTAGAAAATTAACAAGTATTCGCGAAATTATCTGAATTCTTTGACCAATTTTTCGAAAGGAGAAGGAGAAGAGAGGTTGCAATGTCATGCGAGTAACACGGAAACGGCGTTCTCCTGGGGCGCCAGAACCGAGTTCCGTTGGCGTCTCGTAAATTGTAAGAAAATTTATAGCAGTTTCTGGTGTTACTCTTAGAGTTTGGTCAGGAGCGCCTCGACGACTGCAACTGTCTAACTTTTCGAGCGATTTACCGTCATGTGCCTAAATAGCCAATAAAATGGCAGACTGTTAACTGACCTGTGCCATTGCAAAAGGAGCTTTCACACTTCTTAGTACCCTTGCCGATATGAATTTTCTTTCTCCAATAATATTTCATAGCGATCGTATCAAGAAGTATCATATTGTGCAGTTTGATAATTGAGGCAATTACAAAGCAATTATTTATTATGTAACTCGTTTAAAAGGTTACTTTAAACTTTGATTGCAATACAATTAATTTTCGAACGCATATCTACGCAGCAATAAGACAAGTTTGCTGAAAACGATTTTTCTGAAAAGGAACTCGATGCGTTCGATGTTGCGAAACATGGTAGAAGATTCTCGTTAGGTCGGAAAAAGGACCTGGGTGGGCTGTCGTCGCAAAGTAATTACGCCGTTGCGTGACGGCTACAAGTTCGTAATGGCGTAAGTTTCCGTCCCTATCTAAGACGAACGGGAGCTTCGGTTCGAGTTAACTTGTAATTAGACATGTCGTACGGTTTACCGACACAAGATACCGTTTCTCGTCGTTCGAGCTCGTTCGAGCTTTGCACCGCTTCTTTGCTTTCTCTCTGCCGATCTTAAGTCTTGCGTTTACTTCGAAGGTAGTTTACGTTTCCACAAATTTCACCGACTTTCCTCAATCATAATTAGTTATTCTATATTCTGTCAATCTTCTGAAGCATTGCACTCGATACCTATGTATGTCGGTAACTTCGATTTCTGCGTAGAAGTTCGATGAAGGAAAACAGCTGGAGAAGCGAAGGTAGCCTCATCGATAATTAACGTTCACATCTACCTAGCAGTCTCGGTATCGATTTATCGTTAAGGGTAAATGGCGTGAACGTGGCGAAACTCGAGACGACACGGCGCTATACGTCGAAGAAATAAATTGCGACGCGAATATACTTATCATAACGAGAATCCGATAACGCTACTGTATTTCTTGTATCACGGTAGAATGCGCTGGTTACCATGATAATCCGGAATTCTTCGAGGTCTACTGTGCAATAACAGGTAGACAACTGTGTCGGTACTTTTTCGAGTATTCTTGGAATTTGTTCATTTCGGTAGATTTCTACAGATTTCAAAATATGCGCCAGGATTACAGTTGAATGCTTTTCCGTCACGTTACTGCAAATTCAAGTAGGTAAGCTTCTACGTGTCTACGTAAGAAAATGCAAAAGTCGTGCAAAGTTTTCGAGCGACAAACGAATGGGTCTTCCAGTGGTCACCATAAATTTCGATTTCTGACCAAGTTTGCGAGCAAAAATTTTGTACCGCAAATCCTCTTAGCTCATAATGGCGGTTAATGAAAACGAATGCACACCCTGAATCGCGCTAACGTCCCGTTTAACGATATACAAATGTAATGCGCGTATTTCACCACTCACTCTTACTGACCTCGGCTTTGTTCTGGACTCTGGTAAAGAAAGAAAGGGAGTAAAACGTGATGAGTTCTAAATGTTTCGTTTCTATTTTCTTTCGTAAAGAGCACGGTTTAACGAAGCACGGAGAAATGAAGTAACTTTCGTTAGAATTTTAATCTTCTCTTTTTATTTTTCCATTTTACGTCATTTCATACTTTGTCTTTTAATGTCTCGCATCAATCTCTCTCAAATTCTTAATTTTCTGTTTTCCATTGCTTATTTAAGCTCCTTTGCACTTTCTCATCTTTAATAATACGAAGTAATCGGAATTTGACGAAACCTAGAAACCTTCCATCCAATTTACCTTTAGCCTGGTCGTTCGATCTACGAACCACTATCAGTCGCGTTTAACGATGAAAGAAAATCCATTTAACGCCTGAGCTCAACCGACGCACCAAACATTATAGAAGTTATTGTACGACCCGTTTCAATGCATAGCGCTCTGCTTTCGTCGTACAACCGATATCGAGATCGATGGTTAAGGACGCAGAAACTTCTCGTTGGTGCCATTAATTAAAAAAGAAAAATGTGAAATCCCTCTACTAAAGAATGCTGTCTTTTTAAAGAACGTAGAAACGCGAAGTCTCCGAGTCCCGTGTGTTGGAGAACGTAAAAGCTCTCTCGCTCTTCTGTGTTTTCTTTAAATTCATCCATGCCTTTGATATCGTTCTACGTCATTCGATTGCAATGGAAATAGAATTGAATCCGCGTCACGTCGCTTCCATAGCTCCAAGTCAAGCTTTACACCACTTTTTCCATGTGCTGTTTCACGTTACAAAAGTAATGCGTCTGGTTCAGAGAGGTACTGATGGATGAAGGATGCAAGATTGATACTGTAATTTTTTATATAAAAATTGACGCCTGCTCGCAAACTCACTCTCAATCCCAATAGAAAGCTAAATATCGAATTCTATATTTTTTTTCGTTAGTAAAACACGTTGCAACGATAAAGAAATTTTAACGACAGGAATCTACGTTATGGAAACACGCAAGAATTCCCTGTGCCGTTTGAATATTCCATCTAATCCGATTCAAGACGATCACAACGTATTATTTTCCTTCGTTCGTGATTCTACATGTAAAGAACAGCTCGTGATAGCAAAAGGAAGTCGTTACTGAAATTCCGAGGAAAATGCCAGGAAACTTTCCTATCGGACAAAGGTTACCGATAATGACGGTGTCGTTACAACACGGTTCTGCCGCCGAAAAAGTTGAATCCGAAAAAGAAATATCGAAGCCGCTCGATTGGCCATCGAATCCGATAAAACCATGCCGCGTTGATTTCGTCCATTCCTCTTTCATAGATATGCCCCCTTTTTTTTAGTGGCGTTCAGCGGATAGTACTTTTTTTCGGCGCAGAATTTTTGGATGTTGCATTTTTCCGTCGTCCCATTTCCTGTCGCTTTTCAGCCGAAGACGGTTCACGTTCATCCATTTGCCGTCCTACGAATTCCATCGATTCGCCATTGGTCGGGTCACTCACCCTTCGTGTCTGTGTCCAATTTTTTTCTTTTTTTTTTTTAAACAGGTTGAAATATTTTTATACTTCTCACTTTATTTTACATCTATGACGCATCTTTGTAAAATCTTGTGCATCCGGATTAAAAATTTTCGATTTATTTCTTTCGTGGTCGACGGATTTTACAGTTGGCGTGACCACTCCGACCAATGACTTGGTCGATGACCACTTACGATGGCGAAGATGACGGGATATATGTTCGATTCCTGGTAAACGTCGGTTCGTTATCGATTGTTCAGGAAATATGCACAGTGATCCGGCAAGAGGCAACGGTCGTTCGACGTTTATTGCGAAATTATACAGCCGTGAACAAAACTATAATTTCGCTATTCCATCTCGTCTGGATGTCCAGGTAGTGCAATTCCATCGAAACGATCTCTGTAGAACGGTGATGGGCATAGAAGGGTGAAACGAGGAGGGAAATTCACCAGGCATAAAGTAAATGTCGACGATAACAAAGTTTTACGGCACATCGACCGTTTCTGAATCTACAATTGCAGCCAGCTCGATTCCGCGGTTTCTTATGCATTGCTCTCTAAAAGTAGCGTTTTTACAGCCTGTCAGAGTCTATAAATCCGAATAAATGCTCGCACATTGTTCACCACGCAATATATTGTTAGTTATCGAACTATATGCCAAGAATGGTATTAGGATGACCAAGGAATACTACTGTAACGTAACACATTTTGGCTTTATCGAGCTTTTCGTTAGTTATGAGGTATTGTTGAATATTTCTTTGGTTTGGTTATCCTTTTTTGAAACTGTATACCGGAAGAATTTAACCGCTTATAAATCAGTCAGACACTAGTCAGAATATCGTTCTGAATTTTCACTATCCGGCGGAATTTGTATTTTTATCGTCACACCAGGCACTCGGTAACTGAAGAAGGAGGAAGAAGAATAGAAAGAGGAAGGCAGCTTGAAGCGTAGCCGGCGTAGCGAGAGTAGCACTTCTTAGCTACCATAATGAACGCGTCGAGGGTCATAAAAGTGATGCCACTACAATTTACGTTGTCTGGACGGTGTCAACGTCCAACGTGGGAATACTTCACACGGACCACAGATGAATCTACATTAGACGTCTGCGTTTCGACAATACAATCATCTTTTCGGAAAGCAAAAATATTATATACATCCGCATATTCTTCTACGTTGTAGCTCGAAACATCTATAAAATATCTTCGAACGTTACCGAACATTCAAGCACAGCAGAAGAACAATTTCTCCTCAAAGTTTCTCGATTCGATTGAACTTTACGCGGTCGTAGTGGCAATAAAGGAAGTTGGTCCGGTTGCCTCTGAGGTTAAGCACACGAATTCCGTTGACACGCGATGAAATTTCTCCGCTCGACTGCCAGTCCAGCTCTTTTCCTCGATGGTGAAAACATAAATAAACTTTTCTCCGGTTAAGAAAGTTGCGCGGCTAATTCGATTTTGCGTTGGTTATTCTCCTTCTCCTTTGTCAACACTCGAAAACCGACCGAAACTCGGGAAAAGTATTCCCATAACCGATAACCGTGTCACGGAGTTGGCTAAAGAGATCTCGAACCGAACTAACCCTTAAAAACAACTCCAGAGAACCTTTCTTTCCCATTTTTTCTCTTCGTCCGAGCTATTTTCAGTGACCACAAGTGGTCCTCTCGTTCGAATAAACGTCCACGAAAATTAATGTACAGAGAGAGAGAGAGAGAGAGAGAGAGAGGAGAGAGAGAGAGAGAGCAAGCTATCCTTTTCGACCGTTCGACTCAATTCGTGTATTTGTTTGAAAAAAGTCAAAATAGGATCACTTGAGGAGAATCGATCTGTAGAAAGCGAAAAGGTATTCTCGATACGTGTCTCGAATCATTCGAACGTTCGATGCTCGCTCAAGAATATAATTTCAAATTTAACGTTGGTCGAAGCACAGATTGGTTGGATGCGGTTCTCGTGAAATCGGAACGATTGATTTCCATTTTCTTCGGCACGAAGACGACGACAGGCCGGCAACATTGATTCATCGCGAGCTGTCCTTTGTTACAGGAATCGCGACGCGATTGGCTGGCAGCTGGGATTCGTCGAACGAAAATCGAACGCTAATTGTCACCGTTCGATCCTTCGCGCGGTTAATTAGCAAAGCGAGTTCGACGAGCGTACCACAGTCGTCGATAACGAGGGAAAACGACGTTGGTTGACGCCCGACTACACAATACCAAGCTTCGTTTGCCCGTTTAGCGGCGGCACGCTCTTACCGGAAAAAATATCGATAGTCGGTTCTACGTTTCTCAATTTCCTGTCTGCTATTTATCAAAGTACAATATGATATAAATGTAGCGCACCGCAATCGCTACTTTGGCTGCATTAAAAGTTAATACATTATTTACAGGCACTTTGAACGATTTACTGTGTTTCAATTAGCAAGGAAACAAGATTTAAATAGAAACAGCGAAACAACCAGCCGGCAACTACAGTCAAACGCAAACTGTGCCGAAAAGCGTTCTGAAAACGGAGGTCGCCGAACGAATTCGACCGAATTTCCGGCGCGTCCCACGTTAATTATCGTAATTACGTTTTATCGACAACGAGATGGCACATTGAGCGGAAATTATTGTCTCACTTTTTGCGACGCGACGCGACGGCGACGGACGCGTCGTGTCTGTTAATTGCGGCCGACGAAAATTACTCCAACATAATTCGATCGGTTTAATGCATATTACCGGAACAGCTGCCTCTTTTGCATTCGTGGAACCTGTCGTATGCAGACTGCGCTATAAATCTTCTATGATACCGTCGATCCCGTTTTTTCCTTTTTTTTTTTTTTTTTTTTTTTTATTGAGACGTTTTATATCGTGTTACAGATAGAAAAGCTGCTAAGATTGTACATCGATACAGCAAAACTCTAGATAGGAGACAATCAACGGAGTGAAATTAGGGTGGCTTTAGAATCGTTACTTCCTATTTCTCCGTTTCCATTTCATCGTTTTCCATTGCCTCATTTCCGATTTCAATGTTTCCTGTGCTGGCAGTGTCTATTTTCCTAGTTTCAACGTCTGCGATACGAGGCTGTTCGCGTTGAATTTCTTCCGAATTCTCTTCGAATTTCTCTTAAATCCCTTCCAATCTTTCACTTCGAGTTACTTCCGAATCCTTCTCCTTGGCTTCTCTCATTTTTTTATTCTTTCTCCGCTAAACTCAATCACCTAGTGAATTATCCTTCATCGACAATCTCGATCGCGCACTGAAAATCTCGCGAGGGCTCTACGAGTATCTCATAGATATACCACTAATCGTATTACATCGAATCGTAACGATTCGTTCGTAAATTCGTGCTTAATTTTGTGCACGATTACGCAAGCGCGTGTATCAGTAGATACGATGCACACACAATAATACTAAAACGGAAATGCAATATTTGCTATCGAACGGTGTATCATATAGGCCATGCATTCGCCAACGATTAAAGTTGACCCGCCTCTTCTGTTCATGGAAACGAAGCTCGATAACTTTGGCCACCGACCGATCGTGCGATACACACTGATCGAACTGCGGGACAAATGAGTCTGGTGTCATTCACGGCTTCAAGCGAATCTACCAATCTCGATGGCGTCGCTGCAATCGTAGAGTACATTCCTGACGATTCACGCTCTTTTGATGTGTGATCGATCGTAGTGGGTCATTGATTGAAAACTTAAGAGGCACTTGACCCAGCCACCGGATATTCCGATGAAACGTAGCAAGTCTATTCTAATGCTATCCCCTTTAACGATTAACACCATTTTTTTATAAAATCTCCAGCTTTCTTAGCACGAATATTAGAACCTTTTTACGATATTCCATTCAGCTAAAAACTTCTATTAGAAAGGTATTAAACGTATCTGAAATTTGAATTAACCTCATTCTCAAACCTATTGCGATATTTCCGCGAAATCGACTAGCTAGAAACAGCGTAGCTTCCTCTTTAAAAGGCTCTTTATCTCCCGGTGATGCGACTTCCCGTTGTCGAAATATCACTGTCCAAAGGAAACCGTAATTTTGACCGTTTCGTTATTGCTTTCCTTCTTGCACGCTCGTTTCTCTTGCTCTTTCTTGCACAGTTTCACTGACCTGCCCTACACTCGCGTGAATGGTGGGAGGTCAGGGAGAGACGCTGACTCGGCGTCTTTTTACTACTACTACTTTGACGTACGCATTTCGTGGAAAAAATTTAGGTCATGGCGCTTCCGGGTACTCGGAGCACTGCGTACATTTTGAGCGAACGCTTTGGAGATTCATATCTCGGGAACCATTCGAGATATCGGGATGAAACAAAGCATGCTTTAAAGGCCACACCTTTCTCTATCTTCTGCGGCTTTTTCCACGAAAATCGCTGCCGTTGCTATTTCAGCATTTTTGTTAAACCGGGAACTTATTGTTAGACCGACAGTGACTTTAGAACATTGAAGTTTTCTTTGAAATATTTGATCCAAGATGTACGTCTCTCGTGGAAGATATTCTAATTCAGACTATATATATTATATAGTTTATAATATACATTTATCAGGAATGGGTTATAGTTATTGTCTCTAAAAGATACGACAAAGTGAACGAAAGTAAAGGTAGAACGAATCGAAGATCGGCCTAACGATCCTGTCTGATAGAAAACATGTTGATATAGTCAAATAACATCGTCCAGGTAGACGGAACACAGACTAGCAAAGTACGAAACGATACGGTGCAGAGGATTACAATGTCGATACGATGGTTGAAATCGACTGCTGGAGATACTGCAAATACGGTGCAAGGAGGATGGTTTTACGGATCCTCAAGTGGTCACTGGAGATTCTATTTTCCAAAGGAAATTTATCCTTTCAAGATCTAAGTCGTTTCCTTCTATGGGCTCCGTTGTTGGTAATTTGAAACTGATGTATCTTATGCTAAGTTTCTTTCCGAAACCGTATATTTCAATAAAACAACGACAGAAAAGAATAATTAAATATTTAATGTATAATTGGAAAATATTTAAACGAATGCTGTTAATTATTGAATTAAAACAAATAATTTAATCACCTTTTTAGCTAAATTTCAATTACTGTTATTATTAAGCACGAAATTTAATTTATCGAATAACGGTAAAATATTTTTCCATTAGCACTTGGAGTGAGAATCACCCCAGCAGTTGGCTGTATTTTTGTATCGCATAAACGAAATGAACATGATTCACTTTCACCTGAAGATACACGTTTGTTCGATACTTACACAACGATAAATATAAATCATCGCACATCGTGGATACGCAACCCCACGTAGTCAGAAAATACATGAAATAATCAACTCGAGTATTGCTCCGATTAAAAAGTACGGGCAAAAAATACACATTTTTGAAATTACAGTTTTTCAGTAACGTAGTATTGAAAAATTCCAGTGGAATATTATATTCGCGGTTCCATAATAAACGACATCGTAGCCTGCGAAATGTATTTTATATCTTATACTATATACTCATAAAACTTGTCATTCGATCGATTCGAGAATGCCTCCCATTAAATCTTCAAGAAATACGACGTGTCTTGCTAAAAGATTATTAAAAAATTCCTTCGTTCTTCGATGATTTGTATCGAACCTACGCACTTCTACCATCGAACTACTATCGAACAAGATATGATAGAATATTTTTCTAACCGAACAAGGAATAGCTTATCTTCTCCTTTGCTTCGTCTCTCTTTCGATGGCAAATAAAATAAAATAACACGTATTATAAGAGTAAAATTACACGTTCTGTCGATAGACCTCTATTTTGAAATTCCTTCGTGGCAAGAACTAACATAATCCTGAAAAACGGAAACCTGTAATTTCAACAAAAATTCTTGACTTTAGCGTAAGTTTTCATGGCGACGAAGGTAGAGGAGGAAGGAAGGAGCATGCACGAGGATCGGTGCGACATAGCTATCCCTAACCAAGGTAGTAGCGTAGGCTGGTTCAAATATAACTACAAACACGTGTGTATACAAGGACTGTAATTCGATCCTCGGGAGAATAACTTCGTTACACGAAGCCCGGCAAGTCGGCCCGCCGGATGGGAAGTGTCTGCTTCCGGATGCAACCTTCCAATTTCATTTCCTGACAGCGTCGCGCGTCCTATCTTCGTGTCGAATGACGCGAAAATGGATTTTTAAATCGTACCCCAACGAAACGGTCCGCTTCTTATCGGTGAGTTCAGTTTGCGAAGGCGAAGTCAAGAAACGCTTTTCAGGTACATCAAGTTTGGGCTCATTTTCGCAAGTTACCATGGTTACAGCGGAAATACGAAATACGAGAAGCGTATGGAAAATACACGAATAATCGTGCTTATTACTTCTGAACCATGATAGGTAAATGAAGAATATTTCTTAATACAGAAATCTATTTCAAAGTCAATTGAATGATAATTCACTTAACTTGCGAGAAAGTTCATGCTTCTACACACGATAAACGATTATCAAACTACATGACTAACCTTCGTCCTATAACTTGCATTAGCCACGAAAAGTGGCTGAACACTCATAGAGGAGTACTGTCAACACGAGTGCCAGAAGAATTACTAGGAGCCTCTCATTAAGAGCCACTCAAGAAGCCACCGGAGGACCAGAATCTCGTCGAGTCTCACGAGGCACCTCAATCTCCTTAACTCGTCTGAATTCGGCCAAGGGAAGTATAATTCCCAGGCAAGAAGCAAGGAATCGTCGCGTCATTTCGGCTAGGTCCTAATTACATTTCTGTTTCCAGCGATAAAACCGTTAGAGAGTGGTTATTTCGTGGGACAAGAAGAAAACGTCAAAGGACATTCATCTAAGGAATCCTTACAACCTTTCTCAAGAAACTAATCCCTGCAGTCTAACCGTCTCGCCATACCAGTCACTTTCCTGCTTCTTCTTCATTCATTTTTCTTGCATTCGAGCTCAGAACGCTGGAAAATCAGGCCATCTGCTCGGGATAGTTATATCCATGGCACATCTCGACCATTTTCGATCTTCTGGCTGTGAAAACTTTCATTCCGCTACGAACTATGACACATTTCCTTTTCTTAAATTTCCGTCAGAAAGCACCGGAAGAGGCAACATCGCTAATTTAAATTAATCGACGCAGTATGTATATCTTTTCTATTGTATTCGTCCTTCGATCGTTATCTTGGATAATTGCGCGATCGATGCGAAGGTTAGAGAAACTAAAATTAAAATAGTTGAATATCTTACGGAAAATACACGAGCAAGGGTTCATCCTCGCAGGATGAAATGGAGATGAACCATTAACGTTCTCGTTGGAACAGGAAAATGACTAGAAATGTGCTGCAATAATACAGTTATCGTGACCAAGGGAATCGAGTTAGCTATGGTCGGTTCCACTTTCATTCCGTCGCACTTGGCTTGCTCCATGAAACGTTCTAAAAATGTTCGATGCGCGATTAAAAATTTCCGCTGCTTACGATCTACCACATGTAGCACAATTTACCATCGAGTGAAACGTTTCAATCCAAATAAACAGTACGGGAAACACAAATGAGGAAATATCAACAAACGAGAAAATTATATTGACCGAGGCAAGTAAAATTTTTGACTGTATTACACGTAGCTACCGTAAGTTTGACCATTGTGATAACGACGAAGAAAAAGGAAAGGCAACGAAAGAGGAGACGACTCCATAGCAAAAGACGCGATCGAACAGAGAAAATGGCAAGGTGTGGATATCGCTGCAACGATTTTATAATATATCGTGACGTAGCTTGCAATATCGTGAATTTTATGTGGCAGCATTCATGCCCGCCACAAAGAACGAGCCGACGAAGCGTGTGAGTTCGCGCGTGATCACACCCCCAGAAACATTCTCCGTAACTCGTTCCAACGAGGGGTTTATAACCCCTTGCGACCAAACAGAGATAGAAAGAAAGTAGAAATTCCAAGCCGAGAGAGACAGATTAATATCTGGTCGCTTTAGTCGCTCGCTGATGAGTAAGGGAATGATAAAAAGCGTGAAAAAATAAACAACGACCGGAGGGGTTGAAAATGCAGGCGAGGATCCGGTAAACGTAAACGGCTGCTTCTCTTCTTCTACCGACATTTAATATTTCCCTTCTCTCTGTCGGCTTCGTCAATTATGCGCCAGCAAACAGAATTTCTGTCGGAAGGGTGACGGCGTCGCCCGTAAACGCTTCTCGTACGAAGATGGTAGATTTCAAAAGGTTCGTTTCCCATCATTGTTCCTCTTCCATCGATTTTCGCCAATTGGTCTTTTTTCTCCCTTCAATTTCTTTTTCATCTACATCTCGTTTTCTTAGAATAGCTAAAAGATATCTTTAAAATCGTGTCTGATGACTACTGTATATATGAAGTTGTCCGGAAACTGTCTTTCTTTTACAGACACGTCTTTTACAACAACGCATCTTTATACAAACGTGAAACCTAATCTGTCGAACGTTGTGATCTTTAGTTTGATAGAACAAAATGGATCATAGGTAATTCGATAAAATAATATAAAACGGAAAATGTTGTGCATCCATTATTTCCTTATAAAACGAAAGAAACTTTTCGGACGACCTAATACTAAACGTATTGCGAAGAAAGACGACAGGAATAACGAAATGTTTCGGCACAAATTAAAACAGACACGTTGCACGGTCTCGCGTTCGAAATGAAACTTATCCGGTGGACGTAGTTCGGCCGGCAAGGGTTTCTAGAAATTGGAAGATTTTCTTGTAGAGGCAAAGCAAACACTCCGGGTACGCCGGTGCAAAGGGACCTTTTAATTAAAGGGGTCGTCTCTTAAAATAACGCGATAAAGGACCGGAGCTTTTCTATTCAGGCCGACGAAATAAATTCAGCCGTGTGTTTGCCAGTGAGAAGAAATTTTCGTGCCTCCTTCGCTCGGATTAATTTAATTACCGTCACTACCAGATTTCCGCCGTTCTAAATCGGTCACCATCGATCCGTCTGAGGAAAAAAAAGAAAAAGAAGAGAAAAAAGAAAATGGGCGTTGATCGGTGTTAAAGTAGAAATTCCGAGATTTTACTCGATTATTAACGTATTACGTATTCCTTTTCAATTACCAGCGACGTGGACGAAATGATATAAGCCGGCTGAACGGTTTGTTACACGCTGTTACGTGTACTTTGGCAGGAACGTAAAACTACATTTGCGAGGATTTTACTCGAGTCACGTTGTAAAAAACGGGACAATTAGCAGGAAAGGCCTATGGTGTACGAGAGGAGAAAAAGATTTTATCGCGTTGAAATTGCAACGAGTCAATACTCTTCTCCGGCGTGTTCTCTCGTTTCTGCGCCACGACGTCAGATTCCTCGTCTGGAAAATAACCGTTTCTCTTTCCACTTGTTCCTTTATTCCGTCTCATTCGTGCCAAGAGAAGGAAATCATACCTCGCCGAACGTATTTTACCCCTTAGTAACGAAAGATATATTTCGGCGTGGGAGAAGAAGGATAAAGGTAGAGGTAAGTAAAACCCAAGGGTGAACATGAACGTTAAGGTGGCAAGATCGTGGCAGAAATAAATTGAGGAAACCGGGCCCCGATATTTAATTCGAATAGGAAATTCTAGAAGGAATTGCTCTCAGGGAAGGTTTCAGCAGTGTGACATAACCAGTAGTGAAACTCGATAAATCGGCTGGCGTATCGAAGTAACGCAAGTAAATAGATAAATCGTTGCTCCGAAGAGTTGATGCTTAAGCAAAGAGCAATCGAATGGGATGTCCAAAGGTGTGGGTATTGAAATGGCAAAGCCAACACGTATGCCCCAGTGGAACTCAATTACTCGGTCGATGTAGCGAAATTTAATTCAGAGTCACGCGTTCTACTGGCGAAACTCAATCAAATGGTCGTCTCAGCCAAGTAACGAGGTTAAAGCAATGATTGCGGTCGAACGACGTAGCTGGACGATTTGAGTATTAAAATATTGAATTTTGATCGCGGGTTTGACGAGTCGAAGTGGTGTAGGTCAGCCGGATAGCGATCGGGATCGAGTATCGCGACTCAAAGCAACGTTTAATCTAGGAACTGATATTATTCGGTAGTAAATTACGTGCAAAGGGCGTACGACGCGTCGATATGGCACTGGCGATTGGTAGACGAGCCCAACTAATAAAGTTTAATCGATAGGAGCTGAGCTATAGCAATCACGTTCAAGTAACGAAGCGTGATGGATGAACGGACACAAGCTGCAGAGGTGGAACACGTATCAGAGCTAAACAACGATGTAACAAAGCATTTTAGAATATTATAGGCTATACGGTGCGGTATATGTACCTATATAGGAAACTGCATTCAACGGCAGATATTGCTCAAAGTCGAAAGGGTGTTATAATATTTCGTATTAATATTTTCTGAATATTTTCCATAAAGTTCTAAAGCGGTATAAAACGTCTGTTATAATTTTAATAAGCGAAGGATAAGTTTTTAGAGCTTTGCTTTTAATTTAATTGTATTTTATTGGTTTGGGGCGTTGTATCAAACCGTTCATGAGTAACGCGCAATAACTAAATCGTACCGACAACGACATGCAAGAAATTGAAGTAGTAGTACGAATGCAACGGGGAGATAGAATATAAAAATTCTAATTACACATTAGAGCATTTCTGTTGTCCCATTTATACTCTGTCAAGAACAGGATCAAGGGTAACTACTAAGAGCTTCTTTACTCTGTCTCTCTATCTGCTTTTACTTCTTATCTTTCTTTTCCTCTTTTATTTCCTATTTTTCTTTTCTCACTTCCGTCCATTTCTTTCCCCTTTCCCCGCTTTGTACTTCCATTCTTTCCTTTCTTGTTTCCTTCCTCTCCTCTCTCCATTACTTCCCACGTGCTCCTTTTTTCTGCTCGTTTCCCTTCCTTTCTTTACCCTCTCTAGTCCTTTCCTCTCTCTCTCTCTCTTTTCCTTCTACGTCTACCACTGTCTCTGCTCTACGGTATCCTCCGCATTAACGCAATATTAGTGTGTTTCTGATAGAGAAATTTTCATACTTATATTGTAACATAGAGATATGTATTAAAATGTCCATAATATACATATGTCTACGTCCAGCTCCCTTCTGAGGGCTAAAGATTTAGTGTATCATGTAGGTAGATAATCTTTGTCGAGAAGTTTACGATGTGGCTGCTTAGAAATACAAATATTTATGAGAAGATTTCGCACGTATCTGTTAGATCAACCGCGACTCTCCACAGGGTTCAGGACAAGCATGCTCGAAAACTCGATAAATTTCTGACACAGCGACTGTTTCGTCGGTAACAAATGGATTTTTGCTCTTTTCACGGCTGATAGGAGCTCCGCCCTTCTCACTGGTGCTCAGTACTTACGTGCGAATACTCGCCGCAACCGATCCCACTTGTCTCCCTCCCCCCTGGTTCTGCGCTTGACTCTGAAATACGGAACCACTACCACACCTCTCTCTTACGGCATAACTTTTGTCCAAGGGCGAACTGATTTCGTTATCCGTTATCTAAAATATTCACTAGAAATCGTTGGTAAGAAAATCCTGGTCGACTTCGTATATTTTTTGACTAATGTACTTTCCGTCAAGTCGCGCGACGAAAATTAACCAGCGGTGGTTGGTTTAATCGGTTGCTACAACGATGGACGTTACAGGGCGAAGAAAGCGGCGAGTCAAAACTTTTTCACCATTCTTTTAAGTACTCGAAACAGTTGCCAACACGGTACAGTGCCACCGGGTCTCCGCCACTTTGAAAAGGGCGGGGGTGGAAACGCGGGTAGAATAAGACGGGAGCGGCAGGAAGGCACAAAACAAAGTGCAAGGAGTCTAGGACGCTGCTGCAAGGCTATTGGTAGAGGGCTTTCTGGACCGGCTGTCTGGCGGAGAGGCGGCGAAAGGAGACCGGCTGCTTTGAGGAGGGTGCAAAAGCGAGAGAAATTGTCGGTAAAATGTCCTGTTGCCTCCGCGTTCTGCGGTTTCTGGCTGCCAAACGGTCGACTTCAACGTCTATGTCTCGATAAGTCTGTCGACGGGTGTTTCCAACTTTGATAATTAGTAGCGCGATTACCAGACGGAATGACGGCGACCACACAGGCAATGACATTAAGCGGATGAAAAAAGTTAATCAATGCTTCTGTTAATGCCCGGGAAGCGGTTTTTTCGATTAAGAATGAATTCGCAGCACGAATCGATGCAATTAACGAATTACGTAGTTTGAATGTAATGAATTATTCTACGAAGCTAAAGCGTATGTCTTGTTGAACACCAAAACTAATTAATTAATTGTTCATTCAATCCGATAATTTAAGAAATTGTTTACGGCGGGCACGAAACCAGTCGCTGCAATATTTTTAAATGTCCGTAGAATTTAATAGGTACTGTTCTTGGTTGCGCGTTGGGGCGTAGCCAAAGAGAACCGATCGCTGCTGCCAAAGATACTACTGCTTGAAAATTGGAAGTCTGGAACTTATCGTTTTATTTACATCGTTCACATTGTTTCAACGAGCATTATTCAAATTCCTTTCTTCCGGGAGCTGACGGCGACGCGATGGAACGTGTCCGCCAATAGGAACAAGAAGAAAGGAAATTTACATTGTAACGTTTGCCACAATACTGCATGATTGATAGCACGTAGTACAATAAAATGAGCTAGACTGTCGTATATTAATAGAATTCCAATTTAATTATTGAGCTTGCTTAAACTTTCAGATTTTATTGAAACATTGAAAAATTTGCAAATACAAATACCACGATCCAATAATTTTCTAGGCAATTTAATTTTACGACGACAAAGATGCACCGTTCCAATTAGAGGAAGAAATTCTTTTTTCAAAGCCCTAATTTATGGTGCCGCCTAAAACGAACAATAAGGCTGGACAACACCGCACGCAAAGATTTCGATTCTGTCGAGACGTGCATTGAATTCCTGCCATTGAAAGTACACATGTGCCAACCAGAAAGCATCTCGTGCACGTTAAGACGTGTCCCTTCAGCGTCAGAGAGGGCTATAAATTTGAAGCTCCCGTGGGCTGGACGTCATGGACGATTTTAACGCGAGGCAAGCTTGCCGCCCTTGTGAAACTGGGATTTTCTTTTGTGGCTGTGACAACATATATCAGTAAATAAGTGGCTGACGTGACTGGACGCGCTTCTCTTCCACGTGCACGGTATCAAACCAAGCGAAATACGAGGCACGTATGCCTGGAGACGTTGCTAAAGCGCACAGCGGCGTGACTTCTTTCCGCGAAGAGGCAGAAACTTTACCTTCCGCCCAAGATCTTGTTGTATCTCTTAGTTTGATCGTCGCTGCCTTTATGAATTTATAGTACATTCTCGGAATGTCGATTAATGGTACTTTACAGCGCACCTATATTGGATAACTCTTTACATTCCGACCAGGTTTCATATCGCCATCAGATAGGGTGATCTTCCTTCTTAAACTTCCATAACTCACTTATTTCGAGTCCTATTGGTTAATCCATGTACCTGAACGCGCTTAATATTCATCTAGGAACACGAACAATTCCAACCTCTTGCCTCCAGGTAGTAATTTCGAATTCGCTTCTCGAAACACCACAAAACGCGCAGGCTTTCTTATCCTAATTAAGCGCATTTCTCCAGTGGGCGAACATTTTCCAGAATAAAAACATCGGCAAACAACGGTATTCTATATTACGTTCGTTATAGCGTTTCAAGAAACAACAGAGTCCGGTCTCGATCCGCGAAAACAAAAACTGAATTCACAATACCAGTCGGACCGCGTAATGCGTCGGAACAACGAAGCGCATTCGCAATTTACGCGGCGTCGAAGCGGTTGCTGCTCACACCGGAAGAAACCTCGCGTTTCCCCAACTGCAACATCTCTCTCTCTCTCTCTCCCCCCTCAAGATCGATATTCCAACAAGTAAAACCTGTATCTTCCTCAGCTAGGAAAAGTAAAAAAACGAGACTGTCCGACTCTGGAGAAAAACTCGGAACCTCGATTCGACCTGGAAAACTTGATTGATCGAGTGAGAATCCATGGATAGCCGGAAATGTTCCTGGAATGATGAAACGTTCTAACAATGGTAGTTCGATCAATCCGATCAGAAGACGAAGAACTTTAAATTGTCTAGATGAGACGAAGTTTCGTTCCCGAATATATGGAAGTTAGTTTGCATCGTCGTTGCTTGTTTCGTCTCGTGAAAACGGTACATCGCGACGAACTGGTGAAAATGAAAACGAAGCAAGACGGCCCACGAACGCCTGTCGACGATGGCTCATTGTCTCTGCTAGCGCGCTTTTATCGTTGCTCTTCTGGGTTAACCGACTGACTGCATGCACTACGCTGTTCTTGTCTCGCTGATATCGTTGATAGAAAAGCGACGATGAAAGAGCGATACGCGTGAAGTGATGTTCAGAACAGATTTGGTCGCTGTGGATAGAATCAAAGAAGGTTAAATTTGTTCCTTCTATTCGTTCACCAAGCGTTTGGCGAGAGGTAATCGTATTTTACGTTTTCATTAAATTCGAAGAAAATAATCTTTAAACTAACCGGAATATAGCAAAAACTGCGAAATCCTCGATCAGTTGGCTGCATGTGCGTTCGATGCTTTAGGTCGATGGTAAAGCAGCTCCAAAAGAGTTTGAGTGCATAGCTCTTTGATTTCGAGAAACTAATAAGATCTTTTATATCTTACTTTATAAGTTCTTTCGACATTAATATTACGTGTCTTTTAATATTAAATTTTTACAATTCATTTTGAGAAATATCTGAGTGCTTTTATTTATCATAATAATCCTGTATATTCTTACAATTTTGCGTGTAGAAAGTGTAATAGTAACGTTTAAAACGTAAGAAATTGTTACACCAAGGACATAATTTCTCGATTAATCTCTCGAAAATAAAGGGCAATTCATTCAAATCCTTTTGGGTTGTCTTACCATCAGCCTAAAACGTCGAATGCACGTACAGCTAATTCATTCGAGATTTCGCAGTTCTTGCTATCTGCTCGTAAGTACGACTACAATTCTCGATAGAGGCGTTCGTCTCTCATTTACACGAAGATATGAAACAGAAAGGGATATTTCCAGCAGACGAGAGGGGCTGTGATCTCCTTGCAATTTTACATCCCTCTTCTGTCTGGTGAGAGCGTTCAACCCTCCTTCGACCCCGACAGTCCTCGACCCCTCTTCGTTGCTCACGTCCGAGTGCTTGCGCGCCATCGGCGATATCGTTCTTTTTTCAATTTTCACGCTTACATCCCCTAGTGCCTGGCACTTTCGTTTCTCCTACGATGTTTCTCACTCAATTTCGTGCTCTTTTTTGCCCCATATCAGAGTCGTTCACTTATACCGTCAAAGCGGTACAGGTATCTTTATAGCATATGTAACAAAAATTTAATTCGAAATGTGTTTGAGATTCTGTGGACGAAACAACGCGTAAAAAGCAAATGAATGTGAAATTATAATCGTGTCGCACGTTAATTTTAATTATCTACGAAATCGCGGCAGTTTTGTTTTTATATTGACGCGATTGGCGAGCTCCGAACATTAAATGTTATCACGAGATAAGTTCGCCACTCTGACAGCCCATTATACACCGTAACGAGGAAATATTAAAACGTTAAAATAAAAATATCGGGTTTAATTTGTTGTATCATTTTCTGGTTTTTGCCAGTAAAACAAAGATGAACGCGCGTTAAACTCCACAGACCAATATTAAATCGACCAGACACGAATGGCAAACTTTCCTCTATTTTGGAATTTCCGTACTTTCAGTATCACATTTCTTCAAACTGATTAACTTAGGAGCTAACCTAACAAATCATAAGATTAATTAACAGTACTGCAAACGTTCGTCGTATAAAATTCCACTACCTTCCGGAACAAATTAGATTAAATTTCACGTAATCGATTCCACGGTTTCAGTTTCCACGAGACGTCCACGCAATGCGTATAAATATAGTCTGTACAAATTTTGAATACCAAATTACGAATTGTGCGACGCGACGTTCCATAAAAGTCTCGGCAACGAAATTCTGTCCTACTTTTGCGTTGGAAAAATATGCGCCACCCTAACCACCTACCCCCGAAATCCGAGGTCGCGTTTCAATTGAACAACCCTTTACACGATGCGCGTGCAACGGGACATATAGTCTGAATGCACAGCCTGGCTGGGTCTCTTTTTCACCGGACAAACCGGGACGCGATTGTTTTATGCGCGCGACACTCTCGTTGCGTTGTTTCGGAGGAGGCGGACATTTGCATACGTGGCTGGTGGCGCATCAAACGGATCGTACGAACTGGCGTATCGTTTACACGAGCTTACGTACCGGTCTCCAATCGTGTTTGTACGTGAATTTCTCTGCCATCACGAGGAACGATCGTAGTCGAGAATATTCTACGTTGCAATAAAAGCAAACGATACGAAAATTAATGCCACCATTATAATTTATCGGTATTTGATAAGAGCATTAACGGTGATTTATGAATTTTTCAAGAACAGGAAGATACCGAGTTTTCTAACTCTGCAGAGCTCTTTAAATAATTTTAGAAAAATTCCTTTGGAGGAAAATATAAAGAACGGATAGCTTATTTTTATTTTAAAAGCATCCTGGGTTATTTTCTTCCAGTTTATGGTGTTAAAGATTTAACAACACCCTCGTGGCGACGTTAAATCAATATTCCTGTTTCGTATCGGGTCAACACGAACCGCCCTTGTAAACTTAAAATATCCAGTATTTACCACCCTCCGGTTACTACTTGTATACCGTACTCTAGCCTAACCACAATTCATCTTTCAACTACTTAAACTTTTTTCCCCGACCAGTAAACACACATTCTTCTATGGGTCTAGTTAATCGGCACTGTGATAGTCGATGGCATACTCGATGGCCAAACCAGGGATTGAAACACCTTTGTCGATACAAGAGTACAAATTTGAGGGATTGTTGTTCAAGCTGGTTACGTGTAACGATGTTTCGATCCTTCAGTCTCTCGAAGAAATTCGATTATCGAGCGACAGAAATAATAACGACTTATCTTCGTGAGGACTTCCACCTGTCGCGACGTAGAATCGAAACTGTAGCTTGCGAACGTTGTTTCTCTCGTACAAAGGCTACGTAATTCCTACAGAATTTTGAGATTAATTTTCCAGAATTTCCAGTCATTTCCTATTAGTTTGTACAATAATTTCGACATTAACGGAGTTTACTAAAAGAGTATAAAGAATGCGGCGCTTTTGCACGGAACATTAATTCAAATACCGAAAATTTTATTGTCAACAACAGACGTTTGCTTAAATAACGAAACGCACAATTTATTTTAATTAATTCACGATCAGAGCAAGCGTGGTGTTAACGAGATTCGAAGGAATGCCGACGTAAAAGAGCAGCGAGGGTGACGAAGTTATGAATGCAGCAATGGTTAAACACGCTGCTGCGACGAAAATACTGCGTGCTACTTGAGTTATGGCGCTATTAGGGCGCGAATGATTGCGTACGGCCACAAGTTTCCGACTGACGTGTAATTAAGAGCCGACGATCGAGGTTTCGGTTTCGAAGAGGCGGAGATTCGTTAGGGAGACCGCGTGATTGATTGCTGTGCACTTGCTACCCCTCGTTTTCTTCTGTCTTTTATTTGACTTCGTCCATGCCGATGTTTCGATACTATATTCCATCCAATCTCAATACTATAATTCCAATGCTATACTCAATTTTCGTATCGCCCACTACAATATCATATCGATGGGCAGACGTTGAAAATGTCACACGATAAAGCGAAAAGAATTTCGTTATTCGAAACTCACTGCTCCATGCAGGAAGAAACTAAAAGATTCAACCTTTAGATATTTCAGAGTGTAGAACATTCGAGGTAATGTAACGATTGCAGGAAAAACTAACCTTGTTCGGAAAAAATTCATTGGTATTCGCAGTGATTTACATAACAGTCATACTTGGAATATCTTTCAATTTATTCGAGTTTTCATGATTTTATTCCTCTCGTAAAAGCCCCGTAGCAGGCAAAACAAAGTTCCGCCGGAAGAATTTCTTGCACGGCTCACCGCGTCACTATAACTCTCACGATCGACGGATCCAGCGTGCTTTTACCGTGCTGCTCTTAATCAAAATGTCGAATCTTTTTCCCCATATGTTCCACGGGGGCCAAGTGGCCGTCGAAAGGCCGCGATTCTGAACAATTCCGTGGAAGTTCAGTTTTAGACAATCGAGAAGGAAGGAGAGGCATCGCGTAACGGTCGATAGCATTCTATTCCCGCTGGCCATAATTCAGCCGGACGGCCGGCAAAGTTCTCCAACTTAGATTAGCGATTCAATTTAGTCCGACGATAAATCATCTTCAAAATCGTTTTTTAATCGGGACAACGTGTAACTTGCAAGGCGACGACCGGTCCTTTTTCGCTTCCGTCTTCCCATCGTTTATGTCAGTCCTTTGATTAGTCGATCTCGCTAATTTAATAACGACAGACAAAAGATATTTTCTGCAGATGGATGTCGAAGATTTGGAAAGCTGCTTTCGTTTGATGCAAGCCGCGTTAGAGACAATTTGCTTTGTAAATCCTAATTGTGTTGTATCCTACAGAGATGAAATTGTATTCCGCTTTGTACAATCGCGACGTAAACAACTATACCAGCGTTGAAACTCGTACGCACAAAGGAAACAATTTTCAGTGGATAGACAAAATGATAAAATCTCCAAAACGTAGCAGCATCCCGTTTGTATTTGCATTATGTTCTTCATTTAGTCGCTAATATTAAAGTATTAATGTAGCTCTCGTCATTCATGTCGAAATTGAAGTTCAAAGTAGCAACGAGTAATTCCGACTGATCTGCAATTTTAGGAAGCACAGGAGAGCAAGAAGAAATTGCAATAGGAAAGTGGCGTTCCCGCGACGTCCTCGTATATACGTTTATCTATTCGTAATGCTGGCTGGCGATGCTATCGATCGCAGAAACAACCAGCTCGTAATTACTAGTTCGCTTCTACTTACCAGCTAAATCGCCACGATAATTCTCGGCTGTCGTTCGCGACCATATAGTCGCGCGACCGGGTTTTCGCCTAAGTGGATCATCAACGTACCGAGTTTTGCGTTGCCGACGATCGCCTCGTTGATCTGTAATCTGGAGAGCAACTTCGAAACCGGTAAAATTTTCATTTCTGGAAAATTCGAGTTGGTTTCGAGGGAAACGAGGAATAAATCTCTGAATAAGATTAATTATTTTTGAAAGCTATCTAGCCTCTTTTTAGTTGTTGAAAAGAAATTACTAATTTTCACATGAGAAACGGAGAAATAATATTTCAAATAAGCGTATTTCCAGATCAAAATTGGAATCTAGATTGAACAAATCCTCAACTTCACCGGGAGCTTGTGATCATGTCACGAAGTAAGATACAAAGTTTAAACCAGTATGTATAGTAGAAATTACAGTAACATCAGCGAACAATTATTTTTTTACTGTTCCGACGAAGTCAGCGAGTTCCTTATAAGAATACGTCAGTCGGTTTTGATTCGTTTGCAGACTCGATATTTTCTGCCGCGGCAACCAGGCAGATAGTAATTTCAAGAATTTATATTACGCCGACAGCAGAATAGAGACGCATCGTGCTTTCCTTTTTGATGGGAAAAACGCAAAGAAGAAAAGCTGTGAGTTCGAAATAAAATAATATATGTTCGTTCGACTGACGATTTTCAGCGAGAAAAAAGTGTAAGAGCAACGCAAAGGTACAAGTTAAGAAGGCAACGAGGGTAGCGTTTCTTTGTGAAACGTAATTCGTATTCCAAGTATGAGGTAACCGTTCACCTGCCGCCAGTTGCAGCTCTTTGATGTCTTCCTTTCCACTCGGCTTCCACTCTTTTTTCTCTCATTAAGCATTAGTACGTGTCATGAGACGCTCTTTTGCTGCGTGATTAATTAAAACGACATCTTCGCAGGCTAATGAGCCTGCATCGTTCTGCATGGTCAACATTTTATGTACAATATACCGCGTCTATGATTTACTTTCGATGAACGCGAAGGAAATAAAGCGATTTACGTCTTAATATTTGAATTTTCTACAGTTCTAGCTTGCAAAGTTCCAAAAACTTTGTAGAAATAGCACCCAAGAAATCTCACCATACTCAATTTTTCCTTTATCAAACTTTCTCCAACCCCTCTCCCGCAGCAATAAATCCATCCTCGGCTTTCCTAAACCCAAAGACCGTTCTCCACCTTCGTTCGTAGCGAAAGAGCGAGAGCCAGTTGCGAGGAACCGCGCGAGAAATACAAATGGTGTTTGATCATCGTTGGGTATTAGGTGGATCCTGGATCAGCGATATAAAAGGTCGCGCCCCGAAAGGAACAGGGGAAGTCACTTTATCTTTCATTCAGCCTGGTCGAACAAATAATTTCACGGGCGACGGCCCTCAAAGAAATTCATGCCTGGCAACCGGCTATTTCGGATCGTCGGTTCGAACGAACCCCGACTACTTGCGGATTCGATTATTAGTCGACGCGGGTGGGAAAACTTGCCACCTTCTTCTTTCACAGTTCCAAGTCGCAATGTCTCGCCGAGAGACCCATGGGATTAGGCGTCCGTGTGATTGCCAGTCTCTTTCCTCGTTTTCTTCGATCCGTTTAACGTTCCATCTTTCTCTATACTCGGATAGAATGTTCTGAAACGAAGAGAAACGAGCGACCGTGCATTAAGCGAGCTCGAACTTTCACCCGGCCTTCCATTAAGCTAAAGTCTCGAATACGATACCGGGGAAACAATAGAAGCTACCCCGAGTGTCTTTCGGTGTCGCGAATACTCCGTATGATAGTTCGAAAGTGTTCGATTGTATCTTTTATAGAAGAATGTTAATAAAATGTTAATCGGATGAAGAAAAAGAGCTTCAGAATTTGACAGATATTAAATCGTAAATGTGCGTAGCCGAGGTTGGTTTCAAATGTTCCAAGATGAGAAATTTAACGGTGCGAAGATTTTATGCAAATTCTGGACCTTTCGAGACCCCTTCTTGCATAAATGATCGCATTAAACAAATACGATTAACCGTCGAACGTTGCTTAATGCCTGGAAATAATTAATTCCGGATTGTGGATTTATTCTGTCAGAAATTGGAAATTGTACTCTCAGAAATTACGACTTTTGACTCAATGGGGGAAGTTTGTGAAAAGAAGGCGACAGATGGAGGTAATATTAAATAATGCCGTTTCCTCGATAATTAATTGCCGCTACGTTTTATCATTTTATTCATTACGCCAGAACTAACACGAAAGTCAACGATTCATGGACGTTAAATTATTTTCGAAGAAGGGGCTGTCCTGATGGAAAAACGAATCGTCGTTATTAGAGCCGTCCTACATCACATTCTACAGAAAATTTTGTTTTATGACGTGATGTGCGTTGAACGAACCGTGGAACTTGTTGGCCGGCCAATCTCGCGAATAATGAATAGTCGACGAAATTGATTTAACACCTCCGCTGCGAACGCTCAAACTCGAAGAGTTGAAAAGAACATTTCCAAAATGGAAAATCGATCCGGTCTCTTTTTTCTTATTTGAATTAAAACAATTCGTGATTTTGTTGCGCCGTGAATCGAAAAGGCGAAAGGTATTTTTTAAAATCAATCGCATAAAACGAAGGAATCGATATCGAATGGGGAGAAAACGATCGGTCTAAGTAATCAGAGCACTTCATTAGAGAGCACCTTCCGATCAGACTCTATAATAGACGACTAATACAGTTGATCGATCAAAGAAAGAAAGAAAGCCACGGAACCTTTATCTTTACTCTCCAATCAGGCCACTTTAAATCACTAACACGCTACGTCTCTCTTTTCTTTCAATTCAATTGATCGGAATAACGCTAAAGTAGTTAATCCAAAACACGAGAAACGAGGAAACACAGTTTAATCAGAATTTCAGCTCGCGAACTAAATATTCAATGCGAAGAACACGATCAAACTCATCTGGATCTTCAAGTAGATTCCGCTCGATGGTAGATCAACCGTAAAACCGGTTCAGTTCAAAAGAATACAAGCCAAGCTTCGACGAGAATTGAAAGTCAGCCAAGTTGAATTCGAAAGTTCGCGTAAAAGACGAGCCGTGTAAAATATTCAGGAATTTCTCCGGTTGCTCTCACGTTTGACGGCTCCACCACTTTCCACTGTCTTACAATTTCATCTCAATGTCTTCTTCTCCTCTCTCTCTCTCTCTCTCTCTCTTCTATATTGATACGCATATCGAAGAAGCCTGCAACGCGAATGTTTCTCAGAATGGACGATGCAATGACCGTAGTCGTCAAAATTGTCCGATCGGTGAAAATTATAATTTTCGTAATGAGGTCGATTCTAAATTTGTAAAAATAGGTGTAAAAAATAAAATATATTACGTATTAGGAGATACAAGAGGCTGAAAGTTCGCGTCAGATACACGATAACTATTGCAAGAAACTCAATAAAGAAGCAGCCAGGGTTCTAGTGTACGAACGGGTTACGCTGTCTTGACGGAAACGAACGTACCGTCTGCTACCGCGTTCCAGGGGCGTTGACGTTCACGTTTTCTTAACACCTGCGTTACCAGTCACGTCATTGGGTGCCGGTTTACGAGCGTCCTGGTTAGAGACTTTCCTTTTACAGACCTGACAGTCAATACTTTGAATGCAAATCTGCGCGCAGCTTTTCTACCGCCGCTGCATCTTATTCGATATAACAGCAGTCCTTTATTTTCCATTTGCTGATAATCTATGAACAGGCATTCTGCTAATTGGACGACAAGATGTCGAACAATCCACAAGACGTATTCAATGTCGGAAGATCATGAGATTCTAGACACGCGTAGTCCAGCTTCAAGCCACTAAACACGTGTAATGCTTAAGCAGCGTCTTCCTGGCCTCTGACAGAATCTATTCGCGGTTCGATAATTCCCCCTTGTCGCCACTGGCAACGTTAATCATGTTCAGTGGAGTCAAGCGATCAAAGACTATGATCAGTCTAACGAGCGAACCGTTACTCTTTGTCACCTTCCCGTAAAAATGAAATTTTGCCAACGGTAAAAGCAAGCAAAGGGAGTAAGAGGAAGCAACTGACATACGCGCAAAGAAGAGAATTTCATAAACAGTGACAACGATAAAATTATCCTACTGTTTGCGAGCTGCGTGAATCCACTGGCTAGCCAGGATGCATCTTTTATATGGATTGCGGCGCACGGCGTAACCAGAGCGGAATGTTAAAAGCTTACAGCGACGGCTCTTTCGCTGTCACTAAATTTCCCAGCGATCTGTATGCACGGTCCTGTTTGTAAACAGCCCGTGCATCGCTGCTGCATTATTAAACGGCAGCTGGATCGGAAATTGTTTCAGTGCTGCGCGCCTCGTTGCACGAACCGTCGCTTGACCATCTTGCTGAAGTTACGAGATTAGGTTTATGCATTACTCCATCGTTCGCGTTTTAGGGGTAGTCGACGGTACAGAGGTTACTGCCTTTGTTTGTAAGTCCTTCCTCTCGCAGTGGTATTAAACACATACAGAATTATGTATTAGCAAAGTCGAGGAATTCATTTCTTGCGCGCGTGTTGTTTCAGTTAAGGAAATTTTTAGTAGAAAATAAATTCTTAATGATTTCGTTTCACATATGAGAACGTTGTCGAATAGATGCTTCGAAGCACCTGGCGCTTAAATTATTTTTCGATCGCAGAACCATAAGTGGTGGCGACAGGATCGAGCACATCCGCGACAGTTTCGCATTCTGGACAGTTGCCCCGACAGCAGGTAGTCACGCTCGCGCACAGACTTGCAGAGTAGCGTGTTCTGGTTTCCTATTCCGGCTTACATTTACGTCTGTACGATGTTTCATTGTCGAAACGCGAACGTGCAAGCCGCGATACACGAAAGAGATGAAAACGGTTTGACCCGAATCTCGTAGCAAGGGGTTGGATCGAGGAATTGCTAGACCATTCGACTACACGATTTTTTGACAAGTACAACGAAGCTCGTCCGTCGAAGCATCGTGTCTCGTCCTTCGGATCGATGCTACGCCACGTTGCTTTATTCGGGAAAGGTATAAAATTGTTCCCGACAAAAGCCCTAACTTGTTTTGCTTGGGCGACGATATAATTTGTTGGGTGGTTAATTATGGAATATGGCTCGTGGTGGGGACGGTTTACAAACTAGTTGTTTAACAATTAAACAGGTTTCAGAGCTATTTGCAGCGTGTTTGAAGCACGAGTAATTTCGAATAACGAACGTTACACAATGTCCAAACTCGAACGTATTAGTATTTCAATAGAAGGCGATATTGACAGATTGTCGTAGAGTGGTTACTTACTTTTTAATAAACGATTTAATAACAACCTTCTACTACCATCGATAGACCTGTTCGCTCGACGACGCATCAACAACAGTACACGAACAATCAGAATGAAAAGGTGACTTATTTCTACGTTATTGTCTTAACACCTTAATCCTACTCCTTTTTCTCTTTTTTCTCCAAGTTAGAGAGCCGTAAACGCGTACGCGTCACGCATATTTCGCAAAAATATGTCGCAACATTCCCGACGCTTTTGCCGTTCAATTTCCGGCCCGGGAGAGGTTGCAAGAAAAACGGGGTACACGAGGGTAGGTTGAGAGCGAGTTTAAGGCGCGGCGAAAAAGTAAAATTTCCTATTTCGCAGGCAACACGTCATGATGCATTATTATTGAAACCGTTCCTTTTCCCTACTCGTTGCGCGTGGCACGAGAGAAATACGTAACATTGCGCGGGAAACTTGAAGGGAAGGGCTCGAGACGCAAAAAAGGGGGTCGCTAACATATAGCCTGATGTTTTACACTTTCATACGAAAATGAAATTGCAAATTGCAAATCCTCTTACACCGTTTCGTTTGCGTTACTTACGAGCATTTCTTCCAGCAATAGCTATACGCTTAGGTAGCTGATAAATTAATTTAATGAATAACGTCGTGGCTATTCAGTAACGAGAAGAGAGTCTTCAAACACTTTTAAGGGAGCCGTGATACCTAGGTTAAAAATAAAATAGTAGGACGACGTTCTTCGAAGAATTAATTTGCGGTAGCTACCAACCATCTTTCGAACGAAATTTCTCTGCCTGCGGAGGTGGAATCGATGAAAGGCTAAGCGAAGATGAGGTATGTAAAGTTACGTTGAACACGCCTGCTGGAATCTAGTTTTATGTGTTTTTATCATGTTTACTGATATCGCGCGAGGGTGGATGGTAGAAACGAGCTCAGAAAGTTACAACATCAGAGAGGCAACATCGAGCTACTTGGGTATTCAACATCGACAAGTATGCTTAATATTAAAACGCTGCGTTCGTTTACGATAGTTTCGCGCATAAAGTGGATTTCCAGAGTCTCCGGTTCATTTACAATTTTCTTTGCTCCCGTTGACCCAGAGGCGTGCATTTTCGTTAGAACCGATGAATATTTTCGCTTCAAACGCTAATTTGTTGTAAAAACAATCAGAGTGAAGGTCATATTTGCCTATGGTCGTCATCTTTCTTTATAAATCTGCTAGCCGCGATACAATGATTCATTACGAATCACTGTTCAGTCAAGTTTTTCATCCCATCTACTAACTGTCGTATTATCGAACCAGTCGGGATATAATTCCACTTCGAATCAAATCCAACGAATCCCTATAGAATTCCTGCTAATCATGTCAATTTACCAGATTGCAAAAGACACCATACATACGTTAATAACAGAATGATTTCACTTTTGCAATCACGCAATCAGGATTACGTATTCCATATTTTCCTCAACATCGTTACGGCAAGCTCTCCAATAGTTGTTCAATTATTTATATCCCGCTCTATACATTCTGCTTGAACTCTGAGGCAAATCTCAACTCTTTCAGGTCCAAAGCTCGATCTTGCGACCCCGTTAAGCCATTCGAATATCGAGGCCATTAATTTTCCTAACGGCAGAGAACGTGTAAAATTACTTACCAACAGCCGGTGCGTAAATGTTCAAATAGAGACAATCCTCGCTTTGATTCCGTAGATGAGGTAGCAACCTCTTCAAGTATTCCAACCGTCCTTTCGGCATACGCTCCAACGCTTCTTGCTCATTTGAAATGTCGGGCAGCTTTTGAGGGCAGACAGGACTGACCGAGTCCGATAATCTGCAAAAGAGAATTTGTTTTAGTCAATTCGCGTGATACGTTATCGACGAACCGAATGCTCGGACACCTTACTCTCCGATGAATTCACGATCTAATGGATAATCTGATCGTTAATTCTGTTGCCTTTCTCGAGTACAAAATTGAGGAAAGTTAGCGCAAGTAACTGATAAAGTGATATTATCAGGAAAAGGAAATCTTCTAGAAAAGTTCAAATTAAATTTTTGATTCAGTCAAGAAGTCTGTGAGTTTGAACATTTAGAAAAATGTGGTTTGCGAATATTCTCTTCTCGACAACCAGCTCCCAAGTACTCCGCGCTGAGTTAATTATGTGTTCCGAGTGTATTGCGTTACGAGTACCTTTGTCCCCTAGATCGTAATGTATGGAGATTAAGGTCGTGTATAATTGTGTTTCCGTTTTTGCTTCGCTGGCAGTGAGAGGAGCAGGAAGAGGGGAGAAGGAGGGAGTCGGGGAAGAAAGAGCGAGAGTTGTTGGAAACGAAGGGATCGCTAGTTCTGTCGGAAATTCTAAAGCCTGTATTCGAGAATTTTGGGAAACGGTTGCTCGCGAGTTTCACATTTTTTTTCCCTGACATTTTGGAAATCACTGGTAGAAGCATAAAGAATTGTTTCGTCAACGTTTACATAAATTTTCCCCGGATAAATTTTTAACCATCTCTTATGAAACAGCTGGTCGGTGTGTATGGAAGGATACACGAATACAAGGCCAAATACTTGGGCGAATTTCAAAGGAGCTGTTTGGCATAACTTTGCGGGAAATATGCCGATGAAATACGTTGAAGGACACCGGGATTAAAGGGATTTTGGTTTCCGGAATGTTCCTCCGAAATCTATTTTTTAGTCAAAATTTGTGGCTTCCTTCGGATATTAATGCAATAAGAGCAAAACTCGAGTTTCTAAAAACAAAAAATCGCGAACGTTCGAATTTGCATTCTTAATGATCCAATTATCATTTCGAATTCCAGAATTATCTAAACTTGCAGTGCATCGTCATCGTGCGAACTATGCCTCTATCCTTTCGTTATACATCCACAACATTATTTACCAATCTCTATCAAACCTTTGCTACACTGTTGTTCTTCGAAGAGGTGAATGGACAACAGGATCAAGGTATAGTTCGAAAGATAGCGTAAATATAGCGCGAGTAAATTTTTCTCTTTGCTTACCTGACTCCTTCCCACGGGCTAGGCGCCTTAGTCGGTGAAAATCTGTTACCCCCGATCGGAGGGGTGGCGTATGGTATTCCGAGATAGACGTCGATTGGCTTGAGGAACTTGATGTTCTCGAAGGAGCGTATGACCCCCTGCACCTCGCCGTACCGTGTCTGAACGATCCGTGGATTGAGCTTGCTCTTGATCGAGAGCGAGAGGGTGGGCGGCGCAATCAGACAGACGAGAATCAGGAAGAGTTCCATCTTGCTCCTCTCCGTCCCTACCCCCGCGCGTCACCGCCACGATTACCCTGTGCGACCACGCGCGCGCGCACAGACACACACAGTCGCACGCGGCTCCTCGCAATCGCTATCGATCACCTGTTCCCGTGACGATCGCTCTTCATTTAGGCCTGTTCAAGCGCTAACTGCGCGCCACCTTGACGCAAGCTTGCGGTTTTCCCTGAAATTTCAGTAGCAACCGGTTCAGACGGCAACTCGGCTTGCTCCGTTTCCTCTACTTTACATCTACCGACCGTGCCGAATGTCGCTCACCTTCGCAAGTTGCAACGAATAATTAGCGGCTCGTCTAGTTTTACACGTTGTGAGTTTTGAATGAAATTTGCGAGAGAAACGTACGAGTGAACTGGATCCCTCGTCGCGAAGGGAGATCCCTTCTCTTTGCCTCTTTTATAAAAATTTGCTCGCGAAGTAAAACGTTTTGCAACAGGTGATTCAATGGTGATTCTTTAAATAAAAAACGAATAAAAGTTCGTTAGATTTAGTAGAATTTAATTGGTGATCACGAAGTTTGCAACCGCGTCAAATTGTGGGATCGACAGTACCGTTTCTGCCACAACCTGTGCGGAAAAATAATTCCGCAGAAGTACGCTATTCATCTCGCTTCGGGGCCGTTGGTTTTAAATTCTCATCTCGTGCAGGAAATTTTCATCGTTTCTTGATACTAGATAAAGTGGAACGACTAGCGCGGATACGTGCGTGTGCAGACGAAGGGCATTCTTTATGGAAATGCTGAATATCTGAAGCGGAACGCTCAAATTGACGTCGGAGAAAGGTCGCAAAAATAATCATCGATGACTTTGCTTGAGATTCTGAAACGATTCACGAAATGGATTGGAAGAGCGAAAGAAATGTGCCACCGTTTTCCAAGAAAAACGCGAAATTACGAGGCAGCGTTTCCTTGCGTTTCGAACTCGTTCTTGCCCTAGCTACGTAACGGTGTCCCAATTTCGACGTTGCTATTTCTCCAAGATAAGGAAAGATATCATCGAAGAAGTAAATGTAGAGAATAGCTTCGGTATTTTTGAAACACGTGCCGAACCACTAATTGAACGATCTTAATTCCTGTTGACAGCTATGAATATTTAACACGACCGTAAATCAGGCGGAAATCAATCTGATATCGATCGAGCCACGAGTCTAAGAGGTTCGATAAGACGGCGGAAAGTGGCCCGGAGCGAAGATAGGCCGAGCGTACTCGTACATGGAACCATTATGGAAATCAGTACTTATCAGCCTCGGGAAGAGGAAAAAGAGGGAAGGGTGAGAGAGAGAGAGAGAGAAGAAAAAGGAAGAGAGGACTGGAGTTTAGTGTCGTCTAACTGGATCACGCGCTCTTCGTCATTCGCGGACTCGCACTGAGAAGCAGGAAGAAGGAGATAAGCTGTTTCAGGCGAACGGCTTTTGCTTATCAGTGGCGCTCGAATCTTTTCCCAAGAATCTATCTGAAAGATTTTCGACCGTACCGTAGGATATCGAGAAGCCCTAGGGATTTCGGAAATGGCATCATCGAATTCGATCATCGTTTCTGCATAGCTGAAGTTTGCGGTTCGCAGTAGTATAGGTCAACGTTTTCGTCGACTTGCTCAGATGTATGTAGCTCCTATTTATAGCTATCTACATACAATTTATGTTATTCTGTTTGAAGTTAAAGCATCGTTATTTGGACAAGAATGTCTGAAAGTTACTTTTAATTAAGAAATCTCTGCAGACTTATTTGCAGTTACAAGAATGGAAGATTGTCGCAGGTAATACTGAAAGTTAGCGGATTCTACTAGCAATTCGCTGAATTTCGTATTCTTTCGTTGGGAAAGACACAGAGAAGGGATATCAACGGGAAACTGGTGGGTCCGATTTTTCGCTGACGTCGAAACACTTACCATTAGACCCGATCATCGACTTTAATTAACCTCCTGGTTAGAATAGCAGCAACAGCAAGGCGAGCACCGACTCAAGCCTACGAATCCTCCTTCGGCATTTTTGCCACTGAATGTAACGCGTTACGATCGATCGCTTAATTTCTTAGCTCCATTTCTTACAAATTTCTACGCGCGTGACACCGCTCGAGGCGGATGGGGATCGCGAAAACACCGATACGTCGCGATATGGGATTTCATTTATACTTCTGTAGAAAGTTTTCTTGCACGATGTTCAAAACCTCGACAACCGATGATCTTCCTTTTTAATATTACGTCGATTCGTTGAATAAATTCGGGGGTAGAAGACGGAGACAGCTGTTTTTCTAGGTACGTAGCGAGTTCTGAAACAGAAAAATCAATACGATTATTAACAAAAATTAAAACAAATATACGCAGCGGGTTTATCTCCAGAAAAAATGAAGACTGCTCGTTTTGACGAGAAAACCGATGAAATGAAACGATTGGTTTCCTATCGAAATCGAGCCAAGCAACGAAGTTGAACATCAATATTGAATAGCCAAGTCGCAAGCTTAACGGAAGATCTGTAATACAAATGCTTCGTTCCAACAGAGGTAATCCACTTGAGAAGATGGTTGAGCAATTATCATTCTACCAGGTACTGTTGTTACATCGATCGTGACATGAATTTACGAAAGCTGAATACACGTAGTCTGTTAATGTAGACGAAACGATGTAATAAACGTTTCAAGAGACACACGCTAAGTAAAACGGTCCTTAACTATCTCTTTACGTTCTACCGTTTTTGAAAAAGAGCTTAACGAGCGAACAAGTTTCTTTCGAACGTGTTCATGAATATCGCAAACGTGACTTTTTTTTCTTTTCTCACGTCAAGGAATTTCTTCGCACAACTTGATGGAACTGGGTCATTCGATAATTCCAATTAGCTGGATTTAATATTCCCTTGAATCGCCATTCTTGCAATCGAATCGTTTGAGCCAATTTCGAGAAAACTTTCACCGCTAGGTGGAACAAGATAAAACTCGGATCAACCCCGAGCGATTGCGTTCTTTCTATTGTTTCGCTCGATCCACCACTATTCCGGTACGCAAACGTGCTTTCCACGCGGGAAGAATGGAAGACGCGTTCTCGTAAGGCCGACAACGGGGCACAGTTTCGCGTTCAATTAGCGCCGTTAAGCAGACTAATCGAGGGAGTCAAGCCGTGCGCTACTAACAGCCACCCCTGGTATATCTATACCTAGCTCCACAGTCGATTAGACAACTACCCAATAAGTGACTCCACGACGCGGATATTATCAGGCTGCCGAGGGCAAATGACGGCAGGAGGCTGCGCTTGTAACCGTAACTGTGTGGTTCTGGCTGCATAGAGAGATATACATGCAAGTGAAATCGAGTGTCTGATAAGTGAATCCGACTGAAATGTAGAAATATCGCTGAGAAAAATATTCGAAATATCTTTCCTGTTATTGACTCTAACACAATCGGCGAGAAACATTCGACGGTTCAGAAAATCCAAAGGATTTTTATCCTTGAATTTTGGTTTGTCCCGGTAGTGGAACGAGTCAAGAACAAGAGCATCTTTTTAAAAACGTTGCGAAAGTAGAGAAAGAAAAAGAGAACGTGGAAGCAAATTTTCGCGTGTGGTCAAACGACCAGAGAAGCAGGTAGCTCATTAACCACGCCACACTCCATTACGTCGCTGATTATTCCAAGCGAGGATAACCCAGACGTGTAGTCCACTCGTTCGCATACCAAGCGACCGGGCGCGTCACACGCTCGCGCTACGTGCTCGCACGTTGACGCGCGAGTTGCGTGACAGCGTTCCTCTCTGTTCGTGCACACATAAGCACACATGGACGAGTACGTATACAGACAGACAGGCAGATGGTTAACAGAGCTTCCCAACTACTGCATGTGGCCGATAGACTATTTGAGTTTGCCAAGTAGTAATAATTGTTTCTAGCGGGCAACGTTGTCCAGATGATAGGCGAATACGACATAGTCTTGTACTTCGCCCCAGGCGGTATTGCTGACGTAGCTGCTTAGTCCAATGCGTATCGACCCCGTCACATGAAATTTTAGACACAGTTTTGTCCCCAGCGTTCCTTGGGCGGTTTAATCGAATTCTTGGTCGCTCCTCCGGTATCGGTCGGAGGAAAATTATTTTCCAGAAAATTGGATAGCTTTCAAGATATTTTCTGCGTGAAAAATTTTGATAGCTTCAGATGTAACTCGTGTAAATCCTTAGATTTATGGTATACGTAGTAATATATACGAATATAGTATAAATGATACAGTATTACGCATTTTTACGTACAATTCTAAAGATCTGTAAATATTCTGAATCACCTGCTCGCAATTTAATATGTTCAATGCCTCGATGGTATTTGTTACGCCACGAGGCTTAGTATAGACCGTATTTCTAACCGTCGCTCGCGGTTCTACAGTGTCGCAGATAGATCGTCTTATCTGCCCAACGGAAAATATACAATATATCGACGAGCGCATAGTTGTCACCAAGCAGCGAGTTCCAAAAACGTCGATTTCAGTCCGTTATTTTATTCCACACAAAGAAGGTGGCATACGTGATCATAGGCGCGAACAGTGGCGTGATCCGAGCGTAGCGGGAGTCGTCTCCCCGAGAAGACAAAGAAACGATCGAAGGGCAATCAGTCTCATTTGAAGATTCAAACGACATACATCGAGAAATCTGACGATTGAAATTAAAGTCGCTTAGTCTAACGAATTCATTGAGATATATCGTAGAGTCGGGTCGAATTTCTGCAACACATTAACTGTATTCATCGCTAAATAATTTGTGACGTTTTTATCATTATATAATTTATTGTTAAATATACAAGCTACATTAACCTGTTAATACAGTGTTAAATTCATTGAACTACCTCTGTTATCTTAACCGAAACAGGGGAACGACTAATTCGCGGCGTCGATTATATGAATCATAGGGAGAATTTACCTCTCGCTGACGCGTTTCCTCGCGAACGGTCGTAACAGTATTTATCATGTCATTAGTAATTATTCAATTACAACATTATGATACGTAAATATTAATGACTGTACGCGTGCACGTATAAGTATTAAGTGACATTGATTAAGAAACGAACAGCTTTATCAGGAATTACGTTTACGTTGAAAACACCGTGAACTCAAATGCTCCCATTATACTCGTTGTTTTTTTGTACTGACCCTCGACCGATACTCGATCATAGGATAAACATTTTTTCCAGTCACCGAGCGACGTCTGACCGTAGCCTGGATGCTTTCACTGGGGCCATCGATCATCGTCTGTCCACGTACATGTTTATTCTACTGTGACGCCGACATCAACCTCAAAGCTTTCGCATCTACGATGCCCCGAATAAACTATGCCATACAAGGTAATTAAAGGAGCCAAAGAAGTAAACACAAGGAACATAACTTTGCTGATCAATCGGACTTATTAAATTTCATTTTGTCCGCGTGATTTAACACGATACAGGGCTTATGTAAAGATTCGGCGAATTTTGGAAAATCTCAAATCGGCGACCAAATCGATTCAAAAGGTGAAAGCTCTGTAGTCCATCTTTCAGCCGGCAAATGCCAGCTTCTAGATAGTCAATTTCGTCCTATTGTACGCGAAATATGGGAGCAAGTTGCGTACGCCTACCTCGCACGGTCGGGAAACCGCAATCTCTATTTTTCAACTGGTGAACAGATCGATTTGGCAAAAAATATACTTCCTCGACGAAGCATTCTCTCCTTCTCGACAAGGCAGCTTGACGCGCTGTCAATTTTACATCACGACTTTGTTCGGCTTGACTGTTTCCGTCGACACTTAGTCTACCGTTGGGAAATTTCAATGCCGTTGACTCGACAATCGTGAACAGAATCGACAGATATTTTCTTCCAACTTAAGATCAAAGCCAATAAATTTAGAATCGAAGTAAAGTCACCGAGGGGAAAAAATAAATTAATTAATAGCCTTGCTGTATTTCGATGCGAAGAATATGAAAACTATAGGAAATGAACGGAAGCAACAGAATTAAGAATAGGAACCAAGAACCGACAGTTCCTGCGCTCCATTTATTGACTACTGCACTAAAAATAGTTTCGCTAAGAGAGGTATCGTGTACCCGTTGCATTCTTTTGGACTTTTCTCGGTACTTGTGCCGGAAAATCTTAGCTTCGTCGACTTCTTATCCGGCATCGTCGGTATACAGTAAAACTGTGCGCACGTGAGTGCAAGGAGTTGAGTTGGAAAGGAGTTGCAGCTGGAAACTACGCCGCGTAACGACGAGCCCGAACAATAGCCACCGACCGTCTATGTCGATCACGTCAGCTCCGTGGAATGGACTTTTCTGCTTTCTCTTGTCGTCCAAGAGGTCGTCTGAACAGCCGACATCGAATCGATATTCCACGCCGCGTAACAATCGAATTCTGAAGGGAATCCCATCCTCCGACTATTCGTTGTCGTTTTCTGGTCTTTCCTTCGCTGCTTCTCCCGTCTCACTGATCGGGTTTATGGGTACTACAGCCGATTCTTTCATTTCCTATGCAGTAGTGCAATAGTAGTTTCAGATAAGCCTCGTTAGAATAATTATGGAGCTCGAATTTGTGGAAAAATTAGGACTTTTGGTTACACGAGAAATATATAGATAGTAATTTATCTTAACAGATACATTTTTCACATAGAAATTCTTGTATTTGTTCGAAATGTACGATGTGTCTATAGCTAAAGAAGCATGTAAGTAGTTCGAGTCAATAAACGGCGCCACATAAGCATTCATAGTGAATCAATCAAAGCTGAACGACTGCGAATAAGTAATATTCACAATGCAGCATTCAATAGCGGTTTCGTTAAAAAAAAAGACGTCGAACTGCTGGGATGAATTAATGAAGACCTGTGAAGATGAAACTGCGGTATTATCCGAGTATTATGAAAGTATTCTAATAAGGTAAGAAAAATTGGCGAAATAAACGAATGGTCATCGATCATCCGTGACGTCTAAGTTTCATCCGCAACTCAAACGAATCGGTATTATCTTCATTTTTCACGAGTAGGAGAGCAGCATGATCTATGCAATGCTGGAAATTTAATTGGAAAACTTTCGCCGGGGAACTCCCATCTTCAATTCAACGACGTTTCGAATGGAAGTGCGTGAAAATTTTTGTTGATAGACGGCTCGACAGATCGTTCGTTCGTTTGGATATCTCTTTTCTGTTACGCGGAAGACAGTAGACATGCCACTTGTGTGCCAGAAAAATGAAAGAAGCTACCGAAGGGAGTAAAAGAAAGAAAAATTGCCAGAGTAGGAAAAGAGAAATAGAAAAACCCTAGAAGGTGAAAAGTTGCAGATTTCTCAAGCAGCTAAAGTAGATGACAGAAGCGCAGTGCTAAAAGAAGGAAAGTAAGCAGTTCAAAAAATACGAAGCTCGAAAAGGCTGGAAAGCCGTGCATCTGTAAACGAAATTTCTCGTCGTCACATGCCGCTCTAGCAATAACCGATAAAAACGGTTGATTCGGTTCTCAGAACGAGTATTCACGCCCGTTTCCAGCTAATAAACGATTGGGCTCGTGTCTGGTCGACCAGGCTAATTACCGCATCAACGATACTTGCTGTCTCGAATTTGCTAAATTTCTAATTGCATTTGCCGAAATTTCGCAAACAGACTTTCCACGTTCGACGAGCACGAAAGGCCACGCAAGCTAGCAAATGCAATTTACCGCTTTGACAGTTAGTCTGTCCGGTCAAAGTAAGCTGGAGCATGGAAACCATGTTCAGACTTGCGAATCCGTAACATTATCTAGACAATGCCATTAATCAGACAACTTTCTTTCGCCTAGGAAAGCGTACTCGTTTTAGTTGGTCGGATAAAAGATGGATGCCCACTTTTTAATTAACAGAAACCGTATTCTTCTGTTTTAATTGGACAAAAAACATGACTTTATGGATATACCGAGGATAATTATGACAAATTATTTTACCGGAAAAATTGATTTACGAAGGAAGCGATATATTCAGTCGATCGATTAACTATCAAGCGTGATAAAAGAAACGGTCGCACGTAGGTAGCCGGTTTATTTTATGGTTCGTCGAATACGTTTTTTTTCCTAATCAGTCCGCTCTCGCAGAATAATTGACTCGCGTTTGCACAAAAAACGTCTGACAGCCGTTCCTCAACGATAAATGACCTATCAGCATGCAGGACTCGCGTAAAATTTCGCGTCAGCGTTCCTCTGGCTCGGAATTATTTTTAGGACGATTGCAACGAACGCGCCTGCCGTGTCTTTGATTTACCTCGTTATCGTTAATTGACGCAATTTTTTCGTCTACCTTCCACCTTTCTAACTTTTACAAACATTGTTGGATTATTACGAGACAATAATTGACGAAAGATGGCGAATATTCGAGTCGTTCCAAGATCAGACTATGCGCGACAAAAATGCTTGCAATAAAATACTCGGAAAAGGAATAGTTTCTTAAAGAGAAACAGTTACGACTGTAATTACGAACGAAGAAATTATTATTGAGAGTATTACCTATTGCAACGTATAATTTTAAATTGTGTATTTTAATGGCCGTTCGCCATGAAATGTACACATCTGCAGCAAGGCCGTCGTAAAGCATAACTTAGCCAAACTCGATTAGTATGCAATCTGATAAATGAACGACGTGCAAACTTCTAAGTACCTCGAAGCCTCGAAATCCAAGTAAATTGCAGGTAAACGTCAATGCAATAACGATGATTGATGCGAACCTAGTTTGCTGATTAAAAGCTTAGACACCGTTAATGAACCGCACCACAATTCTTGCTTTTGACAATCTCAATCTGTCACTGAACCGTGTCATAAAGTTGCAATTTCTTTTGCTTGGTTGCTACTTTCGCGCAATGAGTCGGATCTTGTATCGCAGTAATGTTATTCATGAAACTGTCCAATATTTTGTTTGTCTTGAGCCATCGTTGTATATACGTCAACAGGTATATTGAAATCTTTCGAAGCCATTTTTTACGCGACTGGCTGGAAAAACAACGAAAACAGCGCACGCCAAGCGTCACAGAAGAAGAGACACCGATGACAGGACAGCAAACAAGTGGCAGATTAATTTCGGCTGACAGTTTAATTGGGCCGGGTCGGATTAAACGCGCGGAAGGGCCAGCTGGACATTTTTCACGGCCAGCCGAATAAATAGAACCGTTCTGACGGACAGACGAGTTCTCGTCACAACGGAATTTCAATTTTCACCATCGTCGACGCGCAGAAACCAATAACAAAAAAAAAAAAAAAAAAAAAATGCGGAAAAGGCCGCACCGTACATAAAGGCGAAGAAAAATACAAGCAAGAAAAACAATCGTAATATGTAGGCCGTTTCGTGAGCTGCAGCGAACGTTATTTCCCTTCAACGGTGATTTCGAAGGAAAGGAAAAGCTGCCGAAAAACGACGAAGACTAACACGGTCTGATCGGATCCTTAGGATTTCACGCGTCTCTGGAAATCTGTCTGATGTGGATTTCTAACCCTCCGTCGTGCCATACCAGTCTGGCCTCTTTCTCCGCGTTGAAAGACGGTTTTTGAACAGGCAGGGGATGAAGAGGAAGGGGTTGATGGCCGAACAACCCCGAGAAAACGCCGAGAAAAGTGAAAACGGAGAGATAGGAAGGAAAGAATATGGAGGAAAGATAATATTCTTGGCTGTGCAATAACACTGCCGGACCGTATCCATTCCGACCAACAGTTTCAGAGGGAATAGGTGGTGCCTGGACACCTGACAACGGCTCGAAAGTTCGTCGTTATTGTTCTGCGAATTGGATTTGCCGGGCTTACGAGCGGGAAGCTGGCTCTCTTGAAAATCTGCCGGTCGTACGGGGTCCGCCATCCTCGTTTCCGGGCTAAGAATGTTCTCAATTGCCGTCACGGGACTCTCTAGATGGGTGGCCATCCCTCCTCTCTTCTTAAAAACTTCCAGCCAGTCCTTGCGGCGGCATAAGTTTCTTCTTTCCTCGAATTAAATTGTCGTCGCGACTCCGATTCGCAGAATTGGAAGAAATTGCTGGAATATTCCTCGTGTAGACGATTCGTTCATGGGTTCGTGACGTTTAAAAGGGGAATGAGCGTTTCCGGTTGGATGTAAGATTGTTTGTTGTTTGTTGTAGAGTAAGGAAGAGAGAGAGAGATATCGAAGGATAATATTTGAGGTGTCTTAATTTAAGACCGCCCAAGGTTTGCGATTTTATCCCCCATGGACTGCAACTTCTGTTCTTAAATTCATTTGGCACTGTTGATTTTCGCGAATGTTCGGTCCAATGGAAAATTATGCGGCCCCGTTTCTTCTCATAAGAAGGTAAACCTTCGCTCGAGCATTTCGTGCCAAGAAAAACTATGCAAACATTTCTATAATTCTCTATTCTACATTCCATATAATGAGCTCTCACGCTTTTTACAGTTTTTCGATACTACACTGCGCCGAATTTTCTAGCAGATTTTTTGTACTTTAAATCATTTGCTCGTATATATACAACTGCTCGTAGTATCTACTGAAAAATCTAGTTTTTTTATTCGTTAGTTACGATCCAAACTAAAACTGAACTGTATATAGCGAATTACGTATCGATTATCAATATATTTCGGTATAGATCACCGATATGATTCAACCGCGAGCAGAATTCATTCATAGCTAGAGAATATCCTTAAAAACTGCCTTTCCTCAAAGAATCTCTATTATTTCCACGCGGAAGCGCAGAAACATCTCTTTCCTTACTTCCGTTCAGCTGTTTCGGACTCCACCCACCGATTTTCACACGAAAGAATCTCGGCTGTCTGCATATTCTTCCTTGCGATAAGGGGAAACACGCTCGAGATGGCGGCGTCGAGGTTGGCTGCACGTGTGTTCGTGAAAAAATGTGAGAGGCCAAGCTGAAACCGGCATCTACAGCTGGAATAGAGGAAACGGTTTTTCCGTGGCTCGTTGCTTCATGGTTATGGTCACTGGATATCGTAGTTTCTGCAACAGATGCGTCCGACTGCGCCGTCTCGGTTTTCGTCGAACCGCGAACCGATATTCCGAGCAGCACGCCGGAAACCGGATCAACGGTTCGTCGACGGGAAACTCTAGCAGAGAAGGGGATGAACTTCCTTCGCAATCTCCCCAGTTGGCGTTAAGAGACAATAAAGCGCAACAGTCGAGATAGATTTTTTCTATAATGAAGTCGACTCGTTGATATAAAAGAATTTCTTCCTTACAAGCGTATTTAATCTGATACTCGTAGATCATCGACATTTTGGTACGAGAAGATGAGTGTTTCTAAATTTGTATTATCGTTTAACTTTCCAAAGACATCCGGCTCGTTCCGAACATCTTTTCCTTGGAAGCCGACTTAAAGAATAAATTCCACGAGAGAGAGAGAGAGAGAGAGAGAGAGAGAACACAAGCATTTCATGAACCAGATCGAAAAGATGAAATCACTAATGCAGCGTGTGTCGCTTCGAAATTCCGTACGCAAGAGGAATAAAGGCGGACAGACATAGGCCAGAAGATAACCAGACGAACGAATCGGGTTGTCGAAACGTTAATTAAATAGCTCGGAGTAAAAAAAGAACGCAACGTTAGTGTACATGACGGCGCGTTTAATTTAAAGCAGGAAAAATCAGCAGTGTTCTGTAGCTAGCATCTAATTAAGTCGAACCGCGCCACTACTGCTCCTTTTCACTTTGTTTTTCACTTCGTGCCCGGTCAGAGTCACGGACAAAGACCAGAGCCGACGCTTTGTTTTGCACAAAGGCCGAACCAGGCTGTTAGGAAAAATCATGGAGAAATGTAATAAATCGCGTGATTAATTAAGCCACGCTCGCCCCTAGGCTCGTGACGCTCGCCCGCGGCCCATTCTTAACGCAAGCTGCACGCTCGAACGAGCGCATCTCGTCGCCGCGGTCGCGCCACGCCGTACCGAAACGTCGTCCATTATTTAGCAGCGAATACCCAGGGAAAAACAACAGCTCGCTGAACTATTAATAACCCAACCGATGGCTGCAGCCATTGTTACGCCTCGAATTTTCCTGATAGGCATCGCAAATTCAGGCTCAGGATATGCTTCATCTTTTCGAGAATAGTGTCGTTGCGATCTATTTGGAGTTAATTAGCTCTGTAAGCTAGAATGCTTATCTATGTGTTTGGTACAGTTTATTTGGAGAATTTGCAGTTCGGCAGAGTTTATTGCGTTGCCGGATTTAGGTTAAAATAGGATAAGTCTGATTTAAGCGTAGAATATGTAGTTGAGTGTTGCTTATTTCACGTGTGATGTAACAGCTACGGAATAACAGGAGATTATTTATTGTAAAATAGTACAATAACTAATTTATCAGATCGCTTAACACTTTGCCGTTTCATTCTCTATTTTATAAGCTGATTAACGGATGTACAGCAAGTAAGATTAATTTACACGGGGTTTCTTCAATTAGAATCGAGCGTGGAAATTCATATTTCACAAATCTCTAGACTCTATTTCTCTCCTGATTCCAAGTTCTCATCATGTAGGTTCCAGCTTCGACACAGTTTGTGTTTCTGGTTAATTGCAGCCTGAATATTACACAGGAGACGCAGTTTTTCGTCGCTTATTTTATTTCCCTGTGGTTCTTTGACAGAAAGTAACGTCAACACACGCAATGTTTGCTTGACATACTTATTATACACGGCATAATTAGAAAACATGTACGCCAGGTAAACGTTTCATTTATCAGAGATAATCCTATCCCTTTGAGGCACTAAATCTAAAATCTTGGTGTGTAATAACCATGTCGATAATCCAATAATCCATCAGCAAATTGCCGTAATTCCAACGTTATTCAACGTTCACTGGTCATAAAAGATTTTTCCTAGAATAAGAAAGTCGAACATCTGTCAACTTGACTTTAACTTTGACTTTACAGTACATATATGTTACATATATTACACGTTATGGTACATATATTACATATTAATGAAAAGTACTTAAACTCAATAGAGAATCGAATTCCTTTTTTAAAGGAACAATAACGCTAACTTAATTACGATCCTGCAGACAACGAAGCTCTCTAAGGAAAGCAACAACGTCAAGGTTTTTCAGACTTTCGTGGGAGTTGCTCCCTTAGGAGCGCCCTTCTCGCGTACGTGACTCTGCGTCGTGTCTCGCGAGTTTTCTCTCTTTTCGACACAAGAAACGAAGACTCGGCACGACTGCGGACACGCGAGCGTGCCTATATTTCCCCTAATGAGCCGGGAAGATTGCCCGTCTAGTGGCCACTCGCTTATTTACACGAAGCAGGGATAGACGAGTTCCATTCTGCGTGTTCTTTCTTCCCTATTTTTAGAAAACAATCTGTACAATTTCTTCTAATAGATATTTCGTCAGCTGCAATACGAAGTCGATCGATTTTGGTAAAATTCTCTTTTCTTTCTCTTTCTTTTTCCGCCATCCGTTTTTCATTTTCCTCGATCAAAGACTAAATTTTTTAACACGGTCGATAGTATTTCTGTAGAAAAAATTATTGTTCGAGTAAAACGTGTAAACCGTTTTGTTCGTGGAAGATATAGTCTCGTTCGCCTTGTCCCGTTTCGATTATAAATCGGATTAAACGTTATTCCGCGAGGCAATTTTCCTCGGCACGCGCGAGTCTGCGCTTTTTGCAGGAACTGGCTTTAGTCGTAACAGGCTTGAGCCATAGTTGCGTCGCTGCATTATCGGGATCTATCCCAGATGCGCTTAATTGATCGTTAGCAGCACGGTAATTACTTCGAATTAACTTCCAGTTACTCGTTCAAAGGACACTGTAGAAGGGAACTCTCGTTGTCGACGTACGCTGAATTCGATTAAAAAATTTGCAACAAAAGCGTTTAAGCACGTGGAAAAATTCGTGCTGTACCCAACATTCACATCATCAAAAGCCTTCATAGTGTAATCGTGAGTCTGTATTTCGTGCGTAATTGAATCGCAAAACGAATGGCGAATATCATAATGTTCACCGTGTCTGTCGAGAATATCTGTGTCGAGCCTCGATTAGTTTCGAGAATCGCTGTATCCACTACCGAGTACACTCTGCGGTCGACACGTCGGTCTCGGAACACGACTGCGATTCGGATATTCGAGTCTGGCCGCGATAGCGCGACGTCCGTTCGAGTACATCCTGCGATGGAACGGTTATCGAAATCTTTAATATAAACCGCCGGACATCGTTCGAAATATACGTCTGTCGTGTCGACAACTGTTTCACTGGAAAATAAGTCTGCGACTTATCTCGGCGTGCGGAAAATGTTTTAAAACGAGATGATTTCGCGGAACGCTGATCCATCGGATCTTTCGACGTTATGAAATTGTAAAAGCTGAGCAAAACATTGAGGGATATTCGAGTCGACGTTGAAATTTCTCACGATTAACGAGAGAAAGTAGAGCTAATCTATACGTGTGATATATTTGATACGCAGATTAAGTTCTGTTGCTCCATGATATCCATTAAACGCAATGAATTACTAAGACGACAGAGAATCATTGAGATTAATCTTTGAACGATTCGCTCGAAACGCATTGAAATCTCATTTCCTTCGACGATTCCATCGATTCAACGAGATTGTACTCGATTGTCGAGTGAAGATCCATTATTAGATGATTAAAAATTTCTTGGAGACCGAGGCTATTCAATCCTATGGAAACAATCCGGTGTATTTGGAGGATGGTAGACAAACGGTCTTCATTCCGAGCAATCGGCTGTCTGAGTCGCGTGCAGCAGCATATCGATCGTGGTTCGATCAAAAGACACCCACGGTTAACGATACATCTTGCGTGCTTGCACGCGATCGCCTGAATCAATTTCAATGAAGCGCACGTTCAAATTTAATTAAGTTCTTGCCGGTTGTTGCAATGAATTCAATCTCCTTCTTGGACGGGCCACGAACAAGCGGATCTCGAGGCCAGAGGAACTCGTTCCCTCGATATCGAGCTGAATCTTCAGTAGTCTCTGTTTCTAATTTAAGTTTCAAGCTGGGATCGTTGAATGGATATTTTATTCAAGAAAATAAGAGAGGAGTACGGATTCGAATTTGAAATATGTTTCCATGTTTTCGCGAATATCTCGTGCTGGCACGCAAAAGAGCTTATTGATCAAACTGAAGGAGCGCGGGGGCCATATCAACCGTGACAATTCAAATCGTTCGCGAGCTTTCCTTTCAAGAATATCTATCGGTCTACATGATACATGCATAAGCTTTCCCTATATTTCATAAAAAATAAAATGGGAAAATTTTGCAGAATAGAGAAATTCGGTGGAAAATTAATCTTTTTACCGACAATGAGAAATAACCGTGGAAACGATGTCTCTTGCTTCTGTTATCGCACAGCGGAAATAAGGAAAACGAGGCGCGGGAAACGTTGAATTTTGTCGCGTTGTCGTTCTACTTGTATATAAGCCGCGTAAAATAAATAAAGAGAGCGTCGCAAGACTCGTACATGCGGAATGATAAGAGCGACGGAAAGTGAATCGGTGGCAGAAGACCTTTTGCATAAAGCCCCTGCCACTTTGCATATCTCCCCATCGTGGCGTGTTTGCGTCCTGATTTTAAGCGAGAGATTTGCAGAACAGTCCTTCGTCTGCACCATCTTCTTTATTTTTACCTTCAGCCTTCCGTTTTTTTGTCCCTTCTGTCTTTTGTCCTTACCTTTGTTTCCATGGCCCACCAACGGCCTTATTTCTTATTCTTTAGAACCGGAACGGGTCTACCACGCGCAGGTATCAGATTGTAAAACGGTACGGCCGTTCGTCGTTTCATTTTCTTTATAGCACACGTATTGCAGTATTGTAATATCCGCGGCAGCAACAGGGGATCTTGGAAACCCCCTGTGGTGGCGGAATACGAACCCACCACGCGTTCAAACGAAGTATGTTCTCGTTCATTCTTGTTTCCATGCCGCAACATTTTGCAAATACTACTGGCTACATCCTGGGTAATTAATAATTATCTGTTTGATGGTACAGAAAAGTCGCGCCTTGGGTAGTAATTAAAATGGCCATAGAGTGCAACTACTGTCTGCGAGATGCGGTAGCTTTTAGATACTACAAAGTGAGAAGTATGTGCGATGCATAATTCAGAAAGTTAAGGTGTTTGTAATTATTTTTAGTATTCGTTTACTCGATATACCATATCTTTGTCTCTTTTACGGACAATTATCGAAAGATGTTGAAGACGTTGCCAGAAAAATGAATAAAGATTAATTCCGTATTGAAAATAAACTATTCTCGTTCTACGCTACGTCACTGCGGGTTTTTAATTACAAGCCGGCGATCAATGAACAAACAGGAGGCTCGTAAAACCACTCCCGTCCAGTGGAAGAAAGTTTTCAGGGGCGAGTTTCTAGTTGCGGTATTCAGACTGCAGCTTATTCATTCCCAGACATTCACACGGCTAATTTTATGCTCGGCACAATATCTCAGATTTAATTAGCCACTCGAACGAGAGAGTGGAAACAAGATGCTCCCTTTCCGGACGGAGAGCTGCAACTGATGCGCATGTAATTGCCATCTCGCAAATTCTTGTGCGTCCCTGCTCTTTCTCAATGTCTACTACGAGATCTTCCACACCAGCAAAAATTCTTACGAATTGATAGAAGAATCGTGTATTCTTCGTCTCTGAAATCACTGTTCATAATGCTCGTATATACGTATAAATAGATCCTCCAAAGATCTTGTTCTAAATTGCTCTATTTTGTTACTCTAGGACAACGAGCGCGAACGAATTTCAAGTTGTACAGTCTGTCGTGACAAACGTGTATTACCGTTCTGCATATCGACTGACACGGGTAAATAATATCGCCGAGCTGGCTTCAATCGCGTAATTTATTCTTTTGTGCCAGCGATCGGGGACAATGCAACGAAACTCTCGTATCCTGGGTCGCGTTTGTTCGTCGCTGCGCGAAAGGAAACGACCAACAGGGTAGCGACAAAAATAAAAAAAAAAAAATAATAGGTCGCTGGTACGACAACCGGAAACTCGTTTCAAACGCGTAAGCTCTTGCACAGGGAAACACTGACCATTGTTCGACATAACGCATTATCGCTATCGTTAATTACGTCGCGGTCAAACCGACGATTTTCGTGTTGTTAATCGCAAGAAACGGGTGAATCGAGCCCCTGAAAATCAACTGAATTTATGAGAGAACACGTTGAATTGAAACGCATTGTAAATCTAGTCTTAATACGGTTGGCAGAAGGAAAGTATATAGGGAAGTTTCTGGGGGAAGATTGATGGAGAGAAGAATCGAGAATACTGTTGGAACAAGGTTCGCGTTTCTTTAAATGGAGTCGACAGATTCTTTTTAGCGTGTATCGGAGAGTATCGGTAAACGAATCGTTCGTTCGTGTGTTGGACAAGGATGACAAGTTCGACTGTACGGAAGGGATCCGCTGACGATTTGATAAACGTGATTCGTAGCCGAGAGAAACGCGGGTCCAAATAGGCATCCTATCAATGAACGCGAAATTTTGAGCACGGCACTAGCGGTTGATAGCGCGCGCAGCGTGAAATTTCAATTAAATGTGATCAGAGCTTGGAGGCACCCGGTAATAAGCAGCCGCAGAATCAAAGGGTTAAACGATTCCACTGAATGGCGTCCATGAAACTTTTTGATTCGGAAATTCGACGTTCCGACAATGGCGACTGTACCATGGAAAAGGTATCGATGGAAAGGAAAAAATAAACAGTTACTATCGTCCAATGATCCACACCAGTTGATGAATTTGTCAAGTGAAAACGTACTCAATGCTGTGGAAATAACGTTTAAAGCCAACGGAGCTACGAAAACAGCAGCTGGCAGTGCGAAAAAATGAGCAAAAGTATGGTTATCGATTTTCGACTAATCCGAAAAAGAAAAAAAAAGGAAAGGAATAAAAATACGAGAAAAGAAGTAACGTGTGGAACATCGAATTCCATTGCGTTACCTGTTTGCTAATGCAATTCCCTCGCCATCAGAGATGCAGCATTATTGATTCACAGTTGACACAACAGTAGTATCGGTAACAATGACGATACGTAAAGGATATACCTCTGTAAACTGGGTGAATTCGCGCGCACAAGCAAGTGGAATGCGTATTCTCCTGTAAATTCGAATAACTCGGCCATAAAATTTACGGTGATCTCGTTTCGCGTAACTTCCACATTCGGCTATCGGGTATTCGCTGATTAATAGTTCTGCTGATAAGAGTGCCTTGTAATTCAATATATGTTCGACAGCCGGTCCGTATCACGGCGCGTATCGATCGTTTTCACAATTTGCTCGAAAGATTACGACACTTAAACGCTGTTCGAAGTTGTTTTCAACGATCGTGCTTGACAGTCTGATTATAAAATACGCTAGCTAGTCGTTAACGTCGTTAACGAATCGCGTTCTATTTGTCAATGATTGGTCTATTTGCTGCTGATTCAACGACAAATTTTTTTTAATCAATTTCCCAATGAACGGAAACTGTAAACTCGATGAAAACTCGATGAAAAAAATAGATTTTTGACGAGTAATTATATCTGACTATTAACGGTCTATTTTCACGTCGTCGTTTTTAAACGAGGTTTATATGTTCCGATATAGAACCTTTAGAAACCTTCAGAAACCTATTGATTTCTATTTAATTATCAAATACGCAATTTATTCGAAAAGTAGACTACACGCGCCTGGGTAATATTATTATTTTATCTTCGGCTGCAAAAATTATTATATTCTTTTTTTTCACCTTCTATCAGCTACTTTTCTCTCTACACAAATAGCGACGATTTATTCAAACAATGCCAGCATCCCTCGAGCATCAGTCAAGGTAGTAGATACTGCGTCATCATTGACGCATAACTTACCTCACTCGTTGAACCAAGAAATCTCTCCTTCGCCAGAACGGTCGTCCAATCTAAACGTCACCGCGAAAAAATATTACAGCAATTTCCGGAACGCTGTAAAAACCTTCGGAAGAATTTCTATTCAACCGTTTCCTGACCCATCTGACTATTCCCTTACGCGTAAGATCCGTGAACGTAATCCGACAAGGGGTAGATGACGTGGTGTGGGAGCGGTTGACCAAAACGTAATTTATATTCAACCAGAAACGCCGGTCATTTGGATCGGGTTTCTGTTTCGCGCTGCTAATATCACGGCCAAACATCAGTGTGGGATTTACATGTTAAGCATTCAAATCGCTTATACCCTTCCGCATGGTCTGTCACCCAATCGCCTCTTTTCAGCATCGGCTGTACGCTATTTGATGCGTTTCTAAATTCTTTCGACAAACGCAATAATACGACGCGTGTGTGTTGGATATCGATGAACCCCGGAGTGAGATCAAGCGTGCATTAAATGTTCTTCAATGTAATTAATGGGAAATTTTAGATAACGCATCAGAAATCGGCGGATTTATCGAATAAACGTGTTTTAGGTTAATTAGAGCTCTAACTGAAATCCGATACCAGAATTGAACAGAATCCGGCTGTAATTTTGTTTAATACCTCGCAATTAGGTTCGATTATTTCGTCGACTTTTCTAAGAACTTGGAAATACAGAAATCGTCGATTTTCACCGACTAATTGTATCTGGTCGTGTAAGACGATTCCCTTTGCTATAAAATTTCGTTCGTTCGCGCAAAGTAAAATATCCTAGATGAGAATCAGATAACGCGACAACCGAGATAACCTCATGTTTGAACAAGTAGGATGAAGCTAGTCCCTGGTGCGCCCTTCAAAACATTCGAGCCCAGTTTCCAGCTAAATCAGCCTCTACAGCCAGGCAGGTCCAGTTTTCGCGCGTTATTATTAATATTACTATCAGTCCACATCAGGCTGGTTTAAATTATTCCAAGCTTCAGCTTTTGTCCTCCTATGAGATCTGCATTACGTTGAAATCCCTATCCGACCCCTGAAGCATAATTATATTGACTTTATACCATTGTACAGGACTAACCTGTTTCCCTACCGACGTGTATGCGTGCATCCGGATAGCACGCATAACGGATATCCGTACGAATATATACATACAAGAGCAACGTAACGAGATATCCGATCCATTGTCGGATAAAAAGGATATTGCTCGCCTAATGGAACTACTATGGCCACGATGCAACATTCTCTGATGTGAAAAATTATTTGGGGGCGGGATGGCAGGAGGGGCTTTTGTTACATTAAAAGGGTCGGGATAATTTTTGAAACGCTTTCATTCACTTTTCCGAAGCACTTGCGCGTTTATGTATAAAAAAGAAAGGAAAGGATTGCACAGATTCTTCAATTATATCACACTTCTAGGAGTTCGAAGAGGCAAGTCGAATCAAATTAAAAAACTCTCGAACAAATCTTACGGTTCTTTATGCGGCTTCCTTCGAACGGTGCGATTGTTCTACTTGTGGGATACTAGCACGTTGTCTTGTTCTACTTCCTCCTGAGCAGAGATCGTCATCAAGTACGATGTAAGAGTGTAAAGATGTAAAATGATGGACCACCGTCTAGCACAAGTCAGAGTGAATTTTATCGTTCCGCGAACATTGCTCGTATCCGGTAGCTGGACTAACGTTGTTTCGTCGTGAAACGAAGATCACCGTGAAAAATGCAACGGTTCGTTTGACTTTATTTAAAAGATAGCTCGTTAAAAGAAACTTTTAACCGAGTACGGTCCGATGATTAATTTCACTTGTATTTTATTTCATAGATACTGTCGTTTGGTCGTTTATCTTCTTCGATTCGTTATATTTTTCACTCAACATTTACCTCTTTCTAGACGCTTATTTTTCACGGACAGCTTACGATATTCCATCATATTCTATGAAATGTCCAACAAATGCGTGATTTATTTGATTAGAAAATAGAAACCTGCCGATACGCTCCGGCAGGAAATTATATATCGCAAAAAATTGTTTTCCATAAATATCTCCAACCAATAGAATATCACTATTTGCCGCAGAGCGACTAGCCACCCCTAAACCAACCGATTGATATTTATTATCAACTCTGGCCGATAAGGGACGATACATAATCTATAAACACTTAATACTCGACGAAAATACCGTTTTAACGGTGAACGTTCGTCGGCGTTAATCGGCAGCCAGCCGGTGCTCTATTATATCCTAATCGATATCATCCCTCTTCCGGAGTACAGCAGCCTCTCGCGCACGCCAAATTAGCGCGCGAAAGAATTGTACCACGTACACTGTACACGGACCACCCCTCATCATCGTCTCCACGATAATATTCGAAATGACTGCGTCGAACTCTCTCTCCTTTTATCCTGTTTCACGACGTAGAAGGGGACCACCCTTTTCAGACGGTTTAATCTCGCGTGGAAAATGTGTTCGTGCGCGTGTGCACGGCGTATTACACGGTCGCCACGAGGTATCTATACTTCGTCGATAGGATGTATGGCGCGCAGAACGTTACGAGCAGTTGCCCCAATTTATCCCACTTTTTTGTGCCGAGAGCTTTTCAGCTTTTTTTCTCTTTCTACTCCTAGCCCCTCGTCCCACTCCCTTTGCTCTCCGATGTTCCGTGGCCGTTGGCTTTTTACTCCATCTCAGCCGGTACTTTTAAGTGCACGTACAGTTTAGTGCACTCTGACCGCGCCAAGCAACACCGATGCGGGAGACATTTTTATTGCCGCGGCTTAGCGAATGTGTTGCCGATAAATGTTTCATTCTGGGTGACTAATGCCGTACATATATGTGCACATATCCATACACCTCGCAGCACCAGGATTAATAAAATATTCACGACCAATTCGTTCTTGCTGTGAACGATACTATAGATCCATTATCGCGATGAACGTGAGGATCGAAAGAAGAGCTCGTTACACGTAAGCTCGCTGTTCAATTCTTACGATCAGGAGTATCGCTGTCTCGTTTAGTCACGATAGGAACTTCAATTTACCTGTTGCCTTCGCTAGCTCTTAGGACGCTTTGAGTACCTCTAACAAGTCAGCGAAGCGAGTTCCGATCCTCGTTTATGGATGTTTAATTAAACGCCGTCGTAAATATCAATTTTACGAACTTCTCAATCCACCTATTCCCAATATAATTTCTCGTTAATCCTTCAAAAATATACAACGCGGGTTTTTTATTCTATAAAGAAAATAAATCTAATCTACTAATGCAATCTAAATTGCAAAGGAGTCTTAAACAATAGAGCAACACATCCACTTTCCATGCTAGAGGCATCGGACCTCGTACAGAACACAGAGGGTGTTGGCTGATCGAAAGCAGGGGCCTGGCCTTTGAGGATGGTGACGCGACTTTGATTTCGTCGCCTCGAATAAAAAACAGGGACTTTGTAGCCTGTCACTGGTAATCAATGGGTGGGCAGCCTTTGCAAGTTTAACGAGAGACATGGCCACGCGTCATGTATTTCTTCTCCGACCATTTGGCCTTTTTCGATCGGCGTCCCTCGTTTCGCCGCGTGTTCGCCTCGTCTCTGCGTAAGTCTCGAATCACGTTCACCCCTTCCCTCTCCGCAGATTCCTGTTTCGCTTTCACGTTTGCTGTGTTCGTTTGATTAGTCACTGGCCCTCTATTCGGGTATTTGGTCGCTGTGTTCCGTTTTTACTATATCCTCTGCGACCCGGAGAATACATTCCACCATACGATTCATTCCGTTTTAATCTCTTCTATACATTCTCGTTAATGACGTATGATATCCTCCGAGCTTTAATTATTTTTTCAGCGGCTTCGTATAAATTGAACAAGCTCGTGATATAGGAGACAATCAGTAAAAACTCTGACGCTATGTAACTAATTCCACAAGCCACTTTCTACTTGCTTCAGCATATTAATTAGTTCGTTAGTAAATTCCTTCGTTGTAAAGTACATGCTTTATATAGCTGACGACACGTGTGTGTCAATGGAACGTCTAAGGGTAGCTCGATTCCATTGAGTCTCTCCTTTGTTACACAAAGGACGCGAACCTAAGTTCCGAATAGTTCGAATCCCTTTCTCTCTCCTCTTGGAACGGTTACGCCTAGCATCGAGTAACTAATTGGACAACTATCGTATTCAAAATGACTATAAATTATTGGAACAGAGCGTGACACAATGAGATCCGAAGGAAACGTTTAAAATAGACAGTAAAGTCCTCTACAAAGGAGTCTGCTTGAAAAAAATGTTTAATGAATTGCGAGTAGCTGGAATAGTCGGTGGCTATATAGGAAAGATAAAAGCCAGGAAGAAAAGAGGTAATCGTGGGAGATTAAGAATAGAGTCGATATTGGCGACGTTGAATTTTCAACAGCACACTGTCGTTTATGCGTTCCGACTGAGCGGTGTTTGCGGTACCTTTTGATTCTCGTTTGACGTCATCGATTTGCACCGGCGCAACAATGCCGGGACGCGTGTCTCCTGTAAACTGACGCTCCATCTCCCAGCGGTAAGATCGGTTTGCTGGGAAATGGCTGGAAAACTGATTTTATCAAAGCTTCGCTAACGAAAGTGCGATTACGCGTAATTCGCATTGTAGCATCGAACAGTGTTTCAGAGAAATCCGCGTGAACTCTGAATGCGTCGTTCAATGATAAAGCAATGGGAATTCTTGACAGCCCGTTTAAGTTATTTAGGCGGGGGAAACATCCAAACAAGGAATAATTGCGATATTCTCTACGTAATAACTACTGGAACTTTGAAAAGAGTTTGGCGTCTTTGGGCATCGAGGCGCTTAACAATGCTTAATCTTTCAAACTCAACGTCACTGTTCAACAAATACCACTCGCCTTTTGAGATATCGTTATCGCTAAAACGCAGTGTTTAAGAGAAACTGCAAGTTCCCACGGTTCGTTTGCGAGTTGACCAAACTGTGGCGTCGCAGTGGTTTGATATTTATTGTCCGCGCAGGAAGGACGATTGCACGGCTTTCCTTCTTTACGATCCAAGTTAGCATCGCGTTTCGGAGTTGTAAACGTCGGCCAAGGAGAAAAAGCGCGACATTACTTTAATTCTGACCAACTTTGCCGGTCGTTAAGGCGGCTCTTGCGATCGTTGCGTCACAGCCACCGGAAGTGGCGAACGTTGCTTTTAATCTCACGACTTGCGGTTTTTATTATCAACCACGGGAACGTTCTTCGTTGCTTCTTCGATGAAATTTCTTCATCTCGGTGTCGATGCGCCATTTCAGTTCTGAAACTCGCGGTGAAATTAAATATCGATTATTTCCAGCAAGGAATCAAGGGAAACGCGTCGAGCTTTCGTTTGTTATGGAACTCGATATAAAGGAAACTAGCAGTTTCAGCGCGTCCAATGCTAATTAGCTTGAAGAAGAAGCGTCTGGGCGGAGCTTAGTTTTTTGCAGTTGCTAATCGAAGCTGTAGGAGATAATGATTTTCGTTTGTGCGCTGTTACTTCAATTTCCCATCTTAATTCCGCCTTAAACCCTTCATCTTTATCCTTCTTACGAAACAAAGTTTCGAAACGAAGAAAGGAGCGCCGGATACTTTAGTACCGATTATCTCAACTTCGACGGGGATAGAAGGCTTGTTTGGAGCTTACTCCAGTCGCGATTCGGTCCTCTAATTTCTGTAATTAAGTCTGCTACAATTCCACGGCATTAAAACACCTCGCGTTTAGTAAAAATTAAAATATCAAAACTCACAAATTCTCGCTTTCTTCGTATTGTAGCAAAACAAATCTTTCTGCGATTCGGTTAAACAAAAACCGCGCGTCTATTTGTACTTGCAGTGAAAAAGAAGCGAGAAGGTATTTGTTGCATATATATAAAGGAAAACCCCTAAGCTCCAGTGGATTCAACGTGTCGACAAGCTAGTCGTGAAGTTATTTATCGTGTTATGCATACAGTAAGAGAGGACGAGGGTTAGCCCGTTTCGTCAAGTACGCCAGCAGATTCCTTTATTTGAGAAGAACTTTGGAGCCAACAAAGAATGGCACGTGTGCCAACCTTCGAGCTAAATTCCATAATGGTGAAATTTTTCAGTAGCCAGTTGCTAAGCAACCAACTTATTATTCATTTCGACGTCATTTTCTCTCAAATTGCGCTCCTAAACCGGAGCCATCCGTGTGAACTGAGGCCCGACGAGTCAGACTCGTTCGAATGGAAAATCTTCATCCTTCGAGGCATTAATGTCGTCTGGCCAGTTTCTCGTTTCCACGAACGGAAGAAAACCGCAGAGAACCAACTGTTCGGTACTTCGGTTCGAAATTCCGCGTAATTACATCGATTTCAATTCGCTAATGAGGAATCTTCGGCGCGGAACATTCTGATTCCGTTGAAACTGCGTTCCATTTCATCGCTCGAATCCGGAGCTGTTATTTTTAACCGCTTATAACACAACAACTTCATGTAGTTCACGTAGTTCGTTCACGGAAATCCTCCGACCTGTAATCAGCGTGGAAAGTAACGAGCACCCTTCAACGTCGTAGTCTTTGATAACTCGCGAATCGTGTTCTTTAAGTTTACTGGACGTATTCTCCATCCGAACAACGAGCTCGCAATCTCTTCGTGAAGTGACCATAATTCGAGAAGCCTCGAAGAAAACCGCAAGAGCTGCTGCAAGTAGCTGTTATATCCACTTTCGTGAAGCAAATTATACTAACTACGGACCTACTTTTAGATCAATATTGCTAAAAGAAACTTGGCAGGCGGTATTAACGCGGGAACAATGAAAAATTGATGCAGTTTCTACTCTTCAGTTTACCATCGACAGCCTCGTGTCATCGCGTAAAATAACCGAACGGACTATGAAATCCCTGTCAGAATTACCGCTTATCCTGTCCGTAAATCAGCCGTCGATTGGTCGTAGCGATTCGCCGTGCCTTTGTCGTTGTGCTCGTAATAAGGAACTTGATATCTTTTATCAAAGTACCCGAGGGAAATGAGCGCGTCACGGCTTTGCGAGTGAAGAAGCACAGAAAAAAGCAGGCTACCCGGGGGGACTGGGGTTGGAAAAGTAGTAGAAAGACAGGGGACGGGGAGGGGGAAGGCGGAGTGCACGCGAGATTGCAATTTAATCAATCTGTGCCCGAGGTTGTGTGCACCAGTCGACAACGGTCACTGTTCGATCGTGTAGCCTTCGTTCAGTAGGCTTTGGTACGAAGTGTCAAAGAAGACGACGCGCATATCGCCAATTAGTGTGCTCGCCGTTTATCGATCATCCGATCGATGATTGGGTTATATTCAGCGAACGTGTTTCGCCTCGACTGAGATGAATTTCACGCGCACGCACGCACGCTCTCGTTACGTCGCCGTCGTCATCGTCATCGTCGTGTCGGGTTCATTAATCGCGACCGAACGTATGTACTCGCTTGGTTCGGTGTTTCGTATGCAAGCTTTGAAATATCTGGGCTATGACGAGATTCCAGACGAAACGAACAGCGATTGTCTTCGCCGTAGCCTGTGTACACGTGCAAGCAACGCAACGTGCAGCACGACCAGCTGTAATTACGACGCGAACGTGTCTGACAGGATAGAAATTATTCGACGAATTTCACACAAGCTTCGAAGCTGATGAAGCGAAACGTTGGTAAAGGCTACGTTATTTTGATCGAATGTTGGCGAATTTTAAACGGGTTATGAACCCTGAGTTTGTCAGTTTCTATCAACGGTAGAATGAACGAAGTAATCTAGCGAATAATACCAACATACGTATATCGGAAGGGAAGTAAAAGGGTTGCCACGGAGACGCGTTATTACGCAACGGAAGCTTTCCCGCCTGCTTCTAGCTTCGAATAGTATAGTTCCTCGAGCTATCACCATTGCACACGGTATTAAAATAATACTTAAAAACAGATAGAGCCTAGTAACTAAATCGATATTTTATAATTATAAATAATAATCCGAAACTCGGTATGTTGGATTCGATCTGGACGATGGTTAACGATGAATGCTGTCCTCTCGTAAACTCCTCCAGTTTCCTGGTCCTTGTTCATGCGCAAAGGACGATCAGAGACCTGCGAATGAGTCCGATGGGAGTACGTCGAAATAGATTAGTCAGCGATGCGCGGTTGCGATTGCCTTTCTTCGCACAGCAAACTTTGCCAGCGCAACATGCGTCCTCCCGCGCCGTGAATACGTAATGTACGAGCAATTTACGGCAGTTCGACGTTATCTTTCCTGCATGCACGCGTGCATTATGCACGTAGAATGGCGCGCCACGACCGATTCCCCTCGGGCACGGTGATCCACCGACCCACTTCGCATTTAACCCTCGTTTCGTCGGTTTCGCTGCCTATTTCCGGCGTGATCGTCAGCCAGAAACCTCATCGTCGGAGCTTCTGCCACGATTCTTCGACAGCTGAAAACGGAGAAATGGTAACGAGCAAGAAGAAATCGTTTTTTAAAGAGCTGATCACCTGCAGGACTTCTTGGAATGGATTCGTTCTTACAAAAAATTTAGCTTAGAACTTCAAAAGATAAGGTCGAACGTCTAACGTGTTAGGGTTGAATCTTGGGACGCCGGGACCGTTATTGTAAAAAACAAAAGTAAAGAAACGAGGGAGAAATCGTTTTCCAATCTGTCTTTGGTCGTGAGCAAAATTCAAATCAGCAGGGAAACGTGGACGAACGCCAAGCAGCTTATTCAAATGTATCGGCTAAACGTTTGCATTGATTAAAAACCACCAGTCAGGGTAGGGAGATGACTGTCATTAGCATCGAAGCAGCCGTTCGGATTAAAAGTGACTGTGTGTTCCACGTCGGTGAATCGTTCTGGTCTCGTACAAGAAAGGGAAATCGTTAGGCAGGATGGTCGTTAGCGTGAGTTTTTCCGTTCGACCGAGAGGGTAAACCAACCCCTCAGCTTCGCAGTCGTCTCGCTATTTCCCGGCGAAATCTCGTTCTCTTCTTTCTACAAAGCCGACAAGCTGACTTAAATGGTGAGAAAAGTTCGAGGTATGGTACGCGTGAAAACATGGTTTTTTGTTCCGCAGAATAATTTGAATCCGAGAGAAATTGAATCGAAACATCGCCGCTGAATAATAAATGAAACAAGTTTATCTATCGAAATGGGAAAATGCTCTTTCGAGATTAATTCTCCGTGACGACACAAAGTTGCGATTCATTTCCTTCTAATCGTATCAACCACTACTACTACGAACAAACCTAATTCCGTGAACGAAAATTGCTTCTGGCGCACTTTTTTTCATCCTTTATGATCGCGATACCTCTCGAAATTTTACGAACAGAGGACAACTCATCGCAGGAAAAGTTAAACGATCGCTCAACATCGACGAAACTGTATTCACCCGTCGTTGTTACCGTGAAATTCGCCCCGTTCTTGTTCCGGCATTCATTTTTAGATTCACTCGATTTTCTCTCTTAATGGTGCCATCGGAGGTTGTTCACACGAGAGGTGAATATCTATCCGTCGTCAGCCGGGAAAAGGATATTCAGGCATTAAGTATGTAATAATTAGACGAGTTTTATCGCACTCCTCTTCGCCGAGGTGCACAAGGATATTTTAATGTCCGTTTAACCATCTGATTAATGCTGTCCGAGCCTTGGACTTACGGTTCGTTGTTCCTTCGACACTCGAGGGACCCTTAAGTTAAGGTTGGAATAATTTAGCGGCGCCATTTCCACGCGAAAGATTAGCCATTTTCATCGGCGAATGATTAATTAATATATCGAAATTTCTTTGAAAAACGAATGTTGCCAGATAAAAAGTTAGAAGTTGGCCAAGTTGACCAAAGTGAAGCGGACGTATGGAAAGATTTGTTCACGAGCGATCGATGAAACGTTTCAGCAAGTATTTTTGTGGAAAGCAACGTTAACTTCATTCGATGGACGAACAGGAAGTATGCAACGAGACCGGCACCTTCGGCGCTCGCGTCAAACTTGGTAATTATGAAAGTTTGCGGCATGGAATTCTTGGACGAAGAAGCTTGAATCTTGAATTACTTCCGAGGCCGATGATGTTATCTCTTCCGCAATGCCGCTGAATGATCAACTATTTACATGTTCTCTCTTTTCCGATGAGATTCGCGATGCGAACACGTTGACGCGATAGAACGACGTTAGCTTGTAATTAACTTGTCAGAACTAGACCCACGATTGTACCGGGGAATCGTGTAATTTAACCAAAACTAGAGGTAGTAGCTCTTAATTTATTCTGATCTTGATTCTAATCTTAATCTCGCTTTTAACCTAAAGTAGTTTCCCTCTCCCCGACTGCGGCAAGATGTATGTGGATCGCACGAGGAAATTACTAGAAATTTTATAGTCCACTTCCTAATTTTGACGGATCTGGTACTCTTATTAAGGAAATACACTAGCATTGAAATATTAAGAAAAAAATATATATATATAGTGAAGCAATCCAACAGAGAATCTGCAGCAAAGTAGAAAAATTCGATTAATTTCGAAGAGAGATAGCTACTTATAAACTACCGAGGGTTCATCGGTCGATATAAGAATGTTTTTAACATAGTTCGACCAACTATATATAGTTGGATATTTAATCAGCGGTATCACTAAGTGATCCAGCTCGTTAATCGTACTAAAACTTCTGGGAAACTTATCACATTTTCGACGAACTCGACGTTCTCGATGAAGAAGTATTCAGGTTAGTTGATATATTAACATCATCCAACGTCATCGAGATGCTTCGAGGAAATCGACATTTTTCAATAAACAGAATAGAATCGTTTCGAACGAAATAAGAATTTCCGTAGCTTTATTGAAAAACAAGACAGCGTACTTTCGAATATACTTGGAACGTTTCATGCACTTTGGCGAACATCGTTTGTGGCATCGTAAAAGAGGGGAAACTATTCCTATCAATCGCTCCGGCCGCCCTTTCGTAGGAAGTAACAACGTTGAGAGTAATCGGTGCACTGCAGTCACTCGACGCTTCACCCTCGTTATTTTTATGCGAGAGTGCTTTGCGAAACATGCTCCCCCGTGTCCTGTACAGGCTCAACCCATAAAAAGGCCACGTAGAACCGATCACCCATTCATTTTCGAGCGTAGTCGTCAGTCACGTACGGAGGCTGACCGACAAAGCGATATCGATTAGATCACGCTCCGTAAGTCCGTATCAGCTGTGGGCGGCCGGTTATATCCATAAACAGGTCGGCGTACTTTCTTCGAGTTCAAGAAAAAAAAGAGAAATATTTTAACCGGTAACCTGGCAGGCCTTTGCTTCGTACGTCGATTCAGAATAGCACGACGTCCCGTTGCTCGCCGTTATTTATAAAAGTGAGATAAAAATTGCAGTGGCGTTCACGGCATCCGGTGTATTTAAAAGTCTCTTTTACATGGTCTTTTACGTAATCAGAGACGTTGCCTTTTTACAGAGTTTTTCCTCCTTTAAAAATAAATTTTTATAATTTTTTCATAAATTCCAAATAGGTAACGATAACGAGAATAGAATATTAACATTTAGAAATCTATTAATTAATTTTTAGCACTGTAAGTGATCGGATGGTAGGTCGCTTAGCGCTAATCTGTCAACTGTTCTGCTATCTATCAATGTTAATGTCGTTACATAACTTTTACAAATACTTGGAAGTCTCGTCATCTTTAGCAGATAATTTATCGCTATAGAAACTTCAAACAGCGTTATTTCATTATATCCTTCGCACATTCTCGCTGTCGATGACAGCTGAAGGAACATCATCCCCAGACACGCGAACAACGTCGAACAGTGACAACCCTTCAGCGTGGAACTACCACGAACTCAACGAACGGCATTCTCTCAATCAGTAGAATAGTCGGCGCTGTGTCAGGCACGCGCAAACACGCCCATCGCCTCTGCACAATGAATTATATGAGGCCGCTGATCTCCTTCCACGAAGCCTCGGGCTGAGCCACATCCATAAACCATTCACGGTGTTTCGCTAGAACGGCCGGATAACGCGGCAGCGGACTATGAGGGTGAGATCCGACTGAGTGCATCGTCGATTGAACGCACGACCAATCGATCAATCAACGTTAAACGATCGTCAAACGGTAGCTCCTTGCTTGGCAAGATTTGCACGTGCCAACAAGTGCCCGCACCTCCTGCTTAATGATTGGTCAAATACGCGAGTTGCATTCTTCACCGACAATTGTATTCCGACGGATTCGGACATTTATACATAAAACGTACATTTGTACGTTTAGAACGTCAACCGACTAATTTCAGGAAATTTGCAATAGATGAAGCAATTAGGCGCGAACGTTCCAATTACATGGCCCATTGAAAAAGATATCTCTCAATGTTACGATGATGTAACATTGTTCGTCTCGAAGGAACTGTTATCGATGTAACACTTTCCCCGACCCAAAATCTCGAAAAAAAAAAAAAAAAGAAAACAACATCGAATGGTCGAACGTATACACACGCGAATCGTTTCACGGCTGAACGAGTGGCAACGAAAAGAGCGCATCGATCACAGGCCACCGATAATGAACAGGGTATGCGGGTCAAATTTTCCATTCGGTTAATTATCTGGGTGACGACGATATTCTGGCTCTCAGTATTGGCCCGTAGACAAAAGCGTATACCCAATAGCCAGAGCATGGGATAAACACTAAGATGGAGTCGTGTTATTGGTCGCAACAATGAAGCCAGTAGTTACAGAAACGTTGAGGTTAAAGCAAGTTCTATCTCTTTCCTTTCTACTCGTTTCTACGATAAAATTAGCGAGGAACTGAGAATATACATTTAGAAAAGAAGATCTTTAACTCGGCAAACCTTAGAAATTTATTCGAATACACAGCATATAGAAAGCGAAATACAAGAGCACTTTCTGCATTCGTTACTATAGATATATATGTATACTGTACATAGTACAGTAGAGAAGAGCCTGTACAAAAAATCTGGATTCGGGGAATGTCAAAGTCTAAACATCAAAGAAGTCTCGATTAAACGTCTTCGTAGCAGAAGTTTCACGCATTCTTTTCAAACATTACAAAAGAAGAGAAAGACAAAAGCTGGTTGCCGGAAAGTCAGCGGTGAAACGCGAACGAAAAAATAAAAAGAGATGGGAGCGGCCCGGACCCAACAAAAGCGGGTTAATTTGGTAGCAGCGCGCGAACCATGTCGCGTGCAGTCGCGTTGTAGCGTGAATACTGTTCCGTCCCCGTGACTAGTCTACAATTTTTTCAAGCTCGTCGCTGCAACGACGTGCACCAACACCCTTCACCCCGTACATGGAACGCGTTCGTAACAAGCGTAAGCTCGGAGAGCTACACGATACGCGTTTGCAAATGGAGTGAACAACGCCGCCGGGAAATATTGAAAAAATCTTCCGGCCCAGATAGCCAATGTGTACACGCGTCGTCGAGAATCGTTTATCTATGTGCACGTCGTCCGAGAAATACACCTCGCCTGGGTTTTCAGTTCGTTAAAGCCAGTAATTCTTAATATCGGCGCGTACAATAGTCATAGCAGCTAAACTAGTTACTTCGAACTTCGAGATTAAAAGTTTTCCACTTTACTGATTAAAGTCCAAAGATTATTTTTTCTCTCACTTTTCTCGTTGGAACTGACGGTAAAATCAAGTAAAAACTTGCCTGATCCCCGATCGTTCGGTAATAAATTTAGGCGAGCCGTTACAGCAGACGAAATGTGGCCAAAGTTACTACGAAGCACATGATGTTACGGGATCAGCTGTGGCTTCAGACCTGTGTTCAATCAAGTCCCGACGATTTCAAAATGAAATCACCATCGGCAATTTTCGCGTGCGCCAACCGATTGAGCTTGCCAGCACACCGATTCCCCGGTTGCTCGAATACAGCATCGATACTCAAAGCAGCCAGTGGCACGCAACCCTCCGCCGAATTTCATTACCGTTTCCTAGCAGCGGACGTTTGTTTCCCGTCGTTCAGACGTCTCCATTTTCAAAGACGCCGCGATTGGATCGATGCCGATACGCCCAAATGAGTTTAGCGAAATATTCAATTTGCCATTTTCTTCGAAAGATTCGCAAATAAAATGTTAATCTCGAATAATAAATTGTTTCCTCGACTAGCTTTTAGATTAGCGACGAATGTTTTAGCTTTTCGCTTTTATTCAGATCGATATTTTTTATTTCGATTTATCCAGACGTGTAATTCCAGTTTCTTCTTCGATGACCACGAAAACCAACGTCTATAAATATCGAAGCTAGTCCAAGTTCGAGCATACGCTAGCTTTTCTGCCAATGGAAAACTTTTCTGACGAGGTGCATCGTGTTGCTCTTGCCTTGAAACAGATAACTCTGGGAATGCAGAGGAATAACGTTGAAAGAAGACAAACGAGCGAAATTTATAGATTCACGTAAAAAAAAGAAACTTCGGGCAATTAGAAATGAAGAGGATTTATAAGGAAATTCAGTCGAAGTTGTACGTCCCCGAGAGCAACAGTAGTATAATTTTCCACCCTCCAAATTCCCAAGAAATCGATAATCCGATAGGTTATCGCAATATTTCACGAACATCGTTTCCCTTCCCTTCCAGGAAGCTTTACCCAGTAAAGTCAGTAAACCTTAGCGATCGTGCCCAGTGCTATTTCAAATGGACATATAAAATTTCGCTGGAACTTCGCTACATAAAAATCAAAAGTCTGGCCGAACGTCTGCTGATACTACTTGCTACTGTCGCTTCAGCTCGAGGTTGTACCTTCCTTCCCTTATGCTTCAACTTTCATCTCGGTATCGCTGTTTATCTTCGCCTCGTATTCATTAATTATATTTGCGACCATTTCATCTATCATTGATTTCTTGTATTATTTTTAACGATAAATTACAGCAGTCGTAGTAATTTCAATTTGCGGATAAACAGATGATAAAATACTTTAATTATTTTGGTTGTATAAATTCATATTTTACTCGCATGCTGTGTGTTATTAATTTAGCAACTAATAGCTACGAAAACTATCCTTTTGGGGATCAAAATCCATGATCGCTTTTTGGGTCAATGGGTGCGACGCTATCTATGCTCATGCATACGCAATACGTAACGCGCAGAAGTATTACCATCGAGCGAATCTGACACGTGTATAGAATTTTCGTCGTTCGGAAAACCGAAGAATTCGTATGTACGTCTCAAAGACCTTTTGAAAATTAAGCTCTTGAAAAGCCTCAATCTCCGTGAACACCGATATTGGGGTTTCAACGAAAACTCGTTAACGGATCCAAGTTTTCTCAGGTATGTGCGCATATAGCAGCTTTTTTATTACTTTTTTCTGCTCTTTTTTTAAAGCTCGTCCCTGCCCTGTTTGAAAATTCTTTTCAAGGTCTCTATCTTTTTCCAACTCGTCGCAGCCTATTAACTTTTTGCAAGCCACCGAAGCCGGAGAAATTTTTGCAAAATCCGGCTCGTCTGGCTTCCGCCTGGTCGGCGAACAGAGGACCAGACGGATCGATAACGTGTAGGCCGTATGCAACAAAACGCTTCACCCTTTGCGATCGGTGAAAGTTCCAACGGGAATGTTCCAGCCGACTGGCCGGCAAATTTTTTAATCGTTCGTTTGTTCATCGTGAAACTTCGTAACAGCAATTTACGTTGCTGAATCCTCGTGTCGCGCTCTCTCCATCGACGCGTATCGAGTGCTGTTAGTTTTGATACCGTGCAATCGATTTTACAACGCTCGTGAACAATTACCAGAGTCCCTGTGCTTGTACGTTGTAGTAAGTTAACCAACGTTTCTAAGTGACGTTTGTATTACTAAAAGATAGAGATTCTTGGAAAACGCAATTATTCGATGTAACGTTATAAATCGTCCTCTGTTCTTCGCTAGTAACTCTATGGTGCTATATGATAAATTATATTTATGATTATCTGACGTATCAAAACCCACAAATTAAACCTTATGCGACAAAGGATGGAAAACATTTTGCAAATCAAAGTGCAATTATTGCAGAGAAATATTGTAGAGATATTGCAGAGAGGAAAACTAGAATGGAAAGGAAAAGCACGAAGGAAAGGGCACACGTTACAGAACATACAGCATATGAGTCCGAAGTAGAACTTGGAGAGTTTGGTCGGAAAGACCGGCGAATTAGTGCAGAAACTTTTCAAGCCTGAAAGTCATTTCGAATATTGGATTTGATCTCTCATCGCGACGTCCAAGGCTACAACTTTCCCAAGCAATATTCTATCGAATTACCGTGCGCTCCCAATCGGCAAGGTGCTCGTCATGATGCATTGGAATTAGGTAGAAAGTCGTTCTCTGCAAAAGCGACCTGTCTCACTTGGGATTTATTTGATTCGTAGCTCGAATCGATTGTTTCGTTTGATATTCTCTTGTGGCGTTTCCTTTTTCACTTCCTTAATTCTCTTATATTTCCGAACGAAATAAGACTATATGCATAGAAGTTATTCTAATCTTATACTCGAAAATCATCGCAGTTATTATTTAAAAACTGAATGTAATTTAATAGAAAATTTTGTGCTACGTGAGCTACAGTATGGACATAGAGATAAAAATTTAAATTTGGATCGAACAAAATCCAGCCTCTGTCTCTGTTACGTATGGATTAGATTTGGATTAGATTCAGATTAGATTTGGTTTAGGTTTGATCTAGGGATGAACGTAGCGTTAAATCCAAATAGGCTCATGATCTAGGCCTGCATCCGTGTCTCAGTTAGGCCTCAACTAGGTTTGAGTTAGGTTTACTACGAAACTAACAGATTGTTGCAAACGATAGGTCCCTACTTCTTTGGTCTAAAAATATTCTTTCCAATCGATACAGAAATTTCAGAACCTTGAGCTTACAATTTCTTTGGCACAGTAGCTTTACCGAAAAGTCTTTACATTCGCTGTACTGCGATTCGAATATTATAGCTTAGCTTCGCGAAAATTCAGCTGTTTCCTCTCGATTCCGATGTTTGCACTGGATTTGTAGACACGACTGACGCATCAGGAACGTAACATGCATATGCGTACTTAGTAATCGTCGAGCAGCGGCATCTTTCATGGATAACGGTAATACGACATTAGAGATTTATTCCAAATAAATATTTGAACCTTTATATCCTCCCTATTCTTCGTGTATTACGACAAAAGTTTTTATTCATCATCGAAATCAATCCTGATAAGCAACAGTTACTTTTGAGGCTAATAATTTGTCCTAATTAGCATCCTGGGACGACATGCAGCTATTTAAACTGAGAATTTATTTATTTATTTTTAATCTGCACGCGGTTACAATTAGGTCTAAGTTCAGGAAGAAATTCTTACTTTGATGTATTGCAAAACACTCTACTTTCCACTACCTCACATTCGATAGACGAATACTTTATCCCAATGTTGTAATCTTCATAAAACTTGGTCCGAAGCGAAGGACAATTTTCGCATTTCTCTTTCAAACTTCCGAAGCAACATTCATCCGGAATATTATTAGCATTTTTACATGATTCGCGTTTTTCAGAAGCGGATGGAAATGAGTAGCCGAAAGCGAACCGCTGGCTAAACAGTAGGTGGTCGGTTGGGCCGCTTGTTACACCAACTTCCGGCATTATCTAAATTACTTTGTACTCGACTGTGCAGAAATTATAGCAGATATCGCAGAGTTTCGACATTAGAGCGCTGCCTCAATGGAACAATGCCCTGAAACGATAAAGATGCGGCTAATTCCATTCTGGCTCTTTCCGAAAGATCCTACCGTTCAACTGCCGCATTTCCAGTACCAGTTACGTGGCGAATCTTCTTCATGGAGATAATGTCACGGAATTGTTCGCCTGCGGCGTTCACGTAGATAATTAAAATGATTTTACGCAGGGAGACTGGCCATGGGCACTCTTTAATTAATGCATGTTACTCTAACACGGAAGTATCCACACGACCGGACTTTATTGTATCCGTCCAACATGACCACTGCTCGCGGCGAAAATTTCGATCAATTTGCACTCACCAATTAACAACTCCAATTACTGGTCACGATAATGTCGAAACGTCAGGATGTTCCTAAACCAAAGGCATACGTGTATAACATAGAACGTTTGTTAAAGTTCGCAAGTAATTCTGAAGGTTTAGTTGAATGAAGATCTGCACATACGCGTCGACTGAAACTGCTCCTCAAAGACCTCTTAAGACGAAGATCTTGGAACTGTGCGAGTGATAGGCCGTATTCAATGCTCTGAACTATGAAACTATGCATGTACTTTCACAAGGTTATTTATAGATTACGATGGAAATTAAACGAGTTATAATTAAAAAGTATAAGGGATCCAGGTTTCCTCCGCAAAAAGGCCATAACTCTTCGCAGGCTTGTAACGCGGTGGTAACAGCCGTATCGATCGGCTCACCTTGTCAAGGGGATCTCGAAAAATTGCGCGAGAAAGAACGTCCCTCCTCATCCTTCGAGTAGACGGATACGCGAGAGATCGAATAGGTGGGTCGGCTGAAAGGAACGAACGCGAAAAGATGAAGGGGAGAAACAGGGGGAGAGCAGGACAAAAACATGGAGGAAAAGTAGAAAAAGCCCGGATGAAATATGGGTGAGGAGAGTTCGGAATGGGGGTGGTGGAGGTGGCGAGCAATGCTAAGGCAATATCACAGTCGACTAGCGACGGCCCGAACCGGCATACTAAGCGAGTTGGAGTGATTTTTAAAACAGAAGACGGGACGCCCGCGGGAATCTTAAATAACCGTCGCGGCTGGGCACAGGGAAGAGTGGCGGCCAAAGGGATGAGACCGAGGAAAAGAAATCGCAACGTCGTCGAGGAATATTCGAGCGAACGACCGCGACGGGAAGAGTGACAGGCCGGGAAATTGGGAAATTGAACCTGAACCCTTTTATCGAATGCGAATGCCACCCGAGATACTGAAGCCTCTCTCGCGTTGCCGCGCCTCGATTCTCAATGCACTCGAACCGGGATTCGACTGGCATCGCCCCTCTCTCTATCAGATATAGCTTGGCTTCACGATTGTTCGTTGGTTCAATTAAACGGTATTTTAGGAACTTCTTTGTACTTCCTATTACTTGGAGGAACAATCAATGCCGCCAAGTTACTTTTCTTAGCTGTATGGTTTCTTGAATATATTTGAATATACTATTTGATCAACCCGTATCTTTGTGGCCTCGAATTTACCCCAACGTGCTGATATTTTGCAATGATGCATGGATCTGAGATTTAACTATATTAGAAAGGGTTGAGTTAGACATGGATTACCTATCAAGTTTGGGTTAAGTTTAAGCCCGGATAAGCTTTACGAGGTATTAGTTCCGCTATTAAGTTCGGTGTATTCATACGGACTAGGATATACACAGGTCTCCCCGAGATGCTCAGATGTATGGCTGTCAGACAACGCAGTAGAATTTTAAATATCGGCGGTGAAACCGTATAGAGCTGGGGCTGACATGGTGAAATGATGGTTAAGAATTCAAAACATGGGAAAATATACGGAAACGCGGTACACGGCCATAAAATACAGGAGTAGCGTGGTACAACTGAAAAATGATGCATCAAAAAGTATGAAAAATTCTAGTTTCGAGAGAGTTGCAATACAATTTACGGGGCACGAAATTTGAAAAGTTAATGTTTCCACGTCGTCAAGCGAAAATGTTTGAAAATCCGTCGCGTCCGCGGCAAAAAATTCGCAAGTGAAATTGCTAAAATGTCCCAGCTCGTTAAAAAACTACAATGTGTGTTTTCTATGACGATAATTAATGTTCCAAAAATCGCAGCGAATAATAATATCATAATTGGAATATCAGTGTTCTCTGGAATCTCAGATACCCATAAATTGAATTAACGATATTTAATCGTCGATCACTTGATATCTGCGTTTATTATCACAAAAGATTCTATGATCTTTCTCATTTATTCTGTTTCATCGGATGCACAGTTAAGGATCCTTGGAAAATTGCAATCGCCGGCAATGGACGTCTTTGAAATTCCTCCAAGGGTTTCCAATTCCCTTGGAAGACACGTCCTGGCAATTTTTCCTCGATGAGGACAGAGTTTCGAACGAATTTTCGGTATCCGGCTTCTTCACTTGTCAACGCCTTATCCCTTCGTATCCCCTGTCCCTGGATCTTCGAAATCGTGGCAGATTTTAAATTTTCATATAATCCAGAGAACTCGTTGTCTCGTCCTGATGAAGTTTCGTTCGATAGAGTTTCTGAAATAGGACAGTTCGATTCAAATTTTCCAAGAAGCTACTCCGATCAATTGACTCTTTCTATGTATCTACGAACTGTCTTTGCCTCGTAACCTTTAATTAGATGTGACTTTTCGAAAGCACGTTGCGCGAGTTCGTTAATTGCATTGGAAAGTGTGAAATTGTCAAGAAAATTATGCGGGAGCAATCGATCGGAAATATGAACAAGTAAGCGGGAAACGCAAACAAATAACCAGGTTATGTAAATCAACAATCGAGAGTATAAACAGATGGACGAAAAAAGTTAACAAACACATGGAACGAAAAGAGTGTACTAAATATTTTGCATTATGTACGCTCGAAACCATTCGTCTGAACATACATCATTGTCTAACATAATCAAAAAGTATAAGAGAAGGGAACATGGTGAGATACAACGCGAACTAGACGTCTCTGAAAGAATTCAATTAGAACGAAGAAAGTTGTCGAGAAAACTCACTTACGTTATACCATTTTTCCGACTTACACACAAAGAACGGAGTTGCCCGCGATAGTTTCAACGTTTTTCCACCTTCGACTCTTAGATGTTGGCTGTTTCTTGTATTTCGACGCGCATAACTTTTAAAAAAGCTACTCTAATCGAATCGGTTAGGTGGTTGTTGGCAATTCAAACTTCGTTCGACTAGTGCCATCGTTGTCATCGATTAGCTGCGTGACTCCTATTTTCGTAACATACGCTATCATCTTTCGAAGGGACTGACCCGAAACAACGTCGTACATCCGAAAAACTAAAGTAATAAAAGCCAGAGGATACTTTTCTACGGGATGGAACTTTCTTGAAACCAACGACTCAACAATCTCCCTTAATAATTAAAAAACTTTGATGCATGAGATACCTTCTTAATATCTGATAATCAGTTGTGACGCCTTTCCAGCATTCAACCTATTAATTAAACGACCTTTGCGGTAATCCAAGTTATTTATTATTTTATAATTCATGCAGAACGCGAGTCTATTTTTTACACGCCTAAGAAAGATCTATCGCGATCCTTTGACTTTTCCAAGTAATTCTATGCACCTACGATCTCCGTAGAAAGGGCTTCCGTTACCGCATGACATCACAATGTTACGCAATTGTTCCATTTCAGGAAGTAAAAGTTCAAAGGATACGGATGAAACCCACAGCAAGGTATCATTTAACCATAATTGATTCACGATAGACGTTCGATATATTTTTACAGCCGACCAAGCTACGTTGCAATTTTTCATTTCAATCTCACACTCAACTAACATTTCCATCAACGCTGTACAAAAGGGGAAACAAGAATCAACCTATCTTCGATCGAAAGCAACTTCCAAACCCCGCCTCACTTCTCTCTACGTGACTACACGCGCGAGCTGATCGCGCTGATTCGCGCGTGAACGAGCTGCAAGCGTAACCGTTGCTGAATTTCAACGAAGATCCGGCGTCGTCGCTTCGGATCCGGCGTTGGCTCGCGATGAACAAGCGCAGGATGCTCTGTTTTTAGGCGGCCAGTCGTTTCCTCGACTTTCGTCCGGGGCACGTAATGGCCTGGATGCAGCGCATTCGCGTATTCCAACCAGTCGGTCCTCCTATCAGCTCCGACCGTCACGCGTCAGGAATTGCAAATTAGATTCGAGCGATTTACTCCGAGCGTCTAACACGGAGACGTAGAATCTAAGGTAGCCCAGGCCCGAGGTATCGCTCGCGTCCTCTCTTCCCTGTATCCGCGTTAGATTCCACGGATTCCACGATGATTGTTCAGAGGGCGAGAGACGCGACGCCAGCTAAACCGAAAATTTTACTCATTTCCCTTAGAATTGCTACGTTGTTCGAAAGAAACGATCGGGAAAAAACATCAGGAGGAAACGGTCACAATTGCTTAGAGGAAGATTTTGAAATTTTAATTTGCCTGCAGCAGGTATTAAAAAATCGTATCACATAATTCGTATCGTATCGTATCGTATCGTATAATACGAAACATGGTATCGCATAATTTCGTATTTCATTTAGGAATAACAGAGTTAACTTATGATCCGCCATTACATAGTTTGCCGAAATAAACACACGTGTCTTGTATGGTACAATTTCCGAGGTGAAGTATTAGGACCTTTAATCTTCGAATGGCCGAATAGCAATCGTTGTTGTTGTTTGCAGCCGGTCAGTTGAAATATCAGAGAGAAGGGGATAGCTAGACCGAATGCCGTTCAAATTGCAGCCATTACCCCGATTGGAGTCACTTCGGATATTTCCGTGTTTTTGTAAGATTCAAGAGTCGACTACGAACATACGAAACGCAGTGAAGTTCGAAGACCTACGCTCTTAAAATTCCATCATAGTTTTTTGTTCCCGAAACTCGTCAGAAGCTACAAACGTTTTCTCTCATTTTTGCCATAGATTCTGCAAAAATCTCCCAACGAGTAACGCGCTACTAATTACGCAAGGGTAATCTAGAATCTCGTTAATTTTTCCTAACAAAAACTATGTGGTAGAAAACAAGAGCTGTAGGTAGAATCAAAAAGAGACATACGACGAGCACTGCAATCGATAATTTTTATATCAAAAAGTATTTACTGCAATTATCATGGAACTACCATCGCTAAGAGCAACGTAATCTTGTACCGGTAGACAAAATTGGTTTACTTCGCGTCTTGGAATTAACTTTCCTTTTAAATAAAGTGAGATTTTAGCGCGTCGAAGAAATGGCTCGTGAGAAACTCGATCTTCTTCATCTTCTTCGATGACTACTCGGCTGTACTTTTTAGTCCCCATTGCCACCATTCCGAAGCATGTAGTTCCTTTCCGTCAACTAGTAGTTTATCGATCACCGCATCGAAGCGTCGCGAAACTACAAATGAGTTTACCCTGCAACTCTCGCAAGAAGGAAAAGAAGATTGATCGAGCGCCTGACCTACGCACTGTCGATTCAATTGGTCGCAGAGCCTCCTAGTAATAAATCATCGAGCCGCGACATGTCGCGGAACGACTCGTACGAGGCGTGTTCTTTATCCGCGCAAAATCGGCCAGAATAGAACAAGGCGCATGGTTCAACCCGAAGATCGTGACAGCTTTGGTGAAAAGCTTTAGAAGGATGATGGACGTTCGTGTTATTTATAATCGGGCCAATCGATAACGATGAATCTCGAGTTAAAAAAGACAGGAAAATCATTTTGCTCCGATGCAGCATCAAATGAAGAATATATTTCTCGTTTTGCTTTAAAAATAATTGTAGCGACAAGGAATTGTTTTCCATTCGTTTTAACAGTTCTATGTCATTTGAAGAATGGCTTTAAAACACGTGCAACGTTAGCTGGCTTCCGGCATCGAAATTTATTGAACGATAGAACGGTCGAAAGGAATTTTTCGATCAAACGTAGCATTAGTTAGAGTAGTTTCCTCTCATTATCGTTCTAGCATGCCGTCACCACTACTAATGCGCCATAAAGCAAATTTAATTAGCTTTTCCAATTCATCGATTAATTCTACGTTAATTCTATGTTAATATGGTTGAAAACATAGATTAACAAGTACACATGGCGTGTAAGGAATTATATAATACAATTAGATATTGATCAAACGTTATCTACCTAGGCGCTTGCACGCAAACTCTACTAAATACTCAGTAGTACAAACAGATACTAATTAGACAAACATTGGAATATTCGCTCTGCACCTAAATTCTCGCGTATCTGTCTTTGCCCAACCTTAGTTTTTATTACACCGATAAAGCGTGACTGTGTCTATTGAAAATATACGTGTCAGTTCGACGAGTTTCCCTATTACTCGTTCATCCTCAGTGACGATGGGGAAATAGAAAGTGCGATTCAACCACACGTTACGTATAACTGAGAACGTTTCGGATGGACAGGAATGCGGCAACTCACGTTCCTTGCTTGCATTCCAGAAGCAGGAATGTCTCGGCTTGAGCCGCGAGATGTAAAATAGGAAATGAAGTAAACTTTCGCACAAACAGCGGAATAGAACGTCGAAATTCAAGTTCCGCGACAGGATTCTTTTTTTTTAATTCGGCTGCGTTTTCCACGTCTTCGTGGTCCAAAATCTCGTTTCTCAGCGACGCGTTACAGAAAAGCGATGGGATTTAAAATGTATGAGCCACGCCGCACGAAGCGATATTTTATTCAAAAACCCGAGCGACGCCAGGAACGCGTCACCAGGTATTAGGATTCGATAATACGGCCGTGAAGCGTTTTTAACACTGGCGTAAAAGCCAGGGGAAGAGAGGGTTTTGCGCGGACCTCGTTTATTATGGGCGCGGCTCGTGCAAGGAGCGGTTCCGCAATTTCAGCGTTGCTCCTAACGAAATTCGGAGCTTAAGAACGAAATCCAATTTGGCCATTTGAGCATGAAGCGAGGCCGCGAACCACTCCGCCTTAATGCGATTTGCGATATCGCGCGCAGTTTATGGTAAGATAGTCGGCGTCCTTTCGCGATTAGGAGAAAACACTAAGGGAAGACCATAAGGACGACAAGTTTCCTCGATAATTCCATTATTTTTTTTTTTTTTTTGTATTTTTGGTTTAAGATCGTCATACGTAATGTTACAAAATACAATGGTAATATCTGAAGAAACTAACGTCATTTTCCAACTGGAAGATCAAACACCAAGTTCTTTCTCGCCGGTTAAAGAATTCTTACTATTTCAATTCGCATTTCCATTTCTATATCTTCCTCTAGCCGGTCGTTCTAACGAAGTGGTGGTTTCAATTTTGGGGGAAAATCCACCGCCAAGCAGTAACCACCCCAATAAAGAAAACTCTCGCCCTCCCCCTCGGTCTCGTGTCGCTCGATTATTCACGCCAGTTGATCCCAGAATTACACGGACTCCCGAATAAATTTCCGGCGAATACGTAACGAGGATTCGGCCTTTCGCTGCCGATAGAGCCATGAATTTCTGCGCAAATAGCCGCTTATTATCAAAGAGGATCATCGTCGGGCGATAGGGCCGATGCAAGGAACACCGATGCAACACGCTTCGCTTGTGCAACGTGTTTCTGGCCAGCTAACTTTGTTACCCGATCAAACAAAACGTGTAATGCGATGTTAAATCGTGCGGTTCGATCGATCGGATCGCGCGTTGCGCCTTGTAATCGGAACAGTTCTTGTACTGTCAGGAGAATACATATAGAAGCTTGTAATTATCATAATTGTCAATAAATCAAGCTTTAACAATCTAGCGTTTTTCTTCCACAGAAATCATCACCGTTTTTTGCTCTTTTTCGCTCTAATTAAACGTTCAAATCATCGTGCAACCAGCCGAGTTAATAACTCGAACAAGAAGTTTATTCCATAGCTTCATAAAAAGCACATAAATGTTCCAATTTCCTAGCTATCACGGTAATCCATCTCGCCGTTTATGTTACCAACTCTCTAAGGAATAAAAATCGGTAACCGCGTTTAAGATGGGAAAATTGCGCCGAAGGAACACGAGAGATGGCAAATGTAGAGACGGTACAAAAGGGGTAAACGAGAAACGAAAGTGAAACGCACGAGATTCCAAACGGTTTGCCGCAAAAGAAACGAGAGCGCGAGCTCGGTGGATTTTCTGTCACACAATTCCTTCCTTTGCTAGAGTCGAGCAAGTATGCAAGTTCTCACGTTAATTAGAAAATACAGCAAACGGCGAAAGGTCGGGATGGCGTCGAATCACGGATCGTCTGGTCAAAGGAAAAGAATTCTGAGCGTCGGTATGCCAGAACTATCCGGCGGTGAATTAAAATACTTGGCAAACGACGAACGTTTACCCTGCGCATCTGTCCGCTCGAACTTTTCAGCGAATGGAAATTCGCAAATCATTTTGACCAGCTGCTGGCGAAAGTATCGGAAAAGAAGAAGGAAAGACACGAAAAATATGAGAAATATCTAGAGTATCTGGCGAGTGAGTTACAGATTCACTTGCTTTGACTCCGCGTACGATCACAAAACTCATGGCTGTTCGACGTTTGGTCTCTAGCCTTCATCCAATTTTCACTCCCAATATTGCTTCTAATGCACGACGATCTTCAAGTTTGCAGTTGCTAGTGATGCATGAATAATCCAATAACTCACCTGAGAAAACTGGGTTATCGCACGACATTCTCGTTGCAAAGATTTCGTGTTGCGTTGATCGTTATTAGATGAGAGAACGATTCGAAATAATGCTGTGATTTAAATCACTCTTATCAACACCGACAACATTCTATTCCTGGACATTTTCAAACAAAAGAAGAACTCCAGAATTACGTACGCGAGCAAAAGACAAAAGGTAACAAGCAACGCGAGAAAATCGAGCGAGTAGGTACGTTAAACCAGATTACGTGTTCCACGAGCAGATTGCAGTCGTTGTGTCCGCTGGATTTATTAAGCAGCGTCGTATATATTCGGCTGTCAGACTAGTGTGGTCCACGAACTGAAGAATCGCTATTTCCGATGACGAAAGAGGACAATCGCTACTAGACGTGCACACAATCGGCTGGATACTCCAGAGGAGCGCAAAAAATGGTGGCTGGCATCGATCAAACCTAGCTTCACGTTGTGATAAAGTACCTAAAACGAACATAGCTCTTCGCGATAACTTCTGCGAACGTAGGAGAGGCGGGCTGACAGAGAGGTACAAGACGATGAAGACTGCACCCGTCACGTGTAATTGCGATTCGATTAGAAGCGTAAATCACCGATCTTCGTTGCGGTAACTGACCTCAGCGATTTCTACTCTTAGCTTCGTTCCCGATCGCCATTTATAAAGCTACACGAACAATGGCGAAATTGATGAAGAATGAAAACAACCATGTAATAAGATTGGTAATAAACTCGAATATATCAAGACTGGAATACATTTGTATTCAGAGTCAGACAAAAAATAGATGAATCTGGACGATACCAGTATTTAAAAAAAATGTTGAACATTTCCAAGCGTTCCTAATTTTATCAACGTACTGAAGTGACGTTTAACAACGTTTTTATCATTTTGTATAATTACCTACGAGTTGTCGCTCACTAAGTCAATTCGTAAGATAAGATAGGTGTATGGATCAGGCCCAAGGGGAAACTCCATGTCTACTGATTACCGATGTGCCGATAAACCAGGCTACCGGTTTATGGCATGTCGTTACTATCGAGCGTGTAGAAGCGAGAACCTAACAAATTATCCGGCTCGCGAACGTGCGAATTCGACAGCCATAAATAATTTCAAGATCTCGACTTCCAGCTTCGACGAGACCCAGTAGACGGTGTAACGATTATTTAGAAATTTTCAAAAATAGCAATATCTGACGTCCATGTTGTAAATACAAGCAACTTAATCGTGGAGATCTAACAAAATATTTTCAATCACAGGTAAAATAGAAATGTAAAGAAATAGCACGTTATCATACGTACAACGCAATTTCAAGTAACAACGATCCGTCTGGGATCAACAATTTTTCTTTGTAATCAATCGCGTCGTTCAAAACGTGGGGGCCCAGCACATGATTCCCATGATTCTCAAACAATCCATCACCGACAACCTTCTTACCCCAAACATTCTACTTTCGTTAGCCAGACATTTTTTCCATTATCCCTTTTGGAGCAAGGAACTCGCGAGTTGATCGCATAATGCAAACTTACGCTTTAATCTCAGTCTTGGTCTAAAGCTTCCGGACGGTAATCCTGGAACGACATGGAAATATGAACTCGTAAAGCTATTGAGCAACCGACCGGAAACGGACGGCCATGTAGGTGTGTAGCGGTGCTCGGGACAAGGGGCCACTAATGCTCCTGCGAAGATTTATCGTCACACGCCGTTGGGAATGTTACGTAAGGTTAAGCTCAGGGTCGAGGCGTTAGGATTCGACCTCACCCAGCGATCCCAATGGCGTTGCACTCGTGTAAATCCCAACAAGCCGCTTCTCTTTACAATTATATCACGCAAACAGTCTATGAACTTTCGGAAACGGCGTTTTCATCTTTACGTCAGTTACAATGTGACTTTTGGTTTGTAAATCATCACGGACTTACAGAGTTTAAATTGCACCGGACCGGCTAACTAATCCGGAAACTAAGTACTGCAACACGTTATTAAGCACGCCGTAATTGTCTCGAGTTGGAATTTTGCTTGGTTGGGAAATTTCATGTACTGACAGTGGAAGTTATTCGAATTACGCTACTCTGTAGAAATATTTTTAGAACGAATGTTTCGCAGTAATCGAGTAATTCGTGATCGTTTTATTTAATAAATAGATCTCTTACATGGCCCCTTACGTTAAGTATCCTTCACGGTACGATTAAAGCCTCTTCTATCCTATTCTCGTAGTAATCAAACTTATCGTCTTATGCATTACGCAGTATACATTACCATCTTCTTCAGTCGCATGGAACGGTGGTCTGGGCACAAACTCCAAGGATTACCTGGACCGTGTTACGTAAACGTTGGTCAGGAAACAAGACGGTCGGAGCCGAGTCAGGGACTTATGCCTAACTAATCATTGCTTTAGCGATTAAAGCGGAGACACGATCGAGGAATGCGAACTCTCCTGATGATTCTCTAACGGGTAGCTCCGTGAGCGAACTTGGCCGCCGCGCAACCGACCGCAGATCCGCTCTTCCGTAAAGTTTGCATCAAACGGGTGCTCTAGCTGACCAGAGCATCGACGAAACTCAGCCTGTGAACTCTCCTAATGTCGTTTACACGTCTGCCTGTGGAGGTTTTTCAAGCCACGGACAAACAGAGTCCACTAGCCAAACAAGGAGGAAGAAAGAGGAGATGTAGCGGCAGTAGCAAAGCAGAGAGAAAGAGAGAAGGAAAAGGGAAAAAGCGAACTGGCTAATTACAGAGACTTCTCTGTTCGGGCTACTAAATTTGAAGCAAAGCTCGCGCGTTCAAGCGGACTAATTGTAGTGTGAATGATTTACCGCCATTTATGGCTGGTCTTCTTACAAAATTGCCGAACCAGGTATCACGGCTTTATGCTCTTGTGATCATCGCGAGTTGGAAAGTTGACGGACCAGTTCGTTTTCTCTCAAAGTAATCGAAGAAACGGGAAAAATTACTGATTGAATTGCTGATTGAACTAAAACGTACAATAAACGCGAATGTTGGATAATATTTGTTTAACGTAGACTGACGATGATATCGAAGGTTTGTTTTCAGAAGTGTAATAACACGACGCTTCGCGCGAGGTTCGTTTAAAGAGCACATCATTCTCTTCTCTTAAATAGAAATCATGCGATAGAGTGCAACGTTACGCCGTTGTTTCACCCGCAATTGTGTTACGCGTCGATCGAAATACTTAAAATAGTACATATAGTACAGTATAGCGCGTAAAGCAAACGAAACGAATACGAAATCTGCATCGTTCCAACGCACAACTACATATTCGTCTGTTTAAATAATTTTATCGGTTGTTCAGGTAGCAGTAACGAGAATCAGAAACTACGTTGCAGGTGTTCATGTCGACCAGAAAAACCTGACAAAAACAATAATACGAGAAAACCGCACGAACGCCAGGAACAAATATAAGCTGCCTATTAAATCCAGCTTTGAGTCCGAAACTACCAAAAACTAGTCATCGATAAAAACTGCACGATATCTCCATCGTTCTGCCCCATAAACTAGCTTTGTCAAACAATTGTAACTTTATATACAGTGGTGTTAATCAGAGTTGGGAAAAAACCGAAGCAGAAATTTTGCGTGCTAAACTTCCTGCCGCGTACACGTTCAACTTTCGACACAGATCTCGATAGATTCAAGTTTCGATTTTACGTCCCGAGAGAATTCGGCTGTCCCGTTTATCGCGGTTCACCGTCACCACGTATTTCACATTATGGTCTATCCCGGCTGCCTGCCATCGGAAACCTGACGATTTAAATTTAAACGAGTCCGTCATGATGCGTATGTGCGTCTCGTTCAACCGCTCCTCGTTTGTGGTAAGATTATTCGCCACTTGTTTCATGGATCATTATATGCGTTTTCGAGTTCAGAAAAGCGAAAACCGAGTAGCCTTCAAACCGCTCTACCGCACGTTGAATTGCTCTTTCAGTTCGGTTGTAGGGGAACGAAATCGTTTCAATTCCTGAATTTTGAATATGTAATTTTTCATCTAAACTGGTTCTCGACCAAAACTAGGGAAATCCGGCATCGATTACTGCTCATAACCTGTGATCTTAGAGTAAGTTGCGCACCCTTGGTAAAGATCATAGGTGATACTTCTATTAAAAAGTACGCCTTTTTCATAGAACCATTCGCTTGAAGATGCGATAATAATATCGACTTTCAGCACATTATAAGCTCTCAGTCTGTTTATAAAAAAGGTACCATGACGCAATTAAGGGATAATAATATTTCCATCGACAGTTTCTTTGAAGTTAAATCTACGCTGAAGCAATAAGCGATATACGCAAGGAATCGACGATCGTATGCATTATTCGACCGCAAATCACGCGCATTCTAGATATTCTCGGCAAACCGCGGCTGGGGCGTTAATTTTACTATTATAACACTTCTATGGAAGGCGGTGGAATCCCATCTCTGGTAAGCGGTATGCACTTGCCGGAGAACGAAGCTGCCAACGACAGAAGTCGATCCGTCCCGACGTTTCAGGTAGAATACTGATAAAGGAATTATCTCGGCGATATTCTATAGCGCTGTACACCTACGACATCGTTTCTTATAATACCACCCCGTTGATCCCTCCAAGTGCGAAGGTAAGATGTTTTTGCCAGCTGAATCTTTCACAACACGCTCGAAATCCTTGCGGAAAGCTGTTTAAGTTGTAACCCCTGGCTGAGCCTAGTATCTGTTTGATGCGAGGAAATTGCGAATAGGATTTTAGGGGTGGATTCCTTAACATATTTCCTTTGCCGTCACACTTAACTATCTTTTTTTTTTTTCTTTTCTATAATGCATTACTCTAAAAAATAATACGACAGGTAGGTCAGTGGGCATAACTCCCCTCTAACGATATTCAAGCTTTAATATTCACCGAGAATTTGGTAATTCGTTAGAGTGCGCGGTCACGACATCGTAAAGACGACGGGGAGGCTCGTAAACATTGGCGAATTCATTTTCCCTGTTATTCCCTCATACATATTCGATGGTCTAAGTGAAGGGACAGGCGGCGCGACGGGGATTATGCAAAAGTAGATATTCGCACGTCGTTCATACAGTCGATCTCGCGATCGTAGGACCCTCAAACCTCCGCACAGACGCGTATGTGCTAGTAATCGTTTAATGACGTTAAACACCGTTCCATGATCCGTATTCAATTAGCGCTAATTCCGCTGGCGAATAAATTTGTGTACAGCTTTTAACAACCAGCGCGCGCTTGTTCCAAACAGGAAGACGGACGAGAGCGATATAACATATTAGGTACTATAATTAATTCGTACCGTTATAATCTATAACGCATCGATGCTAATGCCATTACCTGCTTGGAAATAAATATCTTGGACATGGTAAAAAATTGTTACGTTGATCGACAGGCGAAATCGCTAATTAGCGATGGCTGTTAATCAGCTGCATGATGACTATTAGATTATGCCCAGGGGTAGCGTATTCGAGCATTCCTTACGTGTAATTAACACGAAGCACTGAGCATTTCGGAAGCTCAGTCTCTACCGAATACTCGAATCAATGCGTCCCCTACTTATTCATTTCCTTTAGTCAAAGACAGCAGCCTGCGAATGTTCTGTGTAGCGAAACACGGTCTCTCTCAAAGGATTAATTTCCCTGGGATTATGCTCCAAAGAATCTTATATTCGCACGTATATATTGTAGTAGTCCTTGGCGGAAAAAATGTATTTTATCTAATCGATAGATGTAAATTTGTGAGAAATCTTCTTAATTAAGCAGATGCCAACTCCTCCCAGCTGGATTATCATCTACACGTTTCCCAGTTCCAAACTGCCCACTGCAACGAACAATTTGCATCTTAAGAAGCCACGGTTGACAGGTATTCCCTTGCAAGGTATAATTCGTCTTCCTTTCGCCGACAAAATTTGTTAGTAGAAACGTCGCCGTGGAGTTTCGGCCGAGTTCACAAAGATCCATCCAGTCGCGTAACAATCATCACAGAAAGAGAGACGACAGTCCCTTCTATGCCGTTGCTTGGTGCAAGACGAGGACGGACGCATTGTGTTAAAATGCCCGTTCCCAGGGATTGGTCCGAAAGGAGCTTACTACGTGTACGCAGACGCGGCACGCCAGGTCAGTTCCGCATGGCGGATAGACGCTGGATTTATTGCTTTTGTCGCGGAAATCCCTATGGCACAAAGGCTTGGAAAAATTGCGGAATGACGCGACACACCTAAAGGAACACCGACCGTCCTTTCCTTCTTCCCGGATCATGCATTGGAAATTAGTGGATATCGCAACTTCCTGCCCGTTGTTTTATCGTAAAATCTTGCACAGCGGAATCCGCGAGCATAGATCAAATTTCAAAACGAAGAATTAATAGAATTGCACAGAGAATCTCGTGTTCTACTTTGAAGAATCAAGGTGATCGAACTTGAAGCTGGAGTATGTATCTCGAGCGTGCACTAGCATCCACTCCATCCCTAACAGCACGATAGAGAAACAATTCCATCGTAAATATCAATGACTAGAGGTTGCGCAAACACGCGGTCCATCAGAATTCATCGGCATCAGAATACTCTCTGTTTCGCTGTCTCGCTCATTCTCTCTCTGTTTCCGTCTACTCGTAGAAGATAGGATCGAGGACATTTCCGAGATGTTCTCGAAAATCACCGGAGTATCTTGAGGCCGATGCTAATGCCCTGATGCGACATCTGCACCCTCGAGACGTCACGCAGATATGTCGAGTATCTCCTGGACATTACTGCATATATGCGACGGCAGACATTTCGCGGCCGGAGCAAGAACAGCAGGAACAAGTGGAAGCTCGAGTGCCGGATGGGGGATAGAGGTTGGTGGGAGGACAGGAACGTGTTATTGCACGGCGAAGAACTCATCAACGTGTTCCAGGCCGCGTGTTCGTGCTCGTTCGTGTGCACGTAGACCAGGGCTAAGCACAAAGGCATCAGCCAGCTCGTCGAACCGCTCGCGAACTGAAAATCCATGTGGCTGTGAGAGATGTATATAGATTGGAAACTACGGTTACGTGTTCATCCTCTTCCTGTCTTTCTCTGCTATATGTGTATGTACATTGTACATTCTATGCAACAGCCGTATCTTAGTCTCTTCACCGACGAAGAGCGTTATCGCCCACTTAAGGCAATTTACTTCTCGGATCACTTGCCAAAAGCGAAAGGAGCCGACCGATCGATGCCACCTGAGAGACGAATTCTGAGTTATCTTCTATATCAAAGGTATTTGAAAACGTTCCTGGTGATCTTTCACTCTAACCATATACTCTACACTCCACCTGGCTACTTCTACAGCCACGCTATGTTTGCTACCCCTTTCCGTAATATGACGCCCAATGATTTCAACTAGCAGCAACTTAACTCGAATAATAATTCTCTCTGCAAAAAGTCACGTGTAACTATCTCTGGAATCGTTTCTTTTTCCAAAATATTCGACACGAAAGATCGAAATGGATCTTCTTATCAATGGATCTTCCCTTAAAATCGAAGATATTAAAGAGCCACGTGGATTCCGTTTCCACCAGACGTCTATTATTCTCAATTGACACAGTAGGGAACGAGCGAACAATGACTTTTCCTATTCTTTCGTACAGAGAAGAAGAGCCAGATTAGTCAGCATCTATTCTTTTTTTTTTTTTTTTTTTTTTTTAGCACACAGAATTGAACACGATATATCGACTGCACTCTGTTTCGGAAATCACTTTGTCAGAGATCAACATCAAATTCGAACCTTTATTCGTTTACGATATCAGATTTCTACGAAGAAACATGAAACTCTGAGAGTACTGGATATTTATCAATCTATGAAAACTTTTGAAATATTACTAGAAGATAAACTAGAATAGCATCCGGAAAAATTGTAGACGTCAAACTTTTCCATTTCTTTCGAAAGGTCTATAGAATTCGTCTATTCAATGGAAAATTCGTGAAACGTCTCGACATTGGTCCAAGATGTGCTGGATTAAATGTTCCATCCAGTTCTGTAGTCTCTATGAGAGACGATCGCTGATTTATAGAAAAAGTTGCCGGATTGCTCGAAAGCTTATTTGGTGGGGTACTTCGAAAGCTGCAAGAGGACTTTGCCGGAGCTCGATGACCCGCGTTCAAGAAAAGTTTGTCGCACGGAAGAGCCTCAAAACTGTTCCAGGTTCTCCAGTACAGAATTCGAGGGTCAGCGATCGAAACACAAAGACCACAAGATCGATGCAGTGTCGAAAATTTTACGATTTAATTTCCATCGGTCGTGACACGCGATAGTTCTATTCGTGACTTCCAACTAACATGGCAACTGGCCAAACGCGAAATGCACGAAATGACGTGGCACCATCGCTCTTTCTCTCTTCGTTCTCCAGTGAAAAATGTTTCGTTTTACGGTCTAACTTTAGATCACCGTTTAAACAACATATCGTGAACACGACCGCTGAAAGCTACGACGATTTCTGGCCGATCGAACTTGGCAAAACACCGTAGCAAAACCCATCTACTCTCCTCCCGTTCGTTCCTAGAATTGTTTTACCGTGATTGTCGCATGAACATTTAGGGACCAAATGTTTTTCGACGTTTATCGACAACTCACGAATGACGAAGCTTTGAGAAATGAAATTTTCCAGAGAGAAGAGATTTTAATTACGACGACGATAAACGACGAGATTTTTACACATTCTATGTGTCAGCAGTATGAAATTTGTTTCGTAAATCCAGCACAGCAGGAAATTATTCGCTTAAAACCGTTATTTCGTTTGTATATAGTAATATAAAGTACTTTTGAAAACGTTATATTCGTTTTGGGCATCGTTGTCTATTAACCAAAATGGGTAGAATGGATTCCACGATCGGGGGAGCACATCGAAATCACGAGAACGATCTTCCACTAACCGGTTGGCGGCGAGTTACGATCGATGGAACAGTAAAAATAATCTCTCGCCACGCGGAAAGCGAGAGACGAGATAGCGACAGGTATGGCGAGAAAAATAGAAAAACAGAGGAACAGGGGAATGGCCCATAGCGTTGAAATTTTAAAGCGACCGGGGAACCAACGACGAGGTCATAAACTTTCATTCCGATTTGGTAGTGGTAGAGAAAGGTGAAAAATTACCGACTGTACTCAACTCTTTGTCTCTCGATTCGTTTCGCACAGTAGAACTTGATCGAGTTCGATTTGAATCGAATCCAGCACTTTAAACATTGGTGAGAAATCGTCCTATCGATTTGAATTTAAATGCTAGATATGATGCTTCCAAGATTCGAAATCGAAATTTCACGATTTCAGACGAGTTTCGACAAAATTTCTCAACTTTTGATACTACCAGTTCGTTCATACACAACGTTCATTTTAATAGCTTTCGCGATCGTACGCGATGATCACGTTGGACCCGCCCGTTTAATCGTCGTAAATGATGGCGTGAGTCCAATGGCGATTTCCACGATAGAACAAAATTTCTCCTGTCTACGTATAGAGAACGGCTCATTTATCTTCGACGACACACGGTGGAGCATGGATTACGTGCTTCGAATGCTTACGATCCCTTCTGTCGGGGATCTCGTTGGGAAAGTGCCGCAATATTCTCCGGTGTATGTTAAACTTTAGAAAACAGGCAACCTAGAAGAGCGGATTTCAATATCTATCGTTGAGACATCGATGGAACAAGACGCGTTCGAGTAGCGAAGCTTACACGTAGATATGCAGCAATTTAGGTGACATTCCGCTCGAACAGACACAAAAAATGATTAAAACCGAGAAAATACGGTACTTAACGGAAGGATTAGCTGGTATCTTGATGCTGGCTTGAGTATTCTAATCGCGAGGTTTATCGATTGTAGAGGGATTCGATGGTCTAGTGGTCTACCGATAGAGATGTACAATTATCGAGGACTCTAAGGTTGAAGCGGTGTAGTCATCAAGTGCTTCGTGACTGAATATTGCAGTTAGTTGAAAGTTCTAATTGCGGCGTATTATCCACTTTGAGAACTCTAATTGCATTTCCTGCTACTGCAGCTTCTGAAGATTCTTTCTGCTTCGATTGCCAAAACATCGAGTACCCTTTCATGACGATTTTCAAAAGTGTTATTGCTAATTATGTGCTCAATTATCGCGATACTTCAATCACCAAATAACCGAGTCTGCCAGTCGAACTTTCAGCGAAATTTAACAAAACTCTACCAATTCATCCTGTACTTTATATTCGTTATTCGATTCGCATAACTCCATTTATATTCCATTGTGCGTTTAAATTCCAAGATCCTCGAATCCTTCTAAACTACGAACTGAATAAAGCTTACCCTGGTATGGTATACACAGAAACCGCAAGTTTTGATGAAATGCGTCTCTCCAACGATGACTCGAGTAACTCGAGTTCCTACGTCTCGTAGAATCGAGACAGGAGCATGCGTCTCAACGACAAGACTGAAGACGAACTGCCTCTTTGACTTTGCTCTCTCTAACCTTTCTTTGATGGCTGCTTCACGACTTCGTTCGCCTGAAACGGATTGCTTCTCGCCGCATAATCATACCCCAGGCTTGTTCCTTTCATTGCCGCCTCCGCTTCGATATTGATTCAACATCCCCTTTGTTTTGTTTGATCTAATACCAGCCAGCGTGAACGCGAGACTTAACTTTCCGGCCCAATACACTATCCCTCGAAAGATATTGCGTCTGTATCAATATCCAGTTCTGATAGCGAACGGTTGGGATATACCAGTGGGAATATTCTCTCGATATATCGTGCTGATATTTGTCCTACGTTTTATCTAAATTGACGTCTCAAGCGACGTTTTTGCCGGGTTTTCTTTTTTTGGTACTACCGTTAAAAACAAGCGAATTACTGCGAATTTTTAAACGAACGAATCAAACCGTATAGGAATCAGCTTACTGTGCGGTTTAACAAGATTCCCGATATTACTTTCTACTTTTCGAGAACATAGTGTTTATCGAGTTCCATGTGTATCTACATACGCTTAGAAACACATTAATGATATCGACTATTGAATAATATAATTAAAATAATTCCATGTGCAATTATGAATATTCTGAACGTATCATTTCATTTCGGTAACCCTTCCAACGTATATGGAATATTAAATATGTCTTTTAAATATTACATTGCATTGTGTAAATTAATGGATTTCAATTCGGGTGTGTGTAACCATGTTTGTTGTAACAGAGATTCATCCGGTATGCAAATATGAGCAACCACAAAAATAGAAATATTTGTCGAGACCATGCCCCGTATCTCGTCGATCAAGTATGTGGATAAATTTCTAAATAAAAATTGTATCGAATCCATGCGTATTTCGTGTTTTCAAGGGAATGTCTTCCACGATAAATTCGAGAGATTCTTAAACTGCGTCCTGAACAACTGCAGTGGTTGACGTTTCTCACATTTTCAGACGTTAACGTTCCGAAACGGACAAATCGTTGTGTATATTTGTCGACAAATGTTTGGCATACATTTATAACTCGGATGAAAACTTGCAACTTTCCATCGAATGCTCGACATAGTCGACTTTTAATTTAGGATGTTTCACGTTCTAATGAGGCGAACCATAAGCAGAGTATAAGTTTAGTATCTCTATCGTGGAGTTCTTGATATCGATACTATCTATTGATACACTTGAATGATTAATCAAAATGAATCATGCATCGATCAAATATGAAATATTGAACGTTTCGCTACCAATTATTCCAAGCTTCACAGCGATTGTTCAATATTTCACATAGCACTGATTATAAATTAAAGCATGCAATGGAAACCAAATCAGCGATATAAACTAAATTGAATGAATTTTAAACAAACCTACACGGCAAAGTACTACCGTGTTTTATAACGAAACGTTGCAATTTCGGAGCGTCGAAGAATCCTCCTTCGAGCTTGCGACTATGACATTCGGTACATCTCTACCAATCGAATGTCTAACTAAATTTTCAGTAGACGATGCTGCATCGAATTCGACTCGATTTCACGTTTCGATTCGACTATACAGCGCAAGGGATCTAAGTCGAACTCCTCTTATGTGTGTAGTTACACAGAAATACGGTTGTATTTCTCCGAATCTAGTTAACAAAATTTGCCGATGCAACATGCACCATAAACTACACGTATCTATAAAATGTAAATAGCGAGATTCAGTTCACTTGCACGAATCTAATATCGGGAAAGCTAACGATTGCTAACAACAATTTTTGCAACTGGTAACGATACAATAAGTAATATCGTTCGATCATTGAACGCTAGATTCGAGCGTCTGCCTTGTCGCATACCGAAAGCATCCACTTCGTACTTTCTTTCTTCCCGCTTTACCAAGTAAGCGACATCGAAATTCTTCACGTCGAAAAGTTTCCGGCGCGAGTAATTAAGACCTTACAGGCGTGTAATGGCCGCATAAATCGGCCGGCCGTAACTTGTAATCCACTTTCGAGTTCGCGAGGAACATCGCGCCACCACCGCCACCTCCGCCGCGTTACACGTAAATTTCCCTGCCGGTTTATGCAAATTATTGATGGAACCCAGGGCTAATACATTGTCGCGCGTGCAACCGGAACCGCCGACGAACTCACACATTTATACAAGGGTAAAGGGGGGGTGAGAGAGAGGGAGGGAGAGGTCTGGGTGTCGATACATTTTCCGAAGGAATTACGAAAGCTCGCCTTCTTCCCCTTCCATTTAAATACCGCATAATAGCCCGATAAATAAACATCGCGCGATACCATAGCTTCGCAGACCGTGCGAAATTTATTTTCGACCGAGCTGGATCGAAAATACAACGCCAAGGGGGATGAGATCTGGAATAGAGCTTGTATGGGTTGCGATCGCGGGACCGATGATAAATGGTAATATTACCAGATATAATATACTATCGTGTTGAAAACTGGTGAAATATGATTTTCGGTTTATCCCCTGTAAAAAACACGTGTAGAATATGATTAACTGATCGAGTATATGATAAAATATCATAGACGTTCGGATTGATTCCCTCTTTATTTGAAACACACTGTATACACGTGTGTATGTATAGGACGATAAACAATCGAACAAATTCTGATAACTGTGCTAGAAGTAACGAGTAGAGACGCGACCAAAGAGTCGCAAGAACAAATGGTAAAAAATATCGATAGTAGGAGCGTTCGATGTATAGGCATAATTCTCGAATCTCAAGCGGCCGAGCAAAATCAGTTTCACGCAGACGCGCCGAAACTTGAACGCGAACGAGTCTCCGAGGCCGAATCCATCACTGTCAGCGATCCGATTGCATTAGAGAGACCGCGGGGCGGACGATCAATTCCGAAACATTCTTACCGTGTACCAAGTACTACTCCGAATACCGTACGGGCGACCGGGCGTTTCTGCTAATTAACCTGCGCACCTAGTAGGCTATCGAATCTACCACCACAAGTGTAGAATGATTTTGTTGTCTCAGACTCACCTTCAGATGCTCACGATGCTAGCTCCGCCGTGTCTGCACTATACAACACAGATACACACGAGGAAGCGGGGTATGGTAGCACGAAGCACGCGATCCACGAGATTCCAATGTCGAACGGTAGATCGAAGCTATGTTTTCGATACTCTTGTCGACTGTTGCTGAACGATTCGTGCTTGATTTGCATAAATGCTTCGTCGCCACGACACTGTTTCTCGGTTCCCGCTACGCGAATCACAGCTTCACGAAAATTATCACACGACACTGATGACCAACAAGCGAACACAATCACCGAGTGAGACCAGCTCTATATATACATATACATATGTATATATGTAACGAGCGTGTCACGTTGTCGTTCCACGATAACCGGATTGTTCACTGTTCGCGCGAGTAACTCTATCGTTTGATCCAGCCTGTGCTGCCAATGAGAAGAACGTTTCCGGCTTGAACAACAGCCTCGAGCGGATCAAACGTCATCTCGTTGCAGGAACCCGTGCATCGTTCCGTCACGTTATTGCCGATACGTACGCGACGTGTCGCCGCGATCTGTCTCCGCGACAGTACACGATATCCGACTGAAATATTTCGAAAAGTAACACCGATATGCGCAAGACGAGGGATATATGAACACTGTGGCACACCGAGGAAACACGGACACGGAAACAACAAGCCAAGTAACGCGGTACACAACACGTAACGTCGCCTCGAAGCTCACGAGACGGACTACGGTACGAGAATGAGAAGCTCTGCGAGCATTCGCGCATCGCGACACCAGAGACACCACACTATCCCCGGCGAGGCGAAGCGCGCCACGGTCGATTCTGCGGTTCCCACCTACCGACCGAACTGTACCTACCCTTCCTTATAGCGGTTCTTTTAATTTATGTTACACATTCGCCTTTTTTTTGTCAGCCATTTATTTTCGATGATCTGCCTAATGTCGTTTCAAGTTTTTCGGACAGGAAGAGAAATTCCGTTATGGTTCTTGGAAATTTCGCACCGCTATATTTTTCAGTTTTCATTTTCGGTTACGATCAGTTTAACGTACATCCATGTAATGTAAATATTTACTAGCTATTGAAAGTTATATATATATATCCTTTAAATTCTATTCATTTTGCGTATGTTGAAAGTAACTGTTTGGATTGAACATACGATGATAGGAAGGATAATTCTCTATTTGTTTGCGTTTTAACCCATACAATTTTTTCTATCTGCTAAAGTTCTAGAGGGAGCAGTTTAGTGCAATCCATTGACATCTTTGAAACAGGATGAAATATTCAAGAAAAAATACAAAATCCAGTCTTGGATAGTGAAACATCGGCGAAGCTGATCGAATCGCGCCGCGCAGACTCCACTAGAGGAGAGACAGCTGGTATTGATTCAGTTCTACCAACGGAAGGATACTTTTTGGTAACTTTGTCGTATATCTAGGGACACTAATACGAAACACTTACAGATTGAAGTTCTTCAAATAAAGTTCAATCGATTTTCTTGCATAAATTTTACAAAAGGTACTCTTTTTGATTAGAAAAGCTGAAAGTAGCTTGATAAGTAGATTTACGTTCGGATCATTAATTAACTTGTTCTATTGAGATCAATGGTTCAATGTACTTTGAAAGTACCCAAGAATCGTGGTTAATACGCCAGAGGTGTATTATTTTGAGCTAGGCCGATCCTTTTAGATCGAAAGTAATTCCAAGAATCTATCTTGTGTCTAGAATCTAAAAAATAAGGTACTTTCCAACAAATTTTTACAGGAAATTTGAAACGTCAAACGCATATCTTTCGATACAAAGAATTATCAGCCGTCCAGTAGAAAATTAAAGCGAAAAGTTTTATTAGCCGGAAAGTTCAATGAATGAAAGTTTGCTGCAACTTCCCATAGAAGTTCCTTTAAATGCTGTTCCTTATCACGAATTCTTGTGTCGGCTGGAGTTACGATGGGTTTCAACGACCAAGGGGAACCGAGACAGTTTAAACGTTTCCTCATTCAACATGGCGCTGTTTTGCGCGATCACGGCGCGTGAATTTACCAAATCTCAAGGAAATATACACGACAAAGGCAACCAAATGTTGGTAAAGAAACCGCAACTTCGTCGCCTTTCCCTCTGGTAGTTTTGTTGAACTCGCACCGGATTAAAATTTTATAGATTCAAGGCAGATTTCAATTTTTGATTGCTCCTCTTACAGCTCGGTTTTTCGTCCACACGAAGCATGACACAAAGGCGTAGTCTGCTAACTTTCCAAGGCTCACGGTTGTCTCTTAAGTTATCAAACTAAACTTCCTCCTTGCTAAAGCACGAGACCAAAGAACACTTAACCGCGGAGATTTTAACCAGGAATTTAAAACAATTACAACTTTCAAGTAATTTTAAATTTCCTTTATAAACCTCTTTTTAATATAATAAAATGCCCCAAGTGAATTTATCCATCATGCCCCAACTACACCCTGAATAGTGTTCTATCCGGTGATTCAAATTTCTTAAAAAGTCGTAGCACCTTGCTACGCGTACAGTACGTTTGAAAAAAACCTTCGATACGACCCATTTTCCCACCTTTTGGTTCCCACCTGGGGTTTCTAGGAAGAAGTCGCATGTCTGGCAGAAGTTGAAGAATCCCATCTAATATAGAAGAGCTGCTGGATGGCATTCGTGCGTCTTTCCAACGAAAGAAATAACGAAGTATTGTGGAGGCATTTGGGCTGCGCTTCTTACCCACTTTCAGCGAGTTTCTGTCTGCTGTTGTCTACGAAAAAAATCGCGGATCTTGTGGTATTTCTTTATCAAAATCCGCGGTTTTTGCTGAAAGGAAGATTCAAGCAGCAAAGGTCCTTAGTCGTCCAATGTTTTCGATGAATCTTCTCTTCTTTCCTTTGCACTTTTTATATGACATTGGCGTTATCGTCAATTTTATACGAATCGAAGAAATTTTTAAGAAGATGCAAGAGCTAAAAATTAATGTCCGAGGAAAAAGTTCCGTGATTAATATTTAGACATTAAAATGCGTACATATCATGAAGTGTAAACGAGCACATAATGACGCTGCGAACTTCCGGATGGATCCAGTTAGCTGACGGAAACCTGCATGGCAGTCGACGCGAAATCATTTCGTGAAACTAGCAAACAACTCACGTGTTGGTGTCAGTTTCTTAAACTCATCCCAACGGTTGTTCCCGTGGCCGAATTGTTGGGACGTAGAGACGCGCCGACTGGTACAACTTCCGATCGACATCTCGGCGAACGGTCTTCTTGGGAGAATCTGAACTTACTACTTAGTTCTTGGTCATCTGCGAACACCTGAACCCGTAGTATTTTAATTAAACGCGTCGTCTATATCTATGTCTGATCGATAAATTGCTCGTCAGTGAGAAAAGGTAACGCGCTTCTCTAATTGTTGCCGTATTCTTTTTAGCTTCCATCGTTGTTCGTCCAACGGAAACAACATGGAGGTGTAACTTAAACGTGTTAAGCAACAACTGTACGAAATTCAGGTCTTTATAGAGCTCACACATGGAACTCATTTTTATTCGTTGGGGAAGAGCATATATACACATGGCCTTTACGTAGAAAAATTGTAAATGACGTGTTCCTTTATAATATCTAGCCTATTTTCATTTTGTTATTAGTTAGCTAGTATGGTCTCTGATATAAGTAGTTATAAAATTTCTACCGGGATGTTTCATTTTAATAAACGGTTTGGTGAAGTATTCTGCAAGGTTAATTTAACTTATATTAGAAATAACTTTCTACACCGCATACGTTGTTTTGCTCGTTTAATATACCACTAAAGTCGTACACATTGTACAGAAATTCGATTATATTATTTTCGATTACTAAATTTTATGTTTTCCTGAAATCAAATACCCTCTATGTTTATCTTAGCTAGCAATTTGATAATTTCAAAAGGCAGCTTTCTCTTTATACACTAAAACAAAGTAGCGGTCGCGAGGATTAGAATTATCCGAAGAGTAAGGGTTTCACAGGGAATCACGGGAAACGAAGTCGACGTTCCGAACGTCGAACGGCCGCGGTTTAACGAGAGAAATCCTTGGGGATGTGTTCCGGAAAGGTGAGTCGTGGTCATCGAGCTCCTGGTACGGGATCAGTACAACGAAGGACGTGGCAGAAAGAAAAAGAAGACTAGCAGCACTACGACCACGAAGAAGAAGAAGAAGAAGAAGAAGAAGAAGCGCGTAAAGCTGACACGAGAAGACGGGCAACAGGAAGCTTTCGGCTACAGCCAGCCCACAATAATCCCCTCCCGGAAGATGAATCACCCTGTCGACCGTCTCTCAAGATACGCTGATGGCGAGATAGAAGCAACTGAAAGAAGGTGTCTGGCTTCAGAAACAGCTGCTGCCACTACCTAACGTAAACTCTTTGTGTTGGACGCGAAATTCAGCAACAGTAGCAACAGCAATCTCCAAAGTCCGAAGAAAATAAATGAAAACGCAGCGTGAGATTCAATTTAGAGGGGCGAAGGTGAAACAAGACGTAAGGCAGAGGGTGTAGGTAGAACGAAAGGTACCTCTGCGAAAGAATAGTATCTGACCGACTGTCAACTACTAGCCAAGTAATTCCGCTTCTACCACCGACCCGTTGAAAGCTCACTCGCCAGCGTTCATGTAATATAATTAAATGAAATTGCGCACCACTACCTCCTTTGAGTTCACTTGGTCAGCTACATGGAGCTTCTTCATCCGCTGTAAATAATTCTAGAACAAGTACGCTACAGCTGCATTTTGAGAGAAATTTTGAGGGGTGAAATGCGTGGTCGATATAGAAATTTGAGAGAATAATGTCCAGGAACCGATCAAATCGATAAACGGAAATAATAGGTGGTTCTTAATTTTTGGTTTCTTACTGTTTGTTAGTATACGGGCTTAATTTATTTTATGGATTTAATCATAAAAAATTCTTGTACATAATGAAGCAGGAATTCTGTGAAACATGCGTTCAAACAATGCTCTTTTTATATAATACAATTTATACTCTGTCGAAGTCAAAGAAATAATAACAAAGGGAATGAGAGAGTAAAAAATGAGACAGATGGGAAATAGTTAAGAGAATGTTGATTTGTAATATTCTCTCGAATGGACTGTTCGTAATCCAATTTCTTGCAAAATAAGCCATAACCTATATAAATTAATGTAATGATCAATTACTTGTAAAACAAGTTACTGCAACTCTTTCATCACTCTCGTTCTGCACATTACGTGAAATTAAACTTAATTTCACATTCGACGATGTAACTGTTCATCCGTAAAAAAAAATGTTGACTAGCTTACCGAAGATACGGGAAAGCTAATGTCCTACGGAGAAACGTACGAAACCCCAGAGAAAAGGGATTTGCGTGTAGTAACGGACTGGGGGAGTGACAGCAACGTTGCACCCGGCTCTTGTATCCGCTGCCAAAGTGGAAATAGAATGAAACACGAGGGCTCCGATTCGACACAAACAACTAAATAGAAATTTGTAACGAACAGCCAGCAAGGGAGGCGGAGTGAAACAGAAACGAAAGCAAGCTTGCCGATGATTCAGATACGTAAGCTAGTTTTGGTAACGAGCAAAGAAAAAACGTGGATCTCTAACAAGCAACCCTTTTTCTCTGTCAACCTACAACAGGGTATCAGCGTGATCGTTAGTACTGCTTGCACTAAATGTATAAAGATGCTTCTACTCGTAAATTTATAGTAGCTTGCATATTTATTATTTCAACATTCTCTCATCTTCTGACATAAATTCGACAGATCTGTATTGAAATTTCTAACATTGTTTCTTCGTTGCAATCGTATTTATTAGAAAATTTAAGTACTCCATGAAAATTACATTTCCCGGGATATAACGTTTTAACGAATTTATCCTCTTTTTTCTACCAGGAAGCTTTCAAGTTGTTAGCATTGAAGAAAGCCCCGAGAAATCGTGCGAATTTTCAATTTCTTCCGCTCTAAAAAAACAGGATTTTCATCGCACGGAGGATGCCGTGGATAAAGGGGGGTTGGCAAAAGACGTCCCGATGAAATTCAAAGTTTACCAAGCGACGGGATTACAGCAGGAGGAACATTAGCTTGGCTCCCAGCATCGCCACATTGCTGGCCGAGTCACCGCGATGAAAATATTGCTGGAGATTTCATTATAGATAGACGACGACCGTGTCTCCAGAATTGCCGCGTCGCGTTCTTTCGTCTATTTCTTTTTGTCTGCCACTTTTTTGCCGTCTACCCGTTCCAGTCTCCCTAGGCCGCTCCATCATTCGCCATATGAGTGATTTTCAGCGTTCTGTATTAATTACCTATCGAAAGAACCACTGGAATGTCGACGATGGAAAAGAAACACCCACGCGGTTACAATCCGCGGAATTCTAACCGATAAACGGAATCTTGTTGTCCCGTTTCGTGTAATTTACGCCTCACGAGATCCTGGAATTTCACCACTAGCTGGAAGGGAAGATTTTTGCGGCAAATCGGAACGTTTTAGGTTCAGCGGTAATCGTTGGGATGATCGATGAGTTTTCACCGATTGCCCACCGGTCTCGTCGCATTTCAGTTATCCAGGGTACCTTTATGTGTTGTAATTTGGTGTAATTTATTGCTGCTTCTTTTGAAATTTGATACATTTATAATAATTTGACAGCCGTTTACGTTTCTTTTCATTAGGCCAATCCTCCTTTCTTCCACTGTCAATGAATTCATTCCGTCCGGTTCCCTTTTTTACACGACTTCAATTTATTCGAGTTTTATCGAGCGATCACGCAGAATTCTTAAATTCCGAACAAAGAAATTGATGCGATTGGTCGTACGACAAGCGAGCTCTCGCCATTTCGTAAATTAGCGGTCGTGAAAATTTTATTTGGGTTTTGACCTTACGGTAGCATTTTCAGATACGATCTCGTATAACTCGGCACTCAAATGGTACTTACCCTTGGCAAGATAAGACATACTTTTACGAGACAACCAGATCGGCAGCGAAACGTAAAAGCACGAAGTGAAGAAACTGTCCATTCCCTGAGCCTGAAGGAAATTTAATTTACGAACAAGATCCATTCCACCATGTTTAAACATGAGTCGGACGCGCGAGAGAGATCATCCGCCCATGAAGGGCAAAAATAAATTCCAGAGAGAGTTAACGACGGGAAAATTAAAGAAGAAAACTGCCGGTCGCTCGAAAAGGACAGCTACGATTCTTTGTAAGCTCTAAATATTAGGGTCTTCAATTTCTACGGTCGCTGTAATCGAATCAGGAAGCCACGAAGCAAGTTGGTACATCTGTCAGCCTCAACTTTTAATATAAGTACACCCAAAAATGTCGCTTGTCAACATGATGTATGAAAAACGAAAAATAATTATTACTTGCGGATTATTCTTCTGTCTCACATTCCCGAGCAATTAAAAATAAATTCAGCCGAGCAACAAGAAGCTATTTCGTGGTTAATGACTCAAGGGACCGAATTGACATATGCACGATTTGCAACGTATACTCGCCTTGATCTTCCTGTGATATACAGCGAATACCGAGATGCGATAACGCAGTCGATCGATATATGTAGATCTTACCGTCTGGCTTTTGAATACACGTAATCGATATTATCTAATTAGCGGAGGTAATTTCAACGAGCGATCGAACGACAAAGGTGATATAGGTGAACGCAAGAGGGCGAGAAAAGAAACGAAACGTTCAAAAACGTAGCGTTTTCATGATTTACAAACAGATCGGGTCGTTTAGTGGCGAGCACCGAACTCGCTATGCCTCACAGATGCGTTTAATCACTCGAATATCCGATAATCGATATTTCCTGTGGATATGTCGTTGGAAACACCGGTTGGAATGCTATCGCGAGGTCGCGAGATTCTTCGGCGATCGAGTCGTGAACAGTGTCGCCGAAACGCGCGCGTTCCTTTCGTTCTCTTTCTTACCGCCACCCGCTTTTCAACACGCGAAAATAATCGACTGCGAGAATAGAAAGTTCCAAGGAGAAATTGAACGCCCGAAAATGTCTGGTTACTTGCTTTTCTCGTATACCCTTGTGGCGGATGTTTACTGAAACTTTTGCTTGAATTTCTATTCTTTAAGCTGGAAAATTGCGCCAGGTGAGATCGAATTTAGCCTGTAAGGAAAATCGCTCTATTTTTGGAACGTTTAATTTTAAATGCAAAGTCATCGATGAATGTTCAAAGGACAACTAGAAGCACAGCTGTTTGAATCTCAACAGCGGCAAAGATTCTGGTTGAACTTTCTGAAAATGAGCCCCTTGAAACTACCTTCCTTGAATCCATTCCGCTTTCCTCCTCCGTGTCTGCGAAATTACATCCCGAAGCAATCGAGACACAAATGATTAACGACGTATCACCACCAACAGGAAACCGCGTACATCCTGGTGATCTCACGTATTCACGGAGAAATTGATCGCGAAGCACGAACCACCGATGTCGGTGGCCGTGAAAGAAATCACGAAATTCTGTCGATAGAAGCCAGCGTTAGCGTTTACTCGTCGTGGTTTTCGAGTATTTTTCCATGAACGTAAACCTCTGACTGCCGTCGTCGACGATATTTCTCGACTGGCACTCGAACTATGGCTGATTAAACAGAGTTCAGCCCCTTTCGATGCGTTCCCTTTGAAATCTAATTAATCTGACATCGCGCACGATCGTTACCGCGGACAGTTAGGTAGTCTAACTAGCAAGTAGCCGGCATTGTCTCGACAACAATGGATATCTCTTGAAGCAGAAGCGGAGACAGAGGCCTGTTCTATGGCCAGCCGACCGGTACAAATTTATTAATTGGCTCAGCCTCGAAGGCTGGGAATTAGACTACCACTACTCTCACCGAACCCGCTACGGGACACGATAACGAGAGGTCGATCTACTACAGGACTATTTAGAGGCTGATTTGCACTTCGAGGGCGCTGATTATACTGCAGAATGATTTTAATAGATCCCCTTCACGCGGTCAGGCAGCCTTGAAATGGATTTCCTGAAGCACGCTTGTCTTCTCTCTTGTGATTTGCCCTATTTACATAGTAGTGCGAAATTATTTCACTATGAAATTGAAGTTATTCGAAGAACGAATTATATTTTGACATGGAATTTTCGTATAGAACTGAAGTATAAGAAAATGGTGCTCGCGTAATTTATTTATTTACTTGTTTATTTACTTACATGTGGATTTAAATATACATATAAATGAAAAACCCTTTGGAATAACCCGTAATACTTAAGATTGAATTCAGCTTACAAATATCGAATTTTACAAACATCGAAGCTAATAGATTATGGATTCGAATTTCGAATTTCTAAAAGTTGGGGAGGTTGTACCAGAATTAAGGCATTATCGATATATACGAGGCAGAACCATCCGTAGATTTATAGATTCTTTCGTAACGTGACGCTACTCAAAGTCTCGATTCCGAATAGAACCAACTACTTCGAACGACATTTGTTTTCTTATGAATAATTCGAGCAACCAGAACACCGGGAATAATTCATGATACGTGTCTTCCATGTCAACCTAAGAACGTTATGGATTTATAGGAGAATCCAGAAACTTGCTCGTCTCGTGGTAAAGATTCCTCAGCTTCCGCGCTTTTTTCCACGCTCTCGTTCTTTTTGTAAACGCGCTCCGATATCGTAACTCCAGCTAAGGATCTGAAGTATAATTCTACGAGGTAGAATTTCTAGAATCCCATCGCGAGAATCAAGCCTCGACTCTAAAGACCACGATCGCTCTGATACTTCTTCTTTCCCCGCGTCATTCTACCGTTGAACGTTTATCAGCCACGAAACTGCATCGTACATCACGTGGACGATGGGTCGCGTGTTCGTCCAGCTGACTGGACGACAGTTCCGCGATGTCACACCCACGATATAAGCACTCGTTGCCACTAATCCGCCCCCGTCAGGCGAAAGGCCAAGAGTTGTCTTGCAATTACGGCTTTCCAAACTGCTGCGCCCAGAGGCTACGTTACGCTGCACCGTAACTAATGCTTGGTAATCGTTCGGTTCAGTTCTCGCCGTCTCCTGTTTCTCTGTTTCCAAACTCTCCGCCCATTCCGAGTGGTGGCTTCACTGTCAACCCGTACCCTCGAATTGTTCAGCTATTTGCTAGCAAGCAAGGCGAACGAACGGATGTATCCCTCATTATCGGATCGTTTGTCGCGGCTGCACCTGGCTCTCTCGGTTTCTCGCTACTCGACGCACGGTTTTTATATCTCATTGACTCGCAAAAGTGTAAAGTAGAGTTATTAGAGTCTTGGCACGGATGACGAGTAGTGCGACGATTTCAGTTGTTCCAGATACATCTCCTCGAAGTGAAAAATTTGTTCGTGAAAAGAGACAGTGTGATCATGCTAGTAATAACTACCTTTGGCGTTGAATATCATTTAGCTTCGGGATTTTTAGCGCGCGTTGTATTCTATATCGTTCTTTACGTAAAACGAAGTTTGTTTCGAAATTTATTTACAGGACACAGAGAAGCCTGCGACATTACGGGAGATATGTATACAACGAAACAATGATACCTCAACCAACCTTTGTGCAATCCGTATGTTATTTTCGGAAATAGACATTCTACTTGATCTGTTTACGACTAGAATCAACTTTCTTTTTATACCCTCTTTTCAGAATAAAATGTGTCGGAACAAAATATTAAACTGCTGAAAACATTTTCACGATATTTTGAAAAGTGTCTAGAAAATTTGTTTATCTAGTCAACCATTCCGGATCGCCGATTCCTTCTTTTAGCCGACAGCGTTATCGTTTGTAAATGATTTAACAACAGTAACGGTGACAAGCGTTTTTTCACCGTTTCCGCTTGAAATTTGCCAATTTCAAGCCAGCAGCCCGAAGCACATGCATATCCGCGTGTGCAAACATCGAAGCCGAAGAAGCCGGGAGCGAATCGAATGTGAAACGACGTTTAGCAATGCAAATTGGCCCGATGCAGCCACTAGATATATTTTCCCGATGTACGTTCGCGCGTACGTGTGCGACTTACATGCGCGTGAACCTTCGAGACTAGCAGAAGCGCCATTTCGGCAATCGATATCGCGTTTCCTTTGATGTATCGCAAGCCGCGAATACAATTCCGCTTAATTTGCAAAGGCCTACGAAACTCGGTAATCCAATTCGACAGCGTTTAACTTTCCCTGTATGGTCAGAAACTGGTTACTCGTCGATACTCGTTATTACGATCGATTGGATTACCTCTTTTCGTGTACTCGAAGTAACTTTTTGGGAGGAAAGATGAATCCCCTGTTCTTTGTCGAACTAAAGGTGCTTTAACTATGCGCTATCAGTAAGCAGAAACTTGTCTCGTGAAAGCCACGTGGCCCCTTCCATTAAACGTCCGGCGAATTTATCAAATCCGCGCCATTACACCGGCCGGCAAATCGAGAGTTCATCCCCGACAGTGCCGACACCCCAAACTTGCTATTCTATCGACGCACCAAACTTTCGTCGGTTACTCTTCGATGCTTTACAACTGTAGCTGTATGTCTCATAGTAAACAATCGATAACTATGACGTCGATAACTTTAAAATACGTATCCCAGAGAGGAAATACAGAGACAGAGACAAAAGGGTTTTTCTTTTTGAAAGAAAAATTAAGTGAACTACGCAGGTGACTGACTTGGAAATGCAGGAAGGATAAAAACATGCGTCTATTACCAACATATTGTGCATAAAAGGAGCGGACGAGACAGGATGAAATTTGACGTGATAAACAACTGCCAATTCTCAGATCCCATGGGATTCTGCATAAACAACGTAAATCACGGGATATAAGTCAAGACCAACGTACTTATTTCCTTATTAAAGCCTATCTTTCTTTTGCGCATATCAATTATCAATAAGAAAAAGGAAAAACAAAAACTGGGCAAATCTTACGGATAAAACTAAGAATAGAATCGTATCTATTAACGTTCTCCATTTTTCGCTGCGAAACGATCGTTCAAATTTTTTTACGCATTACGGAACACCATTCACGATTGTATAACTCCCACGTCGTTCCTTCGAAAGGTACAGGTTGGATCTTTGGAAAAATATCCGCGAATTTTACCACCACCTCGTCGTATATATCTTCTGGACAAATATGACAAAGAGATATTTGCACCGTTCGTGCGGTAAAGGACCCTTAAAACATCACCAATTCACTTGTATTTCATTGTTTCAACAGCAATACACATTTTATGACACAATATTCTCGTGTGCGCAGCCAGGACGATATTTCAATCGAGCATCGCTGGTAGCGTACATCGCTTCATCGATCGATTCCTTTTTTAACATAGAAAAAATCTACATGCAAAATAAAAAGGAAAATACGAATTGTATTAGCCTCGGATATATATAAAAAAAAATAATGTGAACAAAATTAATACGAGAGACCAATGTTCAATGGTAATTGTTCAATGTTCAATGTTCAATCGTCCACACGTGTATTTAATTATTTGTCACGCAGATATTATGTTATTACGATTCTTTACGATGTTCCAGTCTATAGGAAGTGACCAAATCGCAGACATACGACTAGAATAAGAATTAAAAGTGCAAAATCTTATTTTGCTTCACGTTGAATTCGTTCGCGAAATATTTCTTTTTAGTTATTGTCAACGATGTTGTCGCAATTGGTCGGACAGAAGTGGCACCGAGCGTAATCAGGGGAAAGCCGGAATGAAATGAACTTTTCTTTATCGGTCGGCAGGGAAATCGCATTACCCCGGTAGAACTTCGAGAATCAATTCGATTCACAAACGTACACGGTGTTACATCGGTTTGGGGTATGAGTGGTGAAGTCGGTAGCCGTTTTCACGTCGTTTCCAACCCCCGTTCCCCTTTCCACCAAGCCCTTACTTCAGACAGCTTCCACCTCCCGGCAACGCTCTGTGACTTATAGACTTTGTTTTACTTAATAATAAAGTTCCGGTGGATAAAGGTAAAGTTGCAAGATAAATGGTACGCCAGCCGCGTACTGAAAAATGATAACCAGAGACTCGCCGCGACACTCCTCTCAGGGAAACACTTTCAGCCCACGTTGCTCCGCTAGAAAAGTATGAAAATCGTTTATTTCAGCTTCATGTACATGTTAGACCGAGCGAACAAGACGTTCGATAACGTGGTAAAAAAGAAGGAATTATTTAAACGAGAATCAGGTAAGAACGGGAATCTAGATAAAAAGAGAAAAATGATCTTTCAACATTAAAAAGAAAACGGTAGGAATAAAAATAATAATCGAAGGTAAGCAGCATTTAGCATACAGATACGAAACTAAGGTATATATAATCTTAAATTGTAATTGCTAAATTTTAATTAAAGATTATGTAGCGATGTTTGAGAGAAAATTTTAATAATGTTTGAATTCTGAAAAAAAAACCTACGAGAGAAATAGGAATGTCGGTTATACAATGAACGATTCTATGTAAAAATAAGCTCGTTAAACAGCTGCGGTTAGAAAAGCGTATCACATCCGAAGAATTTGTTTGAAATTCGCTGGTTTGTCTTTCATCCAGTAGCAAAAGATTCAGGCGAACTAAAGTCTGCTCTGATAATTGGTAATATTACTGAGAAGAGTACAAAAAGATCGTATCTACTACAGAAATCATATTATTTAAACATTAAAATACTAGAAACCGTATATCTAAAGTATGAAAAAAATTTTCAGATCATGTCGTTGTACTAAAATCCATTATTATACTGGGCATTCGTTGTGCCACTACGGAAACTAATTAAGAACCTCGATCACAATTTCATTAGCTTCCCTTTATCTTTCCACTCGACACTCGGCATTTCATATCGGCTGGGCTGCTCGTAACTCAAGGGATTCGAACCTCAAACGACATCTTATCGCACTCACTTTCAATTTTATAGTCCCCAAGCTTTACCAAAGTCATTCTTCTTTCTCCACCACGTTCAAAATTCTTTTCCAAAATTGTATATCCAGTTAGACCAAAAATAATTGCCGTTCCTTCTCTGTTTCAACTATCATCACAGAATTACAGCTTCAAGCGGACCATCAGATTACCGATTCCAAACGCATAGAACTACTCAGTTGAAAATACGTAGCTGAAGTTTAACAATGGTACATGAAGCACGCGATAGACGCTTCCTACTTCCTGTTCACCGGCTTCTTTTTGATCGTGCCCGTATTCAAGGCTCCGTTGCTCGACTCTGTACTCGAACACTTCTCGCTCTCTTTCCGTTGTAACATCGGAATGCTCGACTTCCCATCGCAAGCTACGGACACGTTCACCACTTTTCCGCTGGCCACTGCCTCCACCCTGTGCACGATTTCCGTTTTCTCAGGATACGAGGAGATGGGTGGCCTCTCGATTTCGCCCGAAGGCTCTTCCTTGCGCCTCGAAAACGATGGAATCCTCGTGATCTTCGGTTTCTCTTTTAGAGGTGGCTTTTCCCTTTGCTCCGCTATCTTGTCCCTATCGATGCTCTGACAACTTTGTTCCGGAGGTGGAATGGCAGACACTTTAGGAATATTTCTGTGATCCCTGGTCCTCTGCAAACTGGACGTAGGTTTGATGATAATTTTGGGTTGCTTCATGCTCGAGGACGAAACTTTGGTATCCCTCGCCGTGATTATTATTCGTGGTTCTTTTCGTTCTTGGCTCGCGATATTTGATAATTTTGAATCGGGAAACGAGCACGAAGTTAACAAATCTGATTGCAATTGTTCCATCGAGCTCATATTAGATCTGCTGGACGTGTTCGAGTCTAACGGAGTACCGAATTTAATTTCTCGGTCCAATTTTTCATCGGATGTGGCGTCTGCTAGATTCACCACGATTTGACTCAAGTTCTGATTCGCCTGTCCCAGAAGATTCCCAACTCTAGGCGTGATAACGATTCTTGGTTCTATTCCGGGGATCCTGGTGTCCCAGTTCGAGCCTCCAAATTGAGCCTGTTTGTACATTTCTCTGCCAGTGATTCTTGGTTCCGACAACGCCGTCACTATACAAGTATCGTTTCCAGACGGAGACGATTTGTACCAGTTGGGATTGCCGATCCCGGCCTCCAGCAGAGCAATCGGATTCCCTATGTCCTTGTCCACGCTGTGGGAGGTCGGTTGAATCGTTTCGTTAACGGAACACACGGGATTCGAATAAATAGTGTCGACGCTTCCGCCGGCTTGAGTTCTAGTTCTATCTATCCTATCATCCAAAGAGTCGATGATACTCGGATCGGAATTGTTCTTCGTTGTATAGTCTTGCCTTCTGAGCAACGGACCAACGTGGAGATTAGTAATGACGGATTCCGGCTCCTGCTGACTCTCGTTCTCCTCTGCAAACTCGAGGCTCTTAGAAGGACCAAATATCCTTGGAGGAGGCTGAGGTGGTTGATGAGAGGACGAATGCGATCCACTTCTATAATCCTTCAACGAACCGACGTGCTGCTTGGACGCAAACAAGCTGCTGGGCGCTGGAAGGGACCGTCTTTTCTCGATGTCTGGCAGAACTTTGGGATAGTTTCTGCGCTTGATCGTCCTCAGGGCTTCCTCCGGGCTGACGCATTCCCTCTCTACCGTAGGCTCCCTACAGGTTACGTTTATATCACAGCTTGGTGGACTGTTAGCGCCGAATGTAGTTAACTTTGGTCCCATCTTCATGTAAATTTCCTCGCTCTGATCCACGGTCGATCCGTCAGGATTCACTGCCAGTTCAGGACGAGGTAAGCGGGATTTCAATTTTGGGTTAATCTTCGCGTAAAGACTGCTAGCGCTGCCAGAATCGGACTCGTAAATCCTGGGTGTGGAGAAATTCGGTTTCACGCTCTTCAACACGTTTTCCATTGGTAACGGATCGCTCTTCGAGTGATGATGCTCTATGACAACCACTTGAGGAGCTGTCTGTAACTGGCTGAGATCGACTATAGGATAGTCGATGTTCTTGCTGAACGAATCGTCCGGTTCGACGCCCTTTGCTAGCTCGATAGGCACCTGGTTCAGGATCGATTCGGTTCTTGTCGCGGGTGTGGCATCAACGGCTACGGAGACCTTTGGGACCTTTGATTTCTTGCCAGGACGTACGACCAGCGCTGGATCTTTGTCGTAGATCGGCTCTTCTTTCCTTTCTTTCGATAGTTCTTCTTCTAATCTTTTCTTCTCCACTTCTTGTTGTTTCGTTAGTTTGTCCTGATGCTCCTTTTGCAAGGTTTCTCGCGTTTTCCTTAGAAACCTGGGGGAACACCTTTTCCAACACAAATATACAAACATTCGATAAATAGAAAAATCGATGCTTCCGTAAGGAAGATTTTATGAATCACGGGCCGTGCACAAAGGAAAGAAATTTTTCAATCAAACAATTTTTCAAAACTTTTTCGCTCGATTTTTGCGAGACGAGTAAAACAGTTGACTAAGCAAGTTTCGACGATGTGCAATCGAAGATCGAAAACAATCGTGATCGTAGCAGTGATTTCGATGAATCAGCTCGCGTTTCAAAGCGGCGAAGTCTTTAAGCGAAATCGTTGATTGGATCACCGACTGTTCGACGAATTTCTAAGAACACTCTACTCGAATCAACGCCATTTTCAAACTATCCAAAGAAGCTGTTTCTAATTGATTCGCTGGTCGAAACTACCTACCTGTGCACGATCTCTTGTTGTATCCACTCTCTAACCTTGACGTGAGTATCAATAGTGGATCCAGAGTTCTGTCTAGACAATTTCGATCGTCTACCAAAGTTCGAGTTGTTGTCGTACGCCTTGTCGTTCTTTATCACGTCGTTCAGATCCGGCTTACTGTCGCTCTTGTAACCAAGCTCTCCATAGTGGTTCTCGAACTTGTCCGATTTCGCTCGTTTCGAATCCTCTCTTTGACTAACGCGTCTTTTCACTCCAGTCCCTTTAGCTTTCGCGTCGTGTTTCTTGCAATACAAGTAGACGATGCCCGTGAAATTGAGTAACAAGAACAGCAGCCCAAAACCGACCAGCATAGTGATTGTGAAGGAACTTTTTGGCGTGCTTGGCTGTGGAATCGCTTCTTCGTCCGATTGCGAGGAAGTTGTAGTATCTGCAGTAGTCGATGGTTCGTAGCGATCGTCTGCCTTAAATCTAACGGATAAAAGGCTTATTTGCTTTGTTGCGGAGATAAATCACGAAAAAAGGAAACGTTAATTTTTATCGCTGTATCAGGGACGTGTGCAAGTACGAAAGTTTCGGGAACTGCAGGTGTCTGCACGGAAGCTTTCATCACGGGAGAGGGTAAAGTTGTATCGTTCCGTGAGTATACGCGAGTTTAGATCGAAGTTAGTTAGATAGTTTCTCAGATTTGTACAGCCTTGTACAGATATTCATAGACAGGATTGCGAGTAATTCGATAAGGTGTTAGAATTTAAGCGGTTACTTGTTCGGAGGAATTCAATCATAGCGTTCGTTCGTTTGTCGAAAGTGCGAGTCTTCTGATAGGTTGCTTGCTTTTAGCATGTTAATGAATTATGCCTCCTAGTTCAAAGCGAAATTAAAACTTTGAATAAACGAATGTTTCGCCTCATTGTACGCAAGTTTGAATGAATTCTATTCAACCGGTATAATACAGACAATTTAAGCGGCCCGAAACAAGCAAGAAAGCAGGCGCGATGGCGTGCAAGTGACGTTTCATTAATGTTTAGCACACGGTTGAAAAACAGTCCCGAGATACCGCTTTGTATAATGCGGCACGAAAATGAATATGTCTAATTTTTCAATTGACATTCGCGTTGAATTTTTAACGAGAAAAACGCCGGATATAAACACGCGTGTCACTGGTAGAAATTTTTACGAATAAAGGATTGTCAGTCGTTAACACGCTTGATAATTAAACAATGTGTACATAAAAGTCTTGACGGTTGTGGATTTATTATTCCTAAAAGAGTATTCATCAGATATCTACCTCTTATGGATCAAGCTTGAAATTCAAATTATTCCTTCTTAATCCAAATCTTTGTTACAAACCTGGAACCATAGCTGTCATATTCCGTACTTGCATTTGCATACTTTCCGATCCCATCCGCGATGTCGAGAATCTGCGGTCTTGGTCCTTTAGGTCGAATCGGCAAAGGTGTGCCTTTGCCAGGAGGACGAAGCAGGTAGGGTACGTCTTCGTTCCAGAATTGCATCTCTGCAGACCGGTAGTGCCTATCCGTGCTCGGTGGTATCGCTATGTTAATTTACACTTCGTGTATTCGTCGTAACGACCATCAACGTGATTCATCAACAAGACAGCCTTGTGGACTTACTAAGATTAAGGTAGGTCTGATTTTGAGGTTCGTACTCGGGCCAATCGATATCGTATTGACGCCATTCCTTCGGTCCATCCGTCAAGTAAGGATATCGCTTTGCAATGTTTGGGTTCCTAATTTGCAAACAGTAATCAATTGGAAAAGTCTTGAAGCAAAAGAAAAGCAAGATTCTTTAATTTGTATAAAAACAAGATTCTCTCATTTGCAACGGTAAATCGTTTTTCGTATGTTTTTTGGCCGTTTATTTACATTTCTTAGATCGTTCGTTTATATACTCTGAGTGATTTGTTTACGTTTCTCAATTGTTTGTTTACATCGACTGTATCAGTTTTTCGCGTAAAAACACACCCTTTAACACGGTTTTCCTGTTTCCCTTAAACAACAAAGCACAGTACTGCCTCGAAGCTTGCTACGTTTTCAAGAAACAGCGTAGAATAAAATATGGAAGCGTACAAAGGTCCCCCCCGTTGTAAAGCACTTTTATCAACGAGATTACAAGCTCGTCGGTGGTTCTCGCGGCTCAATCGGAATCGAATTTCAGAATGAAAACCAAAATTGCGATTTCGCGATGTTTTCAATAAAGTTCCGGCAAGAACCGTTCCAGGTAGCATTTCCAGGCGCTCCTGCTTCGACGCGCGCGAAATGATATCGTATATCCACGCTCGGATATCGGAAAAGCAGTCCAATATCGAAATTTTGATACACGGTAACTCTACTCCGTTTCTGTTACGCGATACTCGCGCGTTCGAAGGAACTTCTGCCTGGAACGAGTATCTCAAAGGGAAAGAGAGAGAGAGAGAGAGAGAGGAAGCCATTCTCCGGCCAGCGAACACCATGATCCCTGTCCCGAAACGACTATGAGCGCAATTTTACCGTTCACAGTCGAACGTTCCTTTCTTCTACGATTTCTACGCGAACATAAAATTCAAGCAGATCGAAACTGACGATCTAAACGAAACGTCATTGACAGCTGGGGAAATATTTTCTCAAATGTGAACTAACTCACTGATCAGGAACGAAATTCAAACTGCATCGATCATCCCTGTCTCGGGACGAAATTGTCAGACTTTTTCAAGGATCGTTTCTCTAGAAATCTTTTCTCTTTATTGGCTATAACGTAAAGTAAAGACCCACCACGCCCTTCGTTTATATATCGTACGCATGGGTACAACCATCGCAGGTATATTCTTCCAAGGAGGCGTGACACCGTGTCACGCGCAATATCGATCAGCCGCTGTCACAAGCCGTGTGGAACACACGTGGCGTCTACTTCGGCCGCCGCCGCCGCCGCCGCCGCCGCCACTGCCACCGCCACCGCCACCGCGTGCATTAAACAACTTTGTTTCGCTTAATTGGATCGACCCAGTTCCTCCTGATTCACCGCCGTGTCGCGATGCATATGCATTTGTGTCCCGACAAAAAAGTTTCCGGTTGGCAGCAGGAAATCGGGGATAAAGGAATGCGGGAAGTTTCGACAGAAACGAATCTCGTTGATCGAAATGAACTATCTCTTCCGTATGTATATAAAACGATGATCCTGAAACAGCTGAATAGCTCAACCAGTTGCAGAGAGCGTGTTATCGATTCGGTCGATTGTTTGTTGTTTCCAAGGAAGTCGAACAATCGTACAATATGATATCTACATATAGGATCGTCGATACGAGAATACCGATAGGATCGACGAGACGAACAAAAAGGATGACTCGTAGACGATATTGCCGGTAGAGTTCGTTTCCGAAAATTATCTCCTGACGCGTGCGATGAAATACGAGAGAAATTTCGTGCTTTCGAAGATAAAACAGTCGAGTCGATTGGCCCAGTCCGTGCTAAACCGCCCCGCACCCCTTCTGCTCGAAATGAAATGTACCAGTAATTTGTATATATAGGTAATTTACTTGTATGGAGAAAATTAAAATGGCCGACGTATCGGATCGTTAATTCAGCAATAACCGGTGTCAGAATAACGAGGGTCAAATTACAGGCAACCAATTTTATCGAAAGGAACAGGATCGTTGTTGCATTATTTCAGTCCGACCTTCCATTTCCATTGTATAACAATTTTTAGTTATTCTCGAGCGATCGTTCTGTTCGACCATGTCCGACAGAAAGACGCTTCTTTCGAACGCACCAAGTATACAATTTCCAACAAATTGCACAATTGGAAACAGATTTTTCGAATTTGAAACTTTCATGGGATCGATCGCACCTCGGTACGCCAATCTTCCAAACGCGGTAATCTACATTCTCTTCGAAGTTTTCTGAATTTAGAAACAGCTCTCTCAAAATTATACTGAGAACGATCGATAAAACTGAAAGATCGATCATCCGCCGCTGCTTAAAGCCCCCCCAATTTCCACGATACTTTGCCCATCGTTGAATATGCACGTTCTCCAACCCTAATATTCCGGTCCTAGCTAAACGCACTAAACGAGAAAAAGTATGCCGCTCCTTTTTCACACGCAGGCTTCGCGATGAGTTACAGAACAACACGTACGCATAGTAAATAACAGAAACGATCGAACGAGGCTCGCAACTACTCCATTTAACCTACGTTTTAATTATCGCGCCCCATTTAACCGGTGCACGTTTTAGTCATCGTGATTTACGATCTACGGATTGAACCCTCTATCCCGGAGCAACTCTACCGAAAAGATGAACGGAACATTTTATGATTCTTCGTCCCACGATTCCAACGACCATTCTCAAAAGGATGGAAATTTTGGAAATTTACTTTTAACATTGCCCCTGATTTAATTTCTATCGCGAAAATTATATTATTTTTCGATTTCCACGTTTCGAAAAATCCACCTTCGAATAGGTATCGTACCTCTCGGATTTTTGGTAAACCGTTGAAAACAGTGAAAATGGAAATTCGTGGACGGTCATTGCTCGACGCAAGCTGTTTATGCTGTCATCGGTTGAAATTAGCGAAGCTCCTGTCGTGCTCGATTCCATTATTAAATAATAAATTCGAAAGCGGACATGGAAGCATCGCATTTTATTTATCTATGGCATTCCTCCACTCCCTCGCCCCTCGACTTCACTTTGACTGGTTTTACGGTAAATCTCACGAAATTTTATACAAATAATCGGAACATCACGGCGCGATGCGCGACTACGAGATAGAACTTTCAGGGTTTCAGCTCTGGAAATTCATTATCAACCGACCAATGGAAAATAGACTGACGCGCTTTCAAACATGATTTTCAATTATACGCGTTACTGAATATTTATGTTTAACCATTTCCCGATATTACTCTCGCTCGTGAGACTTGTAATTATTTTTCCAAATAGATTTAACCACGACCACGTTAAATCTCCCTGATGCTCGTTTCTCGTGCCGTGAATCGCAACGGTCGTTTCGGCGATTGCTGAGAAGCATAATTCCCGCTGGGAATCTTATGCCGTTTAATTTTACTCGATAGCAGGGAAAATCTCTACGAAAACTGTGCCAAGTGAAAATGGCGAGGCGATGGACCGTCTTTCGCAGCAATGAATAGAACGATCGAATGATTTCTTTTGGATACATCCGGCAGTAACGTACGTTCGCTGTAAAGAAGACAACGCATAGACATCAGAGAATAAGAGAGAAAATGGAAAATAGCGGATCTACTTAAACCCTTTCAACGATACCGAGCCTAAAGGCAATAATTCGCATTTTGTTATACAACGTACACGTAACGGCGCTCAACCTAGAAGCAACTTACCCCAAGTAGGCGAAGCTGCACCACCAGTTCATCATTGCTTCGGAGAAGAGAGTTTCGCCGATATTGTATCGGCGACGCTGGTCGTATTTGCTCCCATCGAGAGGCACGCCCAGAACATAGGGCAGCTCCTCGCCGTGCACGGTACACTGACGTTGTTGCTGCGAACATACAAGAGCGCTTGGTTCGATATACTTTGCCGGCCAGCAACAAAGTTTCGCCAAAATTTCGCGGTCCAGAAGAACGGTCAAGAGGGGGCCTCTCTACGAAACCGCAGCCATTGTTATTAACTTCCGCTTCTCTGCGTTGTGCTTTAACTCCATCGACCCCATTGTTATTCTATATTCCGGTTGATCGATACTCTTCGATAAGCCCGTTCTTTCTGGACGATCGCGGTCAATGATCGTTGAGTATATATATTGCAGATTCCAGACATCGAGGGCAGTGAGTCTTCCTTTTCGTAGAACGTAAGAACGTCGATTTCCGAACAAATTGCACGTGCCCGCTTATTCGATGGATAAAGGTCAAAGTATTTTTCAGGGAGAAATTCTAAATTTTTTATATCTTTTACGATTAATCGAGATACGTTTGGCGAATCGGTTGATTTGTCGCCGGTTTCGCTAGCGCGATGGCAAGAACGACGACGCGATGAATTTCCTGTGGAGAACGTCTCGCAGTCTGGGGTCTATCGTTCGTAAATCCCGCATCCAACGGAAGGGAGCCAAGCCTGTAAGCTGTAGCTGAAAAGCAGAAACGTTGTTACATTCGGTTTAACGACACTGGTCGGTCACTGTACTCTCGGACAGAGCGTAACAGGCCGACACGCAGCGCCGATAAAAATAGTTGGACGGCGTCCAAATGGGTCTCGTAGCCGGGATTTTTCTCCCCGTTTGCGCACGACCGACCAACGAACAGTCAGTAGGTCACGCTGCCTGTTTCCGCCAAGGAATCCGCTGCGCCACGCGCTTGCTGCGAGAAAATGAATAAAATGCAAAGTACACCGTCTAATCGTACGTGCTGCAGTTTTCACGAGGAGAATAAAGCCTCGGCGGATTTATGCGTTTCCTTAATATTTCTGCCAGCTTCTTGATTCTTCACCTGGCTGAATTTGTCAAGCTAGACACACGGATGCGCCATTATCGCGCGCTTTTCCCACCCGAGGCGTGAATCTTTTATCAAATTGCGATTGCACCAAGTTTTATTCGACTTTATGAAAACGGTGTGATCGTCAGTCACGGAGGATTCACTCAGTCCACGTGTATCCGAGGCAAAGGAACGTAGAACTCGAACGAAGCGAATTCAACGAAAAGATTTAGAGGCGTTCGTCATTTTTAAGCGACATGAGCGTATATTCGCGGTATGCTAACTCTGAAAGTGTTCCCAAGGACGTACTTACGCCGGAGTACTCCTGCATCGCTTTCGGATGCGAGAAGATGTACATGTAGCTCTTTGGATTTGCCCTCGAATGTAAATTCGCGGTCATTATTAATGGCGCGACGGTACCGCTGTCGGATAGAGCATCCAGAACGAGATCCCGATTCTTCAGCGTGTAGTCGTTCGTAAAGCCGGCCGAGAAATCGCCGTATTGTTCCAGAATCTTCGACAGAATTAGTTCCGCCTCCAGTTCGTGCGTCGCCTGCCGACCAAGAAATATCGCGTCACTTTGTTATTCGCGCGTCGGCTGAATCTCGCCGGATTCAATATCGGCCTGTATACAAATATTCCTACCCGAAATTCCGCCCCTCGACGTTCCCGTGTGCCAATTTCATTGCCAATAAATCGCGATCGATTTCAAATCGCGATCGAATTCTACTTGACAAACGAGGAAATTGAAAAAAAATAACAGATTGACGATTCGACAATTACCTTGGCATATTCTCGTAAAACTTCATCTCTCTGCACATCCACCATTCCATGCAACAACGCTATCGGTGACAGAATGTGAAACTTCTCTGATTCCGTCACGCCATACATCAGGTCAAACCTGTTCGACAGATTTGATCTTCAAACGGTTCTTCTTCGTGGAAATTGTATTAAAAACCGTGTATTCTCTACGAACAAGTGGCAGATTGATTTCTGCATTCTTTGGAATATCTTACCTGCCAAATAGTTCAGAATTTTTCATCAAATTCAAAGGCTTGTCCGGGATAACCACGTTGTCGATCAGCGGCGCGAATGCTGGAACGTAATTCGGCTTGTGGATTTTCACGTTCAGCAATGTGCTTACGTCTTGGTCACGTAAACACAACACCAGGTCATTGTCGGTCGTGGTGGGACAATTGAGGGCGTGCGCCACCTGAAAAATCATTCGAGCCATCTCTCAACGACTCGCGATGAACGTTCCCTCTGTCTGCTAGAATCGTAGCTGTACGTCGCGATGATGAAAAACGATATTTCTTTCTTTGTTAGTTCCAATCGCAACCGCCACCTTCCATCCTTCTATTTTCGAGTAGAAACGGGGCGATCGTACATGTATGGAACACTACTCGTTTGCCCCTAGCAGGGAACACGATATCGATCTTCTGTCGACAAGATGTCAGGTACGAATTCGAACGTTCCTTTCGCCACGAGTCAAATGTAGGTCCGTGCACAGAATGCTGTCATACTTTCACTTTTCACACCTAACGTTCGACAGTTAAAATTTTACGCCGTATAGCCTTTCGGCTAAACTAAGATACAAATTTTTCGCGATAAGATACCAGAAACGTTTGAATAGCGATCACGCATGTACAAGTCATACGAATTAGGTTCAAAAGATATAACGCGTTGTTGGTAACAGTCAAATAAATATCCAAATAAATACATAGTATCTTAATAGAAAGAAATTACGAGCAGAAAATTGTTGATACATCGGCTTTCATTTTGCGTATCATCAAGATTAATGAATCTACCTGTTTGGTGATTTGTAGGGGTGCTTTTCCGATAGCATCGGCGCTTAACGCTGATCCGGACATCAATATAGCCCGTTTGAAGAGACCTGCGAAAGATGGAAAGACGATTAATGATCCAACTCTCTTGAGATCAAGCCAGTAGCTACTTGTACGCGTGAAATGTTAAGTTTTTCATTCTATAGTATAATTATCGATCGAACATCACGGTACTATTCCCCCCGGCTTATATTGCCGTTGAAAAATGATCGTAGTCTCCATTTTCTCCTGCCATTTCTTGTTTACAAGGGTTATTCTTTCGATCAGCGACTTTAAAAGGAAACACACGAGCCTTCGAGCAAAGTGCAAACTTCCAAAATCACGATTCCATCGAAATTTTTAATGATACCCAAAAGAAGAGATCGAAACGTTTGACCATAAACGTTTGTTTCACTTATAAGATTCACGCGCGTCAAAACGTCGAGTTTCAGTCGAACGAGCGTTTCGTTTTCTTGAACGAGTCGTATCCTTCGAAGAAATTACGTCTTCAAAATAATCTGGCCAATTTCGTAAGAAATTACATCTTTCTCTTAGGTTCGTCACGAACTTGGTTTCTTCGATCGACTTCTAAAAGCGATACTTAAAGTTTGCATTTCTAAAATCGAAGCCTGTGCACGACGGTCTTATCGATTTCACGAAAATGGAGGTTACGTGTTCCTTCCGCGAAAGTATTCTCTTAATATTCAGGCATCGCAAAAGTCGCAAACACGCGACACCGCAGTAACCGTTACCTTTCTTATTAGCCACCGGGCTGATAAGGAGTAGGTTAGCGAAAATGGCGCCAGTACCGTGGCCGACGAGCGTAATGCTGTTCGGATCGCCACCGAAATCAGCGATGTTCTCTCGCAGCCAAACTAGCGCCGCTATTTGATCCAGCAACCCGAAATTGCTCGTCGTATCGTCCCTGATCCCGGGTCTCAAGAAACCTGCAACCAAATGTTTACGGTTGTTAAGAATTGTGGATCTTTGGTGCCGAAATAATATTACAGGTACACTAAATTTATATTGAGGATTAATATTAAAATAATAATATATTTATTTCATAGACGATTTCTCATATATTCATCGATACACACTAGCACGCGTCTCAGTACACTCGACTGCTAACCGACTCTTCTTCCAGATGCTTCCAAACTCCCTCCGATCGTCATTTGTCCCGACAAAAGCCTGGACGCTCATCGACGCTTACACACATGTATTCACACACTGATATTCACATACAAGTAACTCTAACACGCATTTAACCCAGTCCAGCACGAAAGATTATACATATCTCAACAACGGTCGAACGAATAACATACAATCATTTTCCCTAATATCGGACTTACTGAACTTTATGATTCTTCCGTATATTCTTCAAGATAGAAAATGTTTCGCGCCGATCGTAGCCCATCGGTCTTTAATCTCGAACGATTCACCGTAATCAATCTTGTAATTCCAATAACAAAAAGGATCTTACGTACGTTTCTTTTACACAGCGAATAATTTTTATCCAGGTGAGAAAAGAGAAAAGCCAGCTTTTACTCTAGAAGGCCTATAGCCTGCACCAAGACATCAACTCGGGACGTAAAACTGGTTGGCACAACGTGCTCTTTCTTTTTCTTCACGCGAGCCTGCTCGTTATCCATATTTTTCCCCCGTTGTTTTGCAAAAGGCTGAAGTTATCCGGACCTCTCGCGAGCCAACTGTAGCCGACCAACGGGAAGAGGGTGAAGTTAACTAAGCGCCTTCCCAGCACTTTAACCTAATTTATGATTATGGTTTCGCGGCTACTTCTTCGTTTTTTCCTTCCTTCTACTTTTTTTTTCTTTTCCTTTGCCCCTTCCACGCTTTAACTCTCATCCCACTTGTCGGATGTGGCGGCGCAGCTCGCGCCACCGACGTCCATCCATTTGCAATGCGCGCACGGAGGTTGCGTTATCATTTTAGGCCAAAGGATAGGCGGAAGCTCCTCGTTGCGAATACCCAGCTGCAGCCGGTAAAGCCGGAAGGGGTTGGAAAAAATAGAGCAGACCACGGGAAAAACGGCGACGATCGATGGAAGTTTCGGGGGCAAAAGGGCCGCTTTTGTCTCGCTCTTTTCTCGCAGAAAAATTGTTTTTTCTCCATTGAAAATGATCTCGAAACTTTTATACCCGCCATTCGTTTCACCTTTGCGACTTCTTGCTTCCGCGCAACGAATTCCTTATTTTTATCAAAAACAGATAGATTTTCATCGAGCTACAAATTTGAACCATTTGTACGATAACAGATATTTAACTATTAGAAGTTACACATTAAACGATTGAATCGTTGGTAGAGATTTTCGTGTATCGTAATTTTTCGAACATAAAAAGCGATATAAAAATTCGCAGGGAGTATAAAAAGTTTGAGTACCCCGGGCTCGAAGAGCGAATCAGCTTTGCGTTGTTTATACGAGCGAACGGATTGCAAAAGATATCAGGAGACGATGGCGGTTGTCCCGGCGTGCGATGACGGATCGATAGACAGCCGCACGAGAAGAAGGTAGAAATAAAAAGGAATTGGTCGAAGATCAAAAAGCCGCTGGCGTAGCGAAGCACGAACGTTAATGAAGCAGAATTCCTGATTTCATGGAACGCTGCCGCTGGCGGCGCTCGGCAAGATTTCATAAATTCGTATCGAGACGATGCGATGGCGCGGGACTTTCTCGCATAGTTCTCTCAGACGTTTCATATCCAGAACGATCGAATTCGATTTGATGTGACCCACGCCTCCTACTTCCGCCCGGTATCTTCTGATCTCATCTGCCTTTCAGATGAATCCATCGCGAAAACACAGCAACGCAGGAATACTTGACTCGTACTACTTGCGACGAGTAAGTAGTATAATCGTACTAAAGAAAGACCGTACCGCGGAAACATGATACATCTAACGTAACTTACACGGAAGATTACAGCTTTGACATTTTCTTGCATGGCTGTTATATTTTCGAAGAACTGAATTCATAAAAACATAGTGAATTACATAGGTACATAGGTTAGTCTAACTCTAAGCATTAAGTCTGCATAACTTACCTAGAATGCCTAGGCGAAAGTTGATAGTGACAAAGACGATGTTACCATAAGATGCCAATATAGTACCGTCGTAGAGGTTGCCGCTATTCCATTCAAAGCTTTCTCCGTGAATGAACACCATCACGGGATACTTCCGCAGAGTCTTCTGACCTGAAGACAAAAGGGTGTGGGGTATTAATGTCGGCGGAGCAAGATGAACGTTTGCTGTGCTCTTTTAGTTACCGTACTTATTTTACAATGTTTCATAAAGGCGTCGAATAAATCAAGCGACATTATAATGCAAAATACATTTGGAAATACTTTCTGGCCAAGCATAGTGATGCATTTAGCTGGTAATTACGACGGAAAAACGATATCGTCTGTAAACGGAATATACAAAAGCGTAACGTTAATTGATCCATCGATATTGTATAAAGCCAATGCCGTACGCGAATGACGGATTAATGCAGAAATAAATTTTTATGCGTTGACCAAAGATGCAGATACGATTGAATAACCAGGCGGATCGTATCATAAATTCATATCATAAATTAGTTCGCTCGGGAACCGAATAAAGCGTAGATTGATAATTTTTTATCCACGCTCCGCGTATTCGAAGAAATCGATCGAATAATTCAGGAAATTTTCCTCAACGTCGCAATAATTTTTCTCGGGTATCGAGGAAAAAAGAACAATGAAATTTAACGAAAGGAAGAAAGAACTACGATCGCGTGGAATAAACGACGAACAAGATGATCCGTGTTGCTTATTGATAACGCTATCCCGCGTAAATTACGATTGTTACAAGGGCGTGTCCCTACCGTGATTGTATGTTTTTTCATGCGAGAGTTTTCTTGATTTACATCGCTCGAAAAATTATCAGCGGAGTTTGCCTGACGATGGTACACGCGTGAGTCGGGTCAGTTGCAAAATTTATCACACCTCACCCCCTGGTCGAGCCTGTTCGTGAACTATTCACTCTGAGTTTTCGGTATTAGGGTATCTATAAATTCTTCTCCCCCATCCTGTAGACGACGTAGTTTCCTTTTAGCGAACGATCCACAAATTAGACCAGAACGAACACTGGCTCGACCGCCCTCCCCAACCCACCTTTACGAGCGGTCGAGATTTATCGAGGAATCTGTTTTACACGATTTCAGTTTCCGTCGCGCGACCAACTTCGCGCTGACATTTGAACACCGCTCCAATCCAGCCGGAATTAAATCATACGCGTCTCCTTGAAACCCGAAGATTAATTGTCTTTGAAAGTAAATATACTTTACTTTCGTCCCCTGTTCGCTTTACCAACACATCGCTCGGCGAACAATTATAGTACGACTGGCGAGCGAAGGTAAGTTTCCTCTGTAAACCCGCATCAACAGCAACTCTTACCGTATCCGCTCTAACCTCATCCGCTTTCCACAGATAAACGTTCTTTCGAAAGCGGGCAGAAATCGCTGCTTTCGTAATTTCCGTCGGAAGACACGGAACTTCCATGTCACTTTTTTTTTTCCTTACGAGGAGAAGAAACGATGGCGGTGGTTGCGCGCGTGTTCAATCTATCTCTAAGTTCGTTTACAAAGCAAGTAGGAGAAAATTGTGCTTTATTAGGTACTATCCCAGGGAGCAGATATCGATGATCCTTTGTTCAATATTTCGAGACGGTGACCGAATTTGTTACGCTAATGCGTATACCGTTGTATATCTTCCTTGGCAGCTAACCGAAACTGCCGACAGTAGCGGGAAAAATATGGCGAGCAAACGGGCAAGAAACGGATGGAGCAAGAAAGCGGATGGGGATGATCAGCAACGAGCTGACGAGCTGTTAACGCGTTTATGGACTGTCAACAACGTATCGCGTTCTTCGAGGCCGCAAATTGAATCCGCTCAACCTGCCCCGAGGGTTGAAACGACACGTTTATACGAGATTTTTCCCCCACGACTAACTTTACGGGTCACGTCATAATTATTTGTATTGTTATACGAGTTCCAGCAGCTTGGTATTCAAGGAAACGAACTTGGAAAATTGCTGCCTTCGGTGATATATCTTTCCGACGAAATAATAATGAACGGAAGAGTAGAATAATTATTCCCGTATTACATGGATTTAATTTATTACTTTCATATCTCGTTTGTTCACCCTCGTTAGAAATAATTAATACGCAAGACCTAGTCTTACGTGAGTGGTATTAAAAAAAATATACAAGCCCATTGTTATCTCAGAGTCAGCCTGTGTAATATAAAAACCATCGCGTTTTTGTTGCATTCTGGTTCGCGGCGTGTTCGGTGTACCGTAGTCCAATTGAATAAAATTTCAGAGGCCATCGTTTTTGCCTGTTTGTAAGCACCGACCCTGCTGGTTATTGTGTCGCAAAAGAATCCTCGTGAACGAGCACGTTATGAGTCGAAAAAATTCGGGCATTCTATCCTCCGCGAGATTCTTTCGGCCAACTTCGTTTTCGGTGAACACGCATATACCACCCTCGTTTACGGCGCAGAATCGTCGAGCAAACGAGCAGAAGAGCGGAGGGAGAGCACGAACAATAGGAATATCGAAATTATCGCGGCGCTAGTGCGCGTTACTTCCGCAAAGAATCCATTGATTCAGCGGACCGCGCGGGGCGCATTTTCACCGAGGCCATCTCACAGGAGTAAAAAGGCGACGGAAAATAGGTCGATGCGATCATACGAAAACCACTCGTGCAATAATAAATGCCCCGTATGGCTATTTCTATAAGATCGTATCGACCTATTTTTTTGTCGTCTTTGCCTTCAGATATACATGTACAATGGCGTTAAAAGAAATCCCGTGTACGATATCGGAGCGTCCCATTTACAATCGATACTGCATCGTCCATCTAGCAAACTTATAGGCGTGAAAATGTGCAAATGAATCTTAGTGAACTAAATGACCATCATGGAAACAGGGTTGTCTTAAACGACCTTAAAGATTCTTAAAGTTTCAATGCACGTGCAAAGAATCGTAGAAAATGAACGAGGCATCGGTCAGGCAGGGTGAATTCCACTCACGAATGAAACTGTGGTTAGGAAATTTCCATAAAAATTAAAAGGTGAATCGTTGGGCTGTACATGAAATTGACGTATAACGGATCACGCCTGGGGATATGTTCATCTTTGGTCGGTGGATGTGCGCGCTTGGAAATCGAACCGGTCGCTATAAATCAATTGACGCGAATCTATGTCCTAATAAAAGGAGCAACGGGGTCGATGGTGCGGCGAGTAAAAAGATATCATGTGCTGCACTTTACGCTACGACGATATAATGCCACCTGTACTGTGTGCACCGAACATATTATTATTAAACTTGGCCAGTCAACGATAATGTTACAATATTTGCGACGACAGTGTCGACTGATCCAACTTTTCTGATATCGAACCACGTAATGAAAGTACCACGTACCGGAGAACTAGGCGTTGCTCGATCAGCTTTACTGACTTTCTGTGAAACACGAATATTTCCTAGATCTTTTTACGATACCGGGGCTTCTTTGTTTCGAGCCAAAGTAAGCAACTTTTGTAACGTTCGATACAATAGCAGCAAGGAACTTTGAAACAACCGTGGCAGAGCTCGTGAAATTAGAATCTGTGAACGTACTTCTTATCGAATGGCAGTGTACCGTCACTGACCATCGTTGAGTTGCTCCGTAATCCACGATCATCGCGCATCATCGGAATAATTTACAAGTCTAATACCACAAACTGGAACAGGTCTACGGCGTTTATACATAAAACAAATCAACGTTCGATTTACGAGCGAACCCCTTTACGATATCAGCAAACTGGTTCGGGGGTGGTTTTTACCGCGACGTAATCATTTTTATCGGTCCCGCGGCCCCGTCGTTCCTGACCGGCGTCGGATAAATATTTATGGCCGTCCCGTATAGCGTTCGGGCGTCGATGCCCTCGTAACTCAACCCCCGTACGGCCGATTTCTTTTTATGGCCGCCGCCAGGCGACGAGTTACAGCTCCGTTGAATTTACGGGTGCCGCCCCGCTTTAATCCAGCCCTGTAATTGCCGACGGCCTCGAAACGCAACGAATCTCGTGTCTGGTTCGAGGTCGACGACATCTACCAACATCGCCGTTTCGTGCAGACAGAAACGATTCGAGGGTGGCTTTTGACAGACCGAAACAATATCTGGAGGGGGTGGCAAACGAGCATGCTTCGCCACCTCGTGGTCAGATCGCGAAACTTTCTTCGACGGGGGTTGCTACGCCCTCGACTAGATGTCGGTACGCATCGTATTTTCGTAGGATTCGACAGACATCCTTCTATCAATATCATCAAATTGATTTCTAGGATGAATAATGCGAGCTCGCGCCCTTCATCTGACAACGGTATTGGAAAGCGTGAACGATATTGCTACCCCCGATTACACTTGCAAGTAGCAAGAATTTCTTCGAGGGTAGATATCGATTCTTTGAATCGGAGGAATGACTGTAGAGTGAACTTTACAGGGCACCGATAGTTATAGCGAGTCTGGTAAATAATTGGACACCATTTGCTTCTGAAACGACTGATGTAACTTTCAACTGGTACAGCTTATCGAAGTCTAACAAAGAAAATGTTTCTGTATAGGAGAACGTCTTAAAAAAGTATTTCGCGAATTTCTAGTTGAAAACGATCGCGGAAATTAATCTACTTATTCGTAAGGACGACGTCAAGGATACAATACAGAGTTTCCACAATAGGAGGATGGGATTTACAGAAAACCCTTGAGAGTTGTTTTCTGCATACCACACTACGAAATAAATTCCATTTGAATCGCGATAAAACGACATGGCATTCGCGATAGATGTTTCTTCGAGTATGAAACCCTTTTTTTCTCTCGAGTAGCTTCGAGAATGATCTACAAAAAAGAGGTTGAGAATTAAACGATAATGTTGAAGCATCGTTGTAACCATTTATACTGGCGTTTCGTAAATTCCTTACAAGAGGAGATCGCAAAGGGTAGCGAAAAAAAAAATAACGAAAAAATTTAATATGCAAGTGTACGCAAATACCTTTTACCGTTACAAATTTATACTTAAAGGTATCCTAGGCAGGCGCGGTGCTCATTTGCATGGAAAACGGGCGATTTTGACAGGTCAAAAGACCTCGTTATAGAGGCTTGTTCAGTTAATGGATTAACTTTACGCCCAAGGGAAGACAGGGTACATGATGAGGCTGGGTTATTTTCACGCGCGCGTTTTATTGGTCGCCTCGCTATGCGTATATCCGTTCGGCGTGTATTGAAAAATACAAACGAGCTAATTAACTAATTAGATCGGCGGTACCCAGATGTGCCAGCGATGCGCTGAACGGTAATTGTAAAACACGGATTAACGTTAGCTCGTGGGAACGACTCGAAAAACAACATTGTCGTTTTTCCGAGATCTCGTCCCTTTTTGCATCCTTGCCGTTTCGATGTAAAACGATTCCGAGGTTTTGCGGTGGCTGGAAACTGCCGTACAAAATCGTTTAAAGCTGTGTGCGGTGTACATTATTGACTCGTACTACTGGTGCGGTGTTTAAGTAGTACAAGTAAATTGCGAACGTATCTAGTACGTCACTGCATAGACCGATACAGTTTTTTTTTTTTTTACAATTATCTCTGCGATACTTTAAGCTTTTTAATTACTACTCTTCAATTGTTGTTGTTGTCGATCCTCCAAAATTTCTTCGTTCATCCCTCTTATCTCCTTCACGAAGAGATCTACTCGGAGAAGGAGAATTAGTTAAGTATACGCGTTTCGAACATTCTGTTTCGATATGAATTTATAGTTGTCACGTTTTGCCAAGCAACAGCTACTTTCGCGAGCTTTCTCCGATCATTGGGTCGTTCGAAGTAGACAAAGTGCAAACTCATGTCGTCCGCTTTTTACGGCCAACCGTGCCGTGAAAATTCAGAAGAACGAAGAATATGGTCGAACAATTGCTGCAAAATGGGGTAACACAACGGAACCTGCGTTCCCAACCCCCGTATCAGTCACCCCTGTGTGGAGAAACTCTCGCGGTTCGTTGCTTGTTACCTAAGCAAGTTCACGGACGTAACAGGGGAACGTTAATCGAGCATGAAACGGCTCAACGCTATAACTGTATCATAGTAGTGTGTGCTTGAGTAATATTATGGTTATAGGACTACAAAGTTCCACCGTGCCGCGGTACTTCTGAGTTTTAAGGGTGGTAATGTCGAGCAAAGTTAGATGCCAGTATACACACTCTGCTGTAGTCCCATTTCTACATCGGAGCATGGCGTTGTTCCATCAAATGATCATACTACTTGAAGCATAGTGGGTGTTAACTACATTATTGCGTTATTGAATTTTTTATCCTCCCTTTTCGAGGAGAAAAAGAATTTGTCCCCTGCGATTCTACTCTACCGTACTAAAAATATTTTCTCTACTTCTGCCACTCATTCTCTCATCTAATTCGTACACTATGGCACGGAAGTTCGTACCGAGGTAAATTTACATTCTCATACGAAAAACAGATTCAAAAGAGCCTCAACAGGGGATTCGATCCAGGGGCATTCTCGGCCGCAGACGAGTACGCTACCCATTGTGTCAACCTCTGGTCGGGGAAACAAATGTCTTCAGACGCTACTCGAGCATCGTGGACGCATTGTGAAACACAAGCGAGCTGTGTTTCAATTGCAAAAGACGGTCCGGACGCGTAATAAGGTTACGTTCTCCACGGTCCAGAAGGCGAGCAACGTCAGAGGTAAAAAGAATTCTCTCCAAGATGCGGTCCTTTTTTTTCTTCTTCTTCTTCCTCCACTGTACCCTTCTACTACACCATAGAGAGGGATGCTACAGACGGCTCTGTACGAACGCAACCGTCGTATTACATTCGTCGTCCGCATTTTCATCTCAAAGAATTATGACTCCTTTGAAGGTTTCTCGACCATTCACTTTGGAGCCTCTGGAAATCCGTCGTTATTCGACTTCGCATACGAGTCGAGCGGATGCTGTGCATCTTTTATACAGATCCGTATGCACCTTCGAGTAACTACCGATTCCATGGGAGCCTGTGCCTTGCCACGCCAGAAACAGACGTTTCCCCGTTTCGAGTAGATGTGCCCTGGTTGACCCACGTATTCGCTTCATCGTGAAAATATACTGCGCGAGACGGGATACGACTAGAGAGTTTCAGCGCTTTTCCTCGCTTTGGCGCGAAAGCAGATGAAATCGGCCGTGATTTCGTATACGTCCGAAGAAATTCGATCGACAGAAGCTCGTATTGAAAATTGTGGAAAGTTATAAGGGATATTCGATATCGCGACGGCTAAATACAAACAAGAGGCAAAGTACAAATAACTGGCTATCTCCGTTAGTGTTTAGCAAATTCTACGGCTTCTAGGTTAGAGGTAAAGGCCACTGTTGTAAATCGAATTCGCATTGAAGATCTCGGCAAAGTCGAAAAAGAAGGAAGCGGAGAATTGACGCAACCGTCTAGTGCTTTCCTCTCCTTTCTTTCTTATCTGCGAACCGAACGGCAAGAAAACAGAACCGTGAGAGATCCGAATGTTCGATACGAACGTTGCGGTGTAGATACATGGTCCGGCAAAGCCTTCCATTATCCTGGTCGACGCTATTCAATCCATGGTACACGTATCCCGATGTATTTCGCGGAGCGTCTCGGCTAGATAAAGCGACGCGCCGCTCCTCCAGCGTCGTTCGGCTGTCCATAAACAGATCCGTTTATCAGTTTCCTGGTGATAAACTCACCAGGCAGAGGAGAGGATCCGTCACCATCTAAACATTTACTTTGGAGTCCCTCTTTTAAGACGGGAAACCAAGAAAGGAGAAAACAACATAGCGGAATCTCGGAAGAGTGGAGCTTAAGCAGAGGATCCGAAAGTTCGAAGTTCAAAGGTTTCTTAGGGGTGGTTTTCGGATTATCCTGGAAAGTTTAAAGTCCAGGCGTTAGGATTTATCCTCGAAATATCGCGCGCTTCTTTCTGCTACGGTTGCTACAGCTATTATAGAAAACTAAAGGTGCGAAGATGACAGGATGCTAGGCAATAATGCTCGAAATGTCAGTTTCAACTCTCTCTTTGCCCCTGTCACACCTAGCGACGTCTCCACTTTGAAAAACTGCGACAAAGTGGAGGTGATCCGTGCGCGGTGCTTCATCCCTTTCGTCTCCTCGTTTCGGTGCAATCCTCCATTTCCAGGTTGGAGAGTTATTGTTTTCAAGCGTCTCGACGTCAACGTCACAGGCGAAAAGTAACAAGCAAACAAGGCCGCCGTTTTCTTTTTTCGCGGAGCTGAGAGAGAGGGACAAAGGGAGAGAAAATAAGAGAGGGATAGAGAGAGAGAGAGAGAGAGAGAGAGAGAGAGAAACGAATCTAGACGCGCGAGCGCCACAGATGCAAAAAGACACTGACGTTTCCCTAACGATGCGGACGATTAACGTTTATTCGACGAATAATGAGAATTGCATGCATAATGAAGCGACGCACGAAAGAAGTTGACGGTCCATTGCTCCTTTTTCTATCGATATTCCCGAACAATGCGAAGGAATGGAGGCTAGGAATAGTCTGCCGCCCGACGATGAAGACCTTTTTATACCATTTATTTGTCGATTTCAAATGTTCCTTATCCTTTGACCTAAACGTCGAACTACTCTGGAAGAATTCGAAAATTTATTTTCGTGCTATCGTCGAATGGCGTTTCCGATGAAATATTTTCAATATCCATCGACCGGTCTTCAAGGATTCTCACCATCGTCCTTGGGCACGCATGATTCACTTTGACATTTGGCGAGCTTTTCCTTCCATTCGCCAGATTTATCGGCTCCAGAACAGGCATTAATTTTATTTACAATGTGGCTCAAACTACATCGATAAACAATAAATTTAATACTACAAACTACATATCACTTACAAACTAAATATTGCTTTCCTTACTGGGTTTCAACGAATTTTACGTACATGAAAGTAACCGATTTCATGGAAAGAAGTTTCGCTCACTGTCCGTTTTTTGCACCGCGCGTTTCCCAGCCTGAGAGAAATAAAAGGCTATTGTAACATAGTTGTGTAAAATTTGTGCGAATGTACGCACACTTCAACCGTTGGATTTATATACCTTTGGAACTTTAAATATTTAGAGGAGCATGGTACATGTTCGACGAAATTTTTTCGAATATCGTGGTTTCTCGGTCGAGGAAGTAGTCCGAGCTGTTGAACAACATTTTTGTTCTAACGGAAATTTTATTATACCGAGTTCCCTTTGCGTATTGAGAAAATACGCGGTAGAATTCCAGTTTTTACTTCGGTTTCTCTATGACTAATTAAATACCGAATGCGTACAAATTCACAACGTGTTGTAAAAAGAAAGTCCCGATGAAATATCTTTTCGATAAGTGTTACGAAATGTAAACTGATAATACTACAAATTGTAAAAAGACCTACCACGTGTTAATTGATTTAAATTTCGATATAACACTTTTGTTTTTTTACTCAATTCATCCCCATCTCGCTACGGCCAATTTATCGTCACGTTGAGGAACATAGATGCAATTTCTAATTCAATTTAATTGCATCTTCTGGATTACAAAAGATTATCCGAAGCTACTTGTTGATCCAAGAACTTCTCCGTACCGAATACCTGAGAAGGGAACGGGCTATAGACAAGTTACGAGACAAAAGCTTATAATCTAATCCTTTATCAATTTTCATAGTTGACGACTTGAATGTTGTAAGGCTACCATGCCCGATTACTTAAAAATGGTGTCAAATTTACATCGGCTAGAGAAGTATGTTATTAGATAACGTCATTTCCTAGCAATTTTCTCAGCGACGGTCGTTAGCTTTCCTTTTAATTAAGTTTGTAGCACAATCGGAACCACAGCGAGGACCGAACAGACGCGGTAATCGTTGATCGAGGCTGAACTACAGCACGTTCTAACCCCTTACACTCGCTGGAATGTCAGTGAAATGGCAACAATGCGGGTAAACCTAATAATGAGCGGTATTATTAAGCGCAATAACGTTTTTAGATTGCCCGTTTAAATGCATGAAGCGAGCATCTCGCACGCGCATTCAAGTTATCCGATATTACGGCGGCGGAAGGTATTGCCCTGTGTCGGGATAGATATATTTACGCGTACACCAGCGACCAAGCAGCAGTACGATAACCGGACTGTCCTTTCTAAAGCGGAGCTTAAAAGCTTTTCCACCGCGTGCGCCGGAAAAAGCTCCCACAGTCGTAAACGCTACGAGGTGACCACGACTTTCGGCGAATACTGATGCTACCGCTTTCCTGCAGAAATTCTTGCCAGCTTCGTGCCAGCCCGAATCCTATGTCCGACGCCATGCGTCGCGACTCTCCTTGACGTTGGAATTTCTTCGCGGCTGGACCACGAATTCTCTTTACATGAAATCGATGTCACACGGGACTTGGTTTTCAGGGTGTGGTTTTCTAAATAGAGAGGGATGTTGTTCGATGTTGAAGCGCCGAGAGATTTAGTTCGACACGAGAATCTCTTCATTAACATACGTTTCTTTATTAATTAGGAATAGTTGTTTGGAAAATGTGAAAAATAAAAGATATAATTTAAAATTGATGCACTATGAATCGAAGGGAGCATGCTTGTACCAAAAATTTTTCCACTGTGTTGGTAACAGTCATTTATCCTGTAATATATATTATATTTATTAATTGCTCGTGTTAGATATAAATGCATTTTGTAATATTATACTATTTTTTATACTTCTTTTTTGTAAACTTTCTTCTGTCCGTCACTGTATGTAGAGCAGTACTTCATTCGAATTCATCATTTGAATAAAATTTTGTCTTTGTCGAAATTTGCTTATGTAATTTCAAATGAGAAGTTATCATGTTTCATATTATTTTACAGCTGGGCTGCAGTAAAACTCGGTAATTTAGACTGGAAATAATACATCTTCACGCGTGTAATATTGTCATAATTGAACGTTCCAAGCAGTTGACAAATTAAGGCGGCTTCGCACTGCACAAGCAACGCGTTTCGCTTAATAAATGAAGCTAATTAAACGAAAAACAAAACGGTCGACCCACGTTGTTCACCGTGACTATTAATTACCTCGAACCTGGGGTCATTATAAAATTTTGCTGCGACATACAAAAATTCATCGTGCGAATCGTCTCTCTTGGCTATTCTCGTTGTGTAAAAAATTGCTCGTATAATTTCATACTTACTTAGAATCTTAATTCGCAAATTAATAATTCGAATACGGGAAATGTGCAAACTGGCAAAGATATAGCTTTAATCAATTATAATAGTTCGTAATAAATTTTAATCGCGTAAACGCGATTCAGTTTAAGAATAGCTTCTTCTCCTGATAGACAGGTACAAGGGGATTCGATGGTACGAATTTTGCATATATGATGATCACGAGATCTCCATCGTACCCTCGACTTGATCCGGATCTAAATTAGTTGATCTTCGCGAATGCGTTAATTATGCAAGTCGAACAGCAAGTGGTTGCCGCTGACTCGGGGCAGACCGGTCGATTAACTGAGCGATACTCGATCAACAGGGATGACAAGTGGGGAAAGCTCGAAAGCTTGTTAAAATCCGGCTTATCGAAAATCGCGACGAATTCATTGGCGTTATTTCCAGTACGTAGCCGGCGCCTAGACGCGTGATCTATTTCGTCGGAAGTGGCGGCGATCGATTAGCAGAAAATATATAGCGATTGACGTGACGCGGTAGGTGCATCGCTCAACCGATTGTAACGGTATCGGCTCGTAATTTCGGAAAACGACGCTCTAGGCAACGCCACTGCTACTAATACAAACAACCGGGACACCGGTACACGCTCGCCCGTTCGAAATTGTCGGCCCATCCTCTCCAACGCCCGATTGCTCACCCGAATGCGCTCTAACCATTTCCCCCTTTGATTCCCTCCTTCGTTCTCTTCCTGCTTCATACAGTATGGTTAAAGGCTTTGGTTCTTGAAATTGACGTTCAAGGTTCCTAAGCGTATTTGATAAATATTTCATAGAATTTCGTCTTTATCTAAAAATCGATTAAACGAATGCTATTTCGCAATTTTCTATTCTACGTGCCACATGAATTTCCCAGCTCCTCTGTACGAGATTACGGAGCCCTTCTTCCCCGTAAACTACAAGCTACCAACGTAGACACACTTTGGCGTTCCGTGTAATTTCATCAGCGCAGCTGTAATTTGCCGGACTACTTGTCACGCTCGAACGTTGCACCCTATTTCTAACCAACCGCATATGTCCGCCCTCGAAAAACCGCCAACGGAACGATCAACACGAGTGGAAATCGCCATGGGACCAGAGTCATGAAATTCTCGTATTCGTTGCAACGTACTCTGCAATTTCCAGGGGTTGGCGTTTCAACTATAGGAACTTTATTTCTCCAATGATCGCGGTCATAACGATTCGCCTTCCCGGATACTACTAATATTACTGTACAAGCTTAGATTAATATGATATTTTGTTCAATTCTTCCAAACGTTATGACATTTATCTTGCGCGTTGTCTTTTAATGAAATTCTTATTGTATCGAGCACGAAAAACATATCGAACAGGTTCACAATTCCACTTCTAAATATTCGACGGTACGATTGGTACCTGGATAATGATCGCGTCCGGCCTCTCGCTTTACCCTCCGTCCGTTATAGCGCATCGCCGTGAATGAATTAACGGTGCAATTAATCAAACGCACCGAATAATGAGCGTGCAATGTAACAGCGTTCCAGCGAACTCGAACGAGTGGACAAGCCTCTGACGGTGTTCGCGATGGCGTGTTAATACCGGCCACGAGAGAGTAAACCGAAACGGTTCGCGACGCATATAATGACATTTCGATAGATCCACGTTATTAATGAGCTTCGACGTTATTTACTTTGCCAAGTAACACCGGCCCGTAGCGCGCCATATTCTTGCCCTTGTTCGCGCGCGATGATTCCTCGCGTTTCGTTGATCAATGAAATTACGTTATCGACTTCATCTGATCCATTACGCGATGATAACCATATCGTCGAACTAATACTCTTCGTGGGACATTGGCAATTCCCTGCTAATTGTAAGCCATTTCGATCCTTGATTTTTATACATGATTGATTAATCGGATTCGAAAAATGTTATTAATTTTATAAAACGTGGAAACTATGATTACGGAATGGATAGTTTTATGTTTCTGATCGTTATAGAAAATGGAATTGTCTGTGGTGAATGAATGAATAAAAAAATGAAAAAAAAATGAAAAAAACATAAACTAAAAAAAAAAAAAAAAGAATATCTATCATTGAACAAGCTTTGTCCGAAACCCGTTTTATTGGAATAAAAAAAAACGGGCACGTTCATGGAAGCTGCTTAAAAAGTCCGATTGATCCTGTTCACTGTCGATTGATAAATTGAAGAATTTTCTGTATGATTTCTCCGCGAAGTAGACACGATCGTTAGCGTTGTCCGCGCTACAATTACTAAAGAGAGAAAAAAATATACGGGGGAAAATCTCAGCCGCTCATTACGGCGGAAAAAGAATAATAATAGGAGAAAATTCACGCGTCGCCACATAATGACTGAAGCAGAATTCGAAATCATGGCCGATAGATCGTCAGCATCGTCGATAAATCGCAATACCTTTCGTTCATTGATCTCGTTCCCAGCGATATTTCACCGTGTTTCGATTATTCACCGATCATAATCGTTTGAATTCACGGAAACTCGAATAAAAGTTCCTAATGCAACCATTTCACGGTAGCATCCAATAATTTTGCAGATTCACCAGCTGTATTTCGCGAAAATCCCCTCGAAACATGTCCGATGGGAATGTACTACTATCGTTGGACTTGACGCGTCGTGATAATTACGAGTCAGTGGAATTTGTTTGTCCGCGAGGATTTAATATTTTTTTTCAATAGGTTTACTAGTAGGAAAAATATAATTTTAACGAATTATGTGTCTGCTTCGATAACATTTCAGAGGAGAATAAAGGAGCGGAAATACAATGGCATTACAAATGGTAAAATTAGCATCATAAGCGGTCGAGTAGTCAACTATGCGGCGCCGACTTTCTGAACGCATATTTGATATTTATGGAGGGCGATGTCTCGTCGAAGTAAAAGCGTGCTACTTTGTAAAATTTCAAAGTCCCATCATCCCTCCTGGGCGGTCTAGTACAAAAGTTCCAGATAGCGAGTTTTCCATTTCTAGCAACGTCGCCTTTCGGTTTTCGTTACACGATATGAAAACCGAATTTGTTCTATCGTTGAACGAAAACGGAGAAAGAGAAAGGAGACATAGATTTTAGGGATGGCACAACATGAATCTCGGTGACCGGTAATTTGAAAATAATTATTGTCATCCACGATATATTTTCGATTCTCTCAACATCGCACGTGCATAATTGTACCGAGATTGAACTTGTTGGCGTGGAAGTGTCAGTAACACGCTACCTGGTATCAGCGTCGAATATACAAGAAACGATGACGTCAGCCAAACACAGGAAGGCGAGGCGGTGGATAAAGGGGTGGCGACCCATTTTTTCATTTTGCGACAGAGTCTTAAAGAATACGGAAGGATTGTAAAATCTGCGGCCTCCGAACTTCTTTCTCCAGTTTCTTCGTTTTTTCTCTTCTATTTTCTGCAGTCAGAATTTCGATACGTTGCAGCGGCTTTGGGCGAATTCGGATTCAGAGCAACGCTTCCCAAATGTACGAATCTTGGCGTGTGAGGTTTTCTACGCGTTTTATTCTCTATCGCGATTTGCATTCCTGTTGCTCTGGTTTTTACGGTACCGCGGTGGAACAGGGAATTGGATCCGTAACGAAGGAAACGAGGAGAAATATTTAATGGTACGGTCTTGTATTTTATTTTGCAATCGTATTGTGAGTATTTCGGATGATACAACATCCCTTGAGAAACACGAATTTGAACGATATTACGGAATACTTTTCAAGTAAAAAAATATTATTATTTATTAATACTTAATTGGCCGCAAAGTTGACCTAAAGATAAAATTTGACAACCGTTTCATAATATACATGCACCCGAAGACAACAAGCTTGAGTAATACTATTTTAGCAGAGCGTGAAAACGTAAAAAGCCAGGCGTTCATCTCCTAAAATTAACTAAAGAGTCAATGTACACAATTCGCCATTTCATACATATGTCTTACATGTTAGACGCATAGATAAACGTTTATGCAGAACATATACATAGGCGAGACTTCGCATCCGAAATAACACGTTACTTGTAAACGGCTCGCGGCTGAGTGAAGAAAAGCCAGCGAAGCTGCGCGCGTATTTTACCCAGCTAGGCCATGTGGAAAACGATTGACGTCACGAAGAGTTGACGCTATCATTCGAGCCGTTATTCGACCCGTTACACCGCGAAGAAAAGAAAACTGTTTCTCCACCAAAGGGAACAGATTGAATGCCTCGAAAATTATCATCGATCCAATAAGCAGCCGACCTCGATGCTCGCGAGCCCAAAGCTTCCCATTCAAACGACGAACACGCGAATTCATTTATTTGCCGCCTTTCGAATCGATCTGGTCTGAAGCGAGGTAGGCACATTCCACTGCGCCGTGGAAATTCAATGTTTCGCAATGTCTGAAGTAAGAAGTAACATTGGATTGATGCGGAGAGAAACGCTGGGTGGTTTTCACGAAACTATTTCCTGTGTTGAGGCATGAAGTAGTTGAATTTCTGCTTCAGTATGTGAGTTCGCTAAGATAGGCTGAAATATCAGCAACCTTCGTATCGTTCTATATGATTTTTATGGGGTTCCTGAAAAATGTACAACTATCCCTTCGGAAGGAAGTACTTCGTAGTATCCTGGGAACAGGATAAGCCAAATAAATTTCAGAGATTTCAAGTCGGTATTTATTCGCAGGAAATTACGAACCGATAATCGGTCGATAATGAGATTTTAGTCGAAAAAGGATCGATCGGCCAGTGATGTTTGTCTTGTAAGTTCTAAACAGGAACGTACGATCCAATATTTCCGGTAATTTCGCTCGACAACGTTTCAATAGATGTGGCCGATTTATTCCCGTGATATTTTCCCGGAATGCCATAGCTCGAAAATATTCACAATGAAATAAGAAACGGCGTGGTTCGCTCACGAGGCTAACCGACTCGCTTTTGTGCCGTGCGAACCAGCTTCGGCCAGGTCGTGAATTATGATACGAAATAGCCCGTGAAACGACAAGTCGTAAACTTTTAATAACACGCTCCTGAACGAACGTCTCGTGTTTCCGTTTGTCTTGAGATCGTAGATAGTCCCCGCGACGTCGGGCTGCTAATTCCGGTTGTTACTTTCGCCGGAACATCGTCATTTTTTCGGACAAAGACTGATGATTTATATCAGAGCACTGCTTTTCTGTGGAAGGACGAAGAACTTTGAAAATTTCCCAGAAAATTTCTTGCGATTTTAATTACAGAATCGTAGAATTAAATTACTAAATATTCCGTATTATCTTCTTCTCCTTCCTATTTCCTATCCTCATCCAGCTTATTTCAATTCTTCTTTTTCCTCTAATCACCAATTACGCTAAATGTTCTTTTTTTTTTAAACAGACGAACGTAATCCTGCTTCAAGCATCGATATCGTCTGAATCGAATTACGTCAACCAATGCATGCGTTCCTCGACGATACGTCGTTAATAAGAACAAAAAATATTTCAAATACAGAGATTTCTTTTGTTTCGACGCGAATTAAGCGTATCGTTTGAATAACTTCCGCTGTTCCGTCCTCCTCTTTCATTTCTTTTCGTTCTTAAAGCTCCTTTCTAGGGCGTAACGGGTAACTTAATTTACAGACGGATTCAACGAACGACGAGATATCGGGCTAAGAGGGAATAATTAAATGGAAAGCAGCTACTCGACGAATGGAAATACCTTTCAAGGAATGGGTATCACCGTTGGGGAGACGCGTACGCCCACTTGTCCCGCTACTCTTGATTACTCTTCGTTATCTTTGTACAGAGATCTGGAATCGAGGACTGACCCGTACTCAGACTCACTCTTCAACTCAGAAGGAAGTCGACGAACGGACCGCGAATATTTGTCGAGCGTTTCGCCTAACGTGTCGCTCTTCTAATGATCCCCGTTCTTCGTTTGTTCCGTGACAGAGCAGACGGCTGTTAATGATTCTTTTCACAGAAGAGGATATCTTCGAGGATTATTCCGTCTCAGGTAGAACTTTGAGAAAGAGCAAGATGGATATATGGAAGATATTTTGAGTTCGTTAACGACATTTGTTTCACAATCGACTTCTACGTCGAAATGCCACTTCTTATCGGTAATTTAGAATAAATAATTACCAACGAAATAATTCAAGAGAGCATATTAATAATTTAACGAGTGGTATTCACGAAACCGTAATTCAGCATGCGAGGGAGGAGCACTCGCATTGCAGCGACTGTATAGCCGAAGTTACGAGATAAGTACAGGTCTTTGTATACTAAATTACGTCTCGCTGTAACAGTCTCAAACCTACGGTTATTCACCACCGCAATTTTCTATAAAGAACATTCGTTGTAGCGCGGCACTTGTTCTAGGCTGTCGCTTATGAATATGGTAACATAGGAAAGATGACGAATGCGACAAATTTACTCGTACTTTATCACTCGACGCTTTCAAATTTACATAGTTATACAGACACCTAATCTCTATCTAACTTAAACGTCTCTGTAAGCCGACTCTTTGGTAGGAATAGTCTTATCCACGCAATGACTCTGTAAAGCAAATTTAGCAAGCACAATATTAAACTATCGAGCCGTAGCAGAGTCGATAAACATCTTCAGACGAGTTTCCACGTCGATGGAATAATTAAGGATTCATTAAGCTGGCCATTGTTCGAAGCACGTAGAGAGGAAGACGGCTCGAATTTTCAACGACACCCGTCAGCATCATCGACGCCATTGAAGAACGACACCACTTGAAACTGCGGGGACTTTAGCTGTTTGCTGCAAGCTGCTGAGTACGTAGTGCCCGTGAATGCGCGCGCGAGTGTGAACACGGCGTTCATTTCACCGACAGCATAGCCTTACGGAAATACCATGCTTGTGCTATAGAGAGTCGCGTGGAGAGAAGTTACGGGGCCGCATTACGCGACGTAAAGCCTACCGCAAGTGCGGCAATTAGTCGTAGCTGCGAGCGTTTGAATTTCTCCGCCGATTTCTTTACCAACCTCGCTACGATTTCAACGCTCTTTGCGCAGTTCCTGCGGTCTACGTTTGCGAGAACGCGCCGAGCATTCGTTTCAAAATTAACGCATTTTCTCGCTCTTTCTTAATATTTATAATATTCGGTATATTCGGTATTCTATGTGGACGAATTCCGCGTAAAGTTCGAGGAAATTGTAATAAAAAAAAAAAAAAAAATTAGAAACGAATTATGTTAAAGCGAAGAGGAAATAGATAGTCGACGATGGAAGTTGTGTCTCTGTTTTATGCATTAGAATCCCAGTCACATAAGTAGGGTATAAATTGAATTTGTAGAATTTGTAACTTCGTTTATGTTTTCAGATACAGTAAGGTCCTTGTGCAAGATTCGTATCATGGACGTTTCGTGAATCTTCGCTCGGTGGAAATTCTCAAAGCAATCGGAAGTTTACTGGGCGAGACGTGCAGCGTGCTCCGTTATAAATTAGCGTTTCCAGGTGGAAGCGAGCCGCAAGTTTCGCTGCGCAATAATTAAGCTCGACCAGTGTGCAACGAGAATTCGACGCGCGTTGCACGATCCGCTGAATCCATCGTATGTCCTTCCGCACAAGGCATTTCTGCCAGCTGGCCAAGTAACGGGATGTGACCAGCTGCGCCGTTTAGAAATTCGGTATCAACCGTGAAAACGTTTCAGCAATATCGGTGATTGAATATCAGCGACCGCTATTAATCCTTTACGATCCTATGCAGGCAAAGCCGGTGTTGATACGCGAAAATACGCGTAAAAAAAGTAATCCAATGGATGCGCGTGTGTACAATAGGATACGATGATCCTAAAGTATGTCTGCCATGTTTATTTACATTTCCTTGATTTGTTTACATTTTCAGGTTGTTTGTTTATATTTGCAATTTATTTATTTCGACGAAATTCGAGAATATTTAAAAAGCTATGGTACGTTTCTAAAAATGAAAAAGCTAACCGAATGCAAATATCGTGGAAAGTAGCATCATTCAGGTGTCTTTTACTCGACACGGAAGCGTCGTTCTGAAATTTCATTTTCTTAATCCCTAAGGTTTTAAATAAAAAAATAAACGGAGCCCCTTAAGGAGATGAAACTTAGAGTGTTTATTCCTTGGATAAAATTAGGGAACGAGGGAAGCGTTCGAGGAATTCCTACAACGCAATGATGTTCTCTGTTTCACGACAGGAACGACTGTAACCACAGTATACAAGAAGAAATAAAAAATTTGATTAAGCCTGTAAAAGTTTCCACGAGAAACACAAAAATTACTAAAAACTGTCGGGGATCCATATAACGCGAATAAAATAGGAAACAAGGATACGAGCGCCATCCTGTAACCGTCTCCCGTGTTTATGGAAGCCGACGTAACTCCGATATTGTTACAACAATTGCTTTGTTTCTTGGTGTCGAAGAACACGGCATCGGGCTGTGAACAATACGATCGCAGAGATAATAGTAAAAACTCTTCGGTGATAAACCAACGAAACTCGTACAATCCATCGACCGCGTTTTAAACCAGTCATAAACTATTTGCGCTCACCTCGTTTCTTGCAGTTTTGGGGAATTGCAATTTTTCCCATGTACGCTTAAGACATCCTTGCTACATAAAACTGAAGGTTTTTCCTTCCTTTCGTTGCCACCTTCTTGCTAGTCTTTGCTATGGAAATTTTTCATTGGTACATGTCTGCCATCATGCATCTTCGTGCGCGTCCTTTTTCCTTCTCTTTCTATATTTTACTCGGAAATCCTTCCGTCAGCGCACCTGGTCCCCCTTTCTTGCTGCTTGGCAATCGATTTCTAACGTAATCCTTCTTATTTCGTTGTTTTTCACAATTTACTCTTTCGCAACTCGTCTTATCGCTTACTTTTTTTCTGCCTCTTCATATCCCTTTCATAGGGAAATTACATGGTTCTCTAGAGAGAACCAATTATCCACGAACCAGCGTGTACAGTAGGTTTATGAAAGGGGAGCCTGAAAAAGTCACGTGTTACCCCGTGGGATAATTAATTATCTATTACAAACGATCGATTAATTGTAGCCACGATCCCAAGCGCAATAAATATTCGGGTAGATAGATCCGGGAGATCGAAGGCAGTCGTTAATCACGATAAATCGAATTGTTGGATAGAAAGAGGCTCGGAGCGGCTGACCAGTAGCGGCTGGTTCCACTGTCTGCCGCAATAGTTTCGTTCGTCATTAAACATGATACACACTGCGAGAGATGGAAAATGTCACTGACAAATATCGTATGAGTTTGTTAATAACAGTTCCATACATTACGCACTGTGAATTATATAAAATTTACAGAAACAAAAATACATTTAACGTCGAAGAGTTTCACGAAAAAATATTTTTTGTACCACTGAATTACATTGACCTCTGTTATTATCTTTGATATAGGATGAAATGTAAAATAACAAATAATCGTTAAATCGTACAATCCTGAAAATCATATTGTACAGAATTCTTGAGAATTGCATCTATTTTTTTCATCATATTCGAATCTCTTCGTGTTACCAGATACGCGCTCTGCTTGCGAAAGGTATACTCCCTTGAGTCGCATAGAATGATAAGAAAGAAATTTCACGTGAAATGCGTGGAACGCGTGCGATCAGTTCGAACGTTGTATTTTTCAGCGTGCTGCGCGGTAAATCATCGCGGGGCACCACCTGGCTTCTTAATGGGTCGCCATATATTTCCCGGCAATAAGTGGTCAGCCCTTATCTGTGCTTGATGTACGACCAAAAAAGCTGTGTGCTTCGAATTGTTCGCGTTTTCCGAATAAGGAACAATATAAAGCAGCCTTGCACGCGAATAATTCATTTTCCTGGCCGTCTTCATCTCGAGTTCTCTTTCAATATTGCAAATGCGATAGCAAAAATGTTGCTTGCCAAGTTAATTCAATTACAAAGGTTGAGATAAATGTTGGACTAGAAATCAAATTTTGTGTTTGGAGAAAATTCTATTTAAACATTTTTTTTCGATTAGAAATGTTTAAATAAAGCGATAACCTCAAAATATATTACACCGTAGTTTTTAACATCTTTACTGTCACCTTCCAAAATTTTTGTTCAAGGAATACGTCGGAGTAACAAAGGAATGGGAAACGCAGGGGAAGAAATTTCATTGCAATTGATTCGACGACCGCGATACAATGATCCTGTTCAAAACAGAAATCGTGATGTTGCAGCAGTACGAAATGAATTTTATCGATTAAAACAGATTCTATGGCTAATGTGGAAAATTACCGTTTACACTATCTGCCTGATAACTATTGGACAGAAATTGCACAAATGCTACTGTACCAATCGATGTATTGTTCAACGGGAAGTCGCAACGCAGATTCGATAGCAACGTTGCGAATTGTTCAAAAGGTGAATCGACGAGATATGTTACGGTAATTTTCCCTGGGACAGAAGCCTTCCTTTGATCTCCGTGACTCGCTATTAATCCGCGTCGTAAATTTTACTGATATCGATGATAATCGATGAATTCCTTCTTGGTAATGTTCCGCTTGTTATGAAAGCGCAAAATTTGAAGTCGTTAGCCGGATTGGAGTAACGAATGGTTTTAATAAAATTGGACGCTGTTTCGGATAATGTGTGCGACTCTCTTTCGGGATATAACGTTCGCTCGTAATTCTTTTAATATTGGAGCGTCGGCGATCAATATCGGCCGGCAAAAATACTCCGTTTTCATAATAAACAAAAATGACAATATAAATTAAACGGGGAATTTTTAACTCAAATAAATTGAACATTAATAAATTTCAAGAAATTAGTAATGAACACCTCCAACTTCCGAGATCTACGTCGTTACATTTGCCAGTATCACGAATACACGAATCGCTCGTAATTTCTCCGAATAAATTCAAAGAGAAAAGGAGCGCGATTGCGCGTACCGTTCAAAGCGGTATTGCCGCGATTACAAGCTGCAAGCCGCAGATTCTTGCATTGTTCGAACCCGTAGCGAACAACGCCAGGCCTCGGTTAGTTGGTCATTAAGCGAGCAGCCTTTCGATCTCCTTTGTTATCTGCCGTACAAATATCATCGAGCAGGAATATGTCCCGCGAAAGGGGTTAAACAAATGCCCCTGAAACTTCTGTAAGATTTTATCGAGCGAACGAGTGAACGAGCGACTGAGGGAGACGTGTACCCAGAAACTGGTTCAGGCTATGGAAGGCGAGACGGAGCAGCCAAGAGTTGGCGTACGACGAAGAGAAGAAACGAGAAACGGAGTGAACCAGAGCACGTGGAGAGAGCAGACTTCCGAAAGAAGGACAAAGAGAGGGCGCGCTGTTAGTAAAATAATAGGAACTTTATCTGGAAGTCTGCGAGTTCGCTCGGAAACAATTATATGGGGGGACCAGGCCAGAAGTAAGGTTACCGGGAAAGCAAGCGGAAGTGAAATAGGAGGGAAATAGTGGGCCAGAAGGTGGTACGAATGGAGAGAAACGCGGTCAAAGAAAGAGAGAGGAAAAGAAGGACGAGGAAAGAAAGGGGATAGATATTTATATTCATTAGAAAGTAAGAAGTCGGACTGGGGCGCAGTTACAGCCTGGAAATGCTTAATGGGGGTTTACACCCGCGGCGTTTTGCTACTGGGCGGCTATCTGCGCGAACTGACGAGTGTCCGTCCTCGTTTTGGATCAATTTCTAGTGTTTCCATGATTTTCCATCGTAGCGCTTACTCGTTAGAACTACTTCAAGCGATGATACGGTTCTTAGTAAACGACATTCTTATGTTACGCTTTGCGTTTAATACAACGTACGATGTCACGCTCTAAAAGAATTTATTTATTGATTTAAACAAATAACTTTACATTTACGGTCGAGTTAAGCGTTAATGCGGTTTATTTAAATCGGAGATCAAATCAGTGTTTTACTTTCAAATTGTAAACGGAGGTATCGGAGTTCTTTCGTTCATGAATCATCCCCCAGATCCTTCGATCCTCCGAAACGACCAGCAAGAAGTTGCGAAGTCCCTTGATCCGAAGTGGAAGTTTCGAGACATCTATTAGCGAGATTGAAAACTTCCGTTTCGTCGTCGTACATCACGATTTTCCTACGAGAGAAACTGAAGGTAAAAGAGAAACGTGGAGGCCAGAGGTGGATGACGGCCAGCGAAAACGCGTGGCTAATGGCTTCCCGTAACCGTCAACTGGGCATCGATTAACATTCCCTGTTTTTTCTCCTCTGCTCTCGTCACTTTTTCCAACTCCCTCCCAACCGGATTTCTCTTCACTTACATTTCGATGCTGCCGCATGGAATTTCAGCCAACAGAGGCTTACTCGTTCGAATTTGTTGTGTTCGCGTGCAAACGTTTTATTGGACGGGGTTTACGTCGGTTTCCGACTAAACTACATACGTGTATCGCTTGCCACGTGTACGTGTTACGGGGGATACACTAGTTAAATTGCCACTCTTCGTGAAAATTCGACAATGTCGTTTCAGAATTGATGCGTTCGATGAATATGTCGATAGGTCTGTCGGAAACTTAACGAAGACGTTGATTTCGTTTTTGTTCTGGCTATCTCCTCGTCGCTTTAAATTGTACTACGCAAATTTTACGAAACAAACGTTCTTTCAACAAAATTACTGTGGAGAAGCATACTCTCGTTCTTCGAATTAGAATTTAATCAGGCAGCAAGCAATGAATCAAAGTTAAGTCGCCACTTTGTTGCGCAAGTCTGAGCAAGAATAAATGACGATTTAGCTCCAGGGTTTCAAATAACTTTCTTGTTACGCAAATCTGCATTAGGCAAGTAATTTCAGATGCTCGTGAACTTGCAGCGATATCACGAATCAAAGAAAAGAGGAGCATAAAATCTAAGAACGCTAATCTATCTAAATATAATTGAAAATGCCGTGGAAAAAATGTTCCTTCTACTCTCGAAAGGGTTAACTTTCTCGTGAAATTCACAGCTTGTGTTTTTTCGCCAGGAAATTGAATCTGCCGTCTGAGAGATTGTTTCAGCAAACTACGGTGGAAATTTTTTCCAAGTTTCAGGACCTAACGAGAAACCAGATACGGACTTTTTAATGGTTTGCTGCTCGATGTGCTGTATTATTATTGTAATTGTAAGCAGTCGAACATTTTTTCCCACATCGTCCTTCCCTTTAGTCGAGGTTCTTGAGTATCTGTATCTGCAGTAACTCATAAAACGAGTCTTCCAAAATGACAAATGATCCAAACAATTTGTTACGAAATTTAATTTGTGTTTAATAAAAAGGTAGCAAAACAGATACATAATACGAAGAGGGTTGAGAACTCGGGCTCCTATTTTTGTAAATATAATGGTCAGTTACTATGATCAACGAAACGAACTATGATCGTGAAAAAAAGAAACGATTCGAAGATTTTCAGACGCGAACGAGGTTACTCCTCGTGTCATTTACCTCGACAAACGATTTACGTTTCGAAGCCACGCCGATTTATCGATTCTCCGTCGACAATGATGCGATCCATACCGCCGTTTCCGGTAGCGTTCGCATGGAAAGCTACGTCGTTCGTCCCGAATAGATACCTCATGAATTTACAGCGGACTCCGAAACGACTCGATCGCTTCGCGAAACACCGCCTTACAACCAATCTTCGTTGAATTGCTGCGATTTGTAAACGATAAGGGATCCTTCCGAGGACGATACCTTCTGCCACCGACGAATTGTCTTATGGATGTTGCGGGCAAGAGTGATTCTTATCGAGGAAACGAATTTCGCGGTAGACGTTGTCTGCTTCCGATTCTAACATTGAGAATGAGACGACCAGATCATCTGGGATACGCGATTTCATGTATATTTGTGGATCTGAAGTGGCATTGTTTAATTTAGAAAAGGCGAAGAAGATTTCACGTCTATTTAAAAAGGCAAACACTGTGACTCGTTCGAGATGGCTCGATGGTTTAAATTTCTCAAATATTTTTGGAAATCGAAGAGTGGTAGAAATTAAATAGTTTAAACGTTTCGTGCGGGTGATCGGTGGTAATCGAACTGACGATAATTCACAGAATTAATTTACTCAATATTTGTAAAATTAATGTTTTTAATTTACTCAATATTTTTGATATCAATGCTTTTAATTTGCGCGATATCTTTAATATTGATATTTTAATATTCAGTATAATTTATATTATATGTAAAATAATTACTATTATAATTTAATATAATTTAATTAATATGTTTTCAATATTGGATGAAATTTTCTAGAAAATTCGTTATCGATATCTCACATCCTATAGTCAAACGATTCTCAAGCAGTTAAAGGGTGGACCGCTGAAACAAATAAGTTAATTACCTAATTAGAATTGTATAGAGACTGATATTTGTACGAAAATGTCGACGGCAGGCTCGATCGAACGTACAGAATTTATCTAACGGGAACCGCGACTGATTCCATTATGAACGTGTCCATCATGTGCAATTGCTTGTCCGATTTCCGATCAAGATAGAACGGTAAGCAAACGTTGAAACGGCCGAATCAGTTCGAGTCTTGAAGGAATCAATAGACGGCCAACGGTCCCCGAGGCAATCGACGAGACACTAAACGTTCCACGAATCCTCTTAAAAACTATTCCAATTGACCTGCGATTATTTCAGCGTGAATAACTGTCATCGCGAATTCATTGATTTCTACAGACGATCGTTTCACATACAATTTATCTAATTCCTTATCGGACAGATATCATCGTCGTCTGAAGTCTGTCGTTTCCGGAAAAGATAAAAATTCAAAGGAATTTCTCGAATGCGAGCTTTCGAGGAAGTAACGCCGGAGAAAGATCAATCAAGAGGAACAAAGGTTTAATCTGGCGTTTAATGCGAAAATTAATCCTTGGCTGGACACGTAGGGCAAAATTATCAGGGTGCTCACGTCCCAATTCCTTACGCGATCCTCAACAGCGGTATAACCGCGGGTAAACACGGCCAACCGAATGAACGGATATTCATAGTGGGCAGCGTTATCGGAGAGAGGTTTCTTCGACGCGGCCACGCTTCGAGACTTCCATAATGATGAACCGAAATCCGTGGCATGCACGACCGATATGTTACTGTTCGCCATCACGGCGTCTGTTAGCCCTTAGATAGGCTGTGAGCAGCAGTTGCACGCTCCAGCGCTGTTCCTCCATATTAAGTGGAGAACCCGGAACGAACAAAATTTCTGTTGCTCCTTCGTCGCGTCGCGTCGTGGCGATTTGTTTCGATAAAATCGTGCCACTGAAAGATACTTAAAATTATCAGATCTACGATTGAAATGGAGAACGATGTGAGAGATCGATAAATCGAATACGAGAATTCTATTTGCGTAGAAAGCTCTTGTTTGAACTGCTTGGATTTATCACACGAACCTTACCTTTCAGGCTAATTTTATATCCATCGTTGATTAACCTTTCCTCTTTCCAAGCTGTAAATTATCCCGTGGTTTGCTTTCTCGCATCCAGTAACTCCGGGCTCGAGGGTTACAAAGTATTAAAACCATTAATTAGTGGGTTAGATAAAAGTAAAATGTCTACATTTCGCATTTTAATATAAAGAAGAGAACACGTTAAAAAATTCAAGCTTTTTCTAATAAGGTTTCATAGAGCCTCTTCCCATAGAATTTTCATGGTTCGTAAACACCGTCTACACCAGTCTACTCCGCATAATCTGCGTAGTTTAGTTTAAAATAAAGTCGTTTTTGTACTTTACTGCGAGTTGGTTCCTTCGAGAAGGGATTTTTACCATCGGTACATCGTTTATCATGCAAAACTCACCAATTACTCGGACGTGATTTTCACAAGTACGAGCGTTAACAATGCCTTCTGTCCTCAGGCGGCACAATTTGTTAAGTCGAACTTGAATAAATCACCGTTAATGGCCGTTCGACGGCCTACGCGGCCGAGGTTAACACGACTTTTAATTTTCCAGTTTGTCTGCGATTCTTTAACGTAATTACGCGTTCCATTGGGAAAACCATTTGAGGTAATTACGTGGCTCACGTTCGCGAACACGACTGGATACCGTGATACATTACCAGCCCGATGCTTTTAATCGACTGTTTAATAATTCTACGTCTCGTGATTTCGCGATGACGATGCATGTTTTTAATATGAACGCAAATGAATCGCGTACACACCTAAGGCCGCGGCGTTACAATTCAATCTACGAAAACCACCGGGATTTTAATCAACGTGAAACACTTCTGATTAATGCGCCTCACGTTGCACCGTGGTGCACGATCCGTCGCGACCTTGAAAAACTAGGTTGCTGACTCCATCTCGATTCGAATGAAAATGGAAAGAACAACAATAAGAAAACATACTAGCCAAACTAGAACGGATTCAGTTTCGAATGGTTTAATTAAATGTTTCAGGTCGCAACACCGACAGTCGGGAATCCCAGCTGTGTATATCTAGCGCTTTTGTGAATCCACTGCAACTGTGACTCCAATCGCCTCAAAACGACGAATTACCTGTTTATTCATGAGCGAAATATACGGTGTTTCGTTGATGATTCGCGAACCCATTACCAGGGATCAAAGACAATGAAACGAAGCTGATATCGTGATATCCCTTGGCAAGAGGCACCATGATAGTATGGAAAACAATTTGGATACATGCACCACGCATAATGATGTAACTGATTACACGACGAGGCAGGATAGGTGAAAACCGGCCACTGTATATAGTGCGCGTTAATCTCGATGGACTGCACCAGCCAGAGCATGGACACGCTTGTTTACCGAGTAACGATTAACTACAGAGATAGGGAATGCAAATAGCCGCGAATCCCGGCGGGCGTTTGGTTTCACCGGCTGGCCCGTGGATGTCGTCGGGTTCGTCGTGTGTTCCATCCTCCAAGACGCCTGCGACGGCAACTCTCGACGGTACTCTGGGAAATTACTATTACCGGTTAATGAGCTGCACCGGCTAACGTGCAATTTAGTTAACGAGCGTTTTAAAGAAACCTGATTCTTCCAGCCAAAGTTGCGTTGTTCCGTCTATTCGACATAAAAATCATGTACAATACATGCTTGACTTTTACAAGAATTTTTAATCAAGCCCTACGGAAGTATCTGGATGCGCGTATAGCAGCGAAAGTAACTCAGCTTTATATTTCAACGCTTGAGAGAAAGTTATCCGAAGCAATAGAAAAATTCTGTAGTCTATCCACAGGGTGGACGACATCGAAATTACAGAAACGCGTGGTCGAGGACAAAAGTTTCGGCTCGCAAGAAGCAACAATGACAAGAGATGGGGAAGGGCGGGTAGAGTATTGTCAGCCAGCGAGAGAAACGCGGCTGGAGCGCGTCGTTTATTTTAAGTTCTTTCAAACTCTCCGGCGCACTCGCCGGGAAAGGAAGAAGGCGTCAGTGGCGAAGAAACGGAGGGGCGTAGAGGTTCGTTGCACGAGAGGCGGAGTGCGGAGGTGGTGGTACAAAGGAAGAGAAAAAGGGGGAAAGGAAAGAAAGGTCAGCCACCGGGCGAGAGAGCAGAGGTATCGTGCTGGAAATAGAGCAAAGAAAGAGCGGAAGAAGGAAGGGAGATCGGCCCTGCTCTTCGAACCATTAGACAAATTTTATATATAGCGGCTGAAAGCTCATTCCTTTTTTCTGTGCATCGTTACCGACTATTGGTCTAGCTATCCCATCGTAATAATCGATCGTTTCAAGCTTCTCCGCAGCTTCTTATCGAAATGTACAGTCCTTGAACTCGAGAATTTCTCAAATTTCGATCCATCTCATGCGAACTTGCACGTCACAGAATTTTAAAAATATTTTCACTTTTCTGTCCCGCTATGTTCGGCCCCCATAGTTTCGTACAGACAACACGAAGCCTGAAGATAACAGCTTTTTCCTCGAAGAGTCGAAATTCACGACACGTATGCGCGCCAAAAATGGCCGCCTGTAAATACGAGCGCGTTACTCGCGTCGTGGGTGAAAGAGCGTGTTGTAACAAGGAAGGACGTCGTAACGAAAACAACTTTCACGGCACGAACCATTAGACTTTTAAGGGACGCGTGCAGGCATCCTGCGACGCCCGACGACGCGACGAGACGCACGGCTTCCTCGCTTAACAAAGTCAATTTCCGGCCCGATCCCATAACGCCACTAACGGGACCAACTTCATGGCAATCTGAAATTCTTCGTGAACATCGCTCCCTGTGTAATTCTTTCTTTATTCTCTGACATCGTGTTACTGTGAACGCAGCATATCGGCAAGTAGAACGAGCCCGTTCTTGATCAACTAGGCAAACGATGACGATATAATCGAGTTTCGTTTGTTCTTGAAATCCATAACATTTTTCCTTTTAACGTTCTAACTTCTATTTTATCGTGGAAGATTTATAATCGTATGCCTATACAAACAGTTTATAAATAATACGTTCACAGGTAGCGAATTATTTATTTATTATTCACAGGTATATTTTAATACAACGTGTGGCTTCTCTATCTCCAATAAAGTAAAATACTACGTGAATTTATTTATGCTCAAAGATGATGAACGAGTGCATTATAGAAGCATGCGAATATTATTGGTCGAGCGCTTTATCTACCGCTGCAAGTTTCATTTTGTCCGGATCGGCGTGATATATGAACGTCTGTCCTACTGTGGATTTTCAATTCCCGCTTGAGGAGCCTCAGGTTTTTGATCTATTTGAACAGGATCTCCTCTATCTCTTCTTGAGACGAATCGTTGAAAGACATTGCGAAAATTTTCAAGCACATTGGATAGGTATGTTACGACGTATCGCCACAGCACGAAATAAAACTGTTCGACAAACATACTTTTCCATCGGTTTTATTCCGTTGTCTCGCGAATCTAAATACGTCCAAGACGATTCCTAAAAGAACTTACGCCGATAAAACGTTTGATTTACTTAGTTTCTACGAAAAAGATAGGCACGTTAACGTACTACAAAGGAAGAGTAACGGAAGCGTGGTATCGGAAAGAACATCTGAAATCAGAGAATTCGAATTAATTTAATCGGACGGAAAATACAGTCAGACTGTGGCTAGTTCGCATGTAGAAACTTATCTTGCCATTTGAACGGGGGCAAACGGAAGCTTTGAATTTCCACGAAATTTCCTCTTTCAGGCTCGCGATTTTGTCAAACAGAACGAACGACTCGTTCGAAACGTTTTCAGCGTGATGGACATGCAACACCATGAAAGATCTCTCTGGTCCCTTGTAAATTTAATATTGACGTTCCGTTGCACGCTGAAAATCACGTTGGAAATCCCCGTGCATAGGGAATAAACGGAGGTGGCTGGAAAATAGGGGTTGGTAGATGCTTGAACGGCCACTATTCTCCTCTTCTGTCGTTCGACCCTCTTCCAAACCCCCAACCCCGCGTCGACGTCGCGACTGCAGATATGACAAACGCACGTGGGCCCTGAAACCCATATGCACTGATAACGACGTTATCGGCCCGACATGGAGCACACCATGTTATTCGCGATACGAGAACGCGCACCGACGCAACCTGGTAAAACGCCATCCATTATCCACACAGACTGATTTACTATTAATTAGTTAGTATCGACGGCGGCAAGACAGACGTGAAATTTCATTCGTAACGACGCGTCGCGAGGTGGCATCCCTTTTTCGAAGCAAGCTACATTAATCAGTAAATGTTACTGATTTCGTATGGATGGTCAATTAGCCGCGAAGAGTGGGGCCAAACTGACATTTTATCAAAGAGGGATGGAAGTATCCCATAATTCATTGACCCTTTGAAATATCTTCAAATTTCTTTAGCTATTGACCGAACACGGTTTCACCGTTAAACAAGAAGATAGACATTTCTTAAATAACAAGGATTAGCATTTATGGATGATGAAAATCCTGGCAAACAGGTTAGTCAAAGAAATGCTAGTTTTAGTACACCGTAAGTAATAACCGAAAATACAAGAAAAAAAAAAAAAAAAGAAAAGGAAAGAGGAGAAGTCTCGGAGAAGAAGAAGATAGAAAGAGTGCGCGTTTCAGCAAGTTCTTTTGGTGTCGGATTAAGCGCCATACAAAAGAAATTGAACTTTTTTTTGTGTGCTAGAAGCTCGCGGGGACGAAGCTGCACAAAAGCTTCGAGACAGCCGAGTGCTACTCGAGCACACGTTTCCCTCTCGGATCATCCTCGACCTCAAAACTCCGATACATCCGCGGACAAACGATCGTCCTAGGTGCTCTGATTAATACTTATGGTAGACTTAAACATTTGCTTTGGACTACTGTATAATTGACAACCTAAGAATGATACTAATAAAGAATCGACATTTTCAGCATTCAGATTCGCGTGTTAATATAGTAAAAAGGAAATGAGATTCTTAGGATACGATTAATCTATCGAAAAGGCAATAGGAACGATTTCCAAGCGTATGAAAGGATCAAAGTACATGTGGAGTAGCAAGGAAACGAAATTTGTCAGAGCATTGGCGACGCCTTAAAGTCCCCGACTCCGATTACGAGATTACGGGACTCCGATACTCCGACGCCGGACAAAGGGGATCAGCGAGCGGCAAGGATTAAGGCCAACGAAGAAATTGAATTTGTCGGAAATCCGTAAACGTGAAGGGAATCGACCGGATCGACGTGTTTCCGGCCGCGCACCTGACACTATTCTTCGAAACTCCTACGGTCAGCCTCGGCCTCTTTTTCGTGAGGTGTTAAGGAACGAAATCGTATCAGCAAGGAATGGAGAACTGTGCTTCTTTATCCGAGGATATTTCCGCTACGATGTCCATTCTAAAAGCTTCGTGACGTAGTATGTTGAAAATCGAACGGTTATGATCGAAACCATAGTGCATCGAGTGCACAATACGTGCTCTCACCTACTAAGCACAGTTTTATCTTCTTTAAAGGTCACTAAAACGTGATGAGTTTCTATAAACGGCAATGGAGTTCAGATGTAATCGTAAAAACGCGCAAAAGGGGAAATAATGCTGCATTATTTTTCAGGCCTATGAGCTTCAGAGGAAAGGTATTTGACAAAACGCACGAATTCCATCGCTTGACAAACAAACGTAGAAAGAAAGGCAGCCACGGCCACTAATTCTCGTTGACGTGATATCAAATCGAACGAGATTTTTGCTATTCCAACAGCGTGATCTCTACGTGGCAGCGTTTGGCGGCGGATAATGCGTTTCCATATTCAAAGGAAACTCCGAACACTGTTTCCGGAGAGGGTAGAGGGCGAATACGTGGCTTGCGGATGAAGTCCGCGTTATTCGCCGGTCGGAACGAAGTTACTCGTAAAAATTAGTGTCTTTCGTTGCTGGTTAAAGCGAAAACGTGAGCAGTGGAAAAGAGTGACGAGAATCGTGTACGAAATTCACGTGGAAAAACCTGCTGCCAGCGTCATACGAACTGCTGCCTCGAAATGGTCGCGAGTCATTATATCGATGAAGTGAAATAGAGGATGGAGAAAAAAAAAGGAGACATATCGACTATACAACCTGTGTGGCCAAACGTGATTCGCGTGGTTCGTTTAGTTTCTGAAATGCTACCAGGTCCTGATGTAGTAGGAAAATTTGGTTAGACATTTATTTTTTGATCCGAAGGTTTTTATCGGTCACAGTCCCGGTTTCTTTTTTCAAGCTTTCTGTACGAAATTTCATTGCGACGAGAATTTCCAGAAATTCTACTAAAAATTTCTATCGTACCATTCACATCTAACGATTCTTTCTTTCAATCTTTTGAAAGGTCGGACATTCGAAGGAAAACCTATGACATATTACCGTTTCTTTTTCCTATGGGTAGCATCATGGACCTTAACAACAAGGTTAATCACCCTAGGAAGGAAGTAGGATATATATAAGCGTCAAGTGATACGAGTAGAGACTTTTTTGAAAGAGACGTTTGATTGAAAAAGCGCTACCCTTGTACACTCTACACGCTTCTAGATGAATCATCTTGTGTATGAAAGCCAGAATAAAGACTGTAACATGTTGGTAACACGAGAAAATCGTGGAATAGCAGTAGCAGCAGGCTACCGACACTGGTGTCGGTTTTCATTTTAAAGGTGCCGTGTGTCGCTGTAAATTTCATCCACCAGGCTAAAATTTATTTGACCGAACCCCGCGGATCGGGCATTAATGAATTTCCCGATATTTTCAAGGGCCGTGGGGTGCCTATCGTCGAGACGCGAGTCCGCTCTTTCAGAGCTGCTTTCTCTACCATCCTTCCCACTCCAGCGTCGGTTCCAGTATTTAAGAGGGCGTATATATCTTCCCGAGAACAGCCCCTCTAACCCATAGCCGGACGGTTCCAATTTATTTGCAACGGCGGCGCATCTTTCATCGGCCTTTTCGTATTTTCTCGAACGGATCCGCAAGTTCTTCGTTGTTTTACTTCTTTCGCGAAACCATCGAGATACGGCAAGAGAGAAATTGAAATTGGAAATGATTTTCAATGGAATATTTCTCAAGTATCATCGAATACTAGAAAATCTAATCGTACTCGTGAAATTACGAAACTGTTGAAAGACTTCTTTCGTAAACTATGATCGTGTTTCACGTTCCAGGTGGAAACAAATATGGAGAAGGATGATTTCCAAGTCAAATTCGGGGCTCTTTAAAATCACGAGAAATCCGATCCCGCGTTCATTAGCCCCTGGCTGCGACAGATAACGGGTATAATTTATGATCCCTTATTACGAAACTACGGCATCCCAACGAACGAACCTTTCTCCCGGAACGGTTGATAAACATGTTTGGCTCTTGTTGAAAATTACTTAGCCGCAGACTTCAAACAACTTCCCTTTCAATTCGTTCATTATTCCACAGGTTAATTTATTTCCAGCCAATCAGGAAGATGTATCTTCCTCATCTATTTGCATAGATCCTCCACAATCTTCCACGTAATCTTCCTTGGCATTCTCAACGTGGAGAAGATTGGAGAATTTTTAAAAAGAGGGAAGATACTTAAATTCACCAATATAATCTCACGATAACCACATTATCTCTATTCGAGTCTCATCAGGGGGAGAAGCTCAGTGCAAACGGACAATAATATTTGCACGTCGACGCAAAACACACCTTGTCTTAGTTCATTTTTACGCTTATCTATGAAACGAACAGACTGAATTTAGAGAGAAAGGGTCTGAAACACCGCAGTGACGCTGAGGAGGAACAAGAGGGAGAGTATCTCTAGTAATCCCCGAGGGAATAATCGGTGCCGTACTCCGCGTTTTTCTCCCCTTAATTAACGGCTCGTCGCAAACGCGAGAGATTACTTTTAATTAGCTTTTCGAACAGGCTAAGTACGGGGAACGGATGAATTCGCCGAACGCGCATCAACGTGTTCTACGCAATTATACGTCAGTCGTTTTTTATGATTACTTTTCGTTTTGTATTCATTCATCGATCGCGATTAAACGAATTCATCGTTATACGTCTTCTGTATCAAGGACTCCATTTTCGTTCCAATACTAATTCCACGCTAAACCCGTGCTTTATGGTCTTTATTTTCGGCAACAGAAAATTGGGAATAAATTCGTAAAAATTCACGTCATGGAAGAAAATGGAAAAAAGAAACATTATCATTGTACCTCTCTAAGGAAATTTTCCTCTTGTTCTTTTCTTTTTTTTTTTTTTTTTTTGATTTTACAAACACATTCTACTTTTATCTTCGCTAACAATCAAATCGGGATTCTTCTCGTGCAAAGCTTTTTGGTATGTTGCACCAACAATGTGTCCTCTGGCGCGTATCCATGATACTACGGCAAAGGACATTCAACTTTAAGAAAACAGGAAATCCAATATGAAGTTCAAAGCGGAACGACTGGCAGCTACTTCCTTTATCGTAAATTTTAATATCGCACTTGTAACGGAATTCGAGCTCGTAGAAAATTGAATGTTACTTCTTATTTTATCGAAAGAAGACAGTTTACGATCGATTCTAAAAGAATGGTTGTTACATTCGATAATAGGTACGTATATAATGTATAATAGAGATAGGGCAATTTTGCAAAATATTCCGATGTTTCGCGTGCGTTCGATTCGTTCCGGCGAAAACAACGCATCCATTTGATGCATCTGCTGCGCCTCTGAATGCGACAAAATTGTCGACAAAAGGTATCGTCTGAATGCGCGTGTTTCGTGTAACCAGTCCACTGGACAATACCGGAAACTATGGTCAGTCCAGTGGAAACGTTGTATGGTAGCGGTTTTTTTTTTTTTTTAATAAACCGAAAAATGTGTATCTACCGCAATTAAGATCCATAACCATTTTTATAAAAAAAAAAAGACGTAGAAATTGGAAGAATTCGAGCTTCGATGAACTTTGAATATCTAGAAATTTCGGAAATATTCGATAACGAAGGTTCATATGGTATTTCAAATATGCCAAAGCATATTTATGGCCGTGCTGGACTACTTTTACAACGCAGTAAAAGTTGCTTCGAAACCCAATTTTGAAGAATCAGTGAAAAGATATTTGATTTTATTACTTTTCTCTCAAAACTTGCTGGAAGATGATAAAATCGTAACGGTTCCTTTATCTCGGTACGAGATATCGGACGTTTTTCGCAAATTTACTGTTCGGTGAGGTTAATTGCCAGAGGTAAATTAGACGTGATTAAAGAAAACAGGATGTGAGTAGATTCGGAATCTCGCCGTGGAGAGAGTTAAACATGGACTCGAAATTAGGGTAGCCCGAAAGTAGATGAAACGCGGCTAAAAGTACCCTGTTCTCTAATTGTCTTTTAGGTAAAGACTTTCTCTACACAGAACACTCCGCCCCTCTTATTTTCTTGGCAAAGCGTCAAGAATAAAGCGGCTCGAATCACTGTTTACCGTCACGAAATTTCTCCCTTTTTTTACACTGTAGATATCCATGCAGTTCACAGTATTATCGGTCACGAATCTTCCTTTAACGTCGTCTAACAGCCATAACCGAGGATCATAAACCGCGGTAAAGCGAAAAATATACTATTCGACGTCGTAAATCCTAAGCTGATCCGCAAAATTGACGTCGTAATATTTGATTAATCGTAGAGAGTGAAGAAATTTTGTTGACTTCTTTGTTATCGTTGCTTTCCAATCGTGGAAAAAATAATTTTTTAAATAATAAAATAATTCATTTCAGTTCACTTACCTTCGGGTTGATGGGGTGTGTAGATGTTTAGGTAAAGGCAGTCCTCGCTTTGGTTCGTTAGCTGCGGCAGTAGCTTCTTTAGGTACTCGTATCTAACCGGTTTCACCTCGTCTCGCAGGTTTGGCAGCGTTTGAGGACACACAGGTGCAAAATCTTGAAATTGTCTTAAATCACGCCATTCTTCCGGCGATTTTGGAGGAGAAAACCTCAAGGATTTGACTGGTGGTTCTGCATATGGCACTCCTGAAACATTAAGTTGCTTATGATTAGTTTAAGAAGCGTAACTTGTTTCGAGTGACTAGTATCGAGTTTTACATATTTGAGGAGTTGAAGTTCTTTCGTTTCGGATCGAGTTAGATATAAATTATTCGTCGAAGATCGATTTGAATAAAAAATTCGAAAACTTAAGTGAAATAGTTCAAATGCCAAAACTCAAATTGAGAAGTTTAAATTAGAAAGTTTTACTTAGGGAGTACGAAATAGTACGTCGAAACATAGGTGGGAATTCTTATTGTTAGACAAAGGAGTAATGTAATAGCTGATCTGTAGGACGAATAATCGCCACGCGATAATCAGCGTAAAGTTTTATTACGCCGTGAGTAGATCGATTAAATTGATCCCGTTCGTCCGGCGGTCGATGTTAACACGCTCCAGCCTGGCAGTAAGGATCACGGCTGATCCATTTTACCCTATTTCCGTGTAAATTGGATTGCCAGGCCACTGGCTTTACCGCATAAAATATTAAATCGCTCAGCTGAGCAAGTACAAATCGAAAAGTCTGATTGCAAACATCTCGGATTTAAAACCTGTGATCACAACGATTGAAGATTTTTTGCGTTTAACCTAACAACCGGAATAAAATTTGTTTGAAACTAAAAGCAATTAAAATACTTTTCGCAGGTATTTTTATTCATACGGAATTAGTCCACATTTGCATTTACCTAGTTCATATGCATTTGCACATTCCTTTGTGCTAACACGATACTGTTTACATAAAGATAATGTCGTTCGACAAACTTCGTTTCGAACGTTTCAGACACATTTCACTAAGTCTAAATTTATCGTAGTCTCAGAAGACATACAAACCTCGTTTTGTTAATAGGTTCTAAAGAACTGAAATGCGCTTCCTCTACTACTTATTTGACATTCCCCATCCCAATTTGAAGACTCTGGAGACTGTAACCTGTCCTTAATTTATCCTACACTCCCTCTGTGCCATTCCATGCTCAAACGGAACCGTTTGCACACGCGGGAACGCTCAAGAATCGAGTAGCCGATGCCAAGGAATGTCAGAGGATCTCGGGGAACTCAAGAAGGTACAAACCCTGCTCGATTCCGCTTTGCCAGCTAATGTGCACGCGTGCACAAGACCAAGAACCATAGACGAGGAGCGCTTATTCCCGGAATAGCCTGCGCGCTTCTCGTTTTGAAACCTTTGAGGTATCGGGATCCTCGCAGCGAGAATACATCGCAACTAATATTGCAGAGAGCTAGAGAGAAAGAGAGAGTGAGAGGGAGTGAGAGGGGGGAAAGAAAGAGGGAGAGAAAGAGAGAGAGAGAAATGAGGAGCTGATGCAGCTGTGAACAAACTTTCACCCTCTGGCTAAAGTTCGCCGTATCAGCAGCCGGAAACTGAAATCGTGCCGGTCTCTGTGTTATCGTTACCCGTCGTCTGGCAGGCTTCGATCCGTCACACGATTGGCCTCAAAACTTTGAGATTTCCTATATGCTACGTTAAACGATGATTGTATACGAATTCCAACAATCGAGATTGACCCTTTGCCGCATGCGAGCTACCTCTCTTAGTTCATTTTTCCGAATTTTTAAGTTCCCGTGATTTATGGAGAAATTTCGGTATTAATTAGAAACAGGTGAGTGAGAATTATGTGTTATTTTAGATTTTGCGATGACCAATACTGTTACAGCGTTACGCGATATGTGTTATTAGCATGCCGTGTAATACACCAGCATTTTTCATCCTTGTTTCCAACATGCATAAAGGAAATATAGTTAATTATTGCTGCTGTTTGGCAATAAATATCGTTAACTGGAACATGACATATGTTTAATTTATGTCTTTAAATGAAATTAATTTACTGAGTACATTGTATAACCGACGATGTATTTGTATGCACGAAAATTATTTTCAGCTATAAATCTCACCTCGAAAAACATCGACGGGCTGCAGATGGTAGGTGGTCCTCGGCTGCACCACGATTCCACGTAAGCGGCCCTGCTTAACGCGCACCTCTCTCGTCCGTTCCGGAAGATCAGGAAGTCTAGAGTAGCCGTATTGCGGTATAGTGTCGTAAAAACTACGATGTTCCGTGAGAATCTGAGTACAGGCCAGCAACACGAGTCCCAACAGCTCTAGTCGCAACATTCTCGACATTTGTTCGATCGGTGGACAGCCGGAAACCGTAGCAATGAATTTTCGCCGGTCCACCTTCGGGCTCGGCTGCCTTTCGACCGAGTCACGCAGCTCGGAACTGGTTCTCGGAGTAAAAATAATTTTTCAACGTTTCAGCAACTTCCGCTCTTGCACCGGATGCGAGGGGAAACTCCCGGTTGGTTGTCGACTTCTCTAGGACTCGAATATTCACGTTGCTTTCGAAAGGATGCGAAATCAGCTGCGTTTTGATATATACGTTGTATATATACGTTGACCTCTCTTGATCGTTATTTCATGTTTTCACTAATATTTAAACTCTGTGTTTCCAACGAAATTGTTCTTAATAACACAGAATTAATTACGGTTCACTTAATCAAGAAACATACTTTGGTGTTGGAGTTAAATTACAACACCTGCGATACAGTGAAAGGCACGGATCATGTACAGAACTTTTACTCGATATGAAGATTTCTTGGCTTAAAATTCTACACCATTGTACTCGTGCGATGAATATCCTGAAGAGACGAGAAAATAAAATAGAACTCAAACTCTTCGCTTTTATAGCTCGTGACGACTTTCCCTTTGGACCGCTACAACTTCAAATATATTTGACAGGCTATGAAACAGACGCGGTGTCGGTTTCATCGGCTACGTCGCACTGTCTGACGGCGATTATAAGGCAAGAAAAGGTTCGCTCCACACTGTCCTCCAGTGGGATATTCTTGGGTCGAACGAGGGTGAACGCACGTACGTGATAAGAGAGAAAGAGAGAGTTGGAGAGCGCTCTATTTTCGCTTCAAATAGAACGATTCTGCTGTTGGTAAACTTTGCACACGTTCGCGCCAGAACTCGCAATTCCCTGCAGTTTCTTTCAAAAATCTTCTTCTACGGATAACTTACGGAGCTGTCGTTTTAAACTAAATGTCCTTTTGAAACGATAGTTTCTCAAACAGAGATTGTAGCATTTGTGGATTCAAATAATAGACGTAATAGTGAAATGCAGAAATAAAGCTGTATCGCGATTATATTAATGTTACTCTGCTACAATCCGTACAAGATTCCTTTTTGAACACTCTATGCATTTCTCGGTTATATTGCTCTATGAAATGTTTACAGGCACAAATCTTTACGGCGCACGTATTCAATTGCGTTCTACGAATAAATATTTATTCGATCTCCAATCAGTAAACGCGTATCATTCATAACCGTATCGCTTAGCAGATTCATCGCAACACCGACGTGCATTCAGTAATACGCAAAGGGTTCATAGTTATTCCACGGGTATATGAAAAGTTATTTAAAACTATGAAAGGGACGTCTTAAATGCAATTGGAGGTTGTTACTAATTGTACGGACAGAGCGGTACATTTTTATCCTCTAAACAGAACGTTGCTTCTATTAGCAACAATTAATGCAAAAAATTAATTACAGAAAAGTGAGGAAGAACAGTGACGCAGGGGAAGGAGTGGAAGCGCAGCTTGGGAAAGGTTTCAATTTACCCCATTCATCGGACTCACAAAGCTGTCGAAACAGCGCGAATGATTTCCACGGTGCGAAAATCATTTGGTGAAATTTACGAGAAAAAACGCGGCACGTGCACGCAGCAAACCGGATTACGCGGCGTGAAATAAAACCGAGGGCAGCTTTAACGCCCACTTAAAAGCGGCGGATAGCGCGCGCGCGCGCGCACGTTAAATTATGAATACCCGTAATTTGCATCGTGGTTGATTGTCGACTGAATAACGCGACCCTTCTTTCTTCTTTTCATCCTCTTTCTTTGTCATTTTAGTTTTCCTTATTTTATTTCTTAATTGAACCACTAGCTTTCAGACCTTCGTAACGTGTTTTCCTAATATTCAAACTTGAATTCGCATGAAAGTTTTCCTCTGACGAAATAGCGCGGTACTAGCGTGCCGATTAGAGAAATATAGTCAGCAGACGAATCTGAATTATTCTTCGATTTTTTAATTGATTTTTAAAAGTTTAGAATTTAGTATGAATTTATGATAAGAAAATATATTAGGGATTTCACGTTTAATGTTTGTAGAATGATTAAAGGTGCTTAAGAGAAAGCAAACGTTGCTTTCGTCGAGGATGTTGAACTTTTGGCTGCCCTTGCGTGCCTCGAGCAATGTGGATATTCTTGGACCACGCTGTACCCAACCACAGCCTTTCGGCGTTGCCTGAGTAATGGGACGAGGCGGAGAATCGTGTTGATCCACGTAAATTGCGTCGTTAAACGTTTATAATAATTTTTTACGTAAAGTTATACCGGTAGACCATAAATTCTTGATGAAGGAAGTAAAAAAGCTTAATAACCGCCATTGCGTTCACCCATGTTGCGACCTTAAAATTATAAAATGTATATCCTACAAAGCACTTAATTTAAATAACTACGATCACTATTTACCTAAGCTATAGAAAAATATCGAACGAGCACTTGAGATAACGATACACTTTCAGAGGAAATAGATTTATTTTTCTTGTAATCTGTTCTCCTCTAATTGTCACCCGGAAACATCAAGCCATACGTCGCGACGTAGATTTTGCGTGTACGCGTGGTCGATTTTGCCTCGATGGAACTCGCGAGTGGACTGAGTCGTAAGTGCTAAAATTAAATCGAGAACGCGTTGAGAAGGAAGCGCCGCCGGGCGGCCGCCTTACAAGCTGAAACTTTTATTTTTGGGAGAACGTTTCGTGATCGTTTGCAAACTTTCCTTCTCCAAATCCCGTTTGAAAGAAAACTTTCCGTGCGAAGAACTTCCACAGCCAGAGTTCTCCACGATTTCCACACATCGAATATCTTTATCTTGCTATGATCTGCAAGACAGACCCTGCCTATCTGTCTGATCGAGAGTAATTTAATTTAGCTTAACAGACGGCAAAGATTCCTCCTTTTGAATTACAACTAGCAAGGACACAGTTAATCGTCCCGTGTTTCACAGAATTAGCATATAGGGAAGTGTACACGGTAAATGAAACAGCTGTTATCTGAATCTCTCTGTTTATCGAGATTAAGATGATTGCATTAATCTCAGAGTTGGATTAGTTGTCACAAAATTTAGTCTATTCTAAATGAAAGCCATATTAAAATCAGCGACTACTTATCGAGGAAAATTGTACACAAAACAAACACGTAGAACGATTTGCAAACGTTTTAAACTCGATAAACATTGTTTGAAGTGTGATGCTCCTGCGCGCAAGCAGATTAAAAAACTTCATCGGTGAATTACTTTGCACATACACAAGCCGAGCCACTGTTCCTCGCATGTAACGACGTGTTAAAGCAACGATAAGAAGGCTTTGAGAGGCGTCCTCGAGGCATGAGGCGTTCTCCGATGAGTGGCTCCTCTTCAGGAACACCTCATTCACGTTAATGAACTTACTTCGTGAGCTAGGGACGAGCAAGACCAACGAAAGTGCATGACTTCTCCACGAGAACAAAGGTTTCGGATGAATTTTACGAAGTGCCTCGTCAAATTGCCTGTGTGTCTGAAAGCGATCGATCATTCTTTCTCTTGTCTTAATGAAACGATTAAATTTGGCATTTTCAAACAAATGAAAACGAAAAGTAGCGAGTGTCCTACATCTCAAGCGACATTATTTTAATCTTGAATTATTAGCTCTTATTGATAAATGGAGACTTTATGGTTAGGTTATTTCTCAAGGTATTGTTAACATTGTATTCATGACGGGTATTAAGTCGAAGCAATCTCTGCGACTTTCAATATTTTCCAGCTAATTCGTCCAATCCTACGTATAGGAGGACAGGATGCATTGTTTCCCGGCTTGTCGATAAAAGAAAACGAACCAGTAAAATGCGAAAATATATACAGGTTTGTAGCGTATAAACAGTTCACTAGCGATACATTCTAATCCCAGGAGGATCAAGTCATCTCGGAATATGTCTCCTTCATTCTTAGAGCTCATATATGACTTTATAGGGCAAACGCTTCTCCTGCTTATGGCCACGAGAATCGATTTATATAGCAAATTAATCACTTTCATTTGAAATTTACGTTGAGTTTTATCTGGTCGAAGATTATAAAAGAAGTGTTCGTTCAATGAACTAGTATTATATCGGGATCAAACTTTAATTAACCATTCATTGCACGAGTTTTCCTTGATCGAGTTGAAAAGTTTATCGGCTAAAGCTAAAGTTCTTTTAAACAGTCAACGATTTAAATTGCTGTTTCCTGAACAAAAGATCGGGTTTCGTTCTCCAGCGGATTGGATAGGATAGGATCTACAGTCCACTAGCAAACAGATTCATCTGGCAGAATAAATAAATATTTCGCGCCTCTTCTCAAAGCAAAATCTCGTTGCAGATATTCCGTCTCTTTACCCGGCAGCAATCTCTGAACCTGTTTATCACCAACTACGGGTCTAGTAAAAAAGTAGAAGAGGATGGAGTTAAATTAGTGTTATTTAAATCACAACTCATAGGTTTGCAACCCGAAGAGGTAAAATACGAGTAAATGGTGGATAAAAAGTTATCGTAATTTCCATAGGGATAATAATATTAACGGAAAATTAAACAAAGAAGATGCGCGGTTTAAACTAGATTATTTTTTGATATTGGACTTTTGAAGTATATACGATTCAAGATATATGGTTCGAAGAATATTTTAACATCTGTTTTTCAGTTTAGAAAATCGAAAAGCGTGTACCCATTTTTCAACGTAGATTTTCTGCGAAGACAACGTCATCGTGGAGACGTGACGCTGATTTAAATTTTGTTTGCGCGAAAAATTACCAGAGAAATAGCGAAAGCTGACCCAATAATACCGCGATTTTGCATTCGAACTACAAGAACCGGATCAACGACTAATCCCAAGTTCGTCAGAAGAAACTATCGAACAAAATACTTGACAATATTAATCCGTTCTCAAAGAGAAATTGCAAAATAACTATACAGCATCGTTTACGGTACCGATAAACCAACCTTGAAATCAGTTCACTACCCTCATCTCCTCTTCGAATATCCTAAAATATCCGATTATCCGATATCTTCGAGTGTCCGACAGAGACGGAAAAAACTCGAGAGGCGAGGTCTGGGTTGGAAGTCGTTAGTTTGCCCTCCAAGTTCGTCGAACGAGACGAAATCCGTTCCTGTATCATTCCTTCAACCGCTACGGTATCGATTTTCTTTTTTCTCGTTGATATCTAGGGACGAATTAATCACGAGCGAGAAGTCCAACACGAAAGATCCTCGGTGGCCTCTCGATATATCGTAAATACCATCGAGATTCGTCGCGATGGGAAAGCAAAGGAGGCGTTTTCGTGGATAAGTGGACCATCAAGAAGATCGAAGATGGATGAAGAATATTCGTAGAGAGAAAACCAGAGGAATGTGACGCGATAATACGTGATCAAACTATAGAGCATTCAAATCCACAGAATCGATGTTCGATAGTGACAAGGCGCGCGAGTTTTTTAGGCTATGGTAAAATTGGACCAACAAAAAAGGGGGACCTCGTACTGTCTTATCGTACCCAAACCTCTAGCGTGTTATACTTTACCCACTTTGCAAGATTCCGTGCATCGATAACCACCGTCCTGACGTTCCTCTGCCTCGTCTAACGTCTCGAGCTATTTTTCTTCAGAATCTACTGAATTCTCTTTTCATTCTGTTCATGCTGAATTTTGCTTCAATAATAAAAATAAAAAAGAAATTAACCAAGAATTAATAACTATTCCACGAATACGATATTCTTCTTTTTTTTACATTCCTTAAAATGTATTATCATTCTATGTTAACGTTCGTAATTTGGTTTAAATTTCCACCAAAAAGATTTCCTCCGTTTTAATATACCCTCAAGCAACGAGTGTAGTAGAAACCTCACTCTTAATACTTAAGCGACTTTGACACGACGGAGCAGATGATATGAAGTTTCATCAGCAGGATTGGCGTAGGTGGCGGCAGAATTTCATTTAAATTTCATTTAAATTCAACGTATCGCGTTCGAGATAAAGAATGTAATCTGTCTATAATACCGAAAGTTACATGGATCGTCCGACCTCTAATATCCTCCTTTTGAGAGAAAGTGAATTATGCAGCAGCCACTGTACCAAGGTTGTCTCCACGACGCTCATGAAATTTGGTACCGTATTGTAGAAGTCATAGAAGTGCATGTCATAGATTATCGGCCAACAAATTCTTCGCCTTTTAGTAAAAAAAAAAGTATAATACCAGGTTTTTACTGACTTGGATCTTTTTTTTATAATAGTTCAGGCTATGGTTATAGTGAATAGGTATTCGGACGAAGTACCGTTCTGACGGATGTAACATCTGAAAACTGCAATACATACACTCATAAAAATCTATATAGATATTTGATTACATTGACGTATCGAGCACGTCAGAATGTCAATTTGTTCGAATAAGGATCCGCTGTAACTGTAGGCTTATGCACTTCGATACATCCGTACATTGAACTTTCATAAGAAAATATACTACTCTATTTAGCTATGTTCTTGATTATCTGTTATATAAAACATACTATGGAAATTTACTTAATTCCATCAATTTGCAATAAATTACATTCCAACAATGGCATGTACAAACAATAGCCAGGCGTTAAAACAGTTTCGATTCGGTCGGCAAATTAACCAAAAACCCACAACTGATAGGATTTCAAGGTCCATGCGATTGGAGGCGCAGCAAGCGTGCATCAAGTAATCGTATTTCATTTAGTCAATCGATGGTGAACCAACAGGACAATGGGATCGTAGTTGAATTTTAAAGCTGATTGAAGCTCGTCCAATGAAGAATCATTACGTTTCCGGAACATTTGTTTATTCTCAAGTGCCATGTGCAATCCTCTCTCAATACTGCACTCGTCTCTCTAATTACTCGTACCAGGCGATAATATTTGAACATCATGAGATGAAGATTTTTTTAAAATGACGTATGACATGTGATTAATATCGTACGAAGTATTGTTGCTTTGAATTACTTTGTCAACAAGGAACCAATGGTTTCTCTCTAAAGCACTTTTCTCCTTCTATTCCTGAAAAGAAAACGGAAAGAAGCAAGGGAGGGATTTGTCATTTGAGGGATTTCATGGATTAGCCGTATCCCGTAGTTTTCTGCCACGACCCCTTTTTCCCGTAACAGCTATCGCTTTAGTATGCTGGATATACATATACACTGTTCCAAGTACACCGAAACCCGGTTATCCTTATTCTATATTTGTGTCGCCGCGTCGTAGATAATCCCCAGGGCATTTTACAGGTGTTACATTATTTTCTGTCGCTCGGTGAGAAAGGTTTCCGTTGCAACCGATGATTGTTCATTCCTTAAGTAACTTTTTCCTTTGCTCTCGATGTTTATCTTTTATTTTATTTACTTAAAAGTTTTCGAGAAAACGCAATTGAAATAAATCAGGAAGGAGTACTTTTAAAAGAATTATAATTATGTGCAAATATATATCAGACAGTAGTGCAAGAAAAAGTGTGATAAATGTATACTTTTTAACGCGATATGAAAGGGAGGAAGACGTTTGTTTCGCGTTGAAAAGTTCACCGATATCAATGGAATATCGCGAATCCAGAAAAAGGTTCAGTAATCGATTTGTATCGGGCTAACCTTCCATCACGAGCACCGTGTACGAACAAGTCCAGATGCGATAACTGAGCAGAAATAGTGAAAGCCAGTAGGTATACGTAACAGGTAGTATTGAACGGCGAATGAAAGGAAGAAGAAAGGCTTTCATGGGCGGCGGATTTTTCCGGGATTAGCTAGATCTCCTCGTATTATTCGTCGTACAACTACCCAGTAGACTGCTCCTCGCGATAATAGTTCCGACGTTAACCGTTTCTTCGTTTTTCTTTTTTTGCCATTCTACGAATTCAAGTTTGAGTTCCATTTACACGTATTCTCTCCTGCAGTAAACAGTGCTCGATACAGAAGTACTAGAAAACCAGCGAAGATGAATTGGAAGTAATTTCTGTTACCAAAGAAACTCGTTCAAAACTACAGTTTTCTGATTTAAACTTGATCAATATGTGGAAACATGGGTAGAAATACGGTGGATGGAAGGAAAGAACAACTAAAGGGAGGAAATTTCATTTACGATTGTACGCTCCCGTCGTTAAAGGAAGGTACCGAATGTGTTTTCATAACTTAAGAACAGCTCGGGGGGTAATCGTTTTAAGGAAAACACTGCCATAAAGAACAAGAATATCGCTCCTCTCGATACAAGTGAACGATGTTACGTGGGTCGACAAACAATTTTCGAAAAATATGTCTTTGGGTTTTTCATTATCTTTTTATTACAATTATTTACCTTGCTTTCTTCGAGAAAGACATCCAGAACTATAGAATCTAAGCTGTCGTTGCTTCACATCGAACGTGATCTATCTTATAAGCAGAACGAAGACAAATTTTAACGCTAGACGAAACGACCGCCAAAACATGAACTGTCTCGCAACAGTTTGATGGATTACGTGGATATTATCTAGGGATGCGCGAAAGTTTGTTCCTTCGATCGTTACGAAGCTTCTGTCGAAGCTAATCATGGATCATGTTTTCCAACTTGTCAAAATCTTCTTTCCCCTTCTACACCCTTCTACCCTTTATCCCTTTAAAATATTTAGTCCCCGTGATTCGAACAATCAAGCCAGAAAATTCGTGATGGAACACAACTGCAAAAGAATTTCGCATGTTCCAAAAAAATCGAACTCTTGAATCTACAATTTATATCGCAATTAGTTTTCTGGCCAGAGAGATTTCGGATCAAACTTGCGGAACTAAATCGGAGAAATTGCGAGTGAACGGTAAATCATGAATACGTTCTGAGCAATTTCGCAATTGAATCCAACGAAAGGAAGTTTCTTTCGTTGGCCAAACCATTCGACCTCCTTCCCATTTACTCGAACTTCGAGTGCTTCGATGGTCTATTATCCTGGTTATGTATTGTAAACGTTGGAGAGTTGTACTACAGGTGGTAAGATCTCTACGTTTGAATTTGCGACGTAGATAAAGAATGATTCTGGAAGGAATAAAGAATTGCCGTTCACTCGATATTTTCGTTGCAACCGATGAGGTCATGTTGAGTACTGAATCCGACGACGATAAACTGGCTTCGGAAGGAGGGACCAGTTTCGTGTACGTGTTTCCTCCACGTCGCTTGCTGAATTTTGACAAATTTATGAGGCAGCTCAGAGACGCGGTCCGATTGAACGCACGCGACGAAATTAATTCATGCACGCCGCATAAAGGGCAGCCGTTCGTCGACAGAAAAATTTGTGATGGACGGGCGTGGTAAGTTGGGATGACAGATTAGTCGTACAAAGGGACGAACAATGACGGCAAGCATGACGCGATATATCGTTTCCCGAAAGTCGATTAATTATCCCGAAACTTTGATGTTTTCGAGATCGAAAACAAGTTACCAGCGTTTAGAGCACTACATATCCAACCAACGAATCATTCCGCGAAGTGGTTCATTCGTCAGAAAAAGAACAGAGTAACCGGAGAAGCATCATATGGATCGAAGCAAGCATTTTCTTTTCCATTCTTCTTTTACAACTTTCTACATCGTTGAAGCAGCAATCGAAGATCCATCGAATTTTATTAATCATCAAACAAGCTGCAAGATGACGATGGGCAGATTTGAAGAAGCGTTAAACTGGAATCGATCGGAGAACGTACAAAATGTCAGAACCAAGAAAGTGTCGTAAAGTACTATGCATCCGTTCCTAGGACAGATCCTTTATGTTTATGGAAGGGCATCGCTATCCTAGAGTGAATCTAGTTCAGATGAATTCTTTTCCGCGTAATATTCATCTTCCAGGCTACTACAAATAGCTAATAGAAATGAATAAGTTATATCGTTTTGAATTCATCGGAAGATCTGATGAAACGTGAATCGTGGATTGTGATTATGTTATTGACAACGGTATTTCGTTCGCTTCTTGTCCCTTCTTCTTCATTAAACTCGACTTTCTTTTCATTGAAGGGAATTTTTTACATTCTTGCGAATCTTCCACATCTTTTTTTTTTATTTTCCTCTTCACTCAGTTTAATATCTCTCAGGTATCGATTCTTAATAAAAATTTTACGAGCTCCTTTAGTTGCTTCGCTTCTCCAACGAGCTCGATTGATCATCAGGTAGCATCGATCGGATTCTCGTCATAATCAGCTAATAAATCGGGTGTAGAACGTGAAACGAGACTCCGCGGAGCATCGTTCGTTGCAAGTTTCGTTGATCCGGGTCGACTGGTGTGTCGTTATGGATTGCAATCACGGAAATGGCGCGCGTTCCTGTCGGCTGCACGCCTTTTATGCGACATTCGTTCGCACGACGTCCGTAAAAACCATGTTTCCGGCTTTGAGCAGCCTCCATGACAGGGTTGCTCGCTAATCGACGTAAAAGGACACTGTCAGACACGCCAACTTTTCGATTTGTTAGCGCATTAAGAAACACAGTTAATTTAGAGAGATATGTAACCAAAATTATCTAAATTTATTAGCAACCTTTTATAAATAAAAGCTGTATAACATTCGATACTCTTTTCCTAGACTGTACATGGTAAACTGCGGTCAGGAGTTTACTTTTACGGGGGCTATAATTTTTAGTGGTGTGAAAACTGTACGCCCCATATTCACCAGGTCGAATGTACAATATAAAATTTATTACGGAAACGTGAGAGTAAAGAGATAAAATATATCTTAGTAGAGACTCTTGAAAAACATTTCATCCCTACTTTGATCTAACATCGAGCAAATACTAATCATTTATGGTCAAAATTAAATTAAATGATCTCTAACGTTGTTAAATTAAGAACAGTAACCCGTTCAATTCTAAAGAACGTGATAAAATCGCCAATTTTTTTCGGTAACAAATGCATTTTTTATCTTATCTATATCATCTGCAAAGAGATACCGTCAGACGATACTCTGTAAACACTATACTCTATTTCGCAGCTAAATCGCTATCGGTGTCGTTTGAGGCGATTTTGAGAAAGTTGATCCTCCGAGACAACGTCTTACGAGTGGAAACTTAATTGAATTACGCACTGCTTTCGACAAGCAGCGACACGCAGACTTGCAACGCCCCTATGATTAGGCGGAGCAAGTGGGAAAGGCTGACGTTAGCCTTAGGATACGAGTTAATAGCATCGGCAAAGTTGACGCACCAGAACGCCGCCGTGTCGGGGAGCGATGTTAAATGCATTTCGCGCCTTCATGCCCGGAAGAATTAAGTCGGTAATTCATGAAGGGTCGTCCAACAGCTACTCACGGCCTCGTTATCTCTACGTTAAGTAAACTACATCGTACGGGATGCCTAAGCTCTTGTGATAACACCCTTGAACAACAATAGACCGACAAAATTATATATACTAACCGCTCCAACTTTCATCAATGAACGGGCATTCTACTTTTTTTATAAGAATCGAATCAGTATTTTTTTCGATTTAGTAATTATTCAATTGAAAGTTTAAAGTAGAATTTCAAGTTTTGATCGTTATTCCGTGAACTTGACTGAGTGTAGTTAAAATTTTTGTACTTTTATAGAGCTGCTTTTGAAACGATAAATTAGTTTTCGACCAGTCTCATAGGATCACGATCTTGTACAAAAATCTCAGAATTTAGATCAAAATTACAAAATATTATATTAGAATGTAATTACTCCTGCTTGCGCGAATGAATTCTAGCATGATATTTTTTGCACAGTTACACCGTTCCATAACTCGAGGCTTATCTAAAACGTGTCAGCGAAGTTCTGCGTGTCGTCGGTGGTTCATTCGACACGCATCCGGGTCAAAAAGCTTGGGATGTTCTGCTTTTAAAGGGGAGCTTAGAATGCATCGAAGTTTGTTAACGAGTATAGCTACGCAGACTGAACTATAAAGACGAGGCGGTGTTGTACATCGCAAAACTTTACGAAGAAACCGACCGCGCTTTTAGTCATTCTTCTCTGAAATTCTCGTTAAAAAGTTTCCCCCGTGCTGAGGTGGTTAGCTGATATTCCAATTTCGTTCCGTGCATACAGCTTCCTTTTTTCTCCCCTCGTTCGAGATGATCCGCATAAGAGCGTGATTTACAGGAATTCGTGTATATACACGTGTACGATCAACTTTTTGATATGGACCCTCTTCGAGAATGGACTCCAGAACCTTACTCGCAAATGTTTGATACGATAGAGCAACTGAAGATGAAACGATAAAAATAAACATAAACTTTCAAGTTATACGATCAAAATTGCTCCAAACATTTTCTCCCCTTGCGATACTTCGCTGTCGATAAAGTTTTCGGCTTTAAGCTTAGAAATAGCTACATAGTTCGACTACAGAAGCTACAAAATTTTGATCGAAATTCATACTGTCTCGCAGCACCGATATCGAATGCTGCATTTTGGGAATATATGTGCGTGGATCTATTATTAGGCATAGACAGAGAGATTGAAAGCACTAAAGCGGCCTGTTGTCGATACACGTTCGACGTTACCTCGTTAACGGGAGATAGCCATTGTTCCGTTGCATTAAACGTCTACCTAACTGCATGGCAATCGATCTTTCTTTCGTTTCGGACTGCACGATATTCGACAATTTGACACGAAAGTGAGAAACCGAAGGACACGACTAGCCTAGCGTGAACATAAGAAGAAAGCGTAAAGAAAATTGTGGCAGTAAAATATCAGGCGTGTTGCTTTCATCAGAGAAGGAATAGAGTAGTGAATTGGGCTCATAGGTCACTACACAATCCTGTTTGCAATATGATCAACGATAGCACGCAGATTATACGAGTGACGTACAAGCTTTTAGATAGATTCAGTTATTCTGGTTCGGCTTATCAAAGGCATACTTCAACGCGAGAATGATTGTAACGTCTGTTTGTTTAATCTTACTTGATGGCGTAGGCAAAACCGACGGTTATAACCTCCATTGTTATGAATTTTTATCAAATCCATTACCATTTTTTCGATGATATTAATGCAAAAATAAGCTTACTTACGTTAATGTTGTGTTATTTCGTTTCTGCAACCACTTCTCCACGATATTGGAATAGAAACCATCTGGGTAATCGTAATTCTGTCACGTTTTGTACACGCGGCGATTTGATCATGACTTGAACGGTCGCGATAGGTTAAGTCGGTTTGTTGCGAAAGTACCAAAATTCATACTCGCGAAATTGAGACACGAACCAAATTTCTCAAGTCGATATCAATGCCATCTGCTATATCGACGTGTCCGCGGACTTCCGCCCATGTCGCGAGCGGTGTGGGCAGCGTATGCGCGGAGCATGCGCAGCTCCGTGCGAGCAACATCGCCTGACGCCAGTCTGTCCGAGGATCAAGTAACGGAAAGATCGGCTCCTCTGGTCCAGCGGGGTTCGCGTCCGCGTCTCGCGTCCTTTTCCTTCTAATGCATGATCCTCGCGATCTATCTGTGGATTGGATCGCGTTACGCGGCCACCACGTGACGAAGGAATCACCACATGACTCCAGGAAGTGTGAAGTGCGTGAAGAGAGTGTTCTCGGTCCAGTGTCGTCGCGTGTGTCATTCCGAGGCAAATTCCGACCGAATCGAAGGGACTGCGTGCATTCGTACGATTTACATTATCTACCGTTACTCGTTAAAAACAAGGGACGCGATCTGTTACCACTAAATGCTTGCGAACTGCCTCTGAACTGGTCCAGTACGGCGTAAGAGGGACGTGAACCAGGTGATCGCAGGGGTGAACAGTGCACGTAGACGCAAGTTATCTGACCGAGGCAGTCTGTTGGTTAGGACGCAATGGAACGACACGTAGTTTGACAGTGATTCGATGTGAAGTTTTCGTCAACCGTTAGTGATCGATCGAAGTTCGTGTCTTTGAATGGTGGTTCACTGAAGCTGCTCGGATTATGAAATGTCCATATTAGATAGTGATCATCTAGAACAATAACGTTTTATTCTATACCAAGTTGTTGCCAAATGCTTTTTGCACAATTCCATGAAAGACAAATATATACGAGAAACAGAGAGGGGATGTCCGCGTAAAAGCGGAAGAAGAAAATTTGAGAAGCTTCAGTCCGTCCAAAGGAAGGGAAAGAGAAAGGGAATAGAGAAGAGCAGTAAAACGGTGGACGTAATTCGACGGCATCCGGTGCCTTGCTTCCTCTATTCGCTCTAGCGAGCTAGGTCATAAGAATGAAGCGAACCGGTAAACATCGGAGCCGTGGCTTTCTCTTGGGCATCATTAGGGCGAGCGCTTTTTATTTGTACCGCCATATCAAGCATGCTATCAAGAACGAGATCGTCTTTTTGTAACTCTCACGATATTTTTAAAATGATCTGGGCCATTACTCTGAAACGACGAACTACCCTTCTCGAAGTTTAATCCAGTTGTGTTGTCGTGTCGACGCAATTAGGACACCATTTTAGAGATACCATCGAAAAATCGTGTCAGGCATAACAGACGAAAAAAAGTGTGCTGCGCGAATTCGCCGTATTTACTTTTCATAACGCTGACTCGGGGATGTCTTTGGCCGTGTGTTGACTGCTCGTGAAAGGTCGTCAGCAGGTTTTCCCAGAAGGATAGACGAACAACGTTGAACGTGAAAAGAGACTCGGTTTGAATTGAACAAACTCGTTCATCTTTCAGCGATAATAACATCTAACGGATCTCTGAAAGCCTAAGAATGAGATGAATGTACTTCGAGGAGCAATTAAACGTCGTAAAGAATAAACGAACCCTCTGGGTTGTACGTTTCGAACATTGTGGAATTCGTTTCGACGCCGATCGCCTACTGATGCATCCTGGACGCGCACCTGGTCCTCGTGGCGACGAGGTGGGCACGATCGCGCGCGTTCCAGCCTCTGGGGGCGGGTAGAAGTTCTAGGGGGAAATGAAATCGTTGGTCGAGCTTGAGTGATCGCGAAAGGGAGCAGGCGTGGAGACGGGGTTTCAAGGGCGCGAACGAAGATGACGTCGTCGATCCTGGCGCTGCTCGGCCTAATCCTGGCGACCGCCAGCGCCGAGCTCAGCTCGAGGATCGTCAGGACAAAGTATGGGGAACTATCGGGCGTTATCGTGACCCTCGATCGGCACCTCGAGGGCGTCGAGGTGTACCGTGGCGTTCCGTACGCGTCGCCGCCGATCGGCTCGTTGCGTTTTATGCCCCCTGTCAGCAGTGCGCTTTGGCACGGCGTTAAGGTGGCCGATAAATTCGGGCCTGTTTGTCCGCAAAGGCTGCCCGAGCTTACCGACAAAATGCCGAAAGGTAGAGTCGAGTACTTGAGGAGGCTGCTGCCCTACCTAAAGAACCAGAGCGAGGATTGCCTGTACCTAAACATTTACGCACCGGTTCAAGGTAAGATGCACGATTCTTCCAAATCACTTTTAATATCGGTACGAAATCTGTTGTTGATACTTTCGTGGCCATTCATGTACTTTTATATTTACGTTTTCTTATAATTCAGGAAAATTTATTGCATTTATTTTTTGCGGTACTATTTTACATTAAGTCGCGATAATACGATAGAACTTATTTTGAGCATACCTTAGCTTGTATATTAGTTAAGCGTAGATTAATTTTCTTACACTTTCTTTGAGATATTGAAGATACGTCATTTAGTATATTATCTATATAGTTCAATTTTTAGAGAGTCTATCATTATCGAAGTAGATACATTCATCTTCAAGATTGGGATTTTCAACACGTAATTCCTATAGTAAGCCGCTGTGAAAATGACTTTTTGATTAATTGCAGAAAAAATTACAAACTCGTTAAAAAACTAGTATATTGCGTAAAACGTAACCCTCTTTTAGCCGTTTTCAAATAAAAGTCGGCGTCCGAAATACAGTTTATGTACATATTATAATATGAAATTACCGTTATGTCCATTTCTGTATTGTTCGTTATAAAGCATATTATAAAGTATGTACAACCAACAAATTTTTTCCTAAGAAAATATGACTTTTGAGTCTCGGCATGCTCTACTTTCGAGGTATATTGTCGCGCTGCAAATATCTTAAGCACAGCCAAATATGTAGCGCGATGAAAGAGTTAGTTTGTATCAAAGATATTTCTTTGAAGAAAATATTTTGCTTGGTTTATCATCCTTCGGATCTTTTACTATCCAAAATTTTGGATTCTGCGATAGGTCACCGATACTATCGATACAGAGCTACGCAGTTTCGCGATTTTCTCGTCAATCTAATCGAGGCATCTTTTATCGGTTCACAATGGATCAAAGTATCCTTCCTTCGAGTATCCATGTCCGCTTCCGGTTAGGGTTTACAGATCTCTTTGTGCGGCGCAGATATATGTTTTTACTACTTCATCGAGACACGCACGGAACTCCGAATAAAATGAATGGAAATAGAATGAATGTATGGTTCATATATTTACCTTCCGCGGAAATTCATTTGAGAACAGTTCCCTGGTTCCTTTTTTACGAGTGATTTCGGACGGTCGCTCGAGCATCCAACGGTATAATTTACTACCAGAATAATTCGCTTTGAACATTTTGTTCGGAATATTTGAAATTCTGGCTGTGTCTGTAGATGGTTATTATGGAAAAATCAGGGACTAGTCTAGGCATGTTCAGATTCGCGCATCCCTTTTCTCCCATTTTTCGCGTTTTCATTTCTAACGGCACGGCTCTTTGTGCTCGACGACTGCGACGGGACCTTTTCGAACGGCAGAAATATGCGCCGATTCTTCAACAGCCTTTCATCGATGCCCTGTCGTTGTCAAAGGATTTTCATGCGTCTAGGTGAGTGACATGGATTAATTTCGATACAGAAAAGACAGGACAGGATAAAAAGAGAAACACGAAAAGCGGGAAAAATTTCTTTGCCTTCGCGAGGATATTAGTGTTGGATTAGGAAATGAATATGCGTTTGTTTGATGCACGTAAACGAATATCATTGCGATGTACTATTATATCAGAGATAATCGATCAGTCACTCCTACCTTTAGCTTTTTCATTTGGTTCTACGATGCTTATTCGGGGAAAAATGTAACCGGAAATAAATCTCGAAGCGACAGAGACAAAGAACAAATTAATACTGGAATAGAGTTGAGTCTCCGACATTTCTGATAAACTTTTTAAGCTTCTAGGAGTTTGAATTTTTACTAGTTAGTCGATAAATGAAACGGTAAAAGTAACAGGTTACACGTCAATCAAATGTCTGAAACTCCATTTATAACCTCTGGAATATTGAAATGCCGTGCCAACTTCTCGATTATTCGCATTTAAAAGTATTTCATTAAAATAACGCTACGTTATTAGAAAAGGATCGGTCGAATAATCCGCGAGCAAATCTTCTGTTTCTAATTCAGCTCCCGTGGTGTTCATGGGGAAAACGTTGTCAACGAGAACTGGCCGCGTACGTTCCAGGGGTTCTGCTCCAACTCGGTTGAATATAATAGTAGTATTTCAGAATAATAACCCTGCAGCGAGCCATTGTCCGGTCAGTGCAAACAAAGAATCCATGAAAACGACCATTAATTTGCCGATTTGAATGGGAAGTGTTATTTTACAGCCGGGTGTTCGCTTCTCATAAATCGTTTTGCAACCGTGGAATTCACCTGATCACCCTACCCCTCCTCCATCATTGCAATTCATCCCCTTATCTTGCTCGTGCTCGAAACCCTCATGCCACTGATTTTTTGTATTTCGCCAATAACTCGATTGTTGATATACAGAATTGTTACAGAGTTATTACGCGTACAGTATCAGTTTTCATCTCAATACGTAACTAACACAATTTTCTATAGCTTCAAAATTCAATAATGCAAGTTTCTTTTCAATCTTCGGCACAGCTCGTGTCCTCTGTCAATTTTAGTTTATCTCAGCCTGTATACGAAGTTCTTAATTAAAAGGAGCTTAGAACAAACTACGTATATCGACTATCATAAAATCCAGTAGGTACGGTCAGTTTTATTCCCAGCATCCATCTATTCTTCGCCTCGGTACCTTCTGTAAATCGCTAGCTAAGCGTCTCCGAACTCGTTGAAAAACAAATGTAGGAGTGCATTTGCATCTTCGTTGAAATGGTGGACCGACAATCTCACCGGTTAGTCGATTCACGAGGGCGCGCGCGCGCCAATGCGCAAACGCTGGCCCGTCGAGGTTGCGCCATGCCGAAACTATTCTGTTCAATTCCGCTCCTACCCGCTTATTTTTACCGTTCACGATACTTACACGTAATCCTCGGTACGATACGTGTTTGCAGATCGCTTCAACTGGCCGAAAACGCGCTGGTCCGGTGTGTATCTATGTATATATACACACGTGGAAGCCAACACGTTCCGGGCATTTGTTTCGTAGGATTCGCCAGGCGGTTTCTATCTTCCACGGCGTTTCTCCCAGCTTCGCTTATCGCTTACCGGCTACTGGAGTGAAAAACGACGCGAACCTTTCACAGCGAAGTGCCTTTGCCATCCTGACGTTGGATCCCTTACCAGGGAAACAGCGCCGTTTACTTTTCACTATGAACAAGACTGGCCACCGGAAATTTCAGGGATCCGTTGGCTCTTTTTCTTTGATTCCGAGAAGCCTCAGAGATTCGGTAATCGATATAGTCGGCGAGGCAGAATGCAATTTTCCAACGGGAGATACGTAATTGCGTGTAAAATTGTTGGAAGAACTTTTGACTAGGGCGTCTGAGTATACACGGTCCTATACTACTTAAAAATATACGGCCACATTTATACGTTATCAGAGCTATAATTTTTATTCGTATAATTTCGTTTACTAGCTCAGAGTTTGTGTACTACGCTTCGTTATCTCCTATAACATGTTTTATAAAATTTAATGCAATTTCTAAGTATTATTCAATCGAAATACTTAAAGTTTTCCTTCGGTACGACTCAATCTTGCGACAACAGATAACCGCGACAAGGTTAATTCCGTTGTTAATTAAAATCTCTTCTTGTGACGAAAGGCTGCTCGATCAATTTTTAATCTTATGTAAATTGATTCTGTTATGAAAACAGAAAGGGATATAGGGTTGACTAACCTAATGTCCGTCATGTTCGCGGTAGAGGGAAGGGAAAGGCAACAGGATGTTGCGCGATAGTCCAGATAGTACGATTAATATACAAGCAGAATTAATTAGCATGGCACGCGAGATACGAGGAAAGGGAGAAAGAGAGAGGGCACGTAAAGCGGAGGGAACGATGGAGAATCGTCGAGTTTTTCTTTGGAAGGCGGCTTTAATGCAAGCCCCTTTAATCCGCCTCGACGTTGCGGCTCGCAACACATCCAAAGGGGAAGGTTGCGCTCGCGTATTCACGTAATTTCTTGATCGAGGAAGAGAAATTGTATTTAAATGGACCATGCAAATCTGTGGCAAGTCCGTGGCGTTGCCGCATTACGTACACCGTAGAATCTTGTTATGCTAATTCACAGCAACGTTTCATGTTTCCTTCTGGCGCTCGCCGGGCAAACGATTGCTCGATTCTTGCTAAGAATTCTACGGCTGTTCAATCGATTCTTTGGTCATGTATAGTAAAGAATTGTATAAATTCGTCGAAATACAGAATACTTTGATGTATTGGAATTTTAATATAGAAAAGATTCTTTAAGTTAGTAAGAAAGATTTAATTGAATACTGTGTAATTGAGTATATATATATATGTAATTTTTGGCATTGTCAAGTAGACTGGTCGATCATAATTCATACGATATTCTTTGGTTACAAAGAACTGAGAGACTCGGTAATCGAATGATAAAATTGGTCGATATGCGGATTTTATAGATGCGATGATCGAGGTGCATGACGGCTGATGAGTGTAAAGATGAAGGCGTGGTCAACCTCGTAAACGGTCTTACGAGCCACAACTAATTATGAAATTTAATTAAAGCGCTAACTCTTGTACGCATGCGGCTTTTGAAGGTACACGAACCAACGCTACTATTTAGCAGAGCACTAATTCAGCCTTCATTTATCTGCCAGTGTAGGAAATTAGAGGGACAAAGAGAGAAACGACACTAACAGAGGCAGACGACGTCTTACCACTTTGCGCTCTAACCGCGTAGCATCGTTGAGCTTTGCATTTTTTGGCACGTTACACGCCGGTTGCACGCCACGCGTTGTGCTGACCTAAGAAAAATAGGTCCACTTCAGCCTGTATCGCGTAAATGCTTGGCAGGCTGGAAAGGTTAGGATCTAGCGAGCGCGTAGCTGTCTTTATGAAAAAATATTTCTAGAATGTAATTTCAACGTAAACTGCATTATCGAAAAAGCAGTAATTGAGGTCTTACTACTTGATTCCTTAGGAATTGTAAGCGCCAAGCTTGTCTCTCTGTATATTTTGATATGCTGTACGTAGTATATTGTGGTATTTATGGTAGCCAATGGAACGATTTATGGCATCTGTTTTACGACTAAAAAGCTTTGTGAAAATATTATCTGTCATATCCTTTTCTTCTTGCTCATCCTGAAGATGTGATAGCACGTTTCCGGTGTTCGTCTCGCGGTCAGAAATAGAGAGGAAACGTAACGGTATTTTAGGGATCACGATCGGATGGAATTCAGGGAATAACATCGAAGCAAGAGAGGCAAAGAAAACATGTGCCTCCGCGAGTCGAAGTTGTGGTAGGACTTTTCAATTTCGACGGGGGGAACTCGTTCCAAAGGAATAACGTTGCTCCTTTTGACGTTACTGGGCAAAGTGTTGGGGCTAGGCGGGAATCCTGTTGCGCGTCGCTATATATCGGATCATCCGGATAATAGATTTGCCGAGGGTAAACTCCGCTGAATTTTTGTCTCCTGTTTTCGCCGATGTGGCTGGAAAATTTAAAGAAAGCAGCCAACCGTAGTGCTTCTTATCAGGGTGCCGGAATTTCGGCAATGAAAATTAATATTTCAGTTGAAGTTTGTACGTTACTACGATAGAAAAGAGAGAAATATTGTATAAGTTGAGGCTAACATTTTAAAAAGATCAGGATGAGTTATGAGTATTTTCATCATGAATGAATTTATCTTACAAAACTTGCTCGATAACGTCTAAATAAATAAAACAGAGATTAATGCGAAGAAGCGATACAATATTAAAATGCCGAGCGCTGTAAATAGAATTGGATCGATGCTGGTCAGACACAGTTAACGAATGTGCATGGTACGCGGAGAAAACTTCACTTGCAAAATATGAAACGTCCTAAAGTTTCGTTATATTCGCGGAATAATTTCTCATATTTCCCCTGTCGAGTACAAATACGAAAGAAAAATAGTAGGAAAATGTAGAAGATAAACTTTTCTTATGTTAGCAGATTTTAACGTGAGATTAACATTTATTTTCGCATTTTAATCATGAATATCAAACGCTTTTAACTCGGTTTCAAATGACAAACACAAGAGAGCTCTTGATGGATGATCGATGACCAGTCTTCTAGATTATGAAATAGTGGAGAACATTCACCGTTCATCGCAGTATCATAAATTTCATTCGACCTGTGCAGCATTTTTTGGAAGCTCACGTGCTTCCTCGTACGCAGATCAAAAGGATACAGGAAAAGCATCAAACCCGATAACGATGTCCGCAATTCGAACAATACAGTGGCAACCGTAAATCGATCGCGTCGAAGGAATAGCCGCGCGAATACGTGACCTCTGAAACAATTGAAAAACATGCATTAAACATGCCAGCATGATGATTTATGGATGCCAATGCAGCGAACGTTTCGCCCTCCACCCACATTTCGTTTCTTGTCAGCGTTATATCTCACCTGAACGTGAAATAGCGAAAGATTCCCGTTTATACGTTCCTTGGAAGCATCATCCTTTATTTAATCCTCAAAGCCTGGCGATCGATGTCCTATTATACCGTCAATAATTTCGCCAATTATCAAAAAAAGATTTAAAACGTCCGGTGATAGAATTGCTTATTTGTAATTTCTCGTTCTGATATGAAAAGCAGTTCTCGTTAATATTGTGTAACGAAACTTGAGATTGCAAGAGACGCTGTTAAAGAGGTTGGGTCGCGTTTACTGCAAAAGCCGGAATAGTTATCGAACAAGTTGCAACATTTCCCGACAATGGGCGGAAAATTCAGGAAGTTATTATCGTCTGCAGCCGAGAGTCTTCCTAGGTACGTTGCCTAATTCTCGACCACCCATTATGATATTAACCGGTGACGTTTCGCGATAAACTCTGGCCGCGATTTCTTGTATTACTGGCATTGTGATTTACGAATATATTTTGTAAAGCCGAGCTATGGGAATGCAAAACTACGGTGAAAAACATGATGGATAAGAAAAGACATTATGTCGGTAGAATAAATGATTTTTTAGAAACGACGAAATATACAAGAAAATGTCAATTATAGAGTTACAGGCATGTGAATCTAAGGAATAATTGAATGGCATTGTAAATCGTGTGAATTCCAGTCGAGATGCTTCTCTTACCGAGCAAGACTCTCCATGGGCCAATCATCCAACGAGGCTTGATGGAGCTGTCAGCTGCAGAATTGGAGGTGAATAGTCTGTAATGGATTTCACTAGGAGAACCGGTCGTAGCTGAAAGCGTGAAAAGAGTATCGGACAGATAAATATTTAAATTGGTCGAACACCTAACTGCGCGAACCGGCAAATGGCAGGAACAGCTAGCCTACTTTTCAAAAGCTCACGATTCGTTTATTTAAGGAAATTGTTTAAAGGGTGTGCGATGCAAAACCGAAAATCGATAGTTTCCAGAGTGCTTCTTTCTATTATAATTTATTAAGGTGCAGAAATAATCTGATTATATGTATAAAATGCAGGCGAGAAGCATTCTCTTTCCAAAAGAATTCGATCGACCATTAATCACAATCAACGCAAAAAACCCGAGGAATAATGCGCCCGAAGGTTTCAACCTCGTAAATCCGCGAGAGAAAAGAGTGGACGTGTCGCTGCTAGACAAACTTCTTTAGCTAGCGATATTCGGTTTGACACGGAATTATCGACAGATTAAGGTATTCCGAGACGTCGACGTTGTTGTCTTTCCACCACCAAAGTGCTTTAGAAGTCAGCTTATACGTCAAACCTGTGAACTTATCTTTCTAAAGAATATACGGTTTCGTGGCACGAACTATTAAGCTCGATTAGCCTTTCCTCTCGCGTCCTACATTTTTTATATATTTTAGAGAGAATTGTGTTTTACGAGCTTGCTGAACTTGCGAATCCTCGGAAAAATTTTACGGATCTAATTAACCGGTTACTTTTCCCTTCGTTTTTATACTTTCTGGGTTACTATAATAAATCAGTGATATTAATATACCTTGGAAAACTTGATCGCGATAAATGAAACGTGTATACACGTTTTAAAAGAGCCAAACTATGAGAGTATACTTATCGCGTCGACAACATGAAACGGTGCGCATACTAAAGGGATTACGCGACCTACAAGAGTCTGATATTGCAGAAGGACCGGCTTACGTGAAAGTGGCGGCTTGATCATGACGAAGAAGTTGTTGTCGTTTCTGGGGCACGTTACACGAGCTAACTGGAAAATAATAAGCGCAACTTGAGCGTCGCCAGAAATTGATCGTAAGCAGCGTGGAGGTACACGATGATTTATCACTACCGAAAGATTAACGGGTTGACGCAAAGATTGCTCACGTTACTCCACTCGAAAACTGATTTATCGATGGTTTAAAGGTGAATCACGTATTTTTATGCGTTTGCTGCGTAGTTAAAACTGGTACGAGTGTTGGATCAAAATTTTCACTCGAGCTACGTTTCTTTCTCTTTATTCTTGTTCTTGTTGTTTCTTGTAAGGAAAAGAATGAAATGTGTAATCTGTGCAGTTATATGTGTCACCACCATTTCTGTTTGCTTTCTTCAACCACATTTACTATATTCTACATAGAGGTTTCCTCAAATAAACGACGCTCCAAAAGTCTCCTTCCTGAGAATTAATATCAGATCGAAATTTATAGCTGGCTGGCATTCTTGGCCCAAGAACTATACATTCTAAAGTTCTTGCGGAATCGTTCAGTTTCCCGTCCTCCGTTACTAATAGCAGTTAATTTCCGCGACTTAACCGCCACTAATCCAGCTTGCGAAGTTTTGGTGCTTCTTCGAGAAAGGAGCAAAATATCTATTCGTGATTTTCCACACTTAACAATAGTTAAATATATTCTTGAACAACATAATTGATTCAACAAGCCACAACAATTATTCAAGTTGAAGAACTTAAATGTCAAGCTTACCGTATCGGAATCTGTTATAATATAACCGATCGTATAACAGCCTTGAAAGTTCAGACTTTGTCGAGCTGTCACATGTAACAACATTTTTAAATAGGATAAAGGCTAAACACGCGACCACCGATGCCAGCTTATTGATTTTATAACGGCCGCAACAGTCGATGAATGGTTATTGCTTGCGTGTTAGAGACGCGATACGTCGTCACGAGTCGTTCCGTTATCGAAATAGAAATCTTCAAATAATTGCATTTTAAATATCTCAAATTATATAAATTTTAGAAAAAAAAAATTTTTTAAATATAACCACGATATAGAACGACCTTCTGTCCTTGCATTATATTGAGGTTGACTGATAGAGGAACGAGTGGGTATTTGTGATAAAAAAATATATTGAAATAAGTATAAGTACAGGTGTACTGTATGCTGATCCAGATCCTCGCTCTTTCAGTGTACAGTACAATAGGAAGAATGATAGGGAGCACGTTCATATATTTATAGCAAAGGACATCACCAAAAAGTTAACCTTGGTGTGTAGCTTTAACTGAAGGCTACAAGAAACAGCAATAGAAACCTACTTATAGCTCTTTTGTTTCTAGACCTTGTAACCCAAAACAAAAATTATATTCAGGGGTAGAATAATATGGACCTCTCCTTATTTTGGATTCTTTTCACTAAATTTTATTCTCTTCGTAACAGCGGCTTCCAGGTCACGGATATACAAAAGAAAAGGTGTAAAGTTTTTCTTGATGTAATTACTTCAACACATTATAATATACACAGATATACACAGATTAAGCTACTTTGCTTTTTCAAAGCGTGTACCATTTTCCTTCGTTGACTTTAATCTCTTCGTCGTTCTTCGTTAACGAAGCGTCCTTTACAACGTATCGCAGCACGTAACAGCGCGCGCGTCGCCTTCGACGAGTTTTATGATTACACGAAGCTCATCGCGATATCTGCACGCCTCGGGCGCGCAATCTCCTTGCTAGGAGCTCTTCTTCAGAGCAACCACTCGACGATTTATTACGTCGTTCCGGCCGTTCTCTTCCTTTCCCAGCCGGTTATGCGTACCCGAAAAGGAATTCTTATCCCACTGGAAACTTAGATTCTGGCGAATCGTTGACGCGCGCGTTTCACTAGTCAAACTTGTTTCTGTCATTTGTTTTTCAGCCAAAAGTAACAAAATGTTTGACCCGCGACATAGTTTACTTCAAGCGTTAAAGGAACACTACGCTCCGCAGAATTTTTCTACCGTTCTTTATATTATACTTTCTCTTTTTATCTTTGGAACTTAGGGTTGCATTACTTTTGTGTCACTCTGTATGAAAAGCACTGGGGAAGGAAGAGACAAAGACCTGGAGTGCCGCTCGAGTTTGGTCACATTTTTAATCCGACCAAACTTTTTGAATTACGGCTAGGTCGCGTGGAAAGGGATGGGAGAAGGAGGGCATAAGGCGTCGACCAGGGTAGCGTAGCGCGTGAACGGAGAAAATTTGCAGGAAAAAAGAAGATTATATTCCTGACCGTAATGGTTCCTACTCGCTTCGAGTCTTAGGAGTTCTCTCGAGCCGGGAACAGTCATTAAAAAAGACTTTCCAGTGGGCCAGGTGGACCGGCGAATGGTCGAATGAAATCGCCGCGGGACAAGCCGGAAATGGTGGACGCTGTGAGAAAAGGTCGCGAAGGAATTCTTTGCGCGGGCCTTCTTTCTCTTTCCGCCGCCTCGGCCGCTTCCCGTTCCTGTCTTTGTCCATTCTCGCCGTTTTCTATCCAGTTTTCGCCCTGTTTCGGCCTTGATCCCCGGCGAACACCGCAGCTGTTGGTTTATACGCAGGCTTACCGCGACCACGACGAAAATAATTGCGGCGGCGTTAAATCGCGCACCGAAACGTTTCCTCCGGGAAAGTCTTGATCTCGACTGTTGCGATTAACGCGTTTCCCGACCGCGTCGCGCTTTCTACTCCAGCACGTTCGTCGGTTTTACGAGTCTTGTGGCTGTGGAGTACTCGTTGCGTGAACGAAATACTACGAACGATACCAGGATTGTTCCTTCGTTCGGAGTGGGTCGTAAATAACGTACAATCGTGTGGAAATATTTTATATTTTCTGATGTTCAAGATTTTAGAATCTTTCTACGATATTTAATCAATATCCCGAACGTGAACAGAGACCGATAGACATCTTAATTTTTTACCGCAATACGCATTGGCTTTGACATTGTTCACGATGGTCGTCACAAATCGCTACGCTACTTTACGGAAGTGAATAAATTGCAAGCGATTTAAGTTCTATATTACTGTTACGATTATCTTAAAATCGAGAATGATTTTGCGTTACTAATTGTATAATAATGGATCGAAAACTGCTGAAAATTCCGATGGAACAAGCGATCGAAGGACAAGAGAGGTTCGAATCGTTAACAAAGGGTTTAACGACGCAATAATTGGCGGTACGCGTGAGGGCATAGCGATGCTCTAAGCTGTAAGGGCTGCGGCGTGATTCAACAATAGCTCGGTTACTGCCGGCGACGATGCTCTTTCTCGTTAATCTCGTAAAACGTGCCGTGGCTTAAAAGGAAGACAATAAAATCCGCCTGCCGTACTCGTTACTCTCTCCTCTAATGAAATAACAATGACTATTATCGTCTCTTATTACTACACCACCGTTCGTCGCCTTAGAAGGACGTTCGGTGAAGATCGATACTTCCTGTGATCGGCGTGATTCACTCTATTCTCGAATCGAACTCACGTGAAATTTCATTACGATTCTTGCAACTGAAATGACTATTTTTCTTCAGATTACATAATTTGCTGGTAATTGTCGCTGTTAGCGATAAATTCTGAATTCCGTTAGGTGTCGCCCAAAGCAAGTTGAAAGAAGCAAAAAAAAAAAAATTGCCGGCTGGTCAGCCACGAATTAGCTTAAACGACCACCGATTAATCTTGCATGGGCCCGTTGGGAGATGGGGAAACAAGGCGACAAGGCCGTAGTTCGTTCGCCTGCTAGCCGTAGCTACTTAATGCCCGATCTCTCGGGACTAGTGTAACCCGTTGCACCGCATTCGGACTCGTCCTTTACCCACGGACTCACCGAAGGGACGTGACCACCGTCCCGAGATACGGAATTCTTGGGAAAACTACTTTATTACCACTTATCCTGTTTATCAGCTTGTAATTTCTCTTAATTGCTAACTGGAATGTCCACCGGAAGATGATATCTCGTTGTTACGCTTCACTGGCATTCGGTCAAAGAACAATAAAAAAGTCTTGTGGAAATTGTTCATCGAATTTTCGATTTGACCGAGGAAATTGCAGAGGTTTTCCTCTCGGGGGCAATCGTGAAATAGAAAAGAAATTGCGAGATTCTTTTTCCAATTTCTTTCTTTGTTTTTATCGCTATATAGATAAAAGAAATACTAAGAGATAAAAGAAACTAACCATGTCTCTTTGCAACAGTTTTTCTCTCTATTTCTCAATGCGTTGTTATTTATTAACATAACATCAAGGATCCATCCACGCGCTGAGCTCAATAATCAAGTTTACCAATTTTGTTACATTATTTAACCCAAATTGCCGAAGGAACTCCACAGGATTGCATCGTGTGTTTAATGTTCAACGAAGCGCGCAGCGATGATCGTGGCAAGCTGGACGTATCCCAACCACGCCACTATGAGTCTCGTAAGGAAACTTGGCAAAAAGCTATTTTGCTTGCAGCGTAACGCTAAGTTGAGAGTAGCTGTAACGTTAAGTAGCTGCCGGGGCTTTCGTAACTAGCCCATGGTGACGCCATCTCATTTTCAATTGTTTTTGGTTTACCTAGCCATTTCCCTTTGGCTATTTTTGACTCTGCCTTTATTATTCAATCGCAAAAGATTATTTCTCGTCGGCGTAAAGATCGTTACGCGTACAAGTAATGAAAAGTTACAAGATATCTTTCCAATGTTTCAACAAGGTCCTTAAACTTGGGAAAAGTTTGAAATGAAACCTACATCGCTTGAAACTCGAGGAAAAAGAGCCATTCGATATTCTGCAGGCTTTCGTCGCAAGATGTTTTCGAAAATACGATTCGCTAAGTGTGCCAAGTACAGTCAGGTTTCATATCGGGGAAATTTTTATTCTGAATAGAAGTCACTGCCTCGTGAATGACAATAGGGAATATAATTCGTCGAGTATTTCGCATTTCATTCACGTTAAAAAATGCTTCCTCTTCTTTCCCGATTTTTCTTTGCCGTTGAACGCCTGAGGCGTCGATTCCACTTAATCCATCGATCGAGATTTCATCTCTGTACTTTGAAAGGCGATTAGAGAGTCTGAGCTTCCACTTTCGCGACGCCTCGGGCAGATCCGAAGGCTTGTCTTTGTTGTTGCTGCCGCTGTCTTAGCCATCGAGCAACATCGATTTAAATAATCGCTTTTTTTTCTCGTGACCTAGCCGCGAGCGAAATCTTTGTGCAATCGAAAGAAAATTCATATTGGAATCGAGTTTTAAAACCAAGCTATCGATCATCTGAACTAATTAAACTTCTGAAAAACAAACAATTTTTCCAACCGTATTACATCGCTGTTCCATTATTCAATACTCTAATTCCCGAAGAAGCTTTTACTTCACACATTTGTTAACATCATATCCATCTGTTACACTCAATCAATTATTCTCTTTCATTGTAGTCAATTAGTCTCATACATTATTTTACATTTATTTCAGGAATTCACAGTAGGTTGCCAAAGTTGTTTGAAAACTCTATAGGTAATCGCAGCCTGCAGCGTTCTTTGTTAGTTCATCCCCCAACATCAAAATTCGAGCTCCGAAATCGAGCATCGCGCAATTTCCAAAGGGCAGCGCGGCCCATAAACTCCCTTCCATAACGGTGCAAATTCTACTTTAACCACTGACGCTCTTTTTTCCTTTGGAATCTCGCTTTATCGAAATAACAATTATTCGGCGGGTTTGCGGAATTGAATAAATTTCTACAACGTATCTCTATGGATAGCACGCGCGATCCACACGCACAATGAACAGCCGTTAATTTGCCGTAAATCGAATCCTCTATTCAGGATGGAGTTCAGAGAAAAACAAACGCAGGAATTACAAAGTACCGGCATCGCGAATCGAGCGTGATACATTAGCGGGCAGCTGTTTTGTTTGCGGTACGTGGTCATTGTTCCGCGAATTAACGCTGTACTCGAGAGCCCTCCGCAGGGACAAGAGCCAGGCTAGTGCGTGAGCAAATGCGAAATTATTCGCGCAAAAGCGACTCGCGGCGCTGATTTTTCAATCAAGCCCGCCGGATAATTCTGGCGTGCATAAAGGATCGTTGGACGTTACGCGGACGCGCGCTCGCTCCAGGCCATTTCCACCATTGATATCCGTTAACTCCAACAACGCTCTTTATTCTTTCAATTATGCGCCCGTTCCGTGCGAATTATACTAGACAACCAGTATGGTTTCCTTGGTTGTCTACCTCGAAAGCATGGCGAGAACCGCCAAATATGTAAATCGATACGAATGATAATTTCTTTAATTCTTCGTGAAAATGATATAAATTCGACGAAATAAAGCGTTGTATTTCTTGCTATTTTTTCTCTTGTTGGTGGAAATAAAAGTAAAAAATTCGTTTTGCGGAGGTTCTCGTTTCCATTTGGAAGATGAAGGATGTATGGAATAATTTAACCAAGAGGCAGAAATAATTCTTACTCGGTCCAGCTTCGTTTCGCTGTGGGGCCACAGTGTCTGTTTTACAGGCGTCCCGCGAACGTTTTAAACCCCGCTTGTGGATTTATCGCTGTCCCTTCTTGCCCTTTCATTCTTCTCGTCTCTGTGCCAGTAAGGAGAAGGATGGGCTCTGCCGTTGGCAAAAAGTTCCGACGTTAAGTGTGTCTGACGTTGCTCTCTTGTTTCCCCTTTATTGCGTATAATACTCCGCTTTCCTATATCACTCTGTTTCTTCTATTCATCTCTCTTCACCACCTTCTGGTCGGTATACCGCCTTCCTTCGAATTATCTTGCAAACCCAAATGGATATTAATATAGGAAATCGATCGATCGCTTTAACGATAATATTTTCAAAGAATAAATCGAAGCAGTTTCATGGTAACGAAGGAATTTCGAGCCACAGAGGTAGAGACAACGGTCGAAATTCTGACCGATTGTTGCGAGCATGTTTTCAGCCCGGGAAACGATTTAGTCGCAAAGTAATTAAGATTCAACTTCAACCAATTTCGCTGTTGCGCTGACGCGCCTTGCTCGCAGCAGGTTGGTTACCAGGGTAAATTACGACCTGCGGATTGCATCCAAAAATTACCATTGATCCTACAATCATTTGGACATTTCTTCGATACTTCATCTCTTGTTTTTTTTCTTTTTATTATTACCAGCCAATCTATATCCTGTCGTATTTTTCATAGCTTCGAGAGAAACCGTTATTGATACCAATTCCGCAGAAACTTTCCAATTAGGAGCTGCATCCAGCGCTGCGAACACTTTTCAAAAGAAGTCTCGTAAGAAAAAGGGAAAAAATTATCGCTGAGGAACAGAACGTACGTACAATTATTGTATGTACACAATGGCCCAGTTTCCCGTGTCTCGCGGCGCAGAATGCTTCCAATACGGGCTAGCCTCTAATAGCGCAACGGTGCAATACTTAGATGGGTCGAACTGGTCTGCACATTTCCGGCCGACGACTAAGCCAAAAGCGTTACAGCAGCCAACGTTGCAGCAAGAAACGAGGTCGGAATGGAAGCGGGGGAATAGAGCATGTACGGAGACGAATGGAGAGAGAGAGAGAAAGACCGGTGTATGCGACTCGTTACCTCGATTTTCAACGAGCTGCACAACCGTAGCTTGTCGTACCGACAGAATCATTTGTTCGTTCGTTCCTGTGATCTAGCGGCACTCTACCTTACGCGATATCCGCGCAATAACGCGCTAATGTAAACTCCCGGAAGACGAAAAAAACGGAAAGGGTACCGTATAGTTCACTAGGTCGATAGGGAGTTTATATATAACTGGGAAACCAGCTATGCATGCATTCTGATGGAAGAATCTTTTCTTAAATAAATTCCAAGTTTAAAACTTTTCAAATCAAGCTTAATAATTCGCTACATAAATGTTTTATCGAAAATTGTAGAAGAAATGAAACGCAATCTAAAGCTAAGTAAAAGCTTCGAATAAAATGTTCAGCGTTTCAAGTAGCTAAATCCCTTCGACGATCGCCACCGTTTACGACATTCCCCTTGGATCAACCGCTGAGGAATCTTAATTGAGCGTTCACAGCTTGTTGGAAATTGGATCTTATCGTTCGTCTCGGGTACGTATTATCCGTGGTCCGTGCCTTGCCACGATGGGCACCACGAATAAGCATTTTAACGGGCAAAGTTTCAGCTATTCATCGGCAAGTGGCTTTTGTTCGTCACCCTGGCCGAATCGATAATCTATAAACGGTCAACCAACCGGTTCGCGCCCTCGACGTTGGCCGCTTTTCGCGACATCGGCTCACCCGCTGTCGTTTGTTGTGGTGCAGACGAGATGATCGATTATCTTCGTGCATAACTGTTCCAGTTGGCATTCAAACGGTTAGATGTTAAGTCCGCCCGTCTAACCTTGTGTCCTGGATCCAACGTGTTATAATATCTTCACGACGCGTCTTCGTGTTTTTCTCACTTGTCTTTGTTTCTTTGCAGAATCTTAGACTGTTTCTTAGACAAACTTACACCGTTCTTCGAATACGATTTCTGCTGGTCTAGCTTGTAAAAAGGTGGAAATATATCGTGATATTACATACTGCTGAAAATTTTAAGAATTTGACGAGAAAAATATTTGTATCAAGGTATATGAACAAATAATGAACGGTTACTCGTTGCGATAACTTCCAGAGCTTCGTTTAGTTTTGGATACGCATGAGATGTTGCGTCGTATATCGATTCTATAGTGCAATATATATCAAGTAGCACGTACGTAACAGCGACGCAGACAAAAAGAAAAATTTAAGCTTATAACATACGAAGCTTCGTTGCGAACTTGGTTCAAGCTCTTCTATAAAATATCTGTTATTCCGAGCATCGCGTACTGTGAAAGTCTTATCACGTGCTGTAAATGCAGTCCTTAAACCGGCTTAAGAGCTCGTACAGACAGTCCGTTAATGTTTAATAATGGCCAGAGGTGTGACTATAATTCCAAGTAATAAAGTCGATACCACGGGCGGAAGAACGATAACGTCCGACAATTAACTTTGCCTAACTCGATAACGTTTTCTCTAAGACAAAATTTTGACTCATTCCCAGACTTTGAAATTGTATTTTATACTGTCCTCATTTTGTAATTGGTAATTTAGTAAACTCGATGACAAACATTTGTAATTTTTCCCAGTTCCATTAACCATAAACAGGAAGCCACGGAAAGTGAGTAAATTGCTTTTTAATAGAGTTGGACAGCGCCTTAAGTAATTATAATCGAAATTGTATAAATTGGATTTTAAACCTCGCATTCAATGTATGTCAAAGCACGTGCTCGTTTATTAATACAGATACGTTCGAAATTCGCTGGATCGATCAGGAATGGAAACTCGAGTGTTTAATGAGTACCGATTGTTTATAACGTTGTTTATCAGCCGGCCTTGTCGACCGTATTCCAGTTTTATTCATCCCATAAATTGTATCTACTAGTTCGCGTCCGTGCTATCTGACAAGCAATTAATGTAAACGCGTGGCGTGGCTTGCTCCGGCGTCGTTAACGAGCAGGCATTCGTTTGAAATAACGCGACGACGAGCGAGCTTGCCTGATGAAACGATTTTCCGTAAAAAGCAGGCTTCATCCTTGAACGAAAGTACATAAAGAAACTTGACGAAAAATAAGCAATTCAAAGCGTATTGAACGTTTCAATCACCGAAAAGGTTTTTCTGCTGATCCTAGCAATTTCGGCGATTCATAGTTCACAACAAATAAATGAAGGACGGAATAGCTGGCGTGTATGTGAACTCGAAAATATTGGTCTACAAGAGCATCCAAAAAATGGACATGTCACTCAGGACTACGTCACTCGTAGCAATATTTAAATTAAACTCTCACTGTTAGCCGGCAGAGAATGGCTTTCATAAAATAACATCGAAGGTGTGAAAAACAACGAACTACAGCTGAAATCGGCTGCTTCATCCGCCGCTGTTTACTACACCAACGACCCATCTTTCGAAACGAACAAACAACCGTGCTCGTTGTACACGCCCGTGAATGTCGATCCTCCGGTTAATGTCCGGATCGATAGGGCGGAATCGAGGACTACGCTGGCCATCGTTAAATTTTGCACGCCAATAACGCGACCGCCCTAGAGACATGGTATTCCGATAAAAAGGCGATACATGACACTATATAACGGTAGCGGACCTGGCGCGTTTTATCGCCAGCGTGAGAGGTGTCTGTATGTTCAAATCGAGCACAGGGAAATGAATTATCAATTTTTCTGTCGCTGTTGTCCATTACGATTCTTGCTTTCGTGTTTCCTTATTTCTTCATTTTTTTAATTCGTTAAAAAAAAAAAAAACAACGCCGAGAAACCATCTGTGAAATAAAAATGACGATGACCGTTGGTGGCACGATCTAGGATCTTCGGAGCTTATTAAGGGACAATTAACACACACAATTAGGAGGAAAAAATAACGATAAAAGAGATAGAGTTCGTTTAGCTTTAACTAGAAGCTAATTATCTCCATTTTCGACTGCAAACAGACTCCCTTCTGTATTTAGAATCGCCGGTAGATTATCGAGATGTTAGCTACGGAATTTATTTCAAGATTTTTAATTCGCGAAAGTAATGGCTCGTCCGATTAGAGCTGAAATATGTTGTCGCGGCTGTTGTTTCCGTAATGAGGGAACGCTGTGTGCATCGTGAACGCGCATGGACCACGTAAATGTCGCAGTTGCCGCGATCACGAGTAGCTATTGCCTTATAAATTTCTACCTTGCAGCAAAAAACTTGGCGTACTTAAAATTTTACTCGCTCTCTTCCTTTTAATGCGTTTCACGAGTTAAGAGCTACTAAGAATACCGAAGTCAATAATGTTTTCAATTTCTTACGAATTGCTACATATACGGAAACTTGTTACAACTTTGTTCCAATTCCCAGCTTAGAGGCATTAAATTTTAGTTTCACAAGTGAAGTTTGTTAGAAGTTCGACTTCAGAGAATATCACGACGAAACTGCGACGATCACGGATTTGAATAAAATCCCCGTGTCACGTTCGTCGCAAAATGTATTCAAAATGTTGCAACAGGCGTTGGAACAATTCTAAAATTTACTTTGGTCCGCATGTGGCCGGAAGGATAACGCGAATAACCCGTAGCGCTCGCGATTCACGAAATTCAGGCCTGTTCTTTTTTTTCCGTCCCTCGTCACTACCACCACGACCCTGTGTCTCTGTTTTTCGAAAGCGAGAATTAATTTGGTCCCGCGTACATTTCCGCGATGAAAAGAGAGAGAAGAACTGCGAGGCTTTGTTTGAAATGATGTGTGCGTTACGTGACAAAGGGTAAAAAATATTTTCCGAAGTGAAATGGGTAAAAAGAAGTAGTAAAAGGAAAACAAAAGGAGTAGGTGTATAGTTATTGCGGACGCATAGCCGTTGTCAAGTAAGATTGACGGGGTCATGAATTTCTCTTTTTTATCGTAAAGGAGTGTATTTTAATAAACTGCGCGTAATAAACTTTTATTAACTTCAGTTAAATCCTACACCGATCAAGGAGAGGCACTTTCTAGTAATTAAAACTTCCTTTTCTAATGATCGTCCGAGGCTCCAACGCCCGTTCGAAGAGGCCAAGAATAAGTTTGTTATGTCGTAGCTTAAAAAAGGAAACACGTCGAGAACGTCGTTGCACCCTGTCGAGAGGGAAGTTCGTCGTCGAGGCATGACATTTCCGATCGATTCCTCCCTTCGATTAAATCCAGCCGTTGCTGGATAGTTTTGCTGTGCGCTAACGGTCCCTGTCAAACTTCCGAATCGCCGCAGCGGCGAAATTTAGGGCGCAAACATTGGCTCCGTGGCGAGCAGCAGCGCACCACCCACGATAAACGTCGGTCCGGGTTTAAGTTTTGAATTTATAGAGTTAGTCGGCAGTTGCCCACTGGTTCGGGATTCTCTTCTTAGCGCGCTATTGACTTTGAAGACTCCGACATTGCTTGGAGAACGTCACGTTCCTTCGTCGTGGATTTCTCCATTCGCTCGTGTGTTTGACTTGTCGACGACGCGCGGATGGCTCATAATATAGTAGTTCTTAGAGCAGTTAGCAATTGTCTGCGCTGAAACAAAGAAATACACCAATCTGGTGTATCGTTTACATACATATGTTCGTTCGGTGATTTAGACTCCCTTAGTACGTTTTTCGTTCTAATTTTCAACGCTGCGGCATTCTTTAAAATAGTATAACTTTAGCCAATCTTCTTTATAATTACATGGACAGAAAATTAACGTATATCAGATAAATAACGAGAGAGTCTCTACGACAAATAGAATAAAATTTTTGCAAATTCAAAGCATGAAAGTTCTGGTACCTCTCGAAATTTCTCTCGTAATCCATCCGGTGCTAAATTCAAACATATCTACATTTTTACCATATGCATGTTATCCGAATTTTTCTATGCTCAAAGTATGAAATACCATTTCTAGTGGCGGTCATAATTTCAATGTAATGAGAAACTAAAATGGCAGGTCATAACTGAGATTAAAATAGTATTCCGTTACTCGTTTGAAACATGTATCGCATTTCGGACTAGGGTTTTAGCGGAAGCCACGCCGCCGTAGCTTATGAAATATTCGATCCAGCTTGTACACGCTGTTTCGCGATACGATTTCATTTCAGTCTATCCTGCGCTGCGCATGACACGATACGAGTGTTACATTTCGTTTGACAAACATTATATCCATGCCGCCGAGTCATTACCTCAACGAATCTTTCTACTTTTTGATCGAAAATGTATAATTAGCTCTTTCACATTTTACATTCGCGACGTGCTAAAAATTCGAATAGGTGCGGCCAGCGTTTAAGGGTTTCCTCGAGAGTAGAAACGAGACAAGAGAGATAAGGAACAGGCAAGCGCGGATATTAAGGGAACTCATGGATTATGGGACCGATTAGCCGCAATTAGATAGGCGGACACGACTAAAAAGATTCGCGTACGACTATCTCGTTGCAGCGACGATCGACGTGTTTTATCTCGTTGCCGCGAAGGCGGTGCCCTCGGATAAGAAAGTTTCTTGAAAAACTGCGAAACTTACCTTTTCTCTAGGACGAAGGAGGCTGTAACAAGTGGAATAAGGCAGGACGTTCGAGCGAAACTTCTTCCTTACAAATGGGTAACGCTCTTTGCCCGACCGTCGAATCGTTTCGCCGTGAGGCGAGAAGTTTTTTTTATATTTAAATGGGGAACAGGGCGGGAAATGCAAACGAAACGGCGGAACGCGCCGGGTCTGAAATCCGCTCGTTGGACGAAAGCGAAAATTCGAGGATAGCAACGTTCGCTATTGCGTGTTTACGGCAACATGAAATAAACCGCGAAGTTAAGAATGCAAACGGCCGAAGAAAAATTGTTGTCGTGGAATTCTTTTAAGCTCGTCGAGGAAGCCGTTTGACTTTTTAATGAATTTACCGGTACATTGTTTTAAACATTTTTTTTCTTTATTTACCCGGGCAACTTTCCTGTGGAATAATTCTCTGAGCAACTTTGTACGCGACGATCGTGGAAGAATGATGTAGCTGCGTTGCTGGTTTGAAAAAGAAGCGGTAAAGTCGTTTACAAGAGAATAGAGAGTGAGTAGTCTATAGTCAGACGCTACAGACTCGATTCTCCTCTAACTCTTACGGTATTTACATCCCCTAGTGCGTACTTCTTCTACGCTTGTGTTAATACTTTCGTTTTTTGAAAACATTTTATTATCGTTTAAACCTCTAAATAAACGACTAGTGGTTTTTAGGGTAATAGTGAGTTAAAGCAAGTAGAGCATGCAAGAATCTAAAAACTATCGACTGGGTAAATAAATCTATGCGAGGGAAAGAGAAGAAAACGTGGGAAATCAGTATCGGCATTCGGCGTTTGCGGTGACAGCTGCGACGGGAATTTATTTCGCTTCAAAAAGTTCCTTTCACCGATGCGATGGTCCAGAAACTAATGGCGGGACCCAAGTTTGCCATTTCCTGACTGCCAACGAAAAGGGTGGAGGGATTGAAGGTAGCAGAAATTGCTCGCATCTATTCCCTCTTTAAATCACTTTCGGTGGATTGCTTATAATTCTATCGACGATAAATTCCGACCTGCTGACGGTTTAGTTAACGAGAAAACGAACTCGCGAGCATGTGTTGCGCATCGCAGAATTAATAACGTATTGCTGCTTCTCACCTAGCCCCTTTCTCATATTTATTTTCACGCTTCTTTACTTCTTCTTCGTTTGCCGATCTGAAACGAGTGGCAATGCAAGTATTTATCGATTCACGAACCTCGAAAAAGTTGTTACTCGAATTTTCGTCATTTGTTTACTTCGAATTTCCGACATTTGACTCGATATAGATATCTGTCGGTAGCAATTGCTTCAATTTTATTTCGTCCCAGTTCATGTTATTCGACGTATCGTTTCCAATTGTTCGTTTGACGAATAATTATTTAAAATACACAAACGAGACACGAGCTACACTCGGTCGAAAACAATTAATTATTTTATTAATCATCTATGTCATGTTTCATCCTTTGATAATAAGTCAACATTTTTCGTCATCAGTCACCGTAAGGAAGAACCATCGGGAAGGTTTCGAATACCCAGGAGACTCTGACTGGAAGCGGACAAAGACAAATCCTGCGAGAGCCAGATTGCAGACGCGTCCGTCAGAGCTTTCTCCGTGTTCACGGGTTAATACATATATCTTAGCGCAGTAGAAAGAAAGTTTTTCTTTCGCGTAGCAACCCAACCAAGACAGACTGCAAAGCTGTCGGGATCCTGACGGGTTACGGAGCCCAGAAACACTTTATGACGGCCTTAAACGGCGCAAGGAACTCACTTCTCGCGATCACGAGACGTGCAACCGCAATTTCCACCGCATCGATATCGATAAACGGGCGCATCCGGTGAACTTCCTCTGTTATTTTATCGGTCTTCGCTTCTCTCGCTACATTTTAGCTCGCGTACGACGTTGGAGTATTTCCAAGTTCATTAACCCTAAATTTTCCAAAATATCTTTTTCCAATTCCTTCGAGCGATTAATTAATCTTTTTCAAAGGCATATGAATTTCGCGAAGAGTATTTTGTATTTAAAGACATAATCCTAAATTGCTCTTGAAAGAGGATCCAACAAAACCGTAATGTATTAAAAAAATGGCACTCGTTCTTTACACATCAGAGCGGTGCTCAAACCGCAATTTATTCCCGACAATTTTTCCATTTAAGCCCACCGAGCTCAGGCAAGCTTGGACCAAGTCGAGCGAGGGAATTCCATTCTTTTTTCTTCTCACGAAGCAACTAATGTTCCCCTCGATTTTAGGGGCGTCACGGCAGAGAAGGGTGTCGTTAGCGCGTCCCATCGTGAAATTTCGTCGCATTATTCCGTCGTGGTTCACCGCGATAAATCATTCCTAGTTGGGCTCGTCAACTACGCGCCGCCACGCCTTCGGGATTTTTCCATCGCGGAACGACGACGCTCTGACGCTTCTCTCTTTGTTCACGGATCTCGCGCGATTACGACAAGGTCCTGGCGAAACACGGTTATCGAGAATCGTGAAATACAAGCGACGGTGGCAGAGAGACCGGCTGATCGTAAAACACGTGGAATTTTTGGTCGCGTTTCAGATACACAAACGCTTTGATAAAGGGACATACGGATCTGAGTCGCGCGGGAAATTAACTGCTTTCCGGACAGCAGGAAAAAATATTTTCTAGCTTCCTTCCCTCCGTTAATGTATTCGGATTCACAGCGAAACAACGACGTTGTGTTCGCCGGCAGTTATTTATGTTTGCGTATGTTTGTGTATCGCGTACATGAGCGGGGAGAGGAGGGTGGGTACATAGAAATTATGCCGCAGCCATTTTAAATGCGACGCCTTTAATTTGCTGCATCCTTAATCGACGAACAGAGGGCGTTCCTCGCTCGGACGGGAAATAATTATACGAATATCCCGGGAGCAATTTGCGCATCGATCAACAACTTCGAGGCAATGCACGTGACGTTCATGTCAGTGTCCATAATTAATTTCTCCAGTAATCGATGACCAACTAATTAAAATATATGTCTCATTCTCCTCCACGACTTTATGTTATCGATACGTTTGATTATTTCTACGAATCGATCGAACCTCCCCACTGTTACTATCCAACGTTTAAAATAATAATAACCAAGATGCCGTACACTTTCGGTTTACGCAACTGATAATAAAAATGTATTCACCCTCTTCATCCTTCGATGCGCTAAACATCAATTAGTTCGTTCCTTACTTCCCCAATCAAAGCAGCAATCTCGAACGAAGGAGATTTACTACAGTTTGCTCTCTCTCCAATAATTTGCTTGCCAGCACACCTTTCGGAGAAGCAATTTTGCTTTCGCTTAATTATCAAATAATCCCCGAGAGTGCTTGGATAACAGGAAACTTCTATTTACTAACTTCCAACTGCCAGATGTTGCCGAGCTGTGAACGAGCAAGCTTCCCGACTAAACGAAACGGAAGCTCGAAATCCTTCCCTTTTCGAATTTTCTTTCACAGTCTGTTCGTGGCCGTGCAGGTAAGCTCCGAAGGGAGCCGCGTTCGAAGCGAACGTCGGAAATTGTCAACTTTGTCGTTTCTACTCGAACATATGACCAAGAACTCGTGCGCTTGCGATACCGTATGCCGGTCCCACGACGGAAGTCGACGCCTGAATAAATCGTAAAACCTTCAGCAACATCTTGGTATTCCGGTGCCCTGCGCGTCCGCCAACGTTCCAGCACTTCGTTTCGAGATTCCTCCCTGGAAAACGTCGCGATGTAAATTATGCTATCGGTATCCTGCTGAAACTCCAGTCAACGTGCGTGAAATCGTTGCGCGTAATTACGGCGAGAATTTGGCAGATTGGCGACATTGCCAATGTCTAGGATTTCCAGCGTAGCTGCATAATCTACAACGAACGAATTTTTTGTATTCCGAAGG